>NC_136662.1:21426947-22049813 GCF_903797595.1 Erithacus rubecula | reverse complement strand
ATGCTAGTAGAAGAAAGAAATAGTAATTTCATGTATACTCTGGTCCTACAGATGTTCAAATGATTATTTAAATATCATCTGATAATCTTGGTGAAAGAATACAAAAACTCTTCTCATGGCTTCTGGAGAATTTTTACAGGGCCTTGATATTCTTATTTCTTATTTAAGCTTTATAGATGTATTTTCATCATGCTCTTCTAAACTTTCTAGACAGATGAAGTTAGCTAAGTTTGGCTGTGGTAACTGGAACATGCAAATTCTGCCTGCTCTGAAGGTCTCTGTTTCAGCCCTCTTCCCAGCACATGCCTTAAGTCAATCATGCACTTTTTGCTGTTTATTTTATTCAGTTTGCAAACAAAATATGACAACAGATTTGTAGATATCAGGGAGATCTCAGCTAGGACATTCTCATTATTCTGATCTATCTTCCTATATGAACTGACTTCCTTTAATGTTACCAACAACTAGTAATTAAACTGGGGAAGAAACAATTGCTGAAGATTCCTTCTTTCCTAGAAAACTCAAACTGAATTTGGTTGGAGAAAAACATTATATTACTTTGACCATATTAACTTGCTGATTTCTACATTCTTAGATGGTGAATACAAATCCAACTGGTCATAATTCCCTTTCCCCATATCCTTCCTTTTGGAATGTGAAAAGACAAAGTCCAGCCCTAATTCTCAATTAAGATGCAACTGGCATACTGGAATTTGTGAAAGTCATAATTCATCTTTCTTCTTTAGGATGATTTTCCTTACAAGTTCTGTGACATGGGGTCTTATTTCTTCAACAGAGACAGTGGAGTCCCAGGCCTTTACTACTTTCCCATTGGGGTCCACCAGGTATTTCCAGAAATTCCAGGTTGGTTCTTCTCCTGTAGAATCTATGGGGGGGAGGAAAAAAAAGTTAAATATTAGAAAACCACATTAAACCACATTAGCCAATTCCTGACATTTCTTCATGTCAGTTTGATGATTAACCTCACAGAGGAAGAAGGAATGTAAAATTAAGAGGAAGTTCAGACTGAATAATACTAATTTTCTGACAGACAGCTTTAACTAGACAGTAGTTCCTTGGAGATTAATAGAAACAGGGAAGCCTGAGCCTGGAGAAAGCACAATAGTGTTGAAGTGTGTGAGGGATGTGTGTGTGGGGCTGTGCTATAGAGATACACCTGATACAGCTGAACACTGAGAGGAAAATGGCATTTGGTATCACAATATAGCTGTACCAGGACTGATTACATGCTTATCTAGAATTTTCCCTCCAAAAGCACCCAGTACCATGTGCTTCAGAAGATTGTTCCACTAAATGCAACATGAAGAAATAATACAGTATTCGTTCCAGGTTTCCACCTAATTCTCATCTTCTACAGTTTTCCTCTTCCTGATCACATATCCTTTCACATGGGTCACATTCTTACTCTTTTTCTATGTGACTAACAAAATTTTCAGGACTTCCAAATAGATCAGGAATCTCATCCCCCTAAAAGCACAAGCACAAATGCTACAGACGAGGAATTAGCATCCTTTTTCCACTGATTATACACTGGGCAAACCTCAAAAGGAATCAGAAGTTATTTCAATGTATCATCAAGACACAGCCAGACCTACACTTGTAAATATGTTGTCATTGTGTTGAACAAAGACAGCCTCCAGCAGCCTCCCCCTGAAGGCAGGTGAGCAGGGAAACACAAGTTTTGCCAGTTCCCTGGGCCATGTCTGCAAGAAAACTCTCCTGGGCAAAACAGAGATGGAAGGATGTGAAGAGGATTACAGGGAAGTTTGCCTAGCAGAGTGATCCATTACAGACACCTGGAGGGGGGTGAGCTTGGGGTAGTTGAAAATAATATCCACACTCCTTTAAATTCAGTGGGATTTGAGATAACAATGTGGTGCTGGAGAGAAGCTGGATATGGTCCTTGCAGAATGCAGCTCAGGTCATACTGTGTCACTCTGGGCTTTACCATATTCCATTGCTGAAAGACATTTCCTTTACATTGGGTTAAGGCTGGCATTTTAATATAGCATTTCAATGGCATTTGTCCAGTGCAAGAAAAGAAGTGCCTTGATAGGGAATATCCTGCCATACTGGCTGGTAAGAACCAGTAAGAACTTGCTGGTTCAGTGCTGGCTATAAAGCAGATTGGAACTGGAGGAACTTCACAGTATGGATGTTCCAGTGCTTGGGGAGGAATGAGGAAGGGAGTGAGTATTCAGGGACATTGTCTAGTGCCTGGTTTCACTTTTTGATTGTTGAATTATGAGGTACTCTGCTTCCACTTATCCTACAGCTCTAGAGATTAATCTTATAAATCCAACCTGCAGCACTCATGGCACAGGAGGAGCACTTAGGAGACTGCACAGTGGAAAAGGAAGGTCAGGGTGTTGTATACCTAGAGAAGAGTATTTCAAGGCCTGTATTCCATGTAGAGGTTTATTGGACCAGCTTTTACAGGAAATCTGCTATTGATGTGTCTTCGTCTCTGGAGATCTTTTTGGAAAGTAAGACAAAAGTGACAGAGAGAAATCCTGCCTTGTGCAGACAGAGGGACAACATGACTTCTGACCTCTTCAAGCCTGACCACTCTGTAAACACAACCAGAGATCTTTTTTTTCTTTGGATGGTATTTTGTGTCAGAGGACTTCTATGCAGAAGAAACAACCCTCCAGCATTCCAGCTTACTCACCAATTAAGTACTTGAAGGCAGGAATTGCACCAGCTCCACTGACTGTGATCTTGCTGAACATGGGGAAGGAGGCACCGTAAGTCTTTCGTGCAAAGCTCTCAATTTCTTTGTTGGTGTCTGGTTCTTGCTGCCCAAACTGATTGCAGGGGAATGCCAGCACATTGAAATGGTATGGGCCCAGGTCTCTCTGCAGCTGCTGTAAGGCCTTGTAGTGGCTGTCTGTGTACCCACACTCACTTGCAACGTTGACAACCAAAGACACCTGAAGAACAAGAGAGCACATTGAAAAATGGGTTGCACATGTCTGTTTTCCAACATGTAGGTTGGAATGAAGACTAATTAAAAAAAAAACCCAAGTTTGACTAGGGAATTGTAACTGAACACGTATTTGAAACTACATTGAGCTCTGTATACAAAAGGAAGATTTAATATTTCTTTTATGTATTCCTCTTTGCAAGCACTAAGATAATCAACCAACTGCTAAGCAATCTTAATATTCAATTTACTGAGAATTCATGCTTTTCCATTCTGTGTTTTGGGCAGTTTCTAAGCATAAATAAGAAGTACCCATCCAGCTAAGGTATACCAAGTTGCATGAAAGAAACTTGCAAATCAATGTATTTTCTGTTATTTATTTGCCATGAAGCATCTGCTGTGCAGCATGTTTCCCTGCTCAAAATGTAATTTCCTTGCAGAAGTGGCTGATCAATTTATCATTGCTAATGTAGATATCTTGACCTGGAAGTTCATAGAAAAATTACAGGATTTGGGGTTGGTCTGTGTAGTGTGGGCTGTAAAATTTCCCATCACTTCTAGAGTAAATCTACTCAATTGTGACAAAATGACAATAGATTTTGCATACAGGTTTGCTCCCTCAGTTAGAGATTCCTAGAAGTGAAGGCTGCCCACTCTCCTGGGTTCTGCAGTGGATCATGTTCAATGCTGTGTGCATTGTGTCAGTCAGATATGAGCACCAGGCACGTCTCCCAGCACAGATCTAGGTGAGAGGAAGCTGTCACAGACAGGTGAGCACTACTGGAACAACAGAATTTGTTGGGGATATTAAGTGACCTAACCCTGAACTAACAGATATTACAGTTTCTCAAAGCCTTGAAAAATTTTTCTTTGGTTTTAGCCAAAGAAAATTTTAGCCTTAAATAACTTCTAGAATTTTAGACTTATAGTTTTGTTATTCTCACGAATTTCATGTGAGTTGCTGCTCATTCTACATAAATTGAGTCCATTCTAATGCATTCATACAGAAGTATTTAAGGAAATAGGATGTGTGAAATAAATTTTATTCAGTGAAAAATAAATGGCTACATGTGCATAGTGGTTTTAAAGCCAGAAAATAAACTGGCATATAAAGGTACATATCTGGGTAATATATGGGATCATAAGATGAAATATGTAGAAGGGGTAGGAATGGGTAAAGAAAAAGTTAAGAGGATGTTGGCATTTGCAATTTCTTACATTAAACATTAAGATTTACTTTGTGTATTTTCTACTTTGTATAACTGTATGCCTATCATAAAATCATGGAGTATCCTGAGTTGGAAGGACCCACGAGGATCATCAAAGTCCAGCTACTGAATTTAAAGTGGATTTGGAGTGGCCCTGTTTTTCCTGGAAGACAGGTAATCTTTCAAAGCATAAGTTGTTGTAATCTTCTTTATGGTGCAGTGTGTCAGCAGGACACAACCTAAACAACCCCTGTACACCTGTATATGAACGATGACCTGCAGCCATCTCACCTCCAAATCATCACTTCCATTTAGACAACACTTACAAGCTCTGTCTGACATATTAAATTCAGTCTCCTGAAACATCCAAAGTTATGGCATACAATTAGATTTTTTTTCAGAGAAGAGGGATTAATTTATGATGCGTTCCTGTAGCAGACTCTCAGCATTTGAAACAGAATTTGTGTGTTGAGCATAGAAAAATAACTATTGGCATTTCTTGGGACAGAAGACACATTATGCCTCTCTTTTTTCCTTAGAAAAATGCATTCTGTGTAACTGAATTCTCCATTGCTGAACTCCATAATTTAATAGTGCAAACCTCTTAAAAGTATAACTAACATATATAATGAAAACTTTTGTGATCTGTTAGTATTTCTCAATGAATATTTAAAGTGATTCTTTAAAAATCTTTACTGAGTTATCTTTTAGATGTCTGGTATTAGAAGTGATTTCATGTGTTGATTTTCTTGGTCTGCATTTTATTTTTAAAAAATAACAGTGACTCTTATTGCTCTCATGTAGAGGCTATACTTTGACTTCTTACAACTATTAAAGACTTAAATTAAGTTCAATATGCCTGACTTTAGGCTGTGAGAGTGCAAGTCAAGCACACCACCTAGTGTGCAGTGCAAACAGTTCAATGGACCTCACAAAAACGATTTCATTTCAGCTGAATTCTTTATCAGATGTTGTCTGACCTCTTAAAACTACCATTCCCTTTGCTTAGAAAACCCATGCGTTCTAGTAGTGAATTCATTTATTTAACACTGCAAAAACTCTTCTTGCTTTACTTAATTCTCACACCAGGGTGCCTCCTTTAGGGAAAAATCCTGGGACAGATTTAGGAATTGCAGCTTCAAGTAACTCTCTGTGGATCTGTCAGCAGAGACAGCAGATACTTGGGGTTTTTAGAGACAGAAATTCTTAACTGTCTCTCTGTGACTGATGGAAGAGCCAGTCACAAGTGTCAGATGGCACCATCTCACTGAGCTGTCACCTTCATGGACAGATAGCAAATTTGTGCAGTAATTTGGTGGCTGTACATTTATTCACACTCACTAACACCACATTGCACAGATTGCAGCAAACTCAGGTCCAAAGTGCCGAGCAGTACTTCCAATAATAATATTTAGTTTAAAAATACTTCAATTGTTATAGTGCCTAATGCTTTGCCATGATTGTAGTGCCTATGGTTCAAGATTTCCACACTGCTTAATTCCACCCCAGCACACTGTACTCAGCTGGGTGGTAGATTGGTACCATTACATCAAGATAGGCACAAACACAGCAGTGAACAGTTGATGTTTGGGAGTTCTGACTCCCAAATAGGTACTATTTTTGGTTAGAATACTGCCTCTTACAGCATATCAGATACAGATCATATAATAAAAGATAAGATTATTAAATTAGATTAGAAAACTCATCTTGTTTGGATCCTTTTGATTCTTGTCCAACCATAATCACTGTCCTTCATTTTTACTGGAGTGACGTGTCAACAGTTTATGGTAGCGTGGAAAAACCACAGAAGAATGGCCTCCACAACAGAGTGAACCAGATAGTTTTTGATCTATTTCAGTTGTGGAACTCTTTTCTCAGTGGTAATAGTTCTCCCTTTCTTTACTATATAACAGAGGGTAGTTGTGAATTGTATCAAGATATGCTCGAAAGTGAATTAATATAAATCAGTCTTTTTTTTCTTACTATTAAAAATTGTTTCAATGATCTGAATAGACACAAGTTTATGTTAATAATGGTTTATTGAAGAATGATCCTGTCAGTCATGAATTGCACTGATTGTTTATACTTAGCACGGCTCTTGTGGTTTTAAAATTAGCACACTTTATTAATTTTTTTTAGAGTCTGGAAGCCTTTGAATTTTTTCAACTCCTAGTAAGTTTCTTGACTACCAATTAAGTAGTTATTTAAATAAATTAGCTGAGTGACTGAATTGAAGAAAATGTCCTCTCTACATCTGCCAGAAAGCTTAAGGCTGATGCTGGTTTAGCAATTAACAGACCATTGTTCCAGGAGCTAACTAGTGACTCACTTTCCTTAAAACACCCCCAGCACACACATAGTACTTTAATAATACTTGCTTTCTTTTAATAGCTTTAAAATATTATGATAAACTTATGCCTTTACTTATCTAACTACAGATTTAAGCAAGTTTATTTTAAGAAATACATGGGAGTTTTAATTAACCTTTTTCTATCTTGATACTGAGTTCTGAAAACATAATGACAGAAAGGGATGTGTTTTATTGCTGTAATTTTCTTTAAAATTGTGCATATACATTATTAAAGAGCAGGTAGCCTGAACATTAATAGGACCTCTGAAGGCAAATCTATCTATCTATTCAACACAGAAGCTCAATGTCACTTTTGTGGAATTGCATATGGCCTAGCAGAGATCAAAGAATAATATTCATCAGTGGTATTATCTTTCCCAGAAACAGCACTAGAGCTCCCCTTTATGAAAGCAGCCATGCCTCGAGGGTGGCCTGGAACCACAGCACTGGGATACAGGACACACCCTGAACCTGCCTGCTCATGACATTCCAGTCCAGGCTCTACAGCTTGTTCCAGAGAGGATGAACACCCCCAGCTCTCTGCAGAGTGGCTGTAAGGAATTCTTCCAAGTTCCCCCTTAACCCCTTTCCATGTGGATTCTGGCCCTGAGATAGAGAAGCTACAGGTGGTATTTGCTTATTCAGATTAGCAGATGATGTGCAGACAAAACATGCCTCAGTAACAGGATTTATTGACAGAGCCTTTGGAAGGAGCTCATTAAAAAAGCACAAATATTGCTCAATATTAAACAGCCTCTATGTTTTTCTCCAACGTAGGTATTTGAGTGGGCATAGGACCAGTTCTGCTGTATCTCAGTTGTGAATGGAGGGGGTTGAGAACTTTGGCCAGAAAGGATTTAGACCTCTCATTTGGTCCAAATCCACCAGTATCCCTTTCTGCTGAGCCAAATAAAATATACATCTCCCTATATAGCTTCTCTGTCTTCCTGCCAATGTTTTAGCGACCTGCGCTGTGGATCAGTGAGCTCAGACATCTGAGGAGGGGAAAAAAGAAGGTAAAAATACAAAGCTAGAGAAAAGGGGTGAAAACAAGATGTGTTGTTGCCCTTTTGGGCAGCAGCAAAACTATTGGACTGCCTGACTGTATCATAGATGGATCACTTAAGTGTTGAGTGGCACTTGTGGGATTTATGCTGATTTTAGCTTCTATAATTGAAAGGGGCTAAAAGAGGTTATAGTATTAAGTATAATGAGTGTGCTAAGTTCTCTTTTCACTCTTCCATAGATACCGACCATCTTTTCTAGATGATCAAACCACTAATAAAATAAAATGAAATAAAACCAGATTTTAGCCAGGGACATTGTTTTAAAATGGTATGGAAAACTCTGCCTATAAATACTTAACATAATATGCAAATACAATTTAGAAGACATCATAAAAGCATATGTGCTTTTATCTACGTCCCCTTCTTCATATTTCAGTCGCACTAAACAGCTAGAGAGGAATTTGCATGATATTGTTACAATTCCACTATACTGTGATACTTTGTAATGTCTCATGTGTTCACTAACTACGGTGAAATCCGTTAACTCCATTAGCCACGCATCAAATCCCTTCTTTTTTTTAATGTAGATCATTAAAAAGGAATGGGATTTAGATAAGAATAACACACAACAAGTCATGCAGTTAAAAGACAGAAATAAAATCCAAAAGTAAGCTACACAAAGACACAAACTTCCTGAGCTTCCAATGGAACAGGCAGAATCCCGAGCAATCCATCCCGCTGCAGGAGCGGCAGGAGGGCAGCATTCCCTCGCCTGCCACGTCTACAGGCGGCTGCAGCAGGCGAAGACACGGACACGCACGGGGTTAGACTGCAAACGCTTTATTGAAGAGGAGCCTGTGTTAGCCGGACGTGTTGGCCAAAGGGCAGAGCCACAGAGCGAGCAGCCCCAGCCGAGGCTCCGCTCTCTGCCCCGCGCTCGCTCCGCGGACATGCAAGGGCTGCCTGTTAGAGAGCCAGGCGGGAGCCGCCCCTCCCCGCCGCACTTACCGAGCCCCTGTACTTCTCCAGAGACACAAGCTTGCCCCTGATGTTTACAACTTTGAAAGTGTAAAAATCAGGCTCCTTCTGCCGCGTAGCGGAAAAGGCTAGGAGCAGGAGCGCTGCAATTGCGAGGAGCATGGCTAGAGGGACGAGGAGGACTTTGGGGAAGGAGGAGGCAGGCTGGTGCTCCACACTGCCCTCCGGGTCCAGCATGCTGCACGGCCGCCGCGCTCTGCCCGGCCCCGGCGCGGCCGCGCTGCCGCAAACGCCGCGCTGCTGCAAACGGGCCTTTTGCGGCACCCGCCGCGCTGCCCGCAGCCGGGACGGCTCCCTGCAGGGCCGCACGCTCCCAAACGGGGAGTTCCGTGCTGGAAGTGGTGCGCTGAATGGTTATGGGTTTAAAGCGCCAATTGGCTCAGTCTGTGGGGTGCCTGTCGCAGAACCGCAGAATATTCTGGGTAGGAAGGCACCCACCAGGATCACCGAGTCCGGCTCTCCCATACAGGGATCAAAGCGATGACTTTGTTGCTGAAGATCCTTCTTTAACTATATCGTTGTGATTTTTGAAGGATTTGCAAAAGCCCTTTTGTTTTTTTGTGTTCCAATTATAACGTGTAGTGAGTACGGTGTAATGTCAAAGGACAGCAGTGGCTTGGTTGCTACTGGTTACTGAGGCGAGTGCTCCGAACGAGAGACACAGCACACAGTCAGCAAAACCAGAATCACCAACATGCCACATGAAACAGCCACATCAGCCAGGCCTGCAGGAAATTCAGCCCTGCATGCACCTGGCTGCTGAGAAATGAGTGGCCAGACCTCTGGTCCCACTGGAAGAAAACACATCACTGGAGGGTTTTCAAGAAAGAAAGAGCCATAAAACGTCAGGAACAGAGTTTGGTATCAAAGCGTTCGGACATTCAGAGCCAAAACACTCCTCAGTGCACTGACGTCATTCTTGGGTTGTCTGCAAAAAAATGCCATTTGTACAGTTTGCTACTATGCCTGCTGGAAGAAAAGGATTTGTACTTACAAGGTAACAACAATAGAAAGCTTTTGATGGTCATTGATTTCTTCTTGGACCAAGAAACCGGTCAGCCACAGATAGCTATGATTCTGATAGTTCTTGGCAAAGAAAAGGAAAATGTAGTGATTTACAGAAAACAATTAAGAGTGGCTCCAAGGCATATTGAAAAATTATCTTTTGAAGAGCAAATTACATTTTGTAATCTCATTTTGTGTTGGGTTTTTTTAAAATCCTGAATTTTGGTAGATCTTTGACATTTTGATTAAATTTGCTTAGGTGATTCAAGCATGACTGGCATTACTGTAAGAGAAGAAGCCATATATAGCTAGTTGAAAAACTTATTTACTGTTTACAAGCATTTCAGATTTTTCACTTTTTAATGTATTTCAGTTTAAGTAGATACCCAACATCAAGAAATAATGTAATATGCTACAAAAATATATAGATGGATAGATGGAAAATCTTCTGCCATGCTCTCTACAGAAAAGATACACTGTGATGAGAATGTGAAGTTCTTTGCAGACAAGTGGTATTTTCCTGGATACTTTCCTGGCTGTAGTATTGACCAAGATGACAGTTAAATATGATTTTGTTATTTAATAACTAAATTATCTAAGAAGTTTTAGAGTTACTTAAAACACATCCAGAGAAAGAGAACAGGGCTTTATTATTATATATCCATTTTAAAAAAAATTTAAAACCTAGTAAATTCTAAAATAAATCTTTAAAAATCATCCACTGATGATCAGCATAAGCTTTTTTTTTTTTTTTTTTTTTTTTTTTTTTTTTGGTCAGAAAATTAAAAATAAATCTACAATATACATTTACATGTTTGAAGAATAATATTTTAGTTGCTTGAGTACAGGACTAAAAATGAGGCACACTGCAATGTAAGAAGCAAGGTTCACTCTAGAAAGGGACTTTATAAAATCCACTTCCTACAGCTTTTTGATTATCATCTCTGATTTCTAGATAAAATTTAGTGGCTTTCAGAGTCATATTTTCTCCACAAATTGAGCCCTGAATCTGAAAGTTTTTGATCTCTGGCATTGAATTGGCAATTCTTTAAATAATGGCCTGTCAGCAGTAGAACTCTGCTTCCTCTTTCAGTGCCATGTTTCTATATCGCTCCCTGCACTAAAACATTCTTTAACATCAGCAAAGAAGGAGGCATTGTTCCTGGGAACAGAGAAACAGACTATATCAAAGACTGTTGGCTTTATACTGCTGCAAGTTTTCAAGCCAAACTGCACTACCCAGTTCATATTAAAGTCTATCCAACTATTTGAAGGAAATATGCCAGTCAGGTTTGCAAACTGGCGTGTGTTTGCTCACTAGCATGTCTCAATGTTGATCTAGGAGGACCGTATCCAGCAGCAAGTATAATCCAGTTACTTCTGCAATTTACTCTTTGGCGTACTAAACCTAATAAAAATCTTTGTCAAATAGATTGGAATAGGCTGGAACCACCACTCAGTTAACCTCAGCTGTCCCCATGGCAGCACTGCTGTTTCTGTTGCTGCTGCCCTGGACTGGCCCACGTACCTAAAGGTGAATCCCATGAGTGATACCCTGAGCTAAACAGTCCTAATTTTGTAAAGCATGAACTTCAAGTGAACCAAAAAAAAAAAAAAAAAAACCAACCAAAACCCAAACCAGATTATCTCTAAGGATTATTCTGACTTAACAGTACATTCAGAAGTATTTCTTGTCAGTATTTATAGAATCCTGTATTAGAGATTTTGCAACTTTTGTTTGCCTACACAGATTCCCTGAGGTGGTGTTTCCAGCACTACTATTCATATTACTTTTAATGGCTTCCTTTGAACCCCTCTCGTAGTTCAACACTGATCTTTTACATGCCTTGTTTTCCTGGAAAGGCCTCCTTAGCCCAGACTAGGAAGTGCCAACAACATGACAATTCACTGCCAGAAAGGGGTAGTACTGGATCACAGAGGGATTTGCCTCAGACAAGCACTTGCCAGTGCCTTTAGGTCACCGTCCAGCACTGCCAAGAGCCGGCAGGCTGGCTCTTCTCCCCGGAGATCTGCGGATCTGCCAGCAGATGCGCTGGCCAAGCCACTGTCCCTGCTGCTGCCTGGGCCAGCTTCATAGCCAAGGTCAGGGAGCCTGGAGTCATTTCCCCAGGTCCACCGAGCAAGGAGGGGAGAAGCCCTGGGGAAGCGGGGATCGAGGCTCGGGCTCCACAGGGCCTGGGGAGCAGATGCCTCACAGCCCTCCCGACAGGAGGGTGCAGTGAGGAGGGGCCGGCGCCTGCTGCCGTGCCTGCAGGCAGAGGACCAGAGGAAATGGTTCTATGCTGAGACAGGAGAGATTCAGATCAGATACTAAGAAAAAGAATTGCACCCCGTTAGGGTGGTCAGGCATTGAATAGTCTGCCCTTCGGAATCCCCATCCCTGGAGGTGCTCGGGAGGCGCCCGGACCCGGCGCCGGGTGCTGTGGTTTTAGTGGCTGTGGGGACACAGCGGCGGCGCTGGGTGCACGTTCGGACCGGCTGATCTTAAAGGTCTCTTCCAACCTTGCTGATTCCATGTGTAAGAAGAGGCCTGGGAAGAGAAACAAGGGGGAAAACGAGGATGGCTGTTGGGGGGTAATTAAGAAAAAAAAAAACCTGCTAATTCCCTTATCCCGCTTATGCCGCTGTGGCACTGGGGGAGGGAGGCCCTGAACGCCGGGGGAGGGGGTGCGTCGGCCCCTCAGCAAGGGGGAGGTTCCGAGGCACGGAGGGCTCCCGGGCAGGGCCGGGGCGCTGGGGCACCGTGCCCGCGCTCGGTCCCCGCCGCCGCCGCCGCCCCGCAGCGCCGCCGCCCTCGGGGCGCTCCCGCCCGCCTTCGCCCCACAATGCACCGCGCCGCTGACATGGCGGCCGGGCCGGACTGAGCCGCCGCCGTCGGGGCCTGCAGCAGCCGCAGCCGGGCATGGCGGGGGCGCCGCGCCGGCTCCGCTAGCGCCGCACACAGGTACCGGGGCCCGGGGACTCCCCGCGCCCGGGGGCGGCGGCCCGAGGGGAGGCGGGCTCGGGGGGTCCTGTCCGCGCCGGCGCCCCCCGCCCCAGCCCTGCCCCGCCTCGACGGCCCGCCGCGGCCTCGGGCCCCGCGCCCGGGCGGGGGGAAGCGCCGGGGGCCGCGGCGCGGGGGCCGCCCCAAGGTCAGCGGGGGGCCGGGGCCGCCCCCGGGGGCGCATCCGGGCGGGAGCTGGTGCGTGCGGGTCGTTGTTCGCATGCCCTGTGGAATTCATAATGCGGGGGGGAGAGACCCCCGCAGTCGGCGAGGCCGGGGGGAAATGCCCCGTGTGCGGGGCTGCCCTCGACAGCCGAGCCCGCTCCGCCGTGAGAGGTTCTCCTTTCCGTGGATTACGATCTGCCTGGAGTGACACCCAGGCATCCCTTCGCCGACGTGGTCGTGCTCTTTTGTTGGCTTATTTTGTATACAAATACAGCTGAACGACTTTGCTGCTTTTGCAATGTGTTGCAATTTGCCAGTTGGCTGAATGTGTCATATTACCTGAGGCCTCCTGGCTTTTAAGGTTGTTTCTGGGTATATTACAGGAGGATGAGCTCTAACACACCGAGAAACAATATAATCGGATTTAAACTAAGGTAGAGATTAGTACATTATAAAGATAGTTGTATCTAAGTATGGATCTAATTTTTTTTTTTTAATATCCGTGCCACCTTCACGTTACTTGGCTTCCTGAGCATCGTGCCCTGGATTCAGGGGTCGTTGCATTTGCTTGAAAATAGAGGATGCATGTTGTTTATGGTTTTGACTTCGCTCCCGGTTTCAGTGGTTGCTTTTTGGATAGTCCGACCCCAGATAGTTATGACATAATAATTTCCGTGACAAGAAAAGTAAGCCAGCCATGGAACTATGACTTAATTACAGTACCTGGCAGAAGATGCTATATTAGGAGTAAGAGGTCTCTTTTACAAATACCAATTTTGCAGTGAGCTTTTTTAAATAATTTTTCTACTTAACTTTAGTGGAAACCTTCATTAAATTAATTTTGTGATAAAATTACCTTTTCCCAGAACGTATACTGGGATATGTTCCCAGAAGATAGACACAGAGGGATCAGAAAGTTCCTCCTGTGCTCTGTTCTTGCACAGAGGACAGCTGGGACTTTCTTCTCATACCTCAGCTTGCAATGGTAAAGAAACTGCTGGATGCCACAGGACACCTGCACTGTGCAGGGCATTTATCCAGTTCTTTCTCTGAAGGGAGTTGCTGCAATGGGCAGAAAGAAAGGGGGGCAGGATTTCCCTCTGTCGTATTTGGAAGTAAGACATTCCTGAGAAGCTCCCCTTAACTGTCTTGTGGATCTGTTTGTCAGTCACGGTTCAGGATTGTTGTGTTCATGTTGATACCATAAGGCAGCTTGACCGAGAATATATTCTGTGTCCAAGTTGCAATCCTGGCTTTTTAAACTTTGGAAAGCATTTCTAGTAAATTATTTTTGTCACTATTTTAGTGAACTAATGCAATACTGGTATTGACTTGTACTGAGAACTCATAGAAAGAAGGATCCTGCAATTTGCTTAGTGGGTTAATTTGCACAATGGAAACAGTCCAGTGGAAGTTAACATTTGTGGTGCTTTTGGCACATTAAGACTATTTTGTATATTGCTTGATAAATTATTTAACTTAGAAGTACAAAACACCTGAATTTTGTAACAATGCACATGAATTTAATTTCTGCTCTTTTTTTTAATTTTCACAGAAATGCATGTATACTCGTATCCTTGGTTTGTAATTTTGCTTCTAAGGTTTCAGCAAATATTTGGAAAAAACCCAATTTATCAGATGTCCTTAAATTTTATTTTCATTTCTGTTGATGCATGAAATACTATTGGCAGCAAGAAGTGATTTTCAGATTTTAGTTTTTGGTGTCAGCAAGGCTTGACACAGGAGTCTGGAGCCAGTTTTGTGTTACAAACAATTGTGACTCAGTCCACTGAGTGTGGCTGTGTTCTTGACAGCTTTCCTGAAGTCGTGATTTTCAGCATGTTTCTTCCAGTAGGGAAAGTGCTGGATGCTGGTGAATAAGGATACTGGTACAAGATCTGTTTGCTTTCACTGTGGTTTGTGAGCTGGTTTGCAGCTGGTATGAAGCAGTTCAAAGAGCATCCCTTCCTCAAGGATTCCAGTTTGGGTGAAGGGGTCACTGTTGCTTAAATACAAGATCCAGATAAGCTTCTATGCCACAATACATACTGCTGTGTTGTTATTTAGCATAGCACTGAGCATAAGTGGAGGTTAAGATCAAGGTGAAAAAATTGGTTTCAGTGTGTGGCTGCCGTTGAGGGCTCTGGAAGCCTCTGAAAGGCTCTGAACCAGTGCAGTGCTTTATTGTGCTTTCCCAGCCTCCTCATGGGAACTTGGACTGATGTTGTGTATGTTTTTGAAGTTAGAGCTCCCTTGTATCAGTTCCTGCTCCTCTCTCAGCAGGAATGGTGCAGCATATGGGGAGATTTGGGCCAGGTGCTGCCCCTCTTTCAGCTTCAGGGTTTGCTGCAGGTGGCTCTGATATAAAACCAAAATGTACAAAAGCATGAGGAGCCTGTATGAAATAGAGAGGTAGGGGAGATTGTTGTAACACTGCTGGTGTGACAGAGAGGATGGCTTTTCCCAGCTTGGCACGGGAGGCAGCAGCAGTAGTAGGGTCAGAAAGAGGTAGTTCTTGGCGTTGGGTGACGTTAGATTTTCTCACCTTCTCAGTGAGTCATACAGTGCTGTAGAAAAAACAATGAGTCAATGCAGAGTAATCTGTAACAAGCATATCCCTTATGGATCTCCCATCCAGCAGATTTTGCTCACTTCATAATTTAATTGTAAGATTTTTGCACCTACATATGTTACTAAGTTTTTTATCAGCCAAGCCCTTTCTTGTTACTTCCTTTATTCAGCAGTACTTTTGTGAATCAGAAATCATCCTGTTACAGTGTTTCATATTTTTACATGTGTATATATACACAGTTATTTTATCTAATGATGACTCCTTAGAATCTTCCACATTGTAAATACAGCATCAGAGCTTCCTATTTTCACTAAGCCCAGTGTACCTGTTTTGTTGAATCCTTGATTTGTGTATTAAAAGTTAATGTGCACGGTGCTGACTTCCTCCTGGGTAGATTTTGGCAGTATTACACTTACTAGGATAAATTCTATAACCTGTGGTAGGAGGGAATTCTGGAACACTATGTAGCACTTATGTTTGTTACTAAGAATATCGATGGGTTTAGGGCTGGTGGAGTCTGAAGCGCTTTAGTGGCCAGTAATCTCTTATAGTTTAAGTTTTAAGTACTTTGGGAAAACATTGAGCGTGGTTTGTACTTGGTGTGTACTAAGTTATGTCTTGTTAATCATAAACAAACATAAATGTGTGATAATTTTTTTAAACTATTGACAAAGAACATGAGAGAGGTTTGAATGATTTATGGAAGTTCTCAGACAGAAAAAAGGGCATAAGGCTGTAAACAATCAGAAAAGACACCCCCCCCCCACCCCAGCATTTTAGGGGTGTCTGTAGACATTACCTGTGCTGCACTCTGAGCAAAGTGCAGAAGACAACCTTTCCTATTGTTTCTGACTGTGGCTGTATCCTGTGTTTGCAGAATTTCCTTTTATTTTTGTTGAGGAAGTTCAGCTGGGCTGTATTGGTAATGAGGCGAGGGGGGCACTGAGGTTAATCACCCCACTTACTGTTGGAAGGCTGGCTGGGAGATTTGAGCTTAAGGACAATCATAATGGGAGAGATAAAAGCAGGTCTTGGATAAAATACAAATCTCCCTATCTCAAAGGAGGGAATGCTTTATAGAAAGAGGGTGATAACACTTGTGTTTGCAGTACTTTCTGTGTTTATATTTTGTCTAGTACTCCCCAGGGAAACAAAACTTACAAGCCTTACAACTCTTTAGCTGCCTTTTTATGCTCTAGTCTCTACTTTTGGACATTTCAGCCAGTTGGGACCACATTTGAGATCATATTTGAAGTAATGTCAAGGGGTCATTGAGTTTCTCTGCGTTTTCTGGAACAATTGTGGCTCAGCAGAGGAGAGGTCTCTGCTGAGGGGGAAGCTGGAGGAAGTTCCATTTCCTTGTAGGGAGTAGCTACAAACCAGACAGGGCTCCAGCACGTCTGCCCTGTTTGCTCAAGGGGCTGTGATCCAGAGTGTGACAGAGGAGCACAAAATGAGTGTGTAGGAAACCAGGTAAAGTCAGTTCTGCTGCTAATGAAATGATTATAAAAGGCTTTGCAAAAGAGCAATTCAGAATGCAAGAGCTCACAGTTTAACTTGGCCTTCATCTTTGAAGAGGCCCTGTTATATCAAAGTCTGACCCAAAATGTATGTGTTTGAGGGAGTTGAATACAGTGGAACAACTTTGAGCAGAAGAAGTGGTAGAAGAGGTAAAAATACCTTCTTGAAAGTTTTTTGGTGGTTTTCTTATTCCCCCCTTTTGGAAGTAAGCCTTTCTCTGACTCTTTGCAATTCAAATGCAGTTTTCTAATGCTAGTCTGCAAGGTGCAGGAAACAAAAGAAACAGGCAGAAATGAAAGTGAAACAGTCTCGTTTCTTCCTTTCGAGAGCCTAAAATGAATTCTAACCAAAGCTTATTTGAAACATTTTTAATTTGGTTGCTGTAGGCATGTATAGATTTTTATACTTTTCTGGAGTTTAAAATCAGATGGTATCTTGCCTGACCTCAAGCTGTTGTATTTCAGCCAGATTATTTTTCTTAAAAGAGCCAACAGCTGAGCTGGAACTTGAAGGAGTAACAGGCACTGTACACTCAGAAAGCAGGGGAAACTGAGTCCCTTTTAACACTGGGATATTGAATAAATGAAATATACTGCAATGGTTTCAACAGGTTAATCATACCCCACTTTGCAGACGCAGGCAAAATGCTCTAGTTTTGTTGCAATCCTGGCTGGGAGAAAATTCTTCTTTGATTCCAGGTCTGGCAATTTGGTATGAGCCTGAGCTTGTGAATAAGACATGCCATCCAGGTTTCTACAAAGATGCCACCTCAGCACTGATTCACTCCACTGTTTTGTTTCCAACCAAGTTATTTTTTTTTTTAGAGGCACTCCTTTCCCTCTCCCCATTTCCCTCTCTCCCTCTGTCATATGTAGATGGCCAGTATCTGACAGAGGACGATCTTTTTGTGCCTATCCTGTGTTCAGGAAAGGTCTCTTTGTTTCTCATACTAAGTTTTATCAGTTGGTTTATTTTGCAGTTTGTTGTTAGATGGTAATTTGGTTGCTATTTGATATGTTGCAGCAGTTTGAAATATTTTGTATTTGCTAAATCATTTTCGTATTAAAGAGAAAAAGGAAAGAAAAAGAAATTCCAAAGTTCAACACTATTATTGCACTTGCATTTCAGATTCTGCATTTCATTCTGGAACTCCGTTTTTTTTTTTGTACAGAGTATTCTTGTCTTATGTCATGACCTCGCTTTATTCATATTTCTTAGGAATAATGACTATATGTGTTTTTTAAGATTATCTACTTACATTTGATTACATTTTTGATATGTGACACTATCACAGTACTCAATTCACTAGCTGGGTTCTAGTTTTTACTAGCGGTTTCTTTAGTTGCTTTTTCTCATCACATTTGTACATTTGATTAAATATTATATATTCTCTTTGAATATATAATTGTACATTTAATTTAATGGATGAGATCAAACAATTTAAATAATTTTTGCAGATCTTTTTAAAACCTACTTTCAAAAATTGACTCTAACAACGCGACACATACAAAACCAAAATGCAGCCCCACTTTTCCTCCAACGCTGGAGTTTCACGGTGGCTTTGATCTGGAAGCGGTGCCAACAGGAGTTGTCCCCACCCTACGAGCTGTTTGTTATTGCCAGGCGTGCCCGTGCTCCTCCTCCTGCTGCCTGCTGCCAGCTTGGTGTTGAGCTGGATTGGTTTTCCCTCTGGTTGCCCAAGGGGGAGCAGCCCCGGCGGTGCCCGGCCCGGGGAAGGGCGGTGATGCTGCGGCTGGAGCTGGGGCTGCCCTGCGCCGCTTCCCCCGGCCTGGGGCTGGGCTCGCTGTGCTCCCGGCCGGAGCTGGAGGGGGAATCGCTGCCTGCCTTTGTGCTTTGCTTTGGTTCCTTGGTTTGGGGAGTTTTTCCTCCCCTCTTCAGGTTGAACAAGTAAAGCATGATGAGTTTAGAATTTGAAAAATCATGCTCCCGTTTCTCTTCTGGTTACATGAAATTAAAACCCAAACCCACCGTAGAGTTTAAAGACAGTGGTGTGTCCAGAGCTGTAACAGTTCAGTCTCTAGAACAGAGCATTATACTGTGCTCAGGGGCTGGGGAAATTCGAATTTAGCCAACCTAGAGGGACCCTGGGCTCTCCTTACCACCCCAAGCCTTCAGCTCTGCTGGTACAGCTGGGCAGGAGTTCCTGCTGCTTTTTGAGTAGAATTGCTGTGGGAAAGACTGGCTACAATCCAAAGGCAAATGTTATTTAATCTTTGTGATTTTTGATCTAGAAGCAAAAACCAAGGTGCAATCAGTATTTAATAGAAAATAGTTGCAATATTAACTGAATGTATTTGTGAGATGGAATACTTAGCCGTTAGAACAAATTTAGAATGGAGATTTTTTTTTCTTCAGGTTTTTTATTTTACTAAAATATGTGATGCTAACAGCATCTTCAGGAAAATTGTTGTGCATTTTGTTTGCTCATTTGATTTTTCACTTTTTAAAGATATGTATTTTCAATTATATCTTAAGACTTAGAGACTGAAGATAACAATTTTTAGTGTATGCTTTGTGTCCTGAAGTATTTTCTGATTTGTGTCTCATTAAAATGAGAGAGATAGTAACTGTATTATAGAGCCTGAAAAAAATTACTGTACTTTATATTGATAATATTCAGAAAGGTTGGTTTTTTGTGTGTTTGTTTTGATTTGTTTTGTTAGTTTGTTTTTAAGCAGACATTTTAATCTGATCCTTCATTCTGGTTCTTGTTTTTAAAGTACAAAAGTAGCTGTAATTTATAGACTTTTCTATTATTTCTTTTCTTCACTAATTGATAAGTGATGGATTCTCTAAAACCCAGAAATTTCCATAGGTCATGCATTTGTCTGGCAAATATGCAGCTGGACAGGAAAGAGAAAAACTCTGCACTCCATATTTTGCTATAGTTTTACAAGAATAGTTTTCTTCTTTGTCTAATGCTTCATTCTCATAGTTTTCAATTGCTGTCTGATTGTTGTTATAAGAAAAAAATCCAAGTTCTTGTTGCAGATTCTTGCCTTCATTTTCTGTATTAATAAAACTGATTCCTTACAAACAGACTCATTTGTCTGAACTGCTTCCTACTGGAAACACAACCTTTGTTTCCAACATAAATCTCAGATGAACTTATACCAACTATAGGCCTGAGGTTTAGATGAGGAAATTTAATCTGCAGCTAAACAAAATGTTTACTATTTGTGAGGGTTTTTTTTTTTTCTAAGCAAAATCTTACTTAATTACTGGCAGTCAATTTATATGAGAATAGGAGGTGCAGGTGATTGGTCAGGTTTATTATTAATACTTTGAGCTATTTCTCTAAATGCTTTATAAAATCGGTTAATAAAATGAGCTTGCTTGCTGGAAACTGAATTAGTTTTCTCTAGTGGCTAATTTGAGCTGTGTGCTTATTGAGTGGTATTTTTTAGATGTGTTAATTTTTAATTTTTTCTTTCCCAGTGTAGTTGCAGACATCTTGGTTCTTGTTTTTGTTCAGAAAGCCAGAAATAGGAAGGAAAGAAAAAAGCAAGCTGTTGGCAGGTTTATCACTGAGTGTTTTTTAGCATGTTCTGCCATTTTTTTTGTCTCTTCATAGCCCTCCTCTTTTAAATACAAATCAAAATGATCAACATTTTAATGAGTTTCACTTTAATATTGGAGTGTATTGTGGAAATGAACTTTTGCCTATGGGGGGTATGTTTCCTATGATAATTTGCATTAACACCTTCCTTTAGAGAAATTTATTTAATGTGCTGTCTACATAGAGATTTAGTCTTTTTCCTTTATTTTAAAAATGTCTTATTATTGTTTCTTCAGTAGACAATCAGCTACGATCCTTGCCTGCACAGAGGATTTAAAATCAACTGCAAGTTGCTGAAGAATTGCACTTCAAGTGGTCTCAAGACAGGAGAAGCAGGTCTTCACTATAATGGAAGAGGCCAAGAGCTCAAAGAATGGAAATCATGACCCAAGGAAGTCAGTCCGTCTTGTCTGTGAGGAAGGCAAAACAGTCAAAGTTACAATTAATCAAAATTATAAATATAATAGAAATGACAAATCTGTGAAGGATGTTGGGAGAAGTTCTCCAAGTGGGAATAGCAGCAGAAAAAGTAAACAAAATGATGTTTGTTCTGAAAAACAAGGAGAAAATAAATCATGCAAAGTAAATAGTTGTATTCCTGGAACTAAAGATTTGGGATCAAATGTTCAGGATCGAAGTCATGGAAAAACAAAAAAATTTTCTAATTTATCATCAGCAATGGAAAACCTGAAACAGACAAAAGCCCAGCCAGTGGGAGAAAATGCTCCAGGCTCCCATGTTGCAGGGAATGGGGTCAGTATGGAAAGCTTAGCAGCTACTCAGAAAGGGAAACTGGTGCTGGAAAATCCAGTGGGAGTTCATACTTTGAAGACTAGTGTTGATCAGCCTGGTGATCCTGGTAAGACTGCTGCAGATCAAAGAAAAATGGAACAGAAGCCTGATGACTTCAGTGAGTATTAGTTAACACTTACTCCATTTTGTTCTGGTGCAATTGCTGACAGTCTAAAATGGGCTTTGAAATGTTTCTGTTCGTTTTATTTTTTTCACATGTACAAAGTTGCTGGTTGCATTTAGAGAGAACATGATGTTAATACAAGCATATTGCTGAGAGAACAAGAGATTATGATAATAGCTGTCTTTTTTTCTTATGCCTAAGACCTAAACAGTTTTGTAAGCTACTTAGTGTGCGTGGGTTTTAGGCAATTTTGTGAATATAGTGTCTTATGAAGGGGGAACCCTTTCAAATATCAGTGCCTCTTAGGGAAATGCCAGTTATTACTGGTTTTCTGAAAGATCAGGGGAAAAATGGGCAAGAAAAGTTCTTATTATAGGTAGAGGGGAAATATTTTACTTCTTTTCAGTTGTGCTCCTTTTGTTACTAAAAACGTTTAGAGTAGGTTTTGGCAGGTGGCTTTTTGATTTAGGGAGCTCTGGAATACCAATCATCCATCAGCAGTACCCTTATGAGTGTGCATTTCTCACACATATTTTTCAATGTCAGAATTAAATATATTGATCAAGCTTTGTCTCGCCAGGATAATTAATTCCATAGCTCAGGATTTGTCACACTTCTTTAGAATGTATTTTTTTCTTTAATGAAAATGCTGGTTTAAGATGCCAGCTAGTGTAGACCTTCTGTTTGAAGTATTTCCCACAGCTACAGCAGTTGCTTGTATGGAAATACAAGGAAAATAATGAAGTGTGTGGTTTTTTAGCTGTCTTAATAGTGTTTAACAGGAAAAACAAGTTCAAGTGGCAGCATCCTGTGATCAGTCAGCTCTTTGTAGACCACCATTATGTACTGTGGGGACCATCTGTCACTGAGAAACCAGGACTTGAAAACTTACTCAGCTTTGATTCCTTGCTAGTCTGGGGGCACCAATCTCCTTTGAAAGGAAAGAAAAAGGAAAAGACAAAGCATAAATAACCCTCACTTTTGCTTATGTAAAAGGACTGGAATAATTTGCTGTGGATGTTTGCAGAGATGAGTGGCCTGTGACCAATGCATAGGCATGTGGAGGAACTGGCCCTGTAGCAGTGGGCTGAGTTTGGGAGCAGCAGCGTTGTGGAGCTCAGTGGCTGCTGCCTGTGGGTGAGAGGTGTCACGGAGCGTTCAGGTGTGACTCCAGCAGCTCCAGGCTGAGGGCTGGGACTGCCTGCTCACTGCCTCTGTCAGTGGGGTCATTTGGGTGAACGTCTTTGAGGCAGTTCTCTGACTTACTTCCTTAACAGAATGTCTTGTCTACAATAATTCTATGCCTAATATTTGTTTCTTTTACAGTAGGGCATTGGGATCTTGTTTACTCTGCTCTGGAAAGACTGAAAGACAAAATTAATCTACCTTTTTATTTTGTGTTTTTGACAGTACTCTTAGTAGCAGATTAGTCTCTGAAGTATTTTTAAAATACTGGTTAATATACTGGAATGATTTTTCATGTTTAAGGTGATCTTGGCCAGTGTTTGGATAAAAAACTGGAATGTAGCTCAAATTTGTGTCTGGTTCTTAGCTGCTCTGTAGACTTAATTTTCACTTTTCCCCTCCTTGAATTACTCTGTAGAAAGTAACTGCTTCTTGTTTTAGGTAAAATAAAGAATTCTGAATCAACAAAAGAACATACATTGGAAGTGGATTATTTAGAAAACACTGGTGTTATTGATGAATCCAATCTGACAGTTGAACAGCAACTAGGATTGAAACAAGCTGAAGAACGTCTGGAAAGAGATTATATCTCCCGACTTGAAAAAGTAGGTTGGGTTATGTATCAGATAAAAAAGAAAATGTGTGTCTTCTTTCATTACCATCACCATATTTCTGGTTGGGTGGTATTTCTACTACAGCTTGCTGCCTCCTTTTCTTTCTCCTTAATAATGAGTCACTTTCTAATCTAAGATACTGTCTCCAGTAGTTGATTAGTTGTTCATCATGGCAGATGATATGGATTGGAAACTTAGTGTTCCTTTTGTGGCACATGTATCTTTTGCGGAACAGTATTTTTAAAATTTTTTAGAACTGAAGGTTTACAGTTTATTTAAATAAGATTAAATAAGATTTTATCTTAAAAGATTTAAGTCTGGTTCTCTGGAAACTCCGAATACAAGACTCAAAAGAATCTTGAGCTTTCTTTAGTGTATTACCTCTCACCAGTATATTAGGGATAACTGCTTGAAAATGTTCACCTAAATTGTTCTTAACATTATCTCTAGTGAAGCAAATGTTGAAGTCAGCATAGGTAGCACAGAAGCTTTTGGTAGTATCTTATGGAAGCATTTTAATCCCTCATATGCTGTCCTAGGAAAATAACCAAAAGTTTATTACTTCTTTTTCACACCATTCTGCACATGGGAAAATCATTCCTGTGATTTATTTCTTCATTCCTTCTTTAGGCTCTCTTTGTTCATTGGTCTTGGGGGTTTTTTCTTCCTGGTCATTCTTGTGCTTTTGTTTAGACACCCATTGTGTATTTCATTTCATTTCAGCTGAAATCGTACATATAAAGAGGAAAGCTGGCTTCATCTCTCTGAAATGTGGCATTTTTGTTTAGGTTCTCTGCTTTTTTAGCAGAAGTTAGCTTATGGTTGGAGCAGCAATGATTCCCATAGCCTTTCCTTAGGAATTGGTCCATCAGGTTTTCCTGGCACTACATGTTTTGCAGTTGATAATGCCTGAGGAATGATACTTTGCTGTGATATTACTTAGTTGGAGCTTATTTATTCCATTTCTCTAACTTTTTGTGATCTCTGAATTTTTTGTCATTTTACATGTTCTGTATCCTCTTCCAAGTTAATATCTTATACATTTATAGTCAGCACACCTTCTGTTGCATTTCCTACCTCTTCAGCAAAAGTGTGGATATTTCTGCCCCCACGAGGACCCTGCTGAAGAACACTTGGCACATGCTTCTAGGTACGAGTGCTCTGAGGACAGTTCTCTCAGCAGTTTCTCTCTCACTTTACTGTTCTTTATTTAAATAGTATTTATGGTCTCCTTTTCAGACTATGACAAGTGACAAAGACTGTAAAATTCAAGTACAAGGTCTGCTGCTGCTTCTTCAAGAGCTAAGACTTGTCTTTAAGAAAGCAACCCTAAGATTGGGTTGGTGCAATTTGTTTGTAGCAGATCAAACCTCTGACCTGTTTTTTCCCTATGTGCTTATTAAAAATTTATTGTAGTATTTTTCTGAATGCTAATTCTGACTGGTGTCTAATTCCTTGGCTTGTCTTTAGCCCTTTAAAGATATTCTTAAGTTTCTCTTTTCTGATGATCTGGAACTTTCCCATTCTCTGTGAGTTCTTTAAAGTACTGGCTCTTTTATAGATTATCTCCCTGAGTATCCAAGGACAAATTTCATGAGACCTGGCTGATTTGGGTGCATCTATCTTATACAAGTAGTAGTCTGTAACTTTTCTGTCTTGTTATTTTGAGTTTTTGCCTTTTCATTGGAGTTAAGCGTAATTAGATGATTTTAAAAGTCTTCACAATAAAGGCAAACTGAAAGTTGTTATATGGTTCAGACTTCCTGGTAACATCTATTAGGCATATTGTTGATCTATATTGTAAAGATATATAAAATTTAAAAAAATATTTTTACTGTTGATACTTACTTTAATATAATATAATGGTAAAATATTTTTTATCTACTTCAGTCACCAAGCATCAAATACTTGAATCTTCCCAGGTAGCTAGATGTAACTCTCTATAAGTCGTTTTCCAAATGGACGTTTAATTTCATCATACTAGGTATTTGTCTTAGAGAAAATAAAAGTTAAGAGAATTAGTAATTAAGGCAATATTTTAAATGGATATTTACTCTGTAGTGGAAGAGTATCAGACTGGGTTTTTTTTCCAAAAGCAAGCGGTCAAATTCAGTAAGTGGAAAAACTTGCCCAAATTTAACAGTGGTTTAGGTTCCATATGGTAAATCAGATTTGTTTAACTGATCTGTGGTCCACCTCAGTGTCTTTAAATGGTGTTCATTCATTGTTGTGTCACTGTTGAAACATCTGGTGTTTTCAGTATTCTTTTTGGGTTTAGGTAAATATAGATGTATTAGAATTAGGATGAAAATGTTAAAGTAAATGTTAAAGTTTTTTTCTCTCCCAGTTACTGTAGTAGTCTAAAAAGTATGGAGAAAAACTCAAGTGGTTTTTTTGAACCCTTTTGTCTCTGCAGTGAGCTTTTCGAAAGATTTCCAATCTCTTTATCTGTGATCTGTTTGAGCAAGAAAATACAATTGCAGGATGAGAAAGATAAAGTGGATTATTTGGTAACAACCCCTTCTGTTTGCAGAGTCCTTTCTGCCTTTTAGTCCAGCAGGTCTTAATTGTTTCCTGGCTGAATAAACTCCATGGTATCCCCTCGTGAACCCTGGAGAACAGGTTCCCTTCTTCCCCATCATCTCTGGAGGTTTGGCTGCCTCTTGCAGGCTTGGGGATCTCCTTGGCAGCAACTCTCCATTTGTGTACTCCATCTCTGCCAGCCTGTCTGTGAAAAACTTGCTTGTTCTGCAAGCGTCTCCAATTCAGAGCATCCCAGAGCATTCATCAGAGTGGAATAGCATCAGCCCTTTGCAGAGGATCCCACCTGGGCTGAGCACAGGGATTAGGAAGAGGCTGTGTTGCCCCAGGCTGCCCGGCCACACCCTTTGTCACAGGGCTGCCTGTGACACAGCAGCAGGGCTGGACATGGCTGAGCTGGTGCCATTTCCTCTTCAGAGAAAGGCGGGGAGATGCTGAGATTTATCCAGTAATTAAAAGCTTCACCTGACAGGGGAATGGCTTACTGGCCTTTAGGTCAGCCTTAAGAAGCTTAAACTCTTCAGCCTGAATCTTACCTCACTAAATTTACTGAGAAATGTAATACTCAAGTCATCTCACTTCTGTCCCTTGCTCTCCCCTCTTGCCATACAGGTAAAAATCCATTTCTGCTTGTTTTTTGGAGATTGCTTAATGTTTGCAAAGCACCTTGACATTGAAAGTGTTAGGTAGTAGTTAAATGCAGTTTATTAATCAAAGAATTGAGTTTTTCAGGCACTACTGGTAGATATATTTGTTTAAATCTATGGCAATTTTTTCTCAGCGCTCCCCAGAATACACCAACTGTCAGTATCTATGCAAGCTCTGCTTAGTCCACATTGAAAATATCCAAGGAGCCCACAAGCATATTAAGGAAAAACGTCATAAGAAAAATATAATGGTAAGTTAACAAGATTATGGCTATTTTTTTTCTTTCTTTTCCTCCTCCGTTTTTTAATTTTATTTTTTAAATTAAAATGTTTTTTCATTACGTGATTGGCTTTCTTTGGTCATGTTCATTTAGGTGAAAGTTTGTGTGCTGAGCAGAGATCCACAAATTTCTGTTTTCTGTTTAAGAGGAAAGGCTTCATGATTTGTCCAGGCAGAGAGGAAAGGATATTTTGGTTATTACTTCTGAATTAGTGTGTCTGAGTAGTGGGCAGTTCATCATATTAGTAACAGAATGTAAGGTAACTTAGGTGAAAATATATACTACACAAAAATATATTCAATTTTTCTATTTTCTGAAAATAATGTCATTGGTAGCGAAACCTCCAGGGATTGATGGTGGGGTTGGGGATATTTGTTTTTATGGTTTTTTTGTTTTTGTTTTTTTTACTTTGGCTGACTTGTGAAGTTTAGAAGAGTTATAGAGTTATAGAGTTATAGTTAAGAGTTATATATATATATATCATCACTCTGGGTTTATTAATGTGCTTAATATGAGAAACAGTTCTAAAGCTTACAAAGAGAAAACCAGTTCCGTTATCAGGTACCACGGTGCTCTGGTTTGCTCTAAAGAACTGGTGCACAGATTTTCTTGCGAGCCCATTTTTGTGAATGCTGATGAAGAGCTACAGATTCCCCATTATGTTGGATTTTGTGATTTAGATGGTTAAAATTACTCTTTCTATAACCATTTCCCAAAATTCAGTCAAATTACTTTCATATGTTTCCATTGATTTCTTGCCATACTTCTGTTTTTCATTAATGCTCTAATTCTACAACGTGTACAAGTCATCACCTGAAATACCATAAGTCCATTAAATCTCACAGAGTAACATTTTTACATTATGGTCAGTGATAATTTGTAAAGGATTCTGGTTCTCTCATGATCTCCTGAATTGCATCATACTGAAATAAATGAGCCAGGTCTGTGATTGATCTATAAACACTTTCTTACCATGCTTTTCATCTGGGCATGAAGATGAGAATTGAGCAATGAGGTTTCTTTAGCACTGAGTGGAATTCTGGAGGACAGGGAGCAGTTTCACATATTAACACTTACCCCAGATAGCTTTATGTTGTGTGCAGCATCATGGTGGAACCTATGTAACTGTCCTAAATGTTTCTTCATTAAATGCTCCTGTTTACAGCTCTGTGAGATACATGACAATCAAATAAGCTCAGCAGCAGCTGTGGTTTCCCAACTGAAGAAAAATCTTAATGTGGTGACATAGAAAAACTCCATACTACTTTAAAAATGCTCATATTCTTTCTTACACTAATTTTGTTTGGATAAGAACAGAAGAGTTGAGAGATGCAGCCTAGAACGAAACAAACATTTTCATACTGTCCTGTTTTTTCTTAGTGCAAATTTATTTTATGGTTATTATTTATTTCAGTCATATCTATCATGTAGTTGATGAATTCATGAAAAAAGGGTTTGTTGTACTTAGTCTCAAATTACTTGAGTCCCGAATGACTTGATGCATCTGCTGTTGGATTGGGTGCACTAAATCCAGTACTTTCTGGCACCAGCTGTTTAAGCAGTAATGGGACTCAACTTATAAAATTCCCTTGGAGCTAGGAATACTTTTTCTGCCTCTGATATCTTTCCTTCAAGTACAGTCCACTCGGAAAAAATCCATGTGACTTTTCCAGCTCAGTTACTTTTATTATGTAGGAACAATTACAGCTTTTTATTTTCTTGGATGAATTTTACTTCAGAACTATCAGAAAATGTGGTTCAGGAATGGACCAGCTGTGAGATAGCGTTCTCTGTTTTAAACACTGAGCATCTGCTCTCATTCCTGGGACCACACTATTTTATTTGCCTATTAGCCCAGGCAGAGTTCCTGCCTTTGGAAGTGTTTGGTCGGGATACAAACAGTAAACAGCATGTTCCAATATCATATAGCTGTAAGAGGAAAAGGCTATCTCCTCTTAAAATACCAGTTTTTACTTACATCATCCACCAATTATTCAGGAAAAGCAAGAAGAGAATGAGCTGCGGGCGCTCCCACCGCCCTCGTCTGCACAGTTGGCTGCTCTGAGTTTCACTCTCATTGAGGCAGCAAATGAACAAGGCATCTCAGATGAGGACTTCAGAATTCGGCAAGAAATTGTAAATGAGATGGAGAAAATTATTCAACAGCCCTTACCAGGTATTCATGGTATTCTCCATTTGCTTCAGGGGAAAATGTTTCATTATTTTTGCATGTATACTTTTGATACCTTCATTAATGGTGAATGAGTGCATTTGGGGTTAAATTATCTTGATAGTGTACCATATTAATATATATAGAGACTTTCTAATACAAGCTAGCAGATGATTTTGAAAGAATTAACAGATGTACCAAAAGAGAACAATATGATTGTGCTTATTTGTGCATCTTTCTGATGCCTTTATTGATCCTCTTTAAAGTGGTGGGATAACATAACAAGAAGGATAATATTTGACATTTGCTTCTTTGCATTGATTTCACATCAGCTCCTATAGTTAATACACTGGGAGTTTAAAATCAGATTTTTGAAGCTGCAGTGATGTTGACTTTGTGCTAACAGTGGTTTGGTGTTGAGTGCATCTAAACAGAAGAAAATACTAATATTGTTGCAAAAGAAAAGTTTTAAATTTTTAATTTCATCTATATTGGAATCAAGTGCTGTTTTATACAGTCCATTTGTTTCAGAAATACTTTTTTTTCACCTTTGCTCTTTAAAAATACAGCTGTAAGAAAGATTTTGTTATCTGCAGGATGATCAGCATTAGTTTTAAGTGCTCTATGAAGTATCTGCTTAAATGGAAGGTGCTGAATAGAATAGAAGGGATTTGTAGGGTGAAGGTTTCCTTATCTGTTTGTTTTATAATAAGTGTCTTCTAGAGCAAATTCCTATTCTGGAACTCTAGGGAGTTTTCCACTTGTAGTGGGAAGCATAAGACAAAGCTTTTTCACATAACATTTTTACATAAATACTCAGGAAAATTATTGTTACTTTGTCTGGCTGTCTTGTTTGGACTGATGAGCTTCTATGGAGGTGTAGGAGTAGTGGAAGGGGAGTCTGTAATAGTAAATGACAGTTTGTTATTCTCCTTTTCAAAGCCAGCTATGTTGTAGTGAATGTGTTTTCCTAAGTTGTAAATTCGGAGAAATTTATTTCATGCACTGTGTAGAAAACATCTGATCTTCTGGCATGATTTTCACTTGAGCTCACATTAGAACTATGCAAAAATTCTTAGTACTATGATAAGCCATTGGAAGAAATTGCAAATTATTATTATTATTAACCATACAGACTTTCATTCTGAGAGGGCTGGTTGCTAAGCCGTGAAAATAGGCTTGAAGCTATGTATGTGTAAGATCTTTTTTAAGAGTAATTTTGTTGATGTTTCTGTTTGAATGAGTTTGGTCAGAACACATATAAAGGAAGACATACAAGAAAAACCCTCTTTGCTGTGAGAGTGGTTGAACACTGGCACAGGTTGACTGGAGAGTTTGTGGACTCTATACACGCAGATTTTCAAAACCCAATTGGACACAGTGTGGACAACCTGCTCTGGGTTACCCTGCTTGAGCTGGGTGTTAGATTTGGGAAGGATTGAGAGCACTCTCATTTTTCAGCTGATTTAAGTATGGGAGATCCTAATTCCTATTACAGCAAAATTTTCATCTGCAAAAATTTCATCCTAAATTGGGATAAATTACTGCTTATGGAATGGGATGACATTTCTTATATTATTGCTGAATAGGTACTTCCTAGTTAGTTTAGATCTGTTCTGCATCTTTTCAGGTAACTATTAACTAAAATACTGAATGGACACTGTATTCTGTGCCTTGGATTATATTGAAGTTATGCTTTATATACATATTCTGTTGTGAACTGTGTGCTGGAACTTGCTGATGGAATCAACAGATTGGTGCCTGATACAGGAGTCTGTGAGACAACAAAAAATTTTATAATTGGCTAAGTGCTGCAGTGAAATCAAGCTGTACTTAACAAAAGCTGTTACATAAAATCCTGCACTGAGAGGGTGACAGTTATTGTTACTTCATATTTAATTTTATGTTAAAAACAAACAGAACTAAAACTGCATTGCAAAAAAATCTTTAAAACAGCTTGGAAAATGTCAGACATTTGGTGGTTACAGTATTTGAATTATTTGTTTTCCTGTGATGCTGTGTTATGGAAATGCCTGCCCTTAACAGGAGCGAGAAAGGGGTTCAGTGTTCATTAATAGGGGAGTGCCACTTGTGAGGTGCAGTACCTAAAGCAAACTTATTTTCTAACTGTTAAATAATTATGTTTCTCTCTCTCCAGACTGTTCCCTGAGGATGTATGGCTCCTGTTTAACTAGATTTGCTTTTAAGACCAGCGATGTTAACATTGATATCAAATTCCCCCCTAAGGTGTGTAGATATTATCTTGTATTAACTAAGACTCGTTTTTAAATCAAGGACATCCACATTTATTTCTATTCCATTGCCTTCATCATCTTTTGGGGCACATGCTGTTAGCATACCACAAAGCATCTAATCTTTGATTTAGAGTCAGCTGTGCTGTGGAGGAAGTTTTCATTGCTCTTTAGATAACTTTAATTCTTGGGTGTTCTTTTTGCTTTGTTTTGTTTTGTTTTACAGTTTTATGCTAGACTTCTTCTGAATTCTTTTTTGAGTAAGCACTGAAGCAGTATGAAGATGGTTGACTTGGCTAAGTGTGCTTCTATTAGCTCATGATTCAGACTGTAAACTCTTGTAGGTTTTGACTACCCTCCACTTTTAAAATTTGGGATAAAAGTGACGTTCTTTAGGTAATGAAGTTGTTGGTTCATGTTTAGTGTGTGATAATAGCAGCAATTCTTGATAGACACTCAACTGCTGCACTTGCATGTGCTTTAAAATGGTCACCTTTAAAAACCCCTGTGAAAGTCTTGACATTAAATTCCTTATTGCTGTCCATTTCTAGTAGTATACATTGACAATGAAATTGTTGAATATATGGCAAGTGCTTTTATTTATCCTGTTAATGCAGAACTAGAACACAAGTGTTGACTAGAGCTGTAGGCTGAAGGAAAGCTGGCTGTGAGGTTTACTGGCACCTGTTTCATGGTGTAGACAGGTACAGTTAACTTTTTCATTAATACTGACACGTTATTTCACTATTTTGAAGGACACAGAGTTACTAGTTTTGCAACACAAGTAGTTTGAAATAAAACATAAAAGAAAATACTAGTCTCAATAATGCAACCTGCTCTAATTTTGTCATTGTAGATGAGTCAACCAGATGTTCTGATCCAGGTGCTTGAGATCTTGAAGAACAGTGGTGAGTTTTAGTTGCATCTCATTTCTATTTAACATCCCATCTGCTGTGTAGTTGTTTTTATGCTCAATTTTTCTGTAAACTTAGAAAAATTGGTTGGTTTTCAACCAAAGTATCTGGGCTGATTTTATGAATATGATTTTTATGAACACCAGTCCTTGTGTGAGTGAGAGATGAGAAGCTGCAGCAAGAGAATGGCAGTCCCATTAGTCCAGTTCAGGTTGCCAGAAGCTGGGGCAGTAGTGTCAGATGCCAAAGCAAAAAGTTTTAACCTTTTGTAGGATGAATTCTAAGCAGTAAACTCAAAAACTGCTCTCCACTTGCATATGTACATGAGTGAGAGCTGTTCCAAGACTTCTAAAAATTGTAGCCTTGTGGTTCTGTCAGAAACACAGCCTGGCTCTCTGATACTGGTGGTAAGCATCAAAAGTGGCCAGAAAATCTTGGTACTGCTTAGCTACGCAGTACTTAATTTGAGTTGTTCTGAAAAATCATGGTATAAATATAATAATTTTAAAGACAGAACTGGGAAACTTGAAACAAAGTGTGTTTTTTCTCCCTTGTTGCTAAGCTGTCTACTCAGATGTGGAGTCGGATTTCCATGCCAAAGTTCCTGTTGTCTTTTGCAAAGATGTTAAGAGGTATGTGTGATTGACATTAAAAAGTTTTTAATGAGCTACTGTGCTTGTTCATAGCAACTGTTTGCCTGCACTCCTGACAAGAAGTATTACTGTCACATTCAGCTTACATTTGTATTAAAAGGGAGTTGTTCATACACAGAAATGTAATCTAGAAAGAAAGCTGCTTTTGTTTTTGTGCTACACAGAACTCACTGGGTGTAGGAATCTGACATTACTGTTCTCCTTTTAGTTAACTGGGGGAAAAGTAGAGTGGTTTTCAGTTATTTAAAATTTTTGCCAGCAGTTTTAAGCCAAGGCTTTAAAAACAATTTATAAGATACACATTGCCAGAAAGGACACATCATCTGACAGTTTCAATAAATTCCTAAGAAGTAGCAACCTCCAAAATGAAACATGATTTCTTGACTGGCCAGAGGTATGGACTAAAACTCTGGGGAAGTAAGTGCTACAAGAGTGGGCTTGTCTTTTCCTATTTGTAACAGAATAGAAAAAAATTGTTCTGAGAAACTAAAGGAAAGTTTTTAGAGGAGCTGTTTTATGTGTTTACCAACTTTTAGCGTGCAGGAGGTGTGGAGTGTTAATTAATTTACTAATTTAAGTGTTTGGAATGTAGACGATATACTTGGCTATTGAATTGTGCATGATAATGTAATTAAGTAACAGCAGAACTTAGAGCAAATTCTTAATGCTGTTTTGTACTTTTGCTGTCATGAACTCCTGTAAGTTCTAGATGCAGTCAATAAGTTGATAGTAAAAAGAAATAATTCTATTCTGTAGCTTTTTGTTTAAAAAAATCAGGTTCCTACATAGGGAGACACTGATGGATGTTTGTATTACAGTGGGTGTGATGCCCCACCTCCCCCTTCCCCAGGCATCATCTATATCACAGAGTGATAACCCTTTATCTGTTCTGCATTGTGATTGCAGTGGTTTGACCTGTAAAGTAAGTGCTAGGAATGACGTGGCTTGCCTTACAACTGACCTGCTGGCTGCACTTGGTAAACTGGAGCCTGTCCTGATTCCCTTGGTTTTGGCTTTCCGCTACTGGGCCAGAGTAAGTGATTTAATTATCCTCAACATTTCTTTTTAAGCACTGAGTACAACGTAGTTTGTAATGTAGCATAAATATGGTTGTAGAAAGGACTTTGTGCCAGTGCTTCACCCACCTCCATACATGAGATGCCGCTGTACAATAACATGTTTCATACTTGACTGAAATTCTAGATTGAAACCTAAATATGTCCCACAATCACAAAATGTGGTCAAAATGGAAAGAATAATGTATGATAAGGTGGTATTCCTTAAGGCACTGTATGGAGTGCTACAGTTGGTATTTTGTCTGTACATGGCATGGCATAACTACTGCAGTTTCTGAGATACAGCATTTTGTATTTCACTCTCCTATGTTTCTCACATTTCTTTAGTGTTTCTTGTTTTATATTAAACTGTAAACTAAAATTCTGGTATTACGTCAGAAAAGTAATTATTTATTCTCTTACAGCTCTGTCACATTGACTGTCAGGCTGAAGGTGGGATTCCCTCATATTCCTTTGCCTTAATGGTGATATTTTTTCTTCAACAAAGAAAACCACGTATTTTACCGTCCTATTTGGGCAATTGGGTAAGTGATTTGGTAATATAGTAACTTCATTATTAAATTGTTGGCATTTGTTCTGCATCCTGCAGCTTCATAAAAATGCAGAATTTGATTGCCAAAGAAAATTATAAATAAAATCATTGATACTTAATGCTCAAACAGATGATGCTTGATGATTCTGAAGAATTTTTTAAAAGGCACTTGTGGCAGGCTCTGTAGTTGTATCATCTGTGTTTTGGAGAAAAGGCAGTTATTTTCTTCTTTATTTCTCTGAATTTCTGTCTCTGACATCTGTTATTCTTGAGGGGTGTGAATACCACAGTAGTCAGTGTTACATTTGCTGAAAACTATTGGTGTATGTATTATATACAGTCTTGTTTCAGAGCCACTTTAATTGTTGTTAGATTGAAGGCTTTGATTCGAAGAGGCCAGATGACCACCAGCTGAAAGGGGTGGAAGATGAAGAATTTGTAAGGTGGGAGTACAAACCACCCACAAATGGTGCAGCAAAAAACTCTGTTGGAGCAGAAAGCAAAGCTAAAGCTGAACAACAAAAAGGTGGTGGCAAGAAGGCAACAAGCTCAGAAGTGGACAACCAAAGCAATGCAAAAGAGAAACATGGGATTGTAAGTCCTGGCTTTATTTAGTTGAAAAGCATTTGCTGTCTCTCATCTCTCTTTTTTTTTTTTTTTTTTTTTTAACATTGATGTTGGATGGAATCAGGACAAAAAATGGGGTAATATTAATTTCTTATTGCAGTTGAGCACTTGTGTATATGTTTTTCAGTCTCTCTTAGCATTCAAAACCCCTCACCAAGTTTCACTGGGGCAACTGTGGTTGGAACTTTTGAAGTTTTACACACTGGAATTTGCTTTGGAGGAATATGTCGTCAGCATACGGGTACAAGAGCTCTTAACCAGAGAGAATAAAAACTGGCCTAAGAGGCGAATAGCCATTGAAGGTAGGCTGATCCCTTCCCACTTCTGTAATCATCCTGCATTAGCATCTGTATTTGCTTAACTTGCAAATCTGTTACAGGAATTTGGACAATAAGTTTTTTTAATATGTATTTTATCAGCTATTTTGTGTCTTTAAAGACAAGTTTTCTCTGTCTGAAAAGCAGGGAAAGTCACTGAGTTACAGAGAAATGTATGGCATTCTGAAATTACCTTAAGAATAGAGAATTTGAGTATTTGAGGAAGGCTAAGAAACCATGTAAGGTGATACTTTTTTATAAAAGCATGAATAATGACTTTTGAACACTTTCTAGAGATGTTGCTGAAGTGGCTTATCTGTAACACTTGAGGAGATGGAGAGGACAAAGAGAATCATACAGACAGAGAATGAGGTGCAGAGGTACATTGAAGGATGAGTCAATAAGGTACAAGAAGAGTGAGAAGGAAAAGTAGAACAGAAAAACAAGCAATGCATTCTCAAGGCACAGGTTGAGTAGTGGATGTTGAGATCACTCCTGTGACTTTAATTTCCTCTCCCAATTCTTTTCTTCAATTACTTTTAGGTAGAGTTTAGAAAAAGTAGGGAAGTGTTTATTCAGCGTGTAGGATGTAAGGTGACAGGACAAATCATTGAGGAAGAAATGAGAAATAATTAAAAAATCTCAGATTGCATTCTGGTTCTGGCATGTACTTCACGTGCTGTTATTGGGTTATTTGTGGTGGTGTTTACTTTATGTTTTTTTACTTCTCATTTTTGCCTTTTTTTCCGATGTTAAGTTTTTAGTTGATGTATAAAGTAACAGAATCTCAGTTTGGTACTATCTTCCAGGCAAACATGTAGCAACTATGCAGGAAAACATTGATCTAGAAATCATTAGGAAGGACTAAGAATGAATCCTGGTGAGATTGGTTCCTACAATCCTTACATCCTTAATGTCACTCTTGGACAAATTAATTTCTTAAGGGAAATGAAAAATCCTTCTTCAGTGGAGGAAAAAAGGGTTCTGGCTGGCCTCTATTTATTTGTCTTTGTATGTTGATTATAATTTCTAGTTTAGAAATTGCCCATAATATAATGGTGCAATATACCCATGGTTTTCTTTTTGAGTAACACTATTTAGAATTGTTTATGATAGTCAGCCATTTGTGGCTGCACATTGGGTATGTTTTGTATGGAAGAATTCTGAAAAAACTTGTGGGTGTTTCATTCTCTAAGTATATCCAAATGCAGTTCTGGATCATAATATAAGAATCTCCTTAGCTGCCCTGTAATAACTTAGGGATTTCAGCTGCTTTGTGAAATGTACAAGTTAAAGATTAATTACATTGTTCTTTTTCTTCCCAGATCCTTTTGCACTAAAGAGGAATGTTGCACGAAGTCTAAATAGCCAGATGGTATTTGAGTACATCCTGGAGCGATTTAGGACAGCATATAAATATTTTGCATGTCCACAAAGTAAAGATGGGATTAAATCCAAGCCAGATACCAAGAAAAAAGAAAAAGGGAAAATGAATAATAAGAAATCCACAAGATCAGAAGAGCCTGTAGCAAACTGTTGCCTTCCACAAGAGGAAAATTTTGTAGATAAAGAAGTTACAGGAAGTGTATGTAACATACCAGAGAATGAAGTTGAATGTAATCAAGTGGAAGAAACTGTAGCCAAAAGATGCACTTCTCACAACACGGACTCTTTGCTACTTTCAACATTGGACTCTAGCTATGAAGAAGACAAAGAAGAAGCTTTATCCCTTATTCCCAATGAATGCTGTGAACTAAAGGAAGAATCACCTAATGAGAGGGATGATTTAGAAATTTCAGTGTGTCTAACTGAGGGTGAGCTTAGCCACCACTGTAACTGCAGTGCACATCAGCCTGATGACACCAATTCCAGTACTGAGTTTTCTGATGCTGAAAGCAGGCAGAGTTTGGTGACGGAGTTGTCTGCACAGACCAAGTGCACTGGCACCCCAGCTACCTCGGCCAGCTGCAGAGCAGTGCTGGAAACACAGGATCTCAAAGAGGAAGGCAGACTCTCAACAGAAGAAATGCATTATGTGTTTGATAAGTTTATTTTTACTTCAGGAAAGGTAAGTACTGCTGGTCATGTATCACTGGGCCATTACTTTTAAGTCATTAAATCTAAGAGTGGATGGATGCTGGGATTCCCACAGTGATTGTTTCAGTCTGGGTTATGGATGGGAGCTCTGGCCTTTGTAGAATACCTGTTATTCAGCTGGAAACACTACCCTGTGTGGCATTTGGATTAAATAGTCTATTTCCCTCATCTTAAGCTTTTTGATTTCTACGCAAAGAAATCTGGGTTTCTTTCTGGTTATTTGTGGGTTATTTCTGCCTTTCCCTCCTTTCTTGTAGAATTTCCAGTTGCTTTTAGGCACTGTGAGAACTAAATGCAGCTTGTTGAAAGGTGTTCAGTTCTTTGTAGAGGCTCTGTTGTTAAATGTCATATGTTAAATGCTCTTGGTTGCTTGGAAATGTTAAGTCTGCTGGACTGTCTTAAGTGCACAAATAGAATTTTCCTCTTTTTTTCCCCAAAAAAGCCACCAACTATAGTATGCAGCATCTGCAAACGGGATGGACATTCCAAAAATGATTGCCCAGAGGATTTCAAGAAAATTGATCTAAAACCACTACCACCAATGACAGACAGATTTCGGGAAATACTTGATATAGTGTGTAAAAGATGTTTTGGTGAGTTCAAAAAGTGTTTGTACTCCACTATATATTGTGATCTGGAAGAAGTAAAAATTCTAGGGTTAAATTACTTATTAACAATTATTCACAATTCAGTAGGAAGCTCTTCCAGGTGCCCTAGGCTCCAAAGGATGAATATTTTAATTTTCAGAAAATCCATGGCTGTGATACCTTATAACAGATTTGAGAAACTGATGTTATATGGCATTTTTTCACTTTTTTGAAAAGCTACTAGTGTACCTAGGAATCAGGCTCTGGGCAAAACTAATTTTTGTGCTTATCAAATTCTGTGGAATGTTTTGGGGGCCTGTGGTGGGTTAACCTTGGCTGGATGCCAGGTGCCCACCAGATTGAAGAATTGGATGCCTTGAAATAAAATCCTGAAGACTCTAATGATATAAAAAGAAAACCCCAGGTTTAAGCAAAGCAAGTATAAAAAAAACCCCATCCTATCTCTTAATTAACTGTAAAAGTTTCTTGAGATGCTGAATGCCATGTCTGACTGTGTTTTAATTTGTTTTTACTTAGATGAATTATCCCCTCCTTTATCTGAGCAACAAAACAGAGAACAAATACTGGCAAGTTTGGAGAGATTTATTCGAAAAGAGTATAATGGTATGTAACCTTAGGTAGTGATTCTTGAGAATGCTTTCTTCATGTTGTCCAGAACATAAAGATGTGATTTTTCTCATTTTATTTTCTTTGCTTGAAGCAAGGTCATCTTTTTTCCTTTCATTTGTAAAGCTGTCTTGCAGGCTTCAGCATTAAACATCCCTTCATGCTATTCCATGGAAACATCCCTAGAGTGGAGGAAGAGCTGCCAGATTAGTAATGCAAGCACAGGACTGCTCCAGTCAGGCCAATAAAGTTTGGTTGGGTTTAGAGTTAGCTTTGGTCATGAGCCAAGTCCATTTGTTGCCTAGTCACCAGTGCTTGAGTATATTAGAAATCTTAATGAGTTTATCTTCACATCTCTTATATAAAACAAGCAAAGGTGTCTCACTGCAGTGATGGAAGTCAAGGCACAGAGATGCCAAATGATTTTTTTTTTGTAGGAGGTGCAAAACAGTGCTAGAACCAGTACCAAACCCAGGTCTCCAGAATTCCAGTCCATGGAAGGCCATTCTGCTGTAGCTGACCTGTCATCAAGGAATTGGGAATTCCATCCACTGGCTGTGCCTCCAATTACTGGCAGCAGCTGAGGATTGAGACCTGTTACAAAGCCTTGAAAGACTTAAGGTTTAAAGTTTAGGAAAAAAGACTGGGAATAGGTGTTAGATGCATTTTCTTAGCATTAATTTCAATTGAACAGATCAATGTATTCTTTGCAGTTAGGAAAGAATTTGTTTTAATGACATAGTTTTGCCATCCAAGAATGAAAATACTTAGTAATATTATGTTTCAAGCAAAAATGTAAACAAAGCAATTGGAAAAGAATGTTCCATGAAGTATTGTAATCATACTGCTTGTATCTTATTGAAGAGTGTGTTATGATTGCAAAAACTCATTGACCGTATTTACCTAGTCATAGGAAAAATATGCAACCTAGATAAACTCCAGTGGGACCAGAAATATTACTTTGGCTACCCTAGGAATAGCTCTGTCTTATCTGTGGGGTGAAGCTGTACTGGTGACTGGGTTTGCACATTATTTTGATTTATTAAAAGCAGGGAAGTGCAGTTGCATACTGCAAAATATTGCACCACATGTAGAGATGCCATTTAATGATTATAGTAAGATACTTCAGTCATAAAAAATCACATTAAAAAATTCTTTATCCTGCCTTACTTTCTGTAAATTATTTCTGAAGTGTTGTGCTTCCTCCTTTATCAAATTTGAGGTCTTTGAAGTGACAGTATAAGCTGTCTTTAAGCTCATTTTATGGGCACCTGCACATCATAGTTAAGCAATATTTAATGCTGAGCACTTACCATTCAACTGTAAAACAATTTACCTTTTTTGTGTCTGTTCTTTTGATCAGATAAAGCCAGGCTTTGCTTATTTGGCTCCTCGAAGAATGGATTTGGATTTCGGGACAGTGATCTAGATATCTGCATGACATTGGAAGGTCATGAAAATGCAGAGGTAAGAGTTTTGAAATTGAACTACTAATTGAAATCTACTATTTTAAATTCAAGAATTCTTTAAGTTTTTTAAATTCAGTTAAGATTTCTGTACACAGGAAAGGTAGGGTTTGCTACCTGCACATTGGCTTGTTGCACTCTACACAACTGAAGCAAGCTCCAGCCTGTTTTACTTTTAATGCCTTATAGACACACAGTGTGCTATAGATGTCCACATAGAGCATAGGAGTTTGTGTAAGTTGATGTGCTGGCTTAATGCTTGCTCCTTTTTGTACATAGACTTTTCATCCATGAAATATATGTGATAGTAAATGTGCTTGTTGGAATAGGATCCATGTTTTAATATCTGAAGCTGTGCTCTTTGTTTTTCCTAGAAATTGAACTGTAAAGAAATAATAGAAGGTTTGGCAAAAGTTCTTAAGAAGCATCCAGGTAGGTACTTTAAAATTTTATTTGTTTTACAGTTAGATTTTTCTATAAATGTTGTTAATGGAAATGTTTTATGTACTAAAGTGTTGCTTCCTCAGGTTTGAGGAACATCTTGCCTATAACAACAGCCAAAGTGCCTATAGTAAAGTTTGAACACAGGCGAAGTGGCTTGGAAGGAGATATCAGTTTGTACAATACACTGGTGAGCATCTGCTTGTGTCCTTTTGTGTTCAAAGAAATCATTTTATCTGTTCTATCTTACCCAAATAGCCTTTTGAGAGAATAATTTTGAAACCAGAATGAAAATGCTTTTGTGTGTTTGTGTTTTTTCTTCTACATTGTTTAAATTCAGTGGCCCACACCTCAGACTGACCCAGGCTGCTGTGTATGACCTGATGGCAGAACAGGTTACAGCACAGAAAGTCTTGTTTTGGGGATACTTCTGAAAATCCACTGGTGCCACGTCCACCATGGCCTGTGTGCCATCATGAATAGTGCAGCTCATTCCAGCCTCCACCTGACACTGTGTAATTGCACAATTTCTTACATGATTGGCTCACCCTGATGCCAGTTTAATTATTTTTTCCCTTTTTCCAGGCACAGCATAACACAAGGATGCTGGCTACCTACGCAGCTATTGATCCTAGGGTGCAATATCTGGGCTACACAATGAAAGTTTTTGCAAAGGTAATATAAAAAAAAAGTACTTATTTGTACAATACAGTGTTTTCTGCTATAGGCACTTAGTTTGCCTTTTGCCAATACCAACTGGAGAGGAGACAGTAGCATGCTGTTGATATGAAGTGCACTTTCTTAAGCTTACTGTGCTCCATCTAACTGCATGTCAAAATCAAATCCTGGTACTTTCTACTATCTATTGAAAGATTTCTGTGTAAGAGGAAGCTGATGAAAGCAAATAACTTTGCTTTTTAATTTCAAACCAGCTGCAATTACAACGAACAGAAAATCCCATCTAAGCCCCAAGCAAGACTGGAAAAATTGGTAACTGTAAGATGTAGGGGAATGTGGATGTGCATGGGCTTCCCAAATTTTCATATCTGGGACCAGCCCAGAGATTACTGCTGCTTTCTTCTGGCACACTTGCCTTGTTTGACATAGCATAAAAGTCAGGATTAGGTAGGTATGGGGAGATGAACGAGTGCCTGAGCTTCTGTGATGTGCTTAGGACATACACTTGACTTTAAGAGTTTGGAAATGTCAGATCTCCTTCATCTTTTGTTTGATATTTTATCAAAGTGTTATACTATACAGCCTTTGATAATTGAAATGTGGCATTGCTTTTTGTTGAAGCTGCAGTATTAAATACAGCATATCCAAAGAAAGCTTAGTGAAACTGGGGCAAATAAAAAATGGCTTATAGAGAGTGCATCATGCTACCAGATGTTCATGTAATAAAATATATCAAGATGAATAAAATAACTTTGTGCCAGAATGGAATGGACACATTCATTATACTGTCACTGAGACTAGCAATGACTTTTTTTTTTAAATGTGGTCACAGTAGTGCACAATATTGCCATGTCTCTTCTGTGTCCAGATTAAAAATGCCTTGCATAGATAATAATTTTTTGTAGCATTGCATACTATTGTGCATGTTCTAAAAATATTACTGCAAAGATGAAATATAAGAGTTGTGGGATATACATTCCTAAATGTAAATGTATGGAAGTGACTTTGTAGCTATACACATATTCTGTTTTTAAGCAAAATGCCTCCTCCTCTGTTTGCATTGGCAGAAAACCCAGGAACAGCTGTCACTGCTGCTGCTAATGTGAAAGTAATTTGTGAATCCCTGTTTTTTCCAGCCCTAGGAGGTTAAAAATGCATTGTTTGATATGACACAGGCTTGAAACACAGGATAGCTTAGAAGCAGGTGCTATGGAAAGGTTATACTGTAATGAGATACTCAAACATAGTAAGGTAATTTACTGATCAGAGTCACAGAAAGGCTTGGGTTGGAAGGGACCTTGAGCTCATCTGGTTCCAGCTCCCTGGCTTGGTCAGGGGTGTTTGTTTGCACTGTGCTGTGCAGGCTGCACCATGGTTTAATTAGATATGTGTATGTTTGCTAGCAAAATGCCACGTATGGCCTGCACTACCAGTACAACGTGGAAATAGTTGCTGTTAATGAATTATTTTTTTAAGGGGAGGGGCAACCAAAATAATAAGGAATCACAGAAACAGCTCTTGCAGCATGAGTTAAGGAAAATTAAATTTTATGGTATTGAAACCTGGGATTTATGTTTTGAGGGTTTTGATTTGGTTTTGGTTTTTTTCAGTTTGGCATATTATAAATTTTTTTAAGGTATTTTGGCTATGAAAAGCTTTTCTGTTTTTATGTTAGACAAATTATGCTGTGGATTTGCCAGATGGCAGTTGACTCTTGGGTGCATTTATTTTTCAGGCTTCATAAAACAATTTTTAATTATGAGGTGAATGTATTTGCTGTTACTTAGGGGGTTTCTGTTTGCTCTCTGACATAGTTGTGAGTCTTGAACAGTAAAATGTAAATTCAGCATTTGTTTAAAATGTATTTTTTCAGCGCTGCGATATTGGTGATGCATCCCGTGGTAGTCTGTCTTCGTATGCCTATATTCTTATGGTTTTGTACTTTCTACAGCAGAGAAATCCACCAGTTATTCCAGTTCTTCAGGAGGTAGGTTCAGAAAATGAGGCTATGAGAATAGATGCACTTCTTCTGCAAGCCAAATATGAGAAGTTTGGGATTTTAGGATCAGAGGGGATAAATGAAATATGGGGCCCTTCGATCAGCAGGTTCTTAACTCCTTCTTGGCTTTAGGAGCAAAACTTATCAAGAAAATTAGATCAAAACTGGGAGTCTGTTGTGCCTAAGATCTGCTATTATATTTACTTTGGGATTTTGGTGTTACGATGATATTTATATTCTGAACAGGATATAAAAGAATTGGCAGGTGGTATAGAGAGAAGGGAATTGTAATTATGAGACTGTACCAGATGCTCTTGAAAAGTGAGTCCAGCTCTTCAACCAGTTATTGTCAGAAGCATTATTTATTGCTCAACACTTTATCTGTAAGATAAAAAGTTTATTCTGCTATTTAATGAGGGGAAAATAAGATAATTGATGCTTTGATGCATCTTTAAAGAAATATTTCACATATACCAGGAAACTTAATTAAGAAATCAATGTTCTGCACCACCATTGTACCGCTGGGGAGAATATAATTATTCACCTATCTGACTCTTCCTGGATACACTCTGGAACTCCCAAGCACATCTGAAAATGATCCCTTTCTGCCTCTTTTGGTTTCTTTGTGCAAGAGGAAAATTGGCTTAAGCATTGCAGTTGAGACTCATAGACTTTCTTGCTGATACTTTAGTATCTGATACTTTAGTAGTGGTTGGGGATTTTTATTTTAGTGCTACCCCGAGAGTGCATTTAAATAACAGTGGAATTTCCCCTTGGCTGTGCTAAAGTCAAAATGTAATAGAAATCATATAAAGTCTCCTTAGAGAATCTGTGGGCAAGAGAGATGTTGGAATCTTGACAAGGTAATTCAGTCGTGTTTTCTTAGTTGCAAAGAACAAGGAAAAATTAAATATCCAAATAATTTGAGAGGTACAGCAACAGTGCAAAAAGACTTTCAAACATTTTACCAATGGGAAATTCTGTCTGTATAAGAAGTAATTGTTAAAATTAAAGAATTTATGGTTTTGTGTTATTTTTTTACCAAAAGATCTGCAAGTATTGTACGGTGACTTCGGATTAGAGCAGTAACTGTCACTCTCTGTTCTGGCAGATATTTGATGGCAAACAGATTCCACAAAGAATGGTGGATGGATGGAATGCGTTTTTCTTTGATGACATGGAAGAATTGGTAATATTCTAATTCCAGAAGAGTAACTAAAATTTAAACCTTGCTTTTCAGGGAAAGTAATACATTTTTAACAGTGTAATATATAAAAGATTAATTTTATTAATTGATTAAACTTCTATATCTGCATGTTGCAAGTTCCTAAATGAGTCCTGTTTTGCTAAAATGAGTTTATTTTGCTTGGTTTATTTTAAGTAATTTCTAAATAACATAAATTAGGAAAAATACTTTTTATTCTTAACAATAGTCTAGGTTTAGTCTTAACTGTAGTGATGTAACCTTATTTTAACCAAAAGAAACCATTCATAGCAAACATAGAGAGGTATTTCAGGAGAAGCAGTGCTGCAGTAAGTGTAGCTGAGTAAATTGTCTTCAACTGCATGCAGAAGAAGCGTCTGCCTTCTCTTGGAAAGAACACTGAATCTCTTGGAGAGCTCTGGCTGGGGCTGCTGCGGTTCTACACTGAAGAATTTGACTTCAAGGAATACGTGATCAGCATCCGGCAGAAGAAGCTGTTAACCACCTTTGAGAAGCAGTGGACATCCAAATGTATTGCCATCGAAGGTACTCCTCTGCTGAATTGAGTTTCCATTCATGAGTGTCAGAAACTCTGTTGCTTGAGAAGCTGTTTTCTTTGCACAGGATCTTTATGTGAGGAAACTACAGTCGGTGTTTTAACAGAAACATTAATTGTTTGCAAGTCCTACAGCTCACAAAATTGATGAGACTCATAACTTTTACTAAATGTCAGTGAATTGCTCTTCTTACTGTACTGTGGTTAGTCACAGTTTTAAACCTCTCAGCGTTACTTTGCTATAATCTACTCTGTGAATGCATTTAAAATGGAATTCTCTGCATTAAAATAAAAAAGTCTGGTGCAGCATATTTTTTCCAACTCTGATCTTTTTTCTCCTTTCTTTGTGCAGATCCTTTTGACTTGAATCATAATCTGGGTGCTGGAGTCTCTAGGAAAAGTAAGCTATTAATGTCTGCTATTGATTAATGTTCACTGAATTGTGCCTTTTCTGTTGTTTTCCAATAACTGTCTTTCTTCAATAGTGACCAATTTCATAATGAAGGCGTTCATCAATGGGAGAAAATTATTTGGTACTCCATTCTACCCAGCTGTTGGAAGAGAAGCTGTAAGTTCTCAGCGTATTTAGTATGTTTTTAAATTTTCTTTGTCTACTGAATTGATGCAGATCTCTTGTATGTATTTATCAATTCGATATGTGTAATTATACTTTGTCTGCATTAGATGTGTAGCTTAGTATTGGGCTCCTGGAATTCAGAGGAGTAGTTGGATGGGTGATGGGTATTACTGGCAATTATTATTGGGGAAAGTAAGTTTAATTTGTGTTTCATTTTTTATAAAAACTCCCACTGTATGATGTTAAGTATTGTAGGAAACTGCAAATTGGGCTGTAAAACCCAGAAACAGATCTAGGAACTTTGCTGGCTCTTCATGTAGGTAAATAAAACAGATCCAAGAGATGTTCCATTCTATTTATTTTTCCATTTGGTGGAGATAGTAAGAATTTCCGCTTAAGCAAGGAATAGGATGATGACTGATTATTTTTTTGAACAGTTGATCTTTAAAATTTGCATAGTGAGTCAGGGTGAGGATTGTGTTCATGCAATATCATTTTGGAGAAAGTATTGCTCTGTGCTACAGGGTCCAGTCATTGATATGTAAGATAACTATTTTTTTTTTTAAATATGAGCAAATAAAATACTGTAATTAGTATTTTTAAGATCAACAGAGAAAGGCGTTTTCTAAAACAGTTTAGAGGGCTGTTCTCCCAGTGGCTTTTAACAGAACTTGAGTTTCTAAAGGATTTTAAAAATCTTTTGAAACCTTTTAATTCCCTTCATCCTTCCCTATCTTCTCTTTTCCATTTGCTTGCTTTATCTGTTTTTTTTTTCCCTGAGTTTGTACCTTTATTTCAGTCTTTCAGGCAAGACAGTACTTTCACAATATTTATGTTGCTCAGAGGCTGTAAACTGTGGCCTTTGTGCTGACACACATCAGAACTGCAGCTGTCCTGAGCAAATTCCAGGGGAGGGGAATGATACAGGTCAGTCTGCAAATGCTCCATCTGTTTCCCACCTGAGCTGTGTTCTGTCTAAAGGGATGTAGTCATGTCATCTGGGAAGGGACATTGGCTGCTTTGGAAAGCACACAAGCAGTGACTCAGATACCAAAATAGATGTTTTGCAATAAATTGCCCTCTGAAGAGCCTTTGGGGAGGCAAAAGGTGGGCAGCAGGCTGGAGCCTGGAGAAGCTGTTCTGCAAATTCAGCCCTAAGACCAAATAGCCCTTTTTAGCCCAAACTGCTCCATATCTCTGAAAAAGCTGCCATTATCCAGGGGAAGAAAAGGACCAGGTGTAATCTCAGAAGTGGTAACATTCAGGGAGCAATAAGAGATGAAAGCTGACAATTTGACTTTCATTCCTCAGAATTGTAAGTGAATGCTTTATATATTTTATCTGTCTGGTGTGTTTTGATAGGAATACTTTTTTGACTCAAAAGTGCTGACAGATGGGGAATTGGCACCCAATGACAGATGTTGTCGTGTGTGTGGAAAAATTGGTCACTACATGAAAGACTGTCCAAAGAGGAGGAGGTAAGTAATACACAAACGATAATGAAATCTTTGAGATTAATTCATGAGGGATTTTGATATTTGAAGATTTAATGGAAATGAAAAATTGCTAAATTACAGAGAAAACCAAAGCTTCATATCTGATCCTCAATTTCGTATCTTATTTTTTCTTTTTTTTAAACAGTTTCTGATCACCTTTTTAAATCTGAAATGGAAGCACATAGAGTAAAATCAACAGTCTATAGAGTGTTAATATGTAGATAAGCTTAACTTAAAACTTAGATCACTAAATTATCTTTTTATAGTGTAAACATTCAGATGGTGAACATATCACATGGCTGCAAAATTCATCATCTGTTAAAATGGATTTCCTGTAGTGATCATGTTCAGAGGACAGTGTTGAATTTGAATTGTTCTGTAGATCTGATAACGTACATCTGCAAGGCAGGTAAAAGTTCATTTATTAAACTCTAGGATTAGTTAAAATGTACACAGTTAAAGTGCATTTCTGTAACATCATATTAGTGCTAGTCACTAGGTGATCTCACACTTGTAAATTAATTTCACTCAGGAATTTTGGGTCCAGGACTCCTGCAAAAGGAGTCCCCAGATGTGCAGGTCAATGTTTCCAAAGAGAATTTAGTAGAAATTGACTCCTCACTTTTTACAGCTTTGGCTGTTTAATGACCCACTCAGCCTAGATTGTCTGACTCCTCCTAAAGCCTGTTGAAGCCCTAAGAGTGCAAATTAATCTGGGCTTTTTCATATGCTCCCTATGTTCAGTTGTCTCCTCCATAATTCTTCAAAGGATTCTTGGTCTCTTCCTGCTAAAAAAATCTTTATTTACAGCCTTTTATTCAGTTAACAGAGTTCAAGATACATGAAAGTGCACTGGAACCCTGTGGTCACAGGTGGACTATTTCTTTCAGATGTTCTCTGTACAAGTATTAGTACATGGGGTTGCATCAACTCTTTCCCTACATCTGCCTCAGGAAAAGAAGTTGTGATCTGTTCTTCACATAAACTGCTACTACAGCACAGCCACACAGAATCTCTCTCAGATTGTATATACAGCTCACAAAATAATATTATTATTTAACAATCCTGTAGATACCTTGTGGAAAAAGACCTTGACTTCTTGTCTTGGTTCCCAATCTCTAGTTCTCCTACTGTATTAGAGTTGAGGGTTTGAAAGAACCTCAGTGCCTTGTTGCACATCCTGTCTGGGCTCAGATAGTGACAGAGAAATGTGCCCTGTCCAGTGAGGGGGAGATGGTATGAACGAGGTACAGCTCACTTGTTTTGGGTGTATTCTGACTCAGTGGGATTGCTGGATAGAACTGCTCCCCAGCTACCTGGCAGGCTAAGACTGCTTAACTGCAGGCAGAGTTATGCCCTAATACAGTCAGACAGCTTTTGGACAAATCTGGGGAGCTTCTAACTCCATTCAGTTTATGCAGGCTGTTAACCAGCCCAGAATCTGGAAGTGTTTTTTGGGATTCCTGAGATATTTGTATTCTGGTACAGCTGTTGGTTATGTAACTATTCCCTTTGAACACAACAGTACAACAGCTCTACAGGGATTATGTGTTTGTGTGTGTGGTTTTGTGATATCGCTAATAAAAATTATTGTTCAGGTTGAAGAAAAAGGAGAATGAGAAAGATGATGAAAAAGAGGTGAAAGAAGATGACAGAGAAACAAGAGAGAAAAGGTGTTTCATCTGTGGGGATGTGGGTCATGTTAGGAGAGATTGTCCTGAATTCAAACAAACCCGTCAGAGAAATAATAGTGTGCCAGGTAAGTTTGTGTTAGGATAATTTGAAAGCTCTGAGATCTCTTTTCTCTAGGTTTCTGTACAGACTTGGTAATTATCTCAAGAGAAATAATCCTGCAAGTAATGTTTCAGTCATTGAAAATACAGCTTTTAGTCTGTGTTGCTTTTCTGCAAGGGGAGTAACGTCTCCTGAAGAACAGTCTTTGCATGGGTGGTAAAAATGTACTCAGCAGTAAAATACAGTGTACTTCAGGGTATTGCATAATTTGTATTACACTCACAATTGGTTCATTTAGAAGTAGTAATAGTAATTATAGTAACAATAGTAATAATAATAATAATTGAATGCATTTCCTCTTCCAAATGTTTCTCAAATGTTAGCTAACCCTCCATCATCTGTGAGAGGTAAGTAAATGTATTTTCAGCAAAAAACAGTGCTTTTTCAGTAACACTTCAAAAAAAGCATACAGAGGAATTAGGCTAAACCCAGGTTTCAAATTACTGATAGTACTTAGAGAAGATTAGTTGAAAACTCATTCATATTAGGCCCTTGGGTGCCTGTGGTGGTTGAAAAAGTACAGGAAGCATTCATAAGTGAACTTCTGAAGAACCTTGCTTCTGTGCTCTGTTATCCTTTAGTCTTTTTTTTAGTTTACTTTCTTGGCCCAGAAGTTTCTGCTGTCACTAATGCTATTTAAAATGCCACTGCTTACAGCAGTAATATGGATACATATATAAAGCAGAGCTCCAGCCTGATAGCAACGTGAGCCTTGTTCCTGCTAGACTTTATTTTACTCAAAAGTAGACTTTGTGTTTAGCTCCTGTAGCTTTTAAAGTTATTTGCTGCCAGTAGAGAGAAAAGTTTCCACTTTAAGAAGAGGAGAGGTGAAAGTGCTTTACCTACTCTGTGTCACATGAGAGTTAAGGTGTTGCTGCCTCCCAGTTCTCATTATTCTCTCACCCTCTGGGTTTTATTAACACTTGTGTTCCTTGATCAGGCACGCAGCTGGTCCGGAGCATGGTCAATTCCCAGCTGGTGGCTGTGGGCCAGCAGCAGGTGGAGCGGCCCCTGCGCACCAGGCAGTCATCAGAATGTGTAAGTGCTGGGAGCAGGGGACTGCAGGGAGCACAGCTCTAGCAAACCAGCCATGCTGGGAACAGGTTTGCATGGCTTTTCTCAACAGATCCTGGACTTTATCATGACAACTGCACTCTGCCAGTTAGTGGAACTTTGATTTATGATGTATTGTGTCTTGGGGAGCATTTATGGTTTTTCAATATGGAAACCTCATAGTCAAGTTTGATATGAGATACCTTGTGATTCTGAAAGGCCAGATTAAGCTAGGATGCCTTTCAAATTCTCATTATTCTGGCAGTGTTCCAGAGTTGGTAAGGGAGATAAAGCATAGCTCATCATTAAAATGGAGACTTAGGTTAGCCACAACCATGACTTAGGGTTTAAGAGATCGTTCCTAAGGGACTGTCATGTGTAGACACAGGACACAACTGAGTCATACTTCAATAAAAAGTCTGCCACAGCACACTAGAAGCACAAGCAGAACAATGGGGAAATTTTTGATAGTTTTATCCTAGAATTTTTTCAATTCTCTGTAGAGCTACATAAAATATGTTTAATCGGCTTCTGAGTTGAGATGAGTAGCAGAGGGTATTTGAGCAAATACAACTGCTGGCATTTAATATTTTTGGAGCAGACAGTACAGCAGAAATTAATTTATTTTATGCTGTTAGTTTGAGAAGCATGTTCCTGCTAATGAAGATGGCAAGTAAGCAAATACAGTAATCAGGGCTGCTGATCACTAATGCTCTTTGTTCAGTTTGCTACTTTCCTAACTTATCAGCAAGCATTTTTTTGAATGCTGGCTCCAGGAATGGAGTTCTCATGACTTACAGTGTGCTACTGGAGAGGGACTGATACAGCCCTTATCTAAGTGAGGGGCTGAACATGCCACAGGAGTACTTTTTTTAGGAGCCTTGTATTTCTGCCTGAGGAATTGAAGCTGAACATGTGGGTGCGCTCAGAGGCAGGCACATCATGTGGACATTCTTGTGTCACCTGGATGTCATGGACTCTCTGTGTGTTGCGTGGTTGTCATTTGACCAGGATTTCTTGGTGGATATGTTCTGTCCAGGAATTGGTTGAGAAGAATGGGAAGGGGGAATATTGGTGAAGTAAGAGGGAGAGAATAGGAAGCAAATCAACAGGCTGAAGTGTAATATGCCTCCTCTCCTGCTGCTGGCACATTCAGTGCATGCTTGTGGTGGGTTAATATTTGCGGGAATGTTTGCAGTCAGTGCATGTGCTTTATAACATTTAAACTGTTGAACTAGTGATCATCTTTCAAATCCCAGGTTTTACCTTCTCTTCCTGGTTTGATAGAAAGGTATAGGAGGCACTCATACAGGCACAGTTGGAATAGCAGCAGGGAAAATCCCAGCTTCTGGGCTCCAGCTTTTTTGCTCAGGCACAGACACACAGTGGGCTGCTGGAGGGGATGCTCTGGCATGGGCACGTCCTGCAGACACCTCTGGTTTTTTGGAGACAAGTGGCTGCCAGTTTAAATGGACAGGTGAATAGTCAGGAATACTGACAAGCTGGAAAGACTTAACTCCATGTGTTCAACAGCAGCTGAGGCTCTTGGATCTTGGCTGGCTGCTGTAGTCTGTGGAGAGGAGTCAGTCTCAGGGGGAAAACGAGAGCTGAGATTCTGGTTTAGGTACCTGTCTCATGTCTCTGGAGGCCCTTATTCCATCAGCATCTTGTCTCAGTGGTTAAAACCAGATTGGGGAATCCAGATACTGGCATTAAGTATTGGCACATAAACTGAGTAACTCTTTTCCCAGCCACTCCATTTCTTGAAGTGCTTCTCTGTTCAGTTGCAACTCCAAACAGATAAAATAGCCTCATACCTGTTTCTGTTACTGGTGGAAGGGAAAGCCTTGTAAGAGCTCTGCAAAGACTGTAATAATTGCTATTACTGTGCCTTTAGCCATGGCCAACACCAGGATATGAAGGTTGAAACTGGGTTTTTGGAATTTGCATTTCTTGTTTGACAGATATTTAAAAATGAGAGAAATATTAGGAACTTACTTTGGAATTACTTAAAAAGCTATGCAGTATTAAGAACCACTCTATTTTAGAAGTAAGGCAATTATTTAATGAGATACTGGGCTGTATATAAGTAGGGTAGGAAAGACACTGATTAAAAATCAGAAGCAAGTGTTTGAGGAGTCTAATGAAGAGCTTGGGGCTAATATTTGCTTAGAATGGTGTTTCTGATGGTGGGATGTGCTACATTAACAGACCAAATTATCTGTTGGTGAAAGTCAGTGTCAGTTTAACTGCACTTACTGAAGCCAACAGGAACTTGGGCGCAGTGCTTGGGGTGTTGCTGGGGAGTGCTTTGCTGTTTTATAATTAGTCTAATACAGTGGGTGCTTATTAAAGAAAACACCATTAAATAGCCAGTGGACTAATCAGAAATACATACTTTTTTTTTCCTCCAGTCTGATTCGCATCAGTCATCTTACTCTCCACAACCTCAACAATTCCCACAGAATTCCTCTCAGCCAGCCTCCATTAACCAGACTCAGCCACAATCAATATCCCAGTCTAAGCACGTTCCTCAGCCACAGCAGGGTGCACAGCCACCCCATCAGGTCCAGCTGCCTTTGTTTAACTTTCCCCAATCTCCCCCAGGTCAGTATTCCACCTTGCATAACCTGGGACTACTTCAGATGCACCATCACCACCAAATTCAGCTTCCCAACACTTCTTGGCCTATTCATGGGCCTGTTATTCACTCTGCACCGGGTAACCCTCCTCATTCTACAAATGTTCCATTTTCTATGAGATCTGGCAGCAGCAGCACCACAAATAACCAGAGCAGTGTAAGCTTGAATGATCCCAGTATCATCTTTGCACAGCCTGCTGCCAGGCCCATGGGAATCCCCAGCACTTCTCATGAGGGACACTGGCACAATCCTGTGACTCCAAACTCACTGGTGAACAATGGCACTGTGGGGAATTCAGGTAACTCTTCTCTGTTGTATCAAACCTCTCGCACTTTGTGTACAAGTGTTAAGTGTTACAGGAACAGCTAACTCTTTCAACTTGTTTGACAAAAATATGATGCTTAAGAAACCAAATCGTGATTTTCACCTGTCTTGACATTTTCATAGGAAAAAAAATTAGACTTGGTCACCGTAACTTCTAGGTATTAGTCCTGTCTGCCATTAATGGCTGTGCAACAATGAGAAATCCTGCATTCAACTGAGAAACCTCCTCATCGTTTGAATCACTCCCATTTCTGTGAATGTGCTGATAAACAATGGATTCCTTATATCAAACAATCATGGAAATATTAAGGTTGGAAAAGACCTCTAAGTTCAACACATCATTACATGATTTATTAGACAAATGCTGAGGTTGCAACCATGAACTTAGAGACTGGCAGAATTACAGTTGTGCAAGTTGAATATTGTCTCCTCACCTCTAGTACAATATAATATTTTATCCATTCTGTTTTTTCCTGTGGCTTATCCTGCCATATTTAACTTCCATAATCTTGATGTTGATTCCTGACAATATGTTTTCCTGTGACAAGTGGGCAACATCCTCTTGCCTCATAGCAAAGCCAAGTACAGTGGTATGTTTGAGGCTGAGAAAAAGCAATATATAATAATTAAGGCCCATTCAGTTTTCTCTGCAACATCATATGTGGCAGCCCCTAAATTTTAACTGTTAACCTTTACATCATTAATCATGATGATGGTCTTCTGATTTATTCTGAGTGTATAAGTCCTCCTATGTTTAAAAAATCAAATCCTTAATACAATGTACTGGTGCAGTTGTTCATCCTAATAAGAAAATTCTGAATCTCCTGCCCAGCCTTTCTCTGTACTAATACTGTGATTGTCAGTAAAAGTAGATTTTAAGCTAAGTCTACAGTTTTGGATGAGGAATAATTCATCAGAGGGCTTCAAACATGTATTAAGTTGCTGGAGATAAATGATTTTCTGTTAAAAGCTTTGTGGGAAATATATTTTAAAGGATACAGGAACTTTTACCGGTGTGTTTTCTGTGTCTCCAGTGTGCTCTGTCCCTACCTCTCCATTTTGGATCATCTCATCTGTCCCCTTCTCCAGCTTTGTCTTTCCTTCAAGCAGTTCCTTCCAATCCACATGTCCTTACTAAGGCAGCTGCCTTCTTTCAGACAAGCTCCATAAATTCTAATTCCTTCACCGTGTGCCGCCAGTCACAGTATTTTTTCCCATTCCTCATCTTCCATCAATTTCCAACCTCCTCACACTCCTTTTCCTAGTTCCCAATCATAGTAATTTTCCTCTGTGAAGTTGAATCAGTTTAATTTCCTTTTTGGCTTAGATGCCATTAAGATGAATGCACAGTAGAGATGAGCTGTCTACTGTCTGTTTGAAGTATGGTTTCTTACCTCCTCAGGACAATTTGAGAATAGTAAGTTTGAGGAAACTTTGTCCTGGCTTACATAACCTTGCCTTGAAAGGAGCTCCTTTAATTTTCTTTTCAGTAGACAGCTGATCAGAAGTAGGATCAAGAAGTATCAAGACAGACAACTCTTTTTCATGCATACTCCAGAGCTGTGCCTCATGTTGTGGGTCCTGCCTCCTTGGATGCTTGATTTCTCATCCTTAATGTTGCAGTGATATCAGAATTGTAAATGGACTAGCTTTACAATTTGTATACTTCTTTCCAAAGTTTATATATTTTTCTCTCTAAGAAAATCACTTTTAAAGTCAGTCCAGTGATCTAATAGCAAGTTTCTTAAGCATGTAAGTATTAGTGGAATTCCAGTGTACATGAGTTATTTCTTGCAGAGGATAACAGGTTTCATGTCACAGATCTGTCAGTGATAGTGGACACACAGTTTGTGTGGGATCAGACAGTAGCTCTGAACATTGCTCAGACCTCATATTTTTCATCATGAGAAAGTCATAAAAATACTGAAATTGTAGCTCATGATTTTAATATTGAGTCATCCTCTCTCTTCCCAATAATTCTATTATAGTGAATAATGAAGTAATTTAGGTGGTAATTTTTACTGATGTATATTTAAAAAAAAAATCAGACTGATCGCATTAAGTCCCCTGCAAACTGTTATTTAAAATGTAAATTGTATTTGTGACTTACTGTTTAATTATTTCAACTTGCAATGTGCTTTTCCCTTTCAATTGAAAACTAGATCAGGGTTTCCAAGGACAGTTTGGTAAAATGAACCCTCCTTCTGTCCCTTGGGACCATGGGACCCCTACCCATTTTCCTCTCCTCCGAGGAGCGTGGCCTTACAATATGCCTCAGAACTACATGCAGCAGGGAAATGCCAGCTACCCACCGAACAAACCTTTCTACCCTCAAGGTACTAGAACCAGTATGTGAATCAACAGCTCATGCACCATGTCTCTGTACTGTCTCAAAGGCTTTAAAAGCCAAGGAATCATGTGTCACTCGCTAGGCTCCCTGGAATCAAAACAAATCCCAGAGTCATATCAGCACTTCAGCTTCCTCTGTGGATGAATGAAAAGCTTTGTGGGAGGGAAGGGTTAAAATAAAATACTGAAATCTGAGCCAGTCTGCAGCTTCTTGCACTTCCAGCCTCTTTTTATTTGCTGCTGCTGGCTCACTGTAGAGCTGCCTCTGTGTCAGTAGAGGTTAAGATGATTGGCCCATGAGTGTGTTCAGAATATGAAAAAAAAATTGTCATAATTCACTTTATTTGGCTTTTGTACCTTGCTTTGTGAAATGATTTATATAGATAAAAGATTATCTAGACCAGCTCAGGTTGGAAGGGGCCTCAGGAAGTTTAGTCCAGCCCATCCACAGTAAGAACAGCACTGACTGCAAAGTTAGGTCAGGTTCAGTTCACCAGGGAACTGGGAAGGACTGACTTGATTTCAGCTCTGATGTTTATGAAAGGTAAAGGTGTTCAGCATCTGGCAGGAGGGGGAAAAGACCTCCACTACCAGAGAACTGATGCTCAAATTTGACTTGGAGGATGTGTAGCTTCCATGTTGCTGGAGTCACCTGGGCTAAAATGAGATACAGGCATGAAATCCTTTTTCAAAATTATTTGCTCTAGCAGGGTTTCCAAGTGAAAACTGAATTTACTTAAAATCCCGAAAAAACTTTTGTTAAATAACTGAAGTAATGCAACAAATTATTTTTTAGGGAATTTTGGTATAGGATTAAAGTAATTCTACATTGTCCCATTAAATGGGTTAGTTGTACAGATAGCATTTATGTCAGTCTAGTAAATGGCAGTATTTCTAAGTTAGATTAGTACACTGAATATAGCCAAGCACTGTAAACTATGTGATTTGCTGAAGTAATTGTAATCCATTTTCTTTTAGCTGGTCCACTGATGCAGAGTAACCAGCGATTCTCGCTTCTGTCTCAAGGACACCCACACTTGAATCTGAATTACATTCAACAGAAAAAGTGAAATTGGATGGGATTGTGGGTGGGTGGGGGGAGGGGAGGAAGAAATTCAGGTTCTGATTTAAAATCTTAATGCAACATGTTTAGATACAAGATTATTTAAGACTGTTTTTAAACTGTATCATTTGTACATAGATATGAACTATAGTTTTTACTAGTATCACAAAACTGAGTGATACAAATTTCATCTATTTTATTACCCTATTTTTAAGGGGAATTGTGTTTTGTTTTATCTTGATAAACTGTAAAGAGAGAATTTTTAAAATTAAGTTCTTTATTTTCTATTAGCTGTATTCATACTTTGGTTGCTTCAGACTTTATATATATTGTTCTAAAAAAATAAAATTAGAAGGGGATTTCATGTGTTTAAAATTTGTCACTTCTATTCTTTACAGAACGATGTAGTGCCAAAAAACTTTTTAAAAAGAAAAATAAAACTGCAAAAAAAGGACATAAGACTTTTTCCTCTTCTCTATTTCTATGCATACTTGCTTCAACAGGAGTAATAAAAATGGCTTTAATGTGGATATCTTGGAAAGATGAGCAGTTTTAACAAGTGGTACAAGCACTAGACCTATTTGTCTCCATGCTGGTGTTGTTGCATGTGCTGTTCACAGCCAATGTGTATATTATACTTGAAGGAAGAGCACACCTGCTTTTCTGTTTATCAGCTTTGCAAAATAATATGGAAATACCCTGGAAAAATTAGGCTGTACTGGGAAGCAATTTTAAAGAGGGCTTTCCATAAATTCACTAGGCACACTTATTTGTGTTGTCAGCACTCCCAGGGCAATATGAGAATCCTGAAGCCCTAAATGCAGAGTTCAGGGATAAATCTGCCTGTCCCTGCTCCTGAAGAAGGGCTTAACACAACTGATTTCAAATGCAGTAAGAGGATAATTATATCTTCAATAAGAGCTTAATTATTCTAAATTTAAAAAGCTAATTTCACTCAGAGAAGGTAGATCTGAACATCATGGTGTCAAATTCTGTGCCCAGTCACAGGGAGGCAACAAACCGTGCTCAAAGTAGTGGTGTATTGTCTTTAAATATATTGAACTTCTTACTCCAAAATTACTTTAACCTTCTGAACTCTCTGATGGCATCATCAGAAGCAGCAGATTACCCTGAAGGGTGATTTTTACAAAGCACCCAATGCCAGTCACGTGTTGGAGAGCACTTTCATGGGAGCTTTTAGTAAACACACTGGATTGTGACAGCCTTTCTTCCTCTCCTGTACTGCAGTTTTGAGAGGCCAGGGCTGGGAGGCCTGCAGTGTTTGTGACTGAATGAAGACTTCCTTTGGCACCTGACTGCAGGACAGTTCAACAAAACAATGCCCTGATTTGAGAATGAAGCCAGCTTCAACCAGAGACATCTCAACAAACTATTACGAAGGAAACAGCCAGGAGCCTCTAAAGACAAACCTTCCTTTTCTTTATTGCTCTTCATTAAGTTATAGCAGGCTTCAACAATTAAAAAACAACCTTCAAATTCTATCACAAGGATGAGTAACTAACTACATAAAAAGTATCCTTGGCTTACCTTTAATAAAAAAATCCAAGACAACAAAATGAGAAAGATTGAGGAAAGGGACTGCTAAAGCAGCCAGTACAGAGCCAGCTGTCCTGTAGAACAAATAGGACAGCATGAGACTGCAGTTCAAGGTCCTTAAATGGTGGGCTGGGTTTTGTTTGTTATTCATTCCCTCGCCGACTCTTTTTGTGACTTTTCTTAGATCTGAAATGGAAAAAACAAAAAGCCAACACTGTAAAACCTATCTTTAATTCCCAAATTGCACTTAAGAAACAGGCTAAACCTTTACCTTTCAGGTGATTTGGAGTGACTTCTGTGTCTGTGACTACGGTGATGCCCTGTGAGATAAAAAGCCAGTAATTATTTCCACTGGCACTAGAATTCTTCATTGTTTTGCTAATGCAATCTGCTTCTAATGACTAAGTGTGCTGGATATTGCCAGAACAACTCTAGCTATAACCAGGCACTCAAATTAACCTCCTGGCAAGTGTCTTGAAACTTACTCAAGACAGCTTTGCAGCCTTTAAAGGAATTCCCCAGCTCTGCTTTCATGTGAGCAGCAGTTTTATCAGCTGGATTTAACAGCTACACTGCCATCTCAATACGGTGAGAGAGATTTTTCTTGCAGTGGATGTGCTGCTGATAAGGACTTGCCAGAGTTACTCTGAAAGTGGCAGAAATACCTGGAGATTTAGATCTTGATCTGTGGCGCCTCTCCCGGGATCTGCTCCGGTGCCGTCTCGGGCTTTTGCTGCGATGCCGCTCCCGGCGCGGTGATGGGCTGAGGGAAAGGCAGCTTGTAAGAGAGCTGTACTACAAATGCACGTTGCTCAGCTTAAATAACAGAATTAAAGAGTACCTTCTTCTCTTCGGAGAGCGACTGCGCCTGCATTTGGGGGAGAAAAGCAAAAAATCACTAAAAATCATTAGCAGGACAGCTATTTCACTTGCCATGTTCTTCAGCAGCAACACCAGGGCTTTTACTTCCCATTAGTGTTTTTGGCCTGCTACACATGGACCTGCTTAGGACTTGACCATGCAGTGAGCAAGAGTTTAGTGATTAATTTTTCCTGGTTTTATATCAGTAAGAGCAATTAATAGGATTTTCTCTACAGCCTCTGGCTTACATGAAAACAAAGCACTTGCTTCTCCTTAATATCATCATCGTTCAAGAGTTAGAGAATGACTGGAGAAACAGGCAGAGGGATTGACTGTGGCTGTGCACTGAAACTCCTCACTTCAGGAAATGCTAAAGGAACTGGGAGACGTGAGAGGTTCTGGCTGAACTGCCACCTTCACTGCTGTGCTCCAGCCATCTCAGCACAACAGGTATAAACACTGGTCACGGAAGAGTCAGCTCACCTCCTTGGGGACCGGCTGCGGCTGCGCCGGTAGCGCACCACCGGAGACCTGCGGGGCTTGTCCAGGTCCCTGTAGCCCCTTCTGCGGTGGTCAGGAGACGGGATCCGCTCCAGCTGTAAACCAGTGTGGGGAGGATCTGTAAGTCTTGTTTCAGCAAGGTTTCATACTATCAGTAAAGACTGCTGAACAACGAATATAAACTGCTGAAGTCAGGCAGCCAAGCTTCCCCATCCTCAAGTATTTCTTATTCAGGAGTCAGTGGTACTGCCCAAAACTGCCAACTGGAAATTCAAACAGCCATTTCTCATCGTCTTGGTTCTGAAGAAGTACAGCAGCACTGACTGTACCTTCCTGATGGTAACAGGATGTTCCATCATCACCTTTAGTTCTCTCCATTACATATGCATGTAAATCAATTGATTTAAATAAGCTTAACATGGAACAGATACAGATTTGTGGGATTCAAGAGACAGGAGGACATGGCAACCTGAGAGCTGCTTCATGGTCCAAGTTCTCACATGCTGCTTATATGAAAATATATTATGAGGGGAGGAAAGAGTTGTCAGCAGCCCTCTGCTGCCTCCCCTCAAATATCTGTCACAGATTATGAAGTGTCCTAAAGGGGTTCAGCTTCAACTATTCCTTTCCAAAACAGTTCACCTACCTTTTCATCTTCTTCTTCCTCCTCCTCACTAGATTCTACATCATCCATGTCTTCTTCCAGAGCGCTAACACGAGGCTCAAGTTGCTCAGCTTCTTCCAGAACATACCGTTTCTAGGAGAAATTGCAACTTTATTCCACATAATCCAAGAACAAACACCTAAGGAGGCAACCATGACTTAAACAATAAGCCAGCAGCCAATCCAGCTACTGAACTTGGTGCAGTTAGGAATTCCATAACCATCTACATTTCCCAACCTGCAGTCGAGGCAGGATGATGTCACAAACACGTTCCTCATGGAGTAGCTCATCAATAAATTCATCCACATGCATCAGCTCAAATTCTGGGGGTGAAAAATAGCATTTAAAAGACAAAATAAACACCAGAGGCTAAAGTAAAGATTAAACTACAGGCAACTTATGTCAACAGGTTATGCCACAATTTTTAAGATTTACATTGCTAAACAGACATAAGAGTGTTTACCCCCATTTCTGTTCTGACTTTTAATTTTCCGATAGTCGTTGTACAGCGGTTCCAGGTACTTGTAGCAGTCGATGGCAGTGCCTGTCAGTCTCATGTACAGTGCTCCAAGCATTCGGACATACCTGGAAAGGAAACCTTTCCATGGATCTCAGCTTCCTGCACACTTAGCAGTTTGGATTAAAAAAAAAACTTTTTCCCTACAAGTTTCTGAAGAAAATCAGTATACTGGCCAGAATAAACAACCATTTAGTTTTGCTCCATCACTTCCTCGATACTATCAAAACCACATACACACTTTACATACATAATGTCTGTATTGGGGCATTATCACTGACAAAAATGGAAAAAATACTACAGAAAAAGTAGATTAACATGAATCCCTTAATGCAACCCATTCCAAATAATTCAGGCAGACGTTTATTATCACAGAGGCCACAAAGATGAGCCCTTCCAACAGGCCAGGTGACAAGGAGAGCAGTCTTGAAAGCAAGAAATAAAGCTTGAGAAAGCAAATTTATCAGGGCGTACTGAGAGCTAAACCCTGCACTGAGGTTGTTTTGGGCACTTCCCCTAGGTACAACTTCAACAAGGCAAAAATCACACTACAACTTACTTGAAGTCTTCGTTCTTTATGAACTCCACGATGATGTCCTTCTCGGGCTGGATCTGCAGCATCTTCAGCGTCAGGCACAAGAAGGGCGTGGGTTTAATGTTCCCTCCATAGACGCCCCCCACGTACTTCAGCTCCATGGCCTTGTCCACCACCAGCTCGGCTGCGAGAGGGACGGGACAGCGTCAGCGCGGGCTCCCCCCGGCCCGGCCCGGCCCGGCCTCCCGCCGCCATACCCGTGAGGCCGAAACACTCCTCCTTCCAGTACTTGGACTCGTAGATGCGTGTACGGATGATCTTCTCCACCAGGTACTGCGGGTTGGTGCCGTGGATGCTGTGCGCGTCTTTCACCGTGCGGTTGGCCATGGCTCACTGCCCCAGCCCGCTCCCCTCAGCGCCGCTCCGCTCCGCGCTTCCCCTTCCGCCTCCGGGGCGGAGCCGCCGCCTGCCCGCGCCCGCCCGGCACAAACATGGCGGGGCCGCGCTCCGCCCGCCCCGTGCGCGGGCGCCGCCGGGGGCGGGGCTCCGTGCGCGCTTTGGCGCGAAGTTCCATCGCGGAGCCGGCGGGACGCGGTGAGGGGACACAAGGGATGGAGAGTTCTGGGTCAGGCTGGGCATTCTCCTTTGTGGGAGATGTCTCAGCACAGTGTCCTGTGCAGTGTCCCGTGGGATGGGAAGCGGGAGGTGGGAGCAGATAGAGCGCTGTGCTGTGTTCCAGGCTCCCTCGCTCCGTAAGGGGATCGGGCCGGCTCGGGGCAGTGTGAGGGCTCGGTGAGGAGGGGCTGTGTGGGGTCAGGGCTGTGCGGGGTCCGTGTCTGTGTGGGGTCAGGGCTGTGCGCGGTCCGTGTCTGTGTGGGGTCAGGGCTGTGCGCGGTCCGTGTCTGTGTGGGGTCAGGGCTGTGCGCGGTCCGTGTCTCGGCGGTGCTGCCGCAGCCCCTCGGTCCCGCCGTGTCCCGCCCGCCGCACAGCGGCCCCTCAGCCGCCATGTGCTGCCCGGGCTGGGCCGGCGAACCGCACTGCGGGCTGTGGGTGGCTTTTCCCCGACTTTACAGACCAAAATTCTTACTTAGGAAAAAGGAAAAAATTGAATTAAAAACTCAAACGAAACCATAAGCATTGAGCGAAAGTGAAACGTTGGTGGTGATCTCCCTCGCAGCGAGGTTCGGTGTCCCAGGGCGGGCAGCCGGCCCCGCCATGGCGGGGAGCCGCGGGGAATGGAAAGGGAATTGAAGAACAAGTTACTCCTAAATATCTTCCTTTTTTTTTCCTTCATCCGTCGGGGAGAAGTGTCTGGGGCTTTGGGGAAAGTGGCTTCTCTGTGTTAACCACCGTTCTTCCGCCAAAAGAATTTATAGCAGTTCTATGTGTCTTCCTCTCTTAATTTTTGTTGGTTTTAAATAATAATCAGAAAGTGTTTGTTTATTTGTTTTAGCTTTTCATTGGGAATCATGAACACCCGGCAGCAAAGCAAACTTATCTACTCCTGGTATGGAAAACCCTTGGGTTCAGACAGAAAGCTGAGGACCTCCCAGTACAAGTAAATATCATTTATTTCTGTTTTGCTAAGGGAAACGTAATGGACTTTTCTGTACCTTTCTGGCATCATTTAGGTTAACATGGCTGTCGGTGACAATATGAGTAAGGTTTTGAGCTTTTTTTTGGTGACACTGTAACATATATATGTAATATATGTAACAAAAGCATTGCCACTAAGCTCTTGAATTGTAAACTCTATACCGTATAAGCAAAAACATTTAACCAAATCTGGGAATAAGTTTTAACTAATTGAACAACATATGAAAACTTCTAATAAGAGAACTAAGTTGTAAGCATTGCAAGAAGAGACAAAATTAACTGTAAAGTTGACAGGACGTCAGGCTTAATGATAGGTGAATTATGAAGAACGTGAAATTCTCTTCTTGTGTCTATTACTTTCTAGGGGGATCCTTATTACATCAGAAAGCAGCAAAACAGAAACCTGCATACAGCTTGGTGACTTTATTTTAGTAGAAGGGATGAATGCAGATCAGCCTTATGTGGCACAACTCGTGGATTTATATGAAGATGGTAAGAGAACTAAAAACTTACATTCTGTGTGAGAAATCTTAAAATGTTTTAAAGTTACCTTTTTCATGGGGTTATAGTTAGCATTAACACTATGTCACTGGCTTAATTTATTAAGAAAATCAGGTTTTGGCGATCATTGCATCTGTATTCATATGCTCTCCCCAAATATTTGGGACTGATGGCTAATTTCAGCTAAATTTGATACATTAATGGAAATTTAAGTGCATTGTAATTAAAGCACTTTAATTTTTTACAGTCTTTTTACGTAGCTGTCTATTTTAAAAGCAGTGGTCCTTGAGGAAGACAATGTGAGCTCATGCTTTATTTAGGAATTGGAGAATCTTAATGGAGGAAGAGTACTGCAGCCCTGAAATTTGCATCTCATTAGACATCAGGCATTTAATGCCTTTAATTTAAAAATAAAGTACAAGGTTGAATAAATGGACTTGTTACTTCTGTTTGTTGTAGAAATACTTGTTTATACAGAGATAGATACAAAAAGACAGATCACGGGAGGTAGGTGATACAAAAATTGTCTGAGTCTGAATTGGGAGCTACTCATTGGCTGTATCTGATTACTTTGAGCAACTTTTTGTGGTGCCATAAGAATACTGCTTTGAGGGTTATTAATATTCTTTACCTTTTTAAAACATAAATACACATAATTCCATCTTGTTTGTTTATTAATGCACTTTTTTGTTGCACAACTGAATATTCGTTTCATGCTCGAATGAAACGAGTAAAACTGCCTCAAAGACAAGATATTTCATCAGCAATATTCACTGCCAGCCAGTGAAAAAAATGGTTCTGGCTTTTCAGAGTGCAATGGCACTACAAATAACATCCTGAAATTTCTCAGTTCTCCTTTTATGTCGCTGCTTTTAGTTAGCAGGGTTTGAGGAGATCACATCTATGCAAATAAGAAACCTCTTTATCTGTGGTAGGGAACTAGTGGTCTGGAGCTGGTCTCCAGGTATTTTTGTGATTAAGACCCTGTGCAGGTATTACCTTAGCCCTTAAAATTCTCAACTCAGACATTTTAATTTAACTTAGAAAATGGGACTTGCAAATCTACCCTTGCTGGCATTTCAGCTGAAGTCTGGCACCACTTGTGACACAATAATTCTGATGTTCCCTGACTTCCTCTCCTTGTTGCAGGTGCTCAGCACAAGCGCGCAGTTGTGCACTGGTTCTGTCGTTTGGAGGAGATACCTCAGAACAAAAGGAAGATGCTTAAAAGAGAGATTTCTGCCCAGGAAGTGTTTTTTGATCAAGTTCTTGGCTATGACACCGATATAGCTGCAGAGACCATTATTAAAAGCATCATGGTATGTACTGCAACTGTTCTACACAGGGAGGGAACAAAGAAACAACAACAGCCCTTATTGTAAATTAGAAACTAGGAATTGCATGAGTTACAGTAATAAGATCTGTGAATAGAAAATTGCTGAATTCTAAATTAACAGTAAATGTTAATGTATGTGTGTTTCAATATTTCCTGTTTTTGCAGGTAATACCACTACATCTGGGTGAGGAGCTGCCTGTTATTACATTAAACAAGGAACAAACCTTCTATGTCAAACAGTCTTGGGATGGGAAGTGCTTTAAGGTTTTGTCCCCGGACACATTCTCTAAGCTGAAAGAAGCTAATAAGACAAGAGGTGTCGTCACAAACTCTTCAAAAGCATCTATTCCTTCAGACATATTTACACCTGAGAAAAAAGAGACAGAGAGTGTTGTTCGGAGTGCCACAAAACCAAAAAAGATTGATATGGGGATAGAATCCAAACATTCTTCTTCCAAGTCCTCCCTTTCTAAGGAGAGGCATTCTCAAAGAGTGGCTAATAATGACATCAAAACCCCAACAGCAAGGAAGAAGCTGGAGTTAAACAGTATGTATATGGCAATATTCTGTTCATTCAGTAGTTCTTATATGTTTTGTGCTTCTCCCTTTTGGCTGGTTCAAACTGTTGTTAACATTCAACATCAATGTCTTTAGCTACCTTGTTCATGCTTTGGGATCAGCCCAAACCTTGTAGGCACATCACTTGTTTGTCTTGTCTGTTGTTTCAAGCACTCTACTGTATATATCCAACTGCTGCCACAAGTGCTTTATTTGTATCTGATAAATATAAATGAAGGTGCTTATTGATTGAAATGCTGCCAATCAACCTCATTTGACCTAAGAATGTCCCACTTTCTTTAATCTTCTGAGTAATTGTGTACTAAAATGTTTGCATTCAGCTAGTTGAATAAGCACATTTGATCCTATGTAATATGCAGTATTTTCAACATGGAGGTAAAGTTCTAAGTGATGGAGGTGGGTTACAAAACTGACAAAAATCCATTTGTTGTTCTTTGTCCTCCTGTTTAGTAATTTTTCAGAGGAAGTGCCTTCTAGTGATCCACTTCCTTGTTCCTGGAGTGAAATGTCCATCTGCTTTCATTTAAACAACAGTCACTGCACCAGCTGTACCATGTCTTCTGAAAATTAACCAAACCAGCCATATTGAAGCCTGACAAAAGTTAATTTTGCTTTTCATTTCTAGGTCCCACAAAGTCCAAAGGCAGGCTGCTAGGATATGAAGTTCTGGGTCTTTTGGATGAAGATTGTGATGCCATAGCACCATCAGAGCCATCAGCCACTAAAAGAAAAGTAAAATTCACAAATGACATTTTAGGCTCACCACCAAAGATTCGTTGCAGCAATGATAAATCCAAGTCAACATCTCAGAGTGCAGAGCACCATCGCAGGTTCAGTGACACCATGCGATTGTCCCCCTACACTAAGGTCAAAGATTTTGATGATAAAGACAAGAATATTCAGGAGAAAGATGACATTCCATCGTAAGTGACAGCATTTTTATCCTTTTTTTTTTTTTTTTTGTATGGAATTTCTATTGTATTTCTATTTCTATTTGTCTCTTAAAACACATTTATGGAAGACTTCTGGAGAGAAAAGTTGAAGTCTCTGTATGTGCCATGCTTTGCCTGTTGAGAACAAGGAGAGAAGGGGGAGAGCCTTAGCAGTGACAAGTGCACTGTGATGAAGCTTTAGAAAATTGGGAGGTGAAAGAATGATCAGGGAGATCCAAAGAGGGCTGGACTTTTCAGACAGAAAAGCAGTTCATGGTTCCAAGAGCAGAGAAATGAAGCTGGAAATGGGAATGGTAGGATGATATGAAAGGGAACTGAAGCCATGTTGATTGTTGTTCTCGTGGTGATTGTACCCATCAACATGGATGAAAATTGTTTCCCTGCACTCCATTATCAAGGCTCAGATGTGCCCGACTTGTGACAAGTGTTGAGGGATGCTGAACTGTAGAAAGTGGTTTGATTGGCCTCAGGAGAGTCTTCATGAGAATTTTCTGTATACTTCCATGCTAATTTTTATGTAGGAAAGAAATTAAAGCCCAAAAAATACAGCTATTCAGGTATATCTTCACACCATCTTTAAAAGTGGCATGAACTAGGTGAGGAGAAGAAGGGAAAAGATTTTCTTGTGCAAAATGTGGCAAGAAGCCAGAAAGCAGTCCTCTTCTTCCTTTCCAAGAGTAAAGATGTGGATGCAATAGGATTTTCACCCTTCTCTTGTCACTAATTATACATAGCATGAAAATGTTTGCCTTTCATTGATAAGGCAATGGCATTTCAGTAGTACTTATAGATATAAAAAAAACTTTTTAAGAACTGTTAACAAATAATAAAAGCATCTAATTCATCTCATTTTGTACTTTGAACTAGTAGCAACAGTAAAATATTTTAGTGGCAGGGATGAAGGAGCACTTAGGAAGACAACCAAGGAATATCAAAACACAAAGAGAAAAATACATTCCAAAGGGCAAATCAAGGAGATGGCCAAAGGAAATAATTGTTTTCTTATCTTTAACAGGCAAAAAAACCCCACGTCTCAATAAAATAAAACCACAGCTGTTCTGAGCCTCTGTCCCTTCAGTCTGGCAGTGCAAAATACAACAAATATTTTGTTTTCCTTGGCAAATACGCACTGAAGACACAGTGCAAGGAGGGAAATTGTGCTGCCAGCATCCATGCCATAGCCCATCTGTAAATAACAAATAAGAATTCATGCTGGATGGACAGTGGTAACAATTGAGCCTGAAGTTTGAAAGACCTTCTCTGTGTCCTTACAAGTGTGATGCAAAGAGAGGGAATACAATCAGCTTTGTTTTCTTTCTTTCCAGTTTAGGTGGATATCAGAGCAGCCAGAGCCCTGTGATGACCCCTCGTTCTCGCAGAACATGTGTGCAGAAAACCAGTGCTCTCATTGCAGAGCAGATCAGGTAAACCCTGCTGCCGTGATCTCCTGTTCTGATTGCTGTTGATAGCTGGAAGCCATGAGAGCTTGAAGCCTTGAGAGCTTGTCTGGCTTAATATTGAAATGCAAATGGTTCTAGAGGCACAGCTTAACTGCAACTTGAGTAAAACTGGTTTATGTTCAGAAACATAAAGCTGACTCATGGTGTTCTTCAGAAAATGGACTTCCTTTAAGCCAGTCTGTTCAGAAGCCATGGAAAATTAGAAGCTGAAGTGGAAAATGTTTTGGCTTGCTGATTACAAGAACTCCAGAAAAAGCTGAAAGTGTACAAATGTTGCTATGTGATGTGTAGACTTGTGTTTTTTTAAAAAGCTCAAGTAATTTCTCTTTCTCATAGCATGTTGGACCAGGAAGATTTTCTGTCTGACTCTGACAGTTCCTACTCTTCAAGTAGTGAGGAAGAGGATGATGATGATGATGATGATGTGCCCTGTACACCAGAAAAGAAAACTAAATCCAGCAGAATATTCAGCACCCCAAAATCTTCAAGAAAGTCAGCAGTTCACACTCCTGCAAAGACACAGAGGAAAACTGTAAGGTTCCATATAAAAAAGCTATTTTTATTATTTCTGAGCCAGTTGTTTAAATGCTTGCTACCTGTGTACTGGAGTTAAGTATCTGAACCCCTTAGCTTTTAATGAAGCATTATCTGGATTAATTTAATCTTTTATATGAATAGGTTATGCAAATAGAGAAACCATTTGCATATTGTGATAATATTGATCAGAAAACTGCTGCCTAAACAAGGAAATTACTGGCTTGGATGCTATTTCTTAAGAACCAAATCATTCTGTTATGCAGCACTTCAGAAAAGGACTAACAACTCAAAAATTCTTCAGACAGTTAAAAGGTGTAATTGTCACCACTCCCTTTCCAGTTCCCTTTTTCTCTTAAGAAGAAAACACCATAAGGCTTGATTGGTAATTCCCCTGTGTAAATACTGGTTCTCAGTTCATCTTGTACTCTGGCAAAAGTAATGTTTGGGAAACTCATATTGATGATTTGTTCCCAACAGAAATTGCTGTTTGTAGAAAATCTGTTTGAGGTTGTAACTTCTTTTTGCAGCCTTTAAAAGGAACACCCAGAACACCCCGGAATGCAACTCCAGAAATTCCCAGGCGCATCCAGGTGGCCCAGGAACCAACCAGTGTACTGGAAGAAGCCAGATTAAGGTAACCTGTGCTCAGGAAAATCAGCTTTAGTTTGCATCAGGTGTGCATAGCAGTAGGCTGTGCTGAAATGGGGAATGTCATCTTTACCATTTAGAATGAAATAGGTAAAAATGCATGGTGTTCTGATCCAGAAGAATATTTAATAATATACAGTACAACACTAGATTTACAAATAATATTAGTATTTGCAAATACTGCTTTTTCAATTTCAAATTATTTTAACCAGTCCTTGCTAAGTTCTTCAGAATTAGGTAACTTTATTCTGTGCAAAATTAGAAAAACAAAGACCCTCTCTGATTAACTTTATGTTCTAAGGGCACAGTATTTGTCTCTTCTTGGTGCGTGAAAAAGGTTTACAGGTGTCACTGTAGATCTTCACAGTGGGAAAAAAAAGGCATTCAGGACTGACTATCTTTCAAACTGGGTTTTAGTTCTGTTTCCTAAAAGCAGTCTCTCCTGTTTTATCCTACCTCTGCACTGACTTATAACTAGTTTGTGAGTTAAAACAGATAGATCTTTATTGCTGCATAAATTAAGAGCACATAGAGAGAGACTAGGCTACTCCTTTTGGGATACTTGACATTGATGCTCAGATTTAAAAGTATGTAAGAGAGATTAGGAAAACTCCACATAGAAGGTGAGCATCTGCCTGTTTGTTTGCATCAGTTCTTCAGAGAGAACAGCAATTTTAATTTTTTTTTCTTTTTTTAATTCAAAGGCTGCATGTTTCTGCTATCCCAGAATCTCTGCCTTGTCGTGAGGAAGAATTCCAGGATATCTATAACTTTGTGGAAAGCAAACTTATTGATGGTACAGGAGGGTAAGTTTGGCAGGACTGTGACCATGATCACATCTGCTTACAGCATAACAGCAGTCAGATGATATATTTTTACCTTATACTTTATCATTTGTATTTTAAAAGTGATCATCATTTATAGTTTCTCGCTCAATTTTTCTGATATTTTGCTTCCTTAAGTGGTACTGTGTGTGGAAATAATGTGGGCTTCTTTATCCTACAGATTAAAATTAAATACCAAATTATAACTGGCCAGTTTTAGAAGTCTGGTAAACTATTTTTTTTTGAAAGTATATTACATTTATAAAATGTTTTAGGTTGTTAATTGCTTCAGCAATAATAAAAATCCTCATGATCTTCCAAGGTGTTATGTGTCCCAGCTTGGAAATAAAGTAAGATGTAGGGAGTTGCCTGAAGTGTCAGGAGTATTCAGGACTGGTGTCAGAGGTCAGGAATTCCAGCTCATTAATCCCAAGAGTGTTACCATTTTGCTCAGGCTGCTGAAGAGGTACTCTACTTTTGTAGGTGCATGTACATTTCTGGAGTGCCTGGAACAGGTAAAACTGCAACTGTTCATGAAGTAATTCGGTGTCTTGAGCAAGCTGCAGAAAATGATGAAGTGCCACCATTCCAGTTTGTGGAGATCAATGGCATGAAGCTGACAGACCCTCACCAAGCCTATGTGCAGATATTAGAGGTAAGTAAAGCGTTTTCAGTGGCTCCTGTTTTTGAAAGAAGAGGTCTTACATTTTACTATCAGATCCTTGATATGTTACAGTATTCAAGGCACTTATCCATACTTCCCTGTTCCTCCCAGAGACTGTGTGCTTGTATCTTGGAGCAGATTAGAAATAATTAAATTAAAGCCTTAATCAGCTTCTTGAATTGTTTTGCTTTCTGCTGCATTATTGCATCTACTCATCTAAAAAACATCTAAACCAGCTTTTTATATTTTCCTAGGGTGTAATGTTTTTTGCACATCTGCTTCAACTGCTAAGGTGACAATACAGAAAATCTGTGTAGCAGTAGAATAATTACTGAGGGGTCTTAATGGTTAATTGGTCAGTCATAATAGTAATTCAGCTAAAGAGGGACCATCTCTGTCAACAAAAGTCTATTTCTGATATTCAGGAAAAGCCAGTCTGCACTATCCATCTGGCTGTGCTTGTGTTGTATGGGTGGGAATTAATCTTCTGAGAATTGGATTAAGATCACCCAGTAGGCATTAGACAGTAACTGCTCAAAAGCTTTCTCAGTCTAGGCTAACTTTAAACCAGTGACCTGGAAATGAAATGGTTTCCTGAAGCATCTGTTCCATTTTCATATAAACTTCTGCTCCATTTATTTATGTTTGACATCATCTTTCTGAGCAGGGAATGGCATACATTAGTGTTCTAATGTCCCTATCCTCATAGTGGATGCATATTTGCATCCTTTTCTCAAACCAGCTTAGACAGGGGATCCCTCTTGCTGAGGGATTTGCTGAGACCAGGCCACTGTGTTTCTTTAGCATAGTGAGAGGCTTCCTGACAATTACCTTATTTCATGGTAGTGTGAATGCATTTTAACATCCTTTGTTCCTATCCCATTCAGCATAAAATCTCAAAATGAATAAAGAATAGGCCTTTGGAAGTACAATCTGTTGCCCCCCACTGGTCCTGAACTCCAAGGTAGCCTAGAAATATCCTTTAGGGGAGTACAAAGTCACATGAACCACGTACTTCCCCAGTTCCTTTGCCTCAGCTAGTGTCAAAGAACCCTAACTAAGAGCTAGGCTGCTGCTGCTCTCCTGATTGCTGCAGGTCAAGATCCACTTTGCTGATATTTCTCTGCATGACTGAAGCAAATTCTGGAGCTTCCCTTCTGCAGATACTGCTGTAGCAAAGTTAGAGATGGAACAGGGACTGGAGGCCCTGGACAGATGAAAGAGATAGGGTTAAATATCTGGGTACAGTAAGAGTGCAGTTCCACCACAGCAACTGAACTCCATGGTATACTGGATACTCAGCTCCAGGGCTGTAGAATCAGGGTTCTCTGGGATTCAGCTCTTTTCTGTGACTGATTTGAACTGTCCTGACTGAACTGGAAACATGAAACAAGTAGAGATTATACATTAACCTCGTGCTCTGGTTTGTTTAGTAATTATCAAATCTTAGGTTAATAAGAGATTTTAGAAAAGAAATGCAGTTTTCAAATGCAGTCCCCATTTGGCTTTATCCCTCGACTTTGCACTATGATGAGCAATTGATTCAGCAACTGCAGTGTAATTTTGAAATGTCATGCTTTGATTTCTGGATATCTTTGGACTTGCAAGAGGTAATGTACAGTCAGCTCATCTGTTCTGCCATGTAGTTGCAAAAGGTATAGCAGGTATTTTTTTTAGCTCACAGTTGAATAAATTTAATTATAGATCCTGCTGATGATTCATTAGAATTTTAATAGCAGTCCAAGATTACTCAAGTCAGGCTATTCTTGTCAGCTGACTTAGGTTTTCAGTAGGTGTGTGCATTCAAAGACACCCTAGAGATATGCTGGGTTTAGAGCCCTTCTAGACTGGGTGTGTTCAGGATTCCTTAATGATTCTAAGATTGCAGAGAATTCTGTGGTTCTTTTTTATTAGCTATGCATTGTTTTGTTTCTCTTCTCTTTTTGGGCAGTTAGTGGTAGACCAGAGTGTCTTATGAGCTACTTTCTTCTTTTTTTTTCACTCCCACATGGAAAAAAAAAATCCAGATGCTTGGTGTTGATTGTTAAGGAAAGGCAAAGTTGAATGGTGTCAAACTTTCTATTTCCTGGGGTTTGGTGTGATTAGCCTACAATATTTGTTCAATCCTTGTGCAGTTCTTGACAGGTCAGAAGGTGACAGCAACCCATGCTGCAGTACTGCTGGCAAAGCTGTTCAGTACACCTGGACCAAAGAGGAAGACAACAGTGCTGATAGTGGATGAGGTGAGACAAAGAATCCTTTTTCTTTCCTCCAAGGACTGTAAGAAGTGAGTTTTTAGTAGATGGAAGATTATGCATGCTTTGAGTGTATCACATGTGATATAACAGGAATAGACTTAGGAGGGAGGAGATGCAAATGGTTCCTCTTACGTATTTAAATTCAGTTTCCTAAAAAGGCTGAGTATCCTGTTGCCATGTTGCTCTCTGCCTTGGATCCATACAGGTTTTATTCCAAGACATGGAATAAGTTGTCAGTTCTAAATACCTGGGGATTCAACTGTATTTTGTCTGGAAGCTGCTGCTTTTCCAGTGGGAAAACTCACAGAGTAATAAGTCACACCCAATTCTGAAAAACCCTTGAATGTGCTATGTTCAATAATAATCATATGCACTCTTATTTTTGCTGTAAGCTAATTCAGGTTCTCACTTGGAGGGCCTTTTAATCTTATTAGATGTAGTATTAGTATCACAGTAGTGTTGTAAAACTCCAGCAGTTTAACATTTACTGTTCAAGCATCCAGTTGAACTGTGCTTTTCCAAAAGAGATTAGAGCCCTGATTCAGCAAATGCAGTCCTATTAGTAGATGGATAAAGGAAAGGCAACAGAGATGGCTTGTTCAGAATCACATGAGAAATCTTCTGTAGCAGAGCTGGTTCTCAAACCCCCACCAGGTATTGCAAATAAGAGGCCATTCTTTTTTCCAGTCTGATTCTTCTCTCTTTATCACTGCAGCTTGACCTGCTGTGGACCCGGAAGCAGAACGTGATGTACAATTTATTTGACTGGCCAACCCAAAGGCACTCCAAGCTAATCATCCTGGCCATTGCCAACACCATGGACCTGCCAGAGAGAATCATGATGAACAGAGTAGCAAGCAGGCTGGTATGTCCTAGCAGTTCTGTTGCTATGCCATAAAAGGAGAACAGATTAAATGCTGGATGCAATCAAAGGCAATCCAAGAGAAAAGTAGGATTGGTTATATCAGAAGCTGAACAATGTTTCTTATAATTCTCTCTCCAGAGGGTTGATAATGAGCACATAAATCGTAGCAAACTAAGTTCATGAGCTTGTTTGCTAATCATGTATTATGCAGTGTATGTACACTATGTTCTTGTAAGAATGAAATAAGAACATGGATGCCTTTTGAAATATATTAAGATCTGGATAATCAAGTGCTGTGCTTTATCGTTAAGCTGCTTACTGTGGAGTTCAGAAGAATTCTCTTCTGGTTTCTGTTCCTTTTTCCCCTTTCATTCCAGGAACCTACTTATTTCTCTGTTTGCCTTTATCAGTTGGTAGATTATATAAAAGTATCCAACAAAGAAAACTGAATGCACTCTTCACTTGTTTTTAATATATTTTCCTCGGTCATCTCACCACAGCACTGAAAAGTGATATGCAAAAACAGTGCTCTGTGCCTGTATCCTTCCATGACTCAAAAACAGCTCCACAGGGTGTGAATAGCTTTCCCCCACCCACTAAACCCACTGCAGATCAGCTGAGTCCATATAGTCACAAGAGAAGTTTTGCATAAGAAATTCAGAACTCAGGTCTCCTGTAGGATGAAAGGCAGTGCATCATCTGTAACATAGATTGTTCTAATCTGAGGGCAGTTCTTATTAACTTGAGCCAAAACAAAGTTTTAATTCTTGGCTGATGGCTAACTTGAAGTCAACACACATATACACAGATTTGCTAAAGGAAACTGATATTTTTCCACAGCTGCTACTGTTGGTGTATTAAAAAATAAAGTGTAGACAGATGTAGTCAAAATATTTTTGTATTGGGGAGCTCTGATTTATTTAAAAGTTTTTGATAAGAGAAATCTGAATTCTGATAGCAGCGTCACTTGCTCCTCGGGCCTTTCAGTGGGGAGTTCCAGCCAGTGGTCCTCACTGAGTCATAATTTTGTGAATTTGTACATTTGGTTCACAAATGTGATTGATCAAAGCATGTCACTAGCAGGGAAAGGAAGTGAAAGACTGATTTCTCCTACCAGAAAAAGTAAAAGTAACCACACAGGCCATGCTTGAGTAGTTGAGAATTTTCCAGCACCACAAACACTTCTCACTGTGTTGTGTCATTTGTTGTAGGGTCTCACCAGAATGTCCTTTCAGCCCTACACCTACAAACAGTTACAGCAAATAGTTTCATCCAGACTGAAGGGTGTGAAGGCATTTGAAGAGGATGCAGTTCAGCTGGTTTCCAGAAAGGTGAGCACAGAGCAGATAAATGTCCTTCATGTTGCACCAGGTGAAAGGTGTGGGGACAGCAGGGAGAGTTTTGTAACAGCTATTAGACCTGGTTCTGTGGTTGTGTTCTGTATTGGAGGCAAGTGGGGCACAATTAGATCATACTTTATTCAGGGGATCTTCTCACAAGACATTGCTAGAGCAGTGTCCTTGCTTTTTCCACCTACACTGAGAAGGCAGCAGTATATTCCAAGAGCTGAAGGCATGACAAGAGTCGTGATGATGAGATGTCAACTGTCTCCACTGTTTAGCATAATGTGAGTCATTGGAGAATCCTGAAAAAGATAGCATGCCAGTGGCAGTGGAAATAGCCTTATTAATATTATTTCTCAAGATGTTTAGTGCCATGTCATAATAGATAATACCTGTTCTGTTTGCAAGTCTTAATACTCCCTTGTACAAAATGTAAGTAATGTATTGGGGATCAGTAGCTTCTCTAATAGAGGTATGTGCATTGCTAATGTGTTATATTACCAGCTCTATATTAAAGTAATCTTTTAAAATTATGTCAAAGCATCCTACATCATTGTAGGATTAAAAAATAGTGCTTATAAATATGTCAGAAGTAAATACAAGCATGTATTTTGTTGTGAAGGAACCAGTTCTCTGTAAGAGTAATAATGATGGTTTTGCAGAGGGAACAATTGCAGTGTTTTTCTAGTATGAGTTTTCTTCAGAAAATATAGAAATATACCTTGCAATTAGATTTTCTACAGGTTTCTCATTCTTGGCCCTAGCTGGGTTCTAGGGCTTTTGTATATTACCAGCATCTGCTGGGAAAACTAGGCCAGTACTAGTATGTGGTGAATGTTCATAGCTTTATTAAAACTGTAAAGCACAGTTGGGGTTTTGGCAAGTGTTTAGTTTCAGAAATTTCAGACACCTAAAAATTTTCAGGCATTTGTAACTGTAAATGGATGTGTAAATCCTGGATATTTCTTTGAGACCTTCATTATTAGTGTACTCTTAAAATCAGTATTTTAATGAGTATAGAAAAACTGAGTTTTCTGGTGTCATATCCCACCTTCCATTTTTTTTTTTTTTTTTTTTCCTTTTGCATGAACCTGGATTATGGTAAAGGTCTTCACTGATTAAATTAAACTGATATTTCTGAAAACTTTTGGTGTTGAAGTGAACTCTGCACACCTTTAATTTTTTTTTTAACCCCTGACTTCTTTGTTACAAAGAAAAGTTCAGCCTTGAATTTATGATGACCAGATCAGGGTGGGGGTGTGGATGATGTGGGAGATGTTGGTTTTGGTCAGTAAGTTTTGTTGTTGAGGATTGTAGTAAGGTAGGTCAGAGATGTGTTTTGCTGCTGGGTGCTCAGGGTGTCTGGGGTTTGTTTGTCTGTTGATTCTTGCTAAACTCTTTCCCCAGCTGGTTGGAAATGTCACGGGTCTGTCCCGTTCACTTGCAGGTGGCAGCGCTGTCCGGGGATGCGCGGCGGTGCCTGGATATCTGCAGAAGGGCCACGGAGATCTGCGAGTTCGCCAGGCAGAAGAGAGCCCCGGAGATAGTCAGGATGGCCCACATCACTGAAGCCATAGATGAAATGTTCTCATCCCCCTATGTCAATGCAATCAGGTAGAAATACTTCCTTTGCTTTTGTGTCTCTTTCACAGCACTAGTTTTTCAATAATGAAAATTGTGATGCCAGAGTTGCAGGCTGTGATACAATGGCCACTTGTGGCATAAACTGCCCACCCTGTGTTTAAATATGTAGCTCCCAAGGAAATTTCCCTTCCAGACTTCCTCCTGATTTTTCATAGGTTCTGAACTTCACAGATGGATTTTTGTCTGTTTTGTTTTTTGACTCAGAAATGCTTCGTTGCACGAACAAATCTTCTTGAAAGCAATTTTGGCAGAGTTTCGCAGGGCGGGAGTTGAGGAGGCAACAGTTCAACAGGTATGGGGCTTTTTTGGTTACTGACACCAGTGATCTGGATCACAAGGTGGTTTTATTTTTATTGGCCTGCATGTTAAAACATCTCATGCTTCTCCTCTAACATGCTTTATAACAGGGAAAATAAAAGAGAAGCTGAAATTATCAGGCAGGAGTCCAGAGAGGAAAACTGAAAGTTGATTCCAACTTGTGCATCACTGTTTTTTTTCATAGAGGCAGATAAATAACTGGTAGCTTTGGTTTTTTAGTAGATCCATAAAATATGGGGTGCTAGCAGAGCTGTGAAGACTCTGGAGTAGTCATGAGTAGAGTGGAAGCTAAATATTAATATTTATAGAAAGATGCAGTTCTAAACATTTTTGTATAAAATTACAGCATCTGAACAGGCTGGAGTTCTTTATGTCTCCTCCCATGGATGTGGGGAGAAGGCAGCTTCTCTCCCTGTCACCTTGGCTCATTCAGTTGCAGCAGGCAGTAAACATAACCTGTGCTTTTTCTCTCTTTCAACAGATCTACCACCACCACGTGGCCTTGTGCAGGATGGAAGGCCTGCAGAGCCCCACAGTGTCAGAAACCATGGCAATTTGTTCAAGACTTGGTGCCTGCAGGCTCTTGCTGGTGGAGGCCAGCAATAAATATCTGCACATGAGGGTGAGACTGAACCTCAGCCAGGACGATGTCATGTATGCACTCAAGGAGGAATAAAGCTAAAGAGGTTTTATTGTTTTTAGCATGTATAAATATTTTAAAATACAGTCTATTTTTATTTGTTTTTAATTATTGATAAAATGGAAATAGTGAAATGTATTTTTTTAAATGCTTTGCTAATTTGTTTGATGTTTGAAAGCATTCTTTTTTAATAATAAAGAATTAATTTCAAAGCATTTTAAATATTTCAAACTATTTGTTTTTAGAACTATTTTTATGTGGTGGTACCTGTTCCCCTTTTAAATGAGGTGTATGAGCTTGGAATGGATTATGTGAAGAAGATTAATTGCATTGCTGTTTTGTTTGGTTTTTTTTTGAGGCTCGTGGTGTCTTTGGCATTCTGTAGATTTTCCTCAGTGACTTTTATACTCAATGAAAGGCATTGTTAAAATGTGCTTAAGCTTTTCCTTACTAACATAATTAAAAGGAACTTCTAGTTTGCAAACCAACATAGTTAAAAGGAACTTTAGTTTGCAAGGCAGGCTGGATGTTGGAATGGAGGAAACGGTGCCAATACCGCACGAATCCATTCAAATACCCAACTCCTTTGTCCGGTGGGTCACTATGAGGGATTCCCCTCGGCACCCCGGTGCCGGGCTGCGTGCAGGACACAGCGGGGCAGAGCCGGGCGGGCCGTGGCTCCGGGCCGGGCCCGCCCCTCCGCGCAGCCGCGGAGCCGCCGCGGGGGCCGGGCCCTTCCCGCGCCGCGCCGGGCGGAGCTGCGGCCGCACGGGCGGGAGCCGAGGTGAGCCGGGGCCGGGCTCTCTCCGGGCGGCCCCTTCGCGCGGCTCCCGGCCCCTCGCCCCGCGGCCGCTCCCTGCGCCGGCCGGGGAGCGCCCAGAGCCGGCCCTGCCCGCCGGGTCCCGCCGAGCCGGGCGGGCGGAGCGCGGGTGCGGCCGGGCCCCGCTCCCCGGGCCCCTCAGGGCGTCTCGCGGCGCTGCCGCCGCTGCCCTCACGGTGGGGGAGCCCTGCGAGGGAGGGACGAGGGCGGGCCGGGGAAGCTGCGGGGTCGCGCCGCTCGCCTCCGTCCGGCGGGCTTTGCCTTGGCACAGGCAGGGCGCTGACTCTTAAGTTCCGTGTGCTCTCAGTCCTATAGAGACACAGCCCTCTGAAATTCATGAACCAACATGCTTGGCAGAAGACCTAAAAAGAGCCCTCAGGCAAAGGGCCAGGGAGCTGCAGTTGCAAAGCAGGTAAGGAGGGCAAAGGGCCAGGGAGATGTGGTTGCAGAGCAGACAGGGAAACCTATTCCCACTCACTGTTCCTCCGGATAGCCTCGTTCAGACCTCTTGCTGCTGTTTTCCTGCGAAATCTCCCATGAGTTAATAGCACTGCAGGATCATGGAGAAAATTAGATTGTGTGGTGCCTGTTTTCCTTCCTTCTTCTTTAATGCATTCCTCTTCAAGTAAATATCTGATAGCAACTGTGGAGGTCTTGTAGGGAAGGCACAGTGTTGTAATGCTGTAATCTTTGCATGAGACCTCATGACTCATGCTTACAGTATTTTGTTAGGCCAGCTATGTTGAGATTTAATAATAACTTCAGTGACTCTCTGGAGGTTTTCCTTTCATCTCTAAGAAAACAAATAAGAACAGCGGAATATCAGGTAACAAATTAAGGGACATATATAGGAGAATATTATGGTGCTAAACAAGAGACAGTTCATTTTAATTTCCCTTTGTATAGTCATTTTTTTATGTGACAGACTGATAAGCCTTTGTTCCTTTCTTGTAGATAAAAGTGAGTTTAGCTTTGTCCATGTGTTGGGGGTTTTTCCCATACTTAGCTTTGGATGGAGTTTCAGAAGTCTTGTGGAGAGCAACTGTAATTAGTCATGGTTGGCAGGTATAGAAGGTCAGGCAACAGTGTCACAATTAGAAATACTGCCACGGCAAAATTCTGTATAGAAAACTGACAGAAAAACAGTGTCGTTAAAGAATATGTTAGATCCAGAATGAAATTTCGAAAACTTTTGAAGGTAGAATAAAGGCAAGTAACAGGTGGAAAAACTGGTAAGAGTATAGAGAAATGTGAAAAGGGAATGTAACAGATTATTAGAATAGAGAAAATAACTGAGATGTTATCTTTTGGTGATTTCTTAGGAGCCAGTGTTCTCATACTGAAGGCAGAGTGCTGTACTTAGTGATCCCTGATGTCACTATGGCTCCAGTGTGAAAGTTTGCATTTCTCAGTGAAAGAGAGAGTGTGTAGCTTAGTTCATCTGAGCAGGTGAAAAGATAGAAAGTGAAAACACATTTCCTCCTTCAGGGAAGAAAAAGAAACCTCACTCTGAAAAGACAGAGAGTAAATCAAGGATCTGATTAATGTATTTTACTAATTTCTAATTCAATTCAGTTAATTATTCAGCCTGTCTTACAGCATGAATGTTTCTTCAAACAAACGGCATGTTTGCTTTCAAATTAATTCAATTTAAAATAGTTATTGTTGTGTAGTGTATCAACTGCAAGCTTTTTATAATTATTTTTTTTCTGTTTTATTAAACATTGTTTCAATACTACTAATTTCATTGGAAGTATTCCTTATCGAATGGACTGGGACTTGGAGCTAGAACTGCTGAGTTGTGTTCTTGACTTTCTGTGGTTGCTGCAGTTGCTTCACTTGCAGTGTGGTAATGAGCAGATCCTGTGTGCTCCTGATCCCTTCTGCACATTGATGAAATGTCTGTGTATTCCATAGAACTTGAATCTTTAGATCACCATTATAATTATTTCCCATTTAAATATTTTCCTCTCCTTCCTTCTGTTCTAGCCAAGTGTGCAAATACTTTAGTTTTGCTTTACTAGCTGGGAGATGGATAAGGCAGAGGGTGGCTGACTGATCTGCCCAGTGCCTTATGGAATGTCAAGGGCAGGATCAGGGCTAGGAAACAAACAGCTGCTGACTTGGAGTGCTGTTGCTGGTCCTTGGAACCAGTGTTGCTCAGCTATATCTTTCACATTCTCCTTTGGGATTCTGAAATGCCCCTCCAAAGAGGGGCACAGAATGTTTCAGGGCAGTACCCACCAGCACTTAGATTCTTACTGGGTTTAAAAAAATATTGTTACATTAATTTGTGAACTGACAGCCAGCTTCTTGCAGCACTTCAGATCCTTGAGATAGCAGGAGGTTATTAACCCTCAGAATAATGATAGCTGATGTTTTTTCCTGTGCTGGAGAGAAGCTGAAGTGTTGCCTCCTTGGCCATGTGGGGATCAATAAGGGCTTGTGCTTTGGAAAAGTCTGAAGAAAGCTTCACCTAGCTCACAGGATTAATCTAATTCTGTTCATTCATGTTTGTAAAAAGTCTTAGCATACTTAAGATAATTTTTTTTTCCTGGGGCAGTATCTTCACCAGAAATACAAAAACTGTGATAAAATGACATTTTAAATGAATACCTTTTAGCTTAAGACCCCAGAGATTCCTTTGATGTGTTTTGGAATGTTTTGCCACAAGAGAGTGATAACCACCCCTCCTGACATATTCTGATTACTGTTATTAATGCTATTCCCTGAGATATTATCTCTTAGCTGCTGATCTGTCCCAGCCAGTTCAATGGTTTTCTCCAGTGCAGTGTGGGCATTGCTGGGTTTTAATGGCTGTGTTTGTTTCTGTGGGGTTCAGAAACTGATGTGAGAAGAAGACAGAAGTTCTGTGTTTATAAATGTAGCTTCTTCAAGTGATAAGGGTGAAGTCTCAGCAGTGTGCACATGTCAGACCTGCTGTGTGTGAACGATGAGTGAATATTTTTTAGCTTAGCTGTTGAAGTCACTGCCCTGAACTTCCCTGATGCTATCTGCTCCATGAGGCTTAGTAAAACAAACATTTTATTCTGTCTTCTTATGTCAGACTGCTAAATAGGATTGATTGTAAGAAATTGTTTGTGTAGAGTTTTAAAGGGAATACTTGTGGGGTATTAAGATTTATGTACCTTACACCAGTTATGAGTGCCTGGTATGCATTGTTGTGGTAATAGAAGTGGTATGATAGTGGGTTTTAAAAGGAAAAAAAAAAAAAAGGCAGAATTCAGAATGCATTAAAATGTCTAAATAATCTGTGCAGTGTAATGTTTTTGAGTGTCACCGTTGTTTTAACTGTAGGGTATTTTATTACTCTGTGTTGTTATTTTCCCTTGGCTCCAGCTGGGGCTGTTTGTGGATTTCAATCCTGAAGAGATGCTGCTGGGTGCAGGGGAAGGTGAGGATGATGGGGACCTTGAAGCAGAGCTTGCTGCTATAACAGGAGCAAAAGTGAAAGAAGGAAAATCAAAACCCAAGGTGAAAGGTAAGTTAAAGTATCTTTATTTATCTTTTATAAATTTATCTAAATTTATTATTTATCTAAAAATATCTTTTAATTTATCTAAAATGCTTATTTTTTATTTTAAATCACTGGTAGAACCTGAATTTGCAACTGCTCTTTCCTTTACTTTGAAAGGTTTAATTTGTTACACCACAATGTAAAAGTGGGGTTTTTTTTGTTGATGCTCTTGTAGATATAGGAAAAAGATCTCTGGTGCTGACCCATTTAATGGCTAAATTAAGGCATGCTTTTTTAGCATATGAAGTCATAAAAAGGTGTAGTAGGCGCTAGATGATTTCAGAAGGGAAATTGTGTTTCTTGTGGAGGGTGGGTTGTTTGTCATGTGGTCGTTCTTCTGTTTTTGTTTGAAGAATGAATTTGCATAATGAACATTATATTTTTAGTTATTTGGAGTCTGTAACCAAAAATGAATCCCATTTTCAGAGGCAAATACTGATGCAATTACTTGGAGAATCCTGTAGCTTGTGTTATACAGGTTAGAGTGTCTCTTGGAATGGACTGTTACCATTCTTAGTGCTTCAAGTATCTGTTAATTTAGTCTGGTGGTGTTTGCATACAGCTCTGCAGTGCTTTACAGGCTTGCTGTAATCTACCATAAACAAGGCTGCTGCTGTGAGCATGCTCTGCCTCTGAGCATGTCTGTGTTTGTGGAGCTGCAGGGTGAGCTGGTTCAGGAACTCCTCTGCAAAAATAAACCTGTGTTCTTGGGAGAGGTTTTCAGCTGAACCAGGTTTGCTTCCTGCCCGTCTGAGAGCTGGGATGGCAGCCAGTGGTTGAGGTGGGACAAGGAGAATGGGACCTACAGGTGTGTGAGCCAGTGCAGGAAGGAAGGGATAGTGCACCTACAGCCTTATTTGCAGCTCTGCAGTAATTTCCCTGTAATATTTAAAGAGGCTTCACACAGAGCAGCAGGGAAATGAACAATTTTGAAATGTTTAAGCAAGACAGCTCTATAAACATAGTTGTTGAAGACAGACAGAGGACATGTTTGTATCTGAAACTAAATCCTACATTGTATCTACTCTCCAGATTTCAAAATTTTAGTAAATTCTTAAAGCTAATATGCATAGTTGTGCAAATAGGCATAATAACAGGACTTCTGCTGTTGGACATGGGTTACTTGTGGCTAAAACATGCAGGATAATGTTTTGAGGGTGAATCTGTGTATCAGGAGCTCTTGAATTGTCAACTTTTCAAGAGCTGACTTCCCTCTCACCCTCAACATCACTTACTTTGTTGTTTTGGTATTTTTATTCATAAGAAGAGAATAAAACTTCAGACAGTGCAAAACTAACATTTGCTATGCATAACATTTAGACCACTAAATGTGTGGTTCAGAAAGGATTTTCCAAAGTAATGTGCAGCTATTCTGTTTTCCTGCTAGAATTGGAAATGTGTGGGTTAGAAGCTCATGGAGGATGTGCAACTGGGCAGCTGGCACTGGGGACTCCTGAGACCTGGCCCAGTGCAGTGCTGGGGACAGGATGCAGGCAGGAAAGGGGGAGCTACAGTGAGGGCAGGAGAGAAACAGATCCTGTCTGGAAAATGGCAGAAAAAAGGGATCCTGTGCAACTCATGTGCTTGGTTCTTGGCTGAGCACCGGGTGCAGTAATTCCCTCCTGGATTACATCCTAGAGCTCTGATTGGGTGTGGGGCAGTGGCCTCCTCCTCCAGCAAAAGCTGCACTGTTGGAATATCGTAAGCACAGAGATCCCTGCTCTCTCTGATAAGTGCCAGCTAGGCAGCCACTCATGTGTTTGAAATTGTGGCCTCATCTTGCTGCACAGGATTAGAGCTGAAAAACCATCTGAGGAAGCTTGATTAGATTTTTTTTTTTTTGTCCTTCCTGCAGTTTTCTGCACAGCCAGTTGCCTTTGCATATGGCCTCCAGTCTGAGTTTTGCTAAGAGTCAAATTTAGGAGCAATGTGTTTGATAGAAATACTGAAGCACTGATGGGGTGAATTAGATTATTTGAACAAAAACAGGTTTGTACCTGGGTTAATTTTCAGCTGATTCAGCAAATGCAGGGAGTGAATGGGATCCATTTAAATTGACTGTAAAGCTCTGGATCTACAGATCCTGGAGATCTGTATTTTCTGCAGCTTTTACTGCCACTGGTGAGTCACAGTCATGTGTCTGCATAGGGAAGTATCAGAGGCGTTTACGTGGACAGTTGGGATTTGTGGGCAAACAACCTCACCTTTGAGAGCGTGTGGAGGAAGTTGATAGTTTAGAAGATGTGGTTGGCACAGGATGAAGCACAGATGAGAACTCAGCAATGAGGGGTTAAGTAGAGTTTTCAGGATGAAGACCTGAAGCAAAATTGCAAAATGAAGGAGCCAAGAAAAAATTGGAAAAGGCTGAATCTCATCATCACGAGACAACAGTGCAGAAAATGTGCAAGTGTCTTATTGCCTGCCTTGACTGTGATAACAGAAACACCAGTGCTGCTTTTCCTGGGTGCTCACTTCCCAGTCTTTGCCCTTTATCCATCAATACACTCTCAGTTACCAACAGCACTGTGCAATAAAGGGGCACGAGAGGGGAGGTCTTTCAGCTGGAAGCAGCTCCTTCAGGATTTATACCAGTGACTGCATAACTGTTTATGGCTTTATGGCTCCTTGGGATTTCCTTTTGCAGCTCCTCTGCCCATGGATCATATTGAAAAGATGGCTGCAGAGTGTATGAAGGATCTGAATGAAGATGAAGAGGAAGATGCAGATGATGACTTGGAGAAAGATACAGACCTGTTGGTATGCATAACTGTCATCAAAGAGTTTTACTATAGGTTATTTTTTTTAACAGGACTGCATTTAGCAAAAATGTCTGTTAACTTTGTGGTGAGAAGCTAAAATATTGCAAAAGCACCATTAGATGCAAGTCTTTGCAGGATCCATCCTCCTGCACAGCAGAGTAAGGGAGTTTCCTAACATTTATGTGTGGGGGCTTAGACAATTGAGGGAAGAGCAGGAGTCCCATTCCATGTCAGCTGATGAAAGACTGCCAGGGACAGACATCCTCAAGAGTGATGTCTGCCACCATTTTGCTACTGCTTCAAGTAGTGCTTGGTCTGAGAGAACACCTCAGGAAAGTCTTTTTTGTTTCAGTGACTCATCTAACTGGCAGGGTTTAGGGAAGGAGTGTTAAGCAGTGGTTTTGACTGCCATTGCTAGTAGAGGCTTTTTGGAAATTTGAAATTTAGGTTTGCATAATCTTTGTGAAAGTATTTCTCTGAACTTCTCCAGCTTTCAGATCTCCAGTCACAAATTTGTGTGGTGATCCTGGGGCTGTAGTGTGGCTTTTCAGTGGTATCTGGAACCAGTTTAAATTAATAATTTAAAAAAAACTGATTAAGACTGGAATAGAAGATCTTCAGACTCTTCACTTGGGTTCAAGACCCATCCAAAGCTTTTGACACTTTAGACTTGATTTTATTTTTGCCTTTTGAGGACAGAGAAGATTTTGAGGAAAAACCTTTTGTTGGCTCTTACTTTTACCTTAGGCAGAGTTGCAAGAAGTTCTGAGAGAAGAAGGTGAGACAGGAAGCTGTGAGGATGAAATGACACCAACAGAGCCATCTCCATCTGAAGCAGAAGATGAATTACCTGAACTGCAATCACAGGTAGGAATGAGCTTTGTGTTTCTGGCAATTTTGCTGAATCAGTGTTGTCACGTGGCTTGTATGAGGGTCATTATTAAGAATCTAGGGAGGTTTTGTGTTCCAAAGAGGAAAAAACTACACTATTGCTGTTTCCTCTGAGGAAACCAGTGCTGTGTGAGTGCAGGTGATGCTTTTGCATTGTTTCAAGGATGAGTTCTGATGTTAGCATAGAATTAAAGAGGTAAACAATTGGTCAGGTATGTCTTGTCCCTCATTATACATAGGAGTATACAGACTGCAGTGCAGGCTTCCAGAGTTTATATCTTCTCTCTAAGAGTATTGAGCAGTGTGCTGAAGTTGTGAGACATGTTATAATCGGCACCTCTGACACAATTTTGGATTTTTTCACAGTACCATTATCTGTCTCAGCTTAATTTGTCAGTACTCATGCAGTCAAATCCTTTATTCAGTCACTGCATGTTTCTGTTGTGTGCCACAGATTCCAGTGCCTTGAACATTGGGCCCATTAGTAATTGGGATTGAGAGGGTTTATATAGAGATAATGGTAATAATTACATCAGGAGCCATCTGCAGGGTCTCTGTGGCTGTGGAGAGTTTGCAAGTAACTACTCATGACTTTGCTTAGGCTGCTTTTGTCACTGAACTAATTCCAGGCTGTGGGAGGAGGAAAAAGAGCTCTTGTTGTAAAACCAGGTTGAAGCCCAGAAGGGAGCAAACTAGCAGGGTTTAAAAATAAGAAAAGAATAAGTCAAGATTTGTGCCAAAATACCTCTTCACACCCTCTGTTGTGTGGGGTTTGAGAGACTTCAGTGTTCTCCTCACCTACTCACCGACCACATGGCTCCAATTACCCTGTGAGTGAGAGTTTCCTAAGTCTCTCCACCCATTCTTCTCAGAGAGGCTTTTGAGAGAGCCCAGAGGTGGCTGCAGGGACCGTTAGTGCAGCACAAACACTGCTCTGTTTTAGGGGCTGTTCCTGCCTGCACTCAACTCACAGCCCTGTGTGTGTGTAGAAGAGGAGTGTTTGTTTTTCAGTGCGGTGGGAAAACTCGTCTAGCTGGATGAAATAAGTTTTCTTGATTTGTTTTATTATTTTTTCTGAGACCTCCTCACTTCCTGCTGTTACCAGTGAGCTGCAGCAGAGGCTGGAGGGGAGAATTGCTGACTACAGGACTGCGATTTCTAATGCCAAGGCATCGGGGGAGAGCGCCAAAATCCGGCGCTACGAGAGAGGCCTGAAGGTGAGTTGGGGTCAGCAGGCTGTGAGTGAGGGTGAGGCAAAGTCAGCTCTCTGAAGTGTGCTCTTCCCGGCTGTGTGTGTGTTGGCAGGGGAGGGAAATCTTCATGTGCTGCCTGGTGTTACTTTGTAAACATTTGTTGTTACTGACTACCCACCTGATGAAGCAAACACACAGATAAGGGGTGGCTTTGCTTCCTTTTGTGTGTCAGCTTTGTTTCTGTTGAGTTGGTAGCTGGAGACAGGGTTTGTGACACATGCTGAAATTAAACGCACCAGCCTGGAACTATATTTTACCTGTGGTGAGTGCTCAGTGTTACCTTAGAGCAAGGTTTAGGAGTTGCCCTAGCACATACACCTTGCTGCCTTCCCTTAGGTACTAATCTTCCACTCACTTCTGTCAGACAATGGGAGGTGCTACCTTTCCCCAAGTGTGTTGGCTGTGCTTGAAAAGGAATAGAGCAGGATTTTTGATGAAGGCAATTAAGAACTGCAGCAAAGAGCAGTCTCTCCAGCCTCTCGTGGTTCCAGGCAGGTGGCGTGCTTGCAGTGAGCTGCAGTGCTTGTTTACTGCTGGGCAGGACCTTTCTCTCCCCGCTGCTTTCAGCAGCTCTCCTGCATCACCTCAGGCAGCAGCAGAGCTGTACAGCTCAGGGCTGTGCACTGGGGCAGGATGTAATGGCTCACTGGCTACCAGGTCTCTTGGGGTACAAAGGGATTGAGGCCAAACTCGGGGAAGGGAAAGCACCAGAGAGACGTCTCTGTGTGTCCACTGACTGGCAGCTCTGACAGGAATGTACACAAAACCACCTGGTCTTTCTGAGAGCCAGAGGGATGGACAAACCAGCTATTCCATCCACTAATGAGCTTAGTGCACTGTGCTACTTCCTTCATTCTTCAGGGCAGGGAGTTTCCCTGTGCCCGAGTAGTGTAACTGAGGATAATAGACCAGATCTCACTTCACAGCTACTTAATTAGCAAAATTGCATGTCAACAAATGGTATGGAGTTCTGTCTTGTATGTAGTTCTTGGAACTGTGAACTTTAGTCTCAGTCTGTCACCCCCATGTGGAGAAGAGGGAGCTGCCTATGGGTTGCTGGGCTGAACTCCAGTGTCATATGCAGTAATTTCAAAGTATCTGTGCCACTGCTGCTCAATAGGTTAGACAATGCCATGGCTAAAAAAATAGCAGTGATTCTGGCACTGATGAGATTTTGTTGTCTTTCTGTGCATCCATTTCAGTTTTTTTGGAAGATGAAAGAAGTAAAACTTTTGTTTTGGCTTGAAGTACATGGTGGTCTTTTGTCTGAACCTCAAATTAAGTTTAAAAAATAAAAATATTGAGGAAGGTAATATTTGGGGTGGAGGAAGGGTTTTAAAAAACTGAGCAGCAGTTAACCCAAGTTAGAGATGGTGAGAGCTCCTTACCATAGGTGGTGAACTGAAGCTCCATTTCCTTTAGTATTTAATGGCTTTTCTCATTGCATTAAATAGGTTTGCAGACCCCTTCCTTCCCTGGATCCATGTAGATGTTTCAGAATAGCATATTTTATTATATTTTAAAGATGTGCAAAATCCATCTACAGTTGGTATTAGTGGATTCCTTGGTCACTTTCTGTGAGGAAGCTGAGTGGATCACATCAGCTCTCCAATAATTCTGGGTGCTGAGGTACCTGCAATTACCTGCTTTGGATAACAAGGCCTTTGCACTGTATTATTTTGGTACCTTTCACTGGCACTGAAGTTCTGCTTGCAGAAAAATGGGGAGCTGAAGGGCAGCAGTCTGTGGTGGTGTGTGTGACAGCCTGTCATGTAAGGGATTAATTTGTCTTTTAATTGTTTGATGCTAGTAACAAGTTAGATGAAAATGCCTGTTGACTCTGTTGTTCTTTCCATGCCAGACACTGGAATCCATGCTGGCTGCAGTGAAGAAAGGCAAAAAAATCAGTGAGGAAGAAATGCCACCTCCTGTTGCAACAGGGAAGAGTTCTTCTTCTGTACCTCAAGACATGGGAGTGGAGCTGGAGAATTCAGGAGATTCATCAGAGAATAAAGCTGAGTCTGCTGCAGATGGTGAGCAGAAGGCTTCTCCTGAGGCAAGGGAGCATTTGGAATCAGAATCTCTGCAAGGTCGTGCTGATGCTGCTGTGGAAGCAGGTACTGTGATCTGAGAGAAGCATTTGCAACCCTAGTGTAATGTTGCCTGTTCCCTGATGTTTGTGTTGTGTGCAGCAAAGCACTGCTTATATTGGAACTTCCCTGCTGAATGTCTCAGAGTTGTCCATGGAATGCTGAGTTTCTGGCAGTGTAATCAGTAATTGTTTCAGTCTTCTGTGCTCTGGATTAGTATCCTTAATTTCTCATATGCCTCAGTTTCTCCATTATTTGACATGTGGAATTCCAACCTTTAAAGAGTTTTGGCATATTGACTTAAATACTTAATATTTTTTCTTTAAATTGGGAAAAGTGGAATTGTTAGGTAGGATTTCTGGAGAATGGAGGAGAAAGGCTATATGTAAGATGGCTGTTGTAACTTAGAGGAGAAGGAGACCGATGTGGGTTTGCATAGATGGGTGTAGCAAGGGATGCAAATCTTGCATGCTCTCTGTCAGGCTCAGCATTGTTTCATTCTCCCAGATCCCCAGTGCAGCAGCACACGAGCAATCCTGCTTATGAGGCAGAAGGAGTATAAATTAGCAGCTCTAAAGGCCAAGCAGCAAGGAGACCTGGAGAAGGCAAAGGAATACATGAGGGCAGGCAAGGTATGCACTCAAGAAATGCTAAACTCTGACCATACCCTGTGCTGTACCCACATGCATGAAGTGTCACATACTTATTGTGGCAGCTGTCAAGCCTTAGACAGACCAGAATAAATCATCTGTTTTGTTTTTTCTGTATTAGAAGTTTAATGTAGTGTTGGAAGCTTTGGACAATGGGCAGCCTATAGACCTCGAGAATATGCCTCCATCTCCTCAGGGTAAGGCTTCTCTTCAGGAAACCTTTTCAGAAGTCTCTCTCTGCTGTAATGGAATGATTCTGCATTTAATTGCAAAACTATTAAAAGAACTGAGGATGGTTTAGGACTGAGGCTCACTGCATGTTCAGTCTATTCAAGACCAATGAAGAGAAATGAGATATCATTACTTATATTGCAGTTATTCTCTGTGAATTACAAGTTCAACCAAGTATTGATGTTTGATACTCTGGGTTTTATAAGTGTAGATAATGGCAGCCAGTATTTCAAGTAGAAGGCAAAGAAGCATAATGGCATATTCTTAAAATTTACTGTAATATTTGATGGCTTTACATGCTTCGACTAAAGCTCGTAACGTTTAGGTTAACAAACAGTTTGCAGTACACTCAAGTCTGATTTTTAAAGCAAGTTATCAATATTAAAGGCACCTGAGTCCTGGTGAGAGAATTTGGTGGTTTTTTAAGTAGATGCAGTATCCCCACCAATAATTAATATTTGGTCTGTCCAGCCCAGTGTTTTAAGCATCTTACATTAGCAGATTATTTTATTCTAAGACAGTAAATGACAGATTATTTCAGTAAATCATGAGATTCATGACCTAAGTTACTGATCACTAAATGGCATTGCAGAGGAGCTTCACCCAGGGCATCACCTTGCCTTAAAAAGTGCAAGATTCTTGCAGCAAATAATCTTGTAGTGTTGTTATACAATAGCAGAAACTGGAGTTTCTGAATAGATTATATGAGTTTCTTCCCTTTTCCAGCACATCTTTTGTTACAAATATTTTAGTCAATTAGCAGACTTGTTCACTCTTTCCATCTGCCAAGATACCAAGTGATATTTTGGGGAGAGAATTCTTAGAATACTTGAACTACTTTTACGGGTTTTTTTTCCCCCTCAAGCAGCCCTAACCAAAATTAAATCAGCATTTGAGATTTTCTCTTATACAGCATGTTCTGTGGATAATGGGAACCTTAGACTTAGCTAGCCATGGAGATATTGTTTGGAAACCAAAAAGCATTCAGGAAGATGATGTGATCAAATTGATGGTATTCTGAGTGACATGCAGCAGTAATTGCTGTGTATGGAACATGCTGTGAAACTTCTGCTTTCCCTGCTTTGCAGATCTTGAAAGCTTAGGACGTGTACAAGATGCATCCAAGGAAAAAGTACCACCTCAGGGGGGAAGTTCCCAGGGTCTTGCAACACCTGAGCCTCAGACCCAAGAAGCTTCAGGTAGGACTTCTGCATTTCTCTAGTAAGTTATGGAAACAGCCCAGCTGGGAAGCACTTTAAGGTCTGACCTCTCCCACTGAAGTGCAGCAGGACTGAGTAAACCTGGCTAATGTTCATGAGTATTGTTTGCTGCTGATTCAATCTACTTTTGTTCTGGATCAGTGATGGAAGTAAAAGTTAATAAACTTTCTTTATAAACGGCAGTGTTCATAGTGATACTTTCCAGTAGTGTTCTCTGACAAAGGTGAGGAAGAGGAGGAGAAAGGCAGCCTGTGTGTTCTGAAATCTTTATGATGTGGCATTTAATTGTCTGTGTGGTTTGCAGAGGCCCTGCAGCAGCCCAGGACAGTGCTGGAGGCGTTGCAGCAGCGGCTGGAGAAGTACAGGGCAGCAGCAGCTCAGGCTAAAGCCAGCGGGGACGATCGGAAGGGCAGGATGCACGACAGGATAGCCAAGGTAAAATTAAAGTGTGGCTCTTTGCATCCAGCAAAGCCATTTGAATCAGTTCTCTTGCTGAAGACTTTTTCAAGGCTAAAATAATTTGTGTATTGTCTGCCTGTTTGAAAAGAGGTCCAGTGGGGAAGCTGGAAAGCATTCGGAGGAAGAAATAGCGACAATGCACATATTGTAGTAAAATACTGAGTCTTGTACAGTGTTTATGCTGGTTAGATACAGATGATTGCTATTTCACAGTCAGCTCTGTTTTATGTCTTACTGAGTGCCTTTGATTGCAGCAATACCAGGATGCCATAAGAGCCCATAAGGCAGGGAGAAAAGTGAATTTTTCTGAGCTACCTGTTCCTCCTGGTAAGTGTGAATATAAAATGTCCTAATCACCAAAATTTTTTACACCTGCTAAGCTCCAAAGGGGATATACAGATACTGCCTGCTCCTCCTGTGGAACAGCTCCTCAGTGTTTTCTCAGTGAGTAGCTGGCCTTGCTGTTTGATGGTATTGTGAAATTTTTTATTAATATTCTCCCAAACGCTGAGCCTAGTGAATATTCCTGCATATTGATCACCTGTTTAACAGTATGGGAAGTTAAAACTGGTACTATTTGAAAAGTTCAACAACTTCACCATTGGCAGGTGCTAAAAATGTTACTTATCTATCCTCTGTGTCAGCCCTCCTAGAGGAGGGACTAAATTTGGGTTATATTAGCTTCTTAGTTTTGCTGGAAAGACGTTTTTAAAAGTGAAAAATTTTCCCAATGTTCCCCATTCTGCTAAATCCTATCCGGAGCCTCAGAATTTGATTATCTAATGAATATCTCTTTGTAACACCTTGTAACATCAAATCAGTATTGCAGCTCTCCTGGCTGCAATATGCAGAGATGAAGCAAATCATGTCCGTGGTCACACTGAGACAGTGGCAGAGGCAGCAGCTGAGCCTGTTCCTTGAGACACTGTCCCCTGTTTATCTTCTTCAGAACACTGAGTGCTGTATCTGGAAAAGTTTGGGCAAGGTCATCTGTGATGCTCTGCCTCTCATTTGCATGATACGGTTTCTCCCCTAGGAAACATCTTTCCTATTATCTTGAGCCTGATGTGTTCTTCTAAAGGATACACTCAGCACTGCAAAGCAGTGCCTGGATTTTTTTAAGTTAGAGGACAGAGATGGACCTTGTGGTGTTTTTGTCACTCTCAAATGTGGCAGTGGCAGGCACAGCAGTGGGAGTAGAGTAGGCACTGTCAGTTCATGTGTGGCTTTGAAAGTTTCCTGCTTTGAAGCTGTCCCTGAAAGGCAGTTTAGCATCCCTTCTTCCAGAACATGATCCCTTTCTGGTAAATACCAGTGTCTGTAGGAGAGAGGTATTCCATATTTATACCTCTGGAAATACAGAGAGCTGCTCAGTATCCTTGCACATCAGCTGTGTGTTTTTCAGCCATCATTTAGAGGCTGTGTGATTTACATTGAAGACAGCTATCAGGCAGTCACTGAAACCACCAGTGAATTATCCTGGGATGGCAGTGCCCTTCATGACATCTGGCTGGTGACAAATACCAGCCTTGGACTCCCTGGAAACAGAAATGCTGCTGAGGAATGGATCAAATGTCACACAGGGCAGGATTCTCTGTTCTGCCTGCCTGAGTACCTTGTATTTGTGCTCTAGCAGCCATCTCTAGCTTTAGAAGCAGTTTAGTCCCTGTTTCTTAGCACTTCTCATGAGACTGGGAGCAAGAATACTTGCTATATATTAAATGAGAGAAGTAATTTAATATATAGCAAGTATATATACAGACATTTTATTGTAGTGGCTCTGGGTCTCTGTTCTCTGAAGCTGATACTAAAGAGAGTTTTATCTTCCATCATCAAGCCTTCCTTCCATCCTTAAAAGGATAACAAAAGAATGGAGAGCATTACTCTTCATACACTTCTCATTTAATTCTTCTGATTCTGCCTTATTTTGCTACCTCTGCATTGCAGTATCTTCTCAGCAGAGGCTGAGTGTGTGATAGCCCAGCTGTCAGCAGTGGATTGTTTATTGCTCTGGGGGTAGCACTGATATTCTGCTGGACTATGTGTCTGCTAAAGTCAGGCAGCAGTGAGAGGGGAAAAAATAAGACTAAATTCTCTGCTAGTTCTGGGTGCATCCCTACTACTCAAGTCTTGAGGTTGTGAGATTGCTTGGCTCAGCTTGGAAACCTGCTCAGTTATTGCATCATTTTACTGTCATCCACTTAAGCTGGGTATCTGAAAGATCTGATCTTAAGAGCACCACTCAGACTTAATCTAGCAAGGCTTTTTGGCCTTTGCCTCAATCTAGTTAGACTAAATTCTAAAGTACATTAGACAAAAGGTATTTGCATAGAAACAGCTTTACAGTAAACAAGTAATATGGACGACATACCATGGGGCTTATGCAGCTCTCTCTTCTGTTTTCCTTCCCTTCACAGGATTTCCCCCTCTTCCTGGTGTTGCAGCAACAGATGGTGGCAGCACAATCGCTGCTGTCCTGGAGAATGCCAGCAAGCTGGCAAACATGGAGGAGAATGATGAAGAGGAGGAGGTTAGTGTTGCCTGGTAGGATGTGTAAGAATTTGATTGCCATCTCTTGTGGCATGCAGAGATGAGGCCGTTGGATTTCCAGGAAAGGGTACTCAGGTGAAATATATTTCCCAAAAGTCTGAGGAGTACAGGATCTCAGTAGTAATTTCAGTTTCCTTTATAGAATAGGGGGACAGATATTATTACAGTCAGTACCTACAGAGTCTCTGAGAGCAGGGTTTGGTTCTTTCATAGCTGTCTTCCATGTAGATTTTATTTTCAAAGTGAACACTTGAGATCCTCACCACTCCTTTATATTGTTGTACAGTACTTAAATCTGTAGTTTTATCCTGTATCCCAGCAGTTTCCTATGTTTGTTCTTTCCTAGGATGTTCAGCACTTACTGCTTTTTGTCAGGCTGCACTAGCATTTAGACTTTGGTTTGATTTCTATCTCTCTCTGGATTTGGTTGCTGATAGATTGTTCTTTCTACTGGAGTAGCTTTTAATGGAGAGAATTCCTGGATGATTTCTTTTCTGTGTGTCTCTGCTTCCTTAAAAATCACTGCCTTGTTTAATGTTCCTTTTATTCCATCTATGGCTTGCATAGGCCAACTACCTGCTGGCCTGGCATGGCTCAAAAGCCTCCAGAAGTTAAAATTTGCTGTATAGAATGCAATGCTCTCCTCAGAAGGGATACCCAAAGGCTGATACAGTCATAACCATGTTGTTGATGCTTCAGATGGTGTCCTCAACCCTGGAATAGATTTTATGCATTTATGATGCAATTCTTTTTTTTTCCTAGAATGAACCTCTGCCCCAGGCCCCAGTTGCCAAGAAGCCAACTCAGGTTGTTAAGCCAACTCCAGTTCCATCTGCTGCAGCTCGGGAGAGCTCTCCTGAGCACCTGAAACGAGCTGCATCACCCTCCACCCTGGACAAGGCAGAATCAATGGATCACCTCCCTCCAGCTGGTAAGTGAAGGGATCACCATTCCCAGTGCTCCACATGCAATATTTGCTCTAGTTTGATGAAGACTTTATCATTATAATTTAGGTGTGAGCCTGTGAATGTGTGTCATAGATTTCCTCTGACAGGAGCCTCAATAAATGTGTGCTGGAGGGCAGATCCAGACCAGCCCATGCAGCTTCATTTCACAGAGGCAGCATGTATAATTATAAGGCTGATTAGGTTTTTAATTAATTTTGATGTAACAAGTGTATCGATTCATAATGTTTAACTCTGCTCACAGCTGAACTCTCCATATACTCTCATTAAAGGGGACAGGTTGCCAGTGTGAATTATTCATTGATGTGGTGGAGCTCCCTACATCAGAGATCTCTGCCTGCTGCTTCACCCAAGGATCTCAGGCTGGCAGTGCAGGCAGGACTTCATCAATCTCTACTCTTCCCTTGCTAAGGTCACTGAGCAGTGTGTGTACAAGATGCATTGTACAGATAGTAAGGGACAGCCACCACCTCACTGTGTGGTTTGGGCACACACAGGCAGTGCTCAGACTCCTTTCTGCCCTGGGTAGTTCCCTCAGGATGAAGTAGAACTGCCTGGCTGACTGATGCACTAACCTAGTACAATGTAAAGCAGTTTTATTGGTGTGGTTGTCCTTACTGCTTTGGCAAGGAAAGAAGAGACTCAAGCATTAATAAGCAACTAAGAGAACAATGGGCTACAAAAAGCAGAGGTGATATGTCTGAATGGGCCTGCACATTTGTTCTTTGTGGTTCTTTTCTGACAGATCAGAGGAGAGGAAGGAAATCACTCCAGAGGATACTTATAATATTTGCTGTTTCTTAGAAGTTAACATGGAGAGCTGAAAGTTTGGATTCAGCTTCTCCTTTAGACCAATCAGCTGTGCTGGAGTCTGTCTCAGGCCTGCTGATTGGGGGCTGTAATAACTCTTGTGACACTTGTGTAGTGCTGTGAGGTTTTTTTGATGAAGGATGCTGTTCTAGAAGGAAGCTTGTCTCTTTTTTTTTTTAGTGCTTGAAATTGGAAGTGCCCAAGAAACAGTTGAGTGCAGTAAGGAAATGTCCCAATTTGACATCTGTACTTTCACTGATCTTTTCCTGACTGTAAACCTTTGTCAGGGCATCAGCAGCATCAGATGAGTGAGTGTTTCTGTACAACTGTTTTTCAGTTAGAGAACAGCTGGAATTTCTGGAGAACAGGAAGAAGCAGTACCTGAAGGCAGCCATCAAAGCAAAGAGGGAAAACAACCTTGAACAGGCGAAGACGTATCTCAGAACAGCAAAGGGCCTTGACCTGAAGATTGAGCAGGCAAGATCTGGCAAAACCGTTGATATTTCCAAGGTTAGTAGGACTGTTAATGTTCTGCTTTGTTTCATATTTGTGGACATCTAAGTGCTTACTTTTCCCTGTTAGGGCTCTGAAATGTAGTGTTCTTGTGTTGCAGCTGCCATCGCCTCCTACAGATGATGAGGGTGATTTTATCTTTGTACACCATGAAGATGTCAGGCTGTCTCAGAAAGCAGATGAAGTTTATGCACAGCTTGTAAAATTGCTGAAGGACCAACATGAGGTGACCATTTGATGTTTATTAGAAACGTTATGGAGCTTCTTTTGTACATTTCTCTGGGGTTTATTAATATAATCCCATCATTGTTCCAGTGAGGTCTTTTGTTTTTTTCTTTTAAAATACTTTTGATATTGTATGTCCTAAAATGGAGAATTTTCAGAGTTGGATTCTATGACTAGTTGAAGCCAGAGTGTGTGCTTGTAGGCTTTGGACTAGCAAATTATCACTGTTAAATATGGGCACTCAAGTTTGAAAACAATACATGGGTGTTAAGACTAGACCTCATAGCTACAAATCAGGTGATTAAAAAGTAATAGGGAGAATGGCTTAAACAAATGCTGTGCTTTGGGCTTGAGGAATGGGGTGGTGAATATTCTTGAGTGACTCAGGAAAATGCCTGATTTTTATTAAATTAGGTTGTCATCAGCCTCAAAACTGTGCCAGTTATGAAGGTGTGTGTGAGGATCACTGAGTGATTCTGGTTTTGTTTGTGTTCACAGAGGTGTTTGCAGTATTCCAAGCAATTTATGCATCTGGGAAACGTAGCAGAAACAACTCGGTAAGAGCCAGTGCCTGCTCTCCATCATCCCCCAAAGCAGTTATTTCCTGTGTTTCCTGCATCTCCACATTGCTCTTAGCTCTGGCTGAGGGTTACTCTGTGCTCTATTTGATTTCTGTGGGTTTTTTACTGTTTTTTTTTTTTCCTTTTTCTGTAGGTTTGAGAAACTGGCACAAGGTTGTAAAAAGGATATGGAGATCCTACAGCTTGCACGAGCACAAGGAATGGATCCTCCAAGCCATCACTTTGAGGAAAGAACCTTTAAAATGATAAGGTGTGGAAAAACAAGATTTCCCAGGCAGACTGGAATGACTTTCCTGGTCTTTACCATTGTTTAGGGAATTCTGGGCTTCAGCAAACTTGGGTGGCATCCAGGATTAGGCTCAGTATTCCTGAAAGGATAATCTCAAATATTTAAAAACAAAGAAGTTGTTCTCTGACTTCTCTTGCTGATGCTTGTTTTCAGAATGCCTCCAGCCTCCCCTCTTATATTCTATTTCTTCAGCCATTCCTCCTTCTTCTGTTTTTCTCCCTCAATCCTGTTGCCTCCTGGGCTTTGTTCCTGGCCTCAGAGATATTTTTAGCTCTGTTTGTGCTTTTCCCTTGCTCTGCTGTATTTTGTGGAGATGATCTCTGTAGGAGTGCACTCCTGAAAAAGCTCTGACAAATAGCCATGGCATCCTCGTCTGGCAGTGGATCAGCTGACAGTGGGATAAATGTGCTTTTTTTTGTCTTTTCTCTTTTCACAGGATATTTTCTGATCTCAACAGCACAGAAATGCACCTTCTTATTGTCAGAGGGATAAACCTACCAGCCCCACCAGGTGTGTACTCAAAAGGGCTTGTGGGCTTTTTCCTCTGAGTAGGTAATGTAATGGGGAATGAATTTTCTCTATCTTGAAGGCCACTTTAGGAGCCAGCACTCATTAAAACAAAATTAGCACATTTTGGGCTCGTGTCCCGCCAAAACCTTTGAACAGTATTTTCTAAAAAACAGAGAGATGAATAAAGAGAATCTGGGTTCTGTCTGGACAGAGAGAAGAGCTTTACATTTTCCTGGATTCACTCATAACTGGCTCATAGTTAAGGTTTCATTTTTACCTCCTGTTTTGTTATGAGTGCCTGCCTAGGAATTGTACCACTTTGGTTTATTTTGATGTTTCAGTAGACAGGGTTTGGTCCTGCCAGTGTTACTGCTTTTAACCCCTTGCTCCTGGGAGCTTGTAAACCATGTGTGTCTTAGGACTAACATAGAAAATCCAGTTGGATGCCAACTTTCTGTGGCTTTTGGTTTGATGGATGGGTTTTTCAGTTGTCAAGAGGCAGGTCATGAATCCTACTGTAAAACAGTTGAGTGCTCTTGAGAATCCTGCTCAACATGACAGATGCAATGACAATGTCTGTACTGGCTGTTTGGATTGGCTGGTTGTTGTCTCACCCAGGTGTGTCACCAAGAGATTTGGATGCGTTTGTGAAGTTTGAATTTCAATACCCGAGTGCGGTGAGTGTGTCGTGGCTCTTCTGCCCCTCAGTCTGTCCCCCCTGCCACTGCATGAGCTTGTGAGGGCTCCAGGGAAAGGGAGAACACTTCTAGACATCCTGCCTGGATCTGCTTTTAAAGCAGATTTCTTTTTCTGAGAAACAGAGCTGCTGAGCGTGGTGGCTGCAGATTGAGCTTTGCACCTTTCTCTCGCTCTCCACACCTTACCCTTGTCAGGGTGGTGTCTGCAGGTTCTCTGTGTCAGCAGCACTCAGTGCTAAGCCATGCCCACCTCTGCCCCCTGAAGGCACAATCAGGCTCTTTCCAATGTTGGCAAAATGTGTCAAATTTCATTTCTTTCAGGGGTGCAAGCACACCGAACACCAGGGCACACAAAGTTATTGCTAAGGGCCACCTTAGACGTGGTCTCCCTAAATCCTCTTTCATCAAAAAACCAAGCTTTTAAAGGCATTGCATTTGAGCCTCTCTTAAAATTATAGAAATTGATTAAAAGGATTAATCTTTGTCATTAAATAAATGGTGATTTCATTAGCAGATGTATATATACACACACACCTGTAGAAAGGACTTGGGCCATGCAAGTTTTTCACCCTTACTAATTAGCACTTGTGTGTATGTGCATGTATGTATGTGTATGTATATAAAAATATGTGTACACATATGTATGACTTCTTTCCCTGGAATTCCCCAGTGTCATCCTGTTCCTCTCACCTTTAAAAGCAGTCTCTGGTCTGAAAAATATTCAAACTTTAGAGCTAGAAGGGCTTCTGAGGAGGAACTGACTGGTCTCTTACTGTCAGTAGAAGTCCTGGGGCTTTGCTGCTCTCTGTGTAGGGCAAAACCAGACCTTGCTCTTGCAGAACTAATGCTTAGCCATGGGAGAGTGCACAGCCTAGGTTTCTACCTCCCAATAAATTTTGCTGTAATTCCAGTAAAATTAATCCAGTTATCTGTGGGAAATTGGTGATGGTCAGACCAGGTTTGCATTTAGGTTTGAGTGACACGAGGCCTTAATGAAGGAGTAACTCAATTAGGGTGGCTGAAACCAGAACTGATCTGTATGAATAATTTTCTGGGGAATGAGTAAGAATCAGCATAGTTCCTTCTAATCTGTTTTCCTTTGTTTAAAGAAAAAACAGATCTTTACTCCTTAGCCAACAGTCAAATAAATATATCACCTTTCTTCTTTATAGCTGAAATCAGTTTTGCAAAGTAGCTGCAATAATTAGGCCACATTGTCCTTGTTCATTCCCCAGAGATTTAGTTTGTACTCCACTTTAGGTTAAAAGTTAATTCATTTTGGTGGCAGATTGATTGTCAGGGAAAATAATAGTAGGGCAATTCCCTGAATGATTTATGATGAATTCCTTGTGTAGCTTATTATTCCAGCTAATGCAGGAGGAACAGAATTACTGTGTCATGGAAGGTGCACACTTTGTCATGGAGTTTAACATCCCCGGTCAGGAACTTTATGATGATTGGATTGAATTGACTGTGACTGTGTAGCTTATCTATGGCTCTCATATTTAATGTAATGTTTTGGCTTATTCTTTCTCCAGTATTATCCATGCTACCACAGTGAAATCAAAGTATTTTAGTCGTGAATATACCATATCTTCTTATTTAGATGACCCCTGAAACCTTACATTTTTGGTGTGGGCATAAAATAGAGCTGGCAGTAAAAATGGTTACTTGTCTGTTTGCAAACAATACCTGACAGTTTTATGTAATGTCTGTCTCTTTTTTTGATAGGAACAACCTCAAAAGAGTAAAACATCTGTAATTAACAATAACAATTGTCCAGGTGAGTCCTTTTTTTCTGGAACAGTAGAAATAATGTTGCACCTTGGGAATCCCTGGACAGTACAGGCTGGTGCCAGACTGAGAACCAGGCCAGAGATCCTCCCACCACCTTTTTTCTTCTGTCTTAAGGAAGGGTTTGTTGGGGTGTGAAGTCCAGCTGCATTGGCTATTTCTTCCCCCTCATCCCAATATTGGTGGTAGCTATTATGTAATGAATTAAACCAGTATTAATTACATTATCCAAAACACCCCTTCCCAGTCATTCCAGCCTTACTGTGGCTGTGTAGACTTACACAGGAGCCAGACTTAGAAGAGCTCTGAGTGGGTGCATGGAATAGATCACTGCACACCATTTGACTCTCAGCTTTCTTCCCTTTTCCTTAATTTCACTCTCAGAGTACAACCAGCTGTTCAAGCTGAACATCAACCGCAACCACCGCGGCTTCCGACGCGCAGTTCGCTCCAAAGGAATCAAATTTGAAGTGTTTCACAAAGGGTGAGTCCACAGTTTGCTGCTCTGCTAACAACTGAAAAGAATGTTGGAGCTGAAGTTTAGGAAGCACAGTCTGTGTTGTCTGGTACTCATGTCTGAGAGCTTTCAAAATGTGCCTGAGCTCTGTAGCTTCCTCTGTGAGGGTGAAGGAGGACACAAATTTGGTGAAGTTGGTTCAGTTGAGGATGTGTGTGTGAAGGAGTTGGTGAGACTGAGAAAGCAGTGATTTACTTCAAATTGTGTTGATTCTTACCCAGTTTGGTTTCAGCCATCAGGACTAGAAAATTTAAATATTCTGTGAAATAATTCTGTAGAAAAATGAAGAAAAGCAGCCACAAGATATGAACAGCAGGAAAGCAGGTGACAAATGATGGCAGAACTGTAGTTATGTTTTTATACTTTCATTCATTGGCTCTTGCAATACTTCCTGAGCACTACTGGCATCTGCCTTGAGAGACACAGACTCCCCTCATCTCAGAGAGCAGGATCACAATTAATGTTAACAGTGTTCAGGGAGATCGTCCTCAGTCCAGGCTCATAACTGAGTTATTCAGAATAGGAGTGGCCTGTATTCCCTCATCCCTGGGATGGTTGTGATCCAGGACTGTAGTGGGATGCCAGATAACCTGATTTTTGTCTGGTGGCTCCTTGTCCTATATTCCTCTTTGCTATTACTGGGCCATGCAGAAATCATCCATAGATTTTCTGAGATGGTTTTTAAGTTGCAGATGTTTAAGTTTGTGACCCGAAGTCGTACTGCTTTACTTCAGATCATCAGATTGGCATCTCTGTTAAAGCAAAAGTTGATTTTCTTACTCTTTTTCTGTCAATCCTGCTCCACTGCTCTGTGTTAGAGATCTCCCCTCTTCTGCAGAACAGTGAAGTGTTTGTATTTGTTTAAAATGGGGTTTTTATCACCTTTTCCCAGCCATCTCCTTGGGAGAAAGGAGAGGATGAAGTGATCCAGGCTCTTTTCAAAAGACTGACTGCTCCCTGTATTTTCTGAGACTACAAATGAATACTTTCAGAAAGGCTTTTTTGGATGTTGTAGTTTTGGGGTCTCTGATAGTTATGTGACCATCTCCTAAGAATTATTTTTGCTCAGTGAGCAAAGGAGACTTGTTTCAGGTCACATATATTAAACTTCAGTTTAACAACACTTTAAAGTAAAAACTCAGCAATGTATTTTTCCAAAGGAAAAATCTCTTCTTGAGCCTCTCCTAAAAGCTTCCAAAGATGAAAGGGAATTTCCCCAGAGCTGTTTCTGAAGCCATAGCCTAGAGCAAATTCTTCACTGCAAGCCCCTGAAACTGAGCAGGGATGAACCAGTCTTTATTGTTTCTTGAGTTATAAAATGGAAAAATGCTTTTAAAAATTCAGCAAGAATTGCTGATTGTCTGAACTTTATGAGCAAAGAGTCCCACATGCTGCAGTACAATTACATAATCCTTCATTTTAAGGTGCTTGTGAAATGAAGGAAGTATTCCAACAAGTGAGCTAAGAAATTCTGAACTTCCCCTCAATGTTCCCCTCAATGAAGTGTGAGTCTGCTGTGGCCTCATTGATGGAGAGTCTCAGTCTCCTGTTGCCACCAATGATGTGATCTTGAGGCTCCATTAACAATCTTTGTTTCCATTGCATATGTCAAGTCTTGCTTGATAATACCTTAGTATCTCTTAATGGTAATAGGAAGAAGGGTGGATGTTTTGGGGGATGGGTTTTTTATGTTTGTTGGTTTGGTTGCTTGTTTTTTTTCTGAAATAGAATGGGTAAAAAAGGAAGCTTCTGAAATCTTGGAAAATTTCCAAGTAAACACAGCAGGTGTGGCCAAATTATCTTTTTTGACTCAACTCTAGAGTTTAGTTGTTTATCAAACCTTTTAGTGACTGGTTCAGGGAGATGCTTGGATGCAGGCAAAGAAATGCTGTGCTTTGAACTGAACAGTTTTGTGGAATTAGGGTGGTTTAGAATTAATTTTTTATCTTTTGGAGGAGCTTGTCTGAATAAGAGTTTTAACACCTGTGTCTGTTCAGGTAAGGATTGACTTGTTGCTGATTAGACTGTTCAACAGAAGTGACTACAGCAAGGAGAAGTTGCTTGTTTTCCTTGCAGGATAAAAATGCTTCTGTGTTTTAGTACAGCAGACTGGAAATTCTAAAATTACAGTTTTTGACTGTTAAAACTACCAATATGTAGGTGAATCAAAACAATAGCTGGAATGTTCTTATTTACTGAAATTGTTTTGATTTACCAAGATGAAACAGAATGATTCATATGACTTTTTCCTGAAAGTAGTTTGCCAAAAGCAGCAGGTGCCTGTGAAATGTTTGTTTTGCTGGGAGATACAGCTTCCTTGGGAATTCCTTCAGCCTGTTGTGTTAAACAGCCCCAAGCAGAGGATGGCCCTGTCCTGGCTGCTGGGACCTCCTTCCCTGTCACCCTGCGCAGAGACAGAAGCTGCTGCCACTCCAGTTGCTGATTTAGTTGATTGTTTTTCTTTGCTGCTGAAGATGTCCTCATCTTTACCTTGGTTGCAAAAGAACAATTAACAAATGAGTACTTTCTTATCTTGTTCCTTGCAGTCTGGTTTTTAAGGGTCTGCCTCTGGCATTGTGGTGTGCAGGGTGCCAGGAGCATGTCCTGACCAGCCCTCTGAATGTAGGGATGGAGCAAACAGTGATGACCTGTGGGCTTGTTTTCTCTTTCAGTCAGAACATTCTGACTACCCTTACCCCTTCACTTCTTTGGCACAGGTCCTTTTTCAGAAGTGACAAACACGTGGGGACAGCACACTTGAAGCTGGACAAGCTGGAATCAGAATGTGAAGTTAGAGAGATTATTGAGGTACGTTCTTGTGATGTGTTCTGCTTAGTATTTAAACCCAAAGGAAATGAGTGTTTGGATCACATAAAGGTGTGAGTGCAGTTGAGTTTTGTATTAGGTGAATTTGAAAACCTGCCTGGGTTGGGGGGAGCTGCTCTGCTGAGTTGCAGTCCAAGGAAATGCTTGGCTGTGACACTCCCAGCACTGCAGTCACCTGCAGGGATCTCTGTCACCCTCAGGCCATGGGTGTCACAGTTGCCTGAGGCTCTGTAGTTTTAACATCATAAATCCCTATTTGTCCTAACTGCTCTTCTTTTTGTGGTTATTTCAGATTTTTGATGGCAGAAAGCCCACTGGAGGGAAACTGGAGGTAAAAGTGAGACTCAGGGAGCCCCTCAGTGGTCAAGATCTTCAAACAGTTACAGAGAATTGGCTGGTCCTTGAACGTTAGGTCTGTCCGAGGTATGAACGCTGCACCCAGAGGGGGTCTGGGCAGGACTTGACAGATAAATTCTGCTTGAATAATGTCTTTTGTTGGCATTGACCTAATTACACAGCTCTGGCTTCAGTACCATTCCTCTTTATATTTGTGGTGGGGAGTTGACATCATTTCATAAATGAGGTTACAGACTAATCATAATCACTGGAAATACAGGGACACTTCCTGGTGTCACCTTTACTAAGAATACTAGAAAATAAGTGATAAGTAATCCATCTTCCTTTGCTTGATATCTCCTGAAGCCTCTGTGCTCCATGTTCCTTAGCAAATGATTTGACTTTACATTTCTAAATGGCAGTTAAGCAAATATTTATCAGCTTCAGAGTGACCTCACCTGTTTGGAAGCAAATGAAGGCAAATGGTGTCAGATTGTAGAAATTGAGGTCTCATCTCGGTACAGGAGTCACCATTTGGGCACCAAAAGGCCTGTTTTAATGGTTTCCTCCCAGCCAAGGAGGTCAGGAGGTCCCATGAGCTCCAGTCAGGTGGAGGGACACGTTTGATGGCCATACCTGAAATAACAACTTGGCCTCGTCCCCAAGCATTTTCAATCACTGGAGCTTAATCATTTCGCTCCATTGATTTTTCTCGTTGACCATCCAGAACCTTGGTGTCAGCATTTTCCATATAATGTCTCCTTGAGGTGTGAACATTTGTTCTGTACTGCAGCAAGGAATTCTGATGGGTTTGTTTGTGTTGTTTTCCACAGATCCATGGGAATGTTGGAAGTCGTGGGCTGAGCGAAGGCAGGAAGATGCTGCTAAGCTGCAAGCACCAAAGATGTTAAACGAATGCACTACTGAACCTAATGTCTATTTTGATAACAGCCATAGTGCTTATTAATAACTCCAAGGCAAACAGGAGGCTCTGGGAATGCGCTGCTGCAGGGCTTGGCACCAGTCTACCCAAAATAGACAGAATTGCCTTAATGTGGGACTACTGATGTAGCACCAGGACGAATGTTACATTAACTATGCAGAGTGCTGTGAGAAGGGTTTAGCCCCTTAAAAATTCCCTGAGGTAGTGCCAGAGCTTTTTGGTTAAGTCACAGGTAAGACCTTTACCAGAATTCCTATTCCCAAGTGTCTGAGCAGCCAGCGTGGTTCAGTGAACAGTCTGCTACTGCTTTTTCTGTCCTCTCCTATCCAGGCCTATGTGGGTTGGGGGTCTTTTTTTGTTTTCTGAACCAGAAGAGAGCTCTAAGGCAGCAGTTTGGGGATGCCAGTCCCTCCTCTGTGCACACCCTTGAGGTTCCAAGGGCTGTCCCTTTCTGAAGGAAAGGCCCCAGGGCTCCTCAGCAGCTTGGTGTTTACAGACCTCTAGTTTTGTTCTGGCTCCCAGCTGTGTGCTGTGCTTGCTGCACTGCTTCTCCAGTGCAGAAGGGTACTGTGCCTTCATCCTTTATGGTGTTGGGGTTTTAATTTAAAAAAGAAAGACAAAAGTAGACTCTGCTGCTTCCCAAATGTTCCTTGTATTTTTACAAAAATAGTCTTTTACAATTCTTCCAGGCGAGGGGGAAAATAGTCTCACTTTGTCCTTTAAGAAAACTGGATCATTACTTATTTTCAGGAATGCTTTTTGATCAGCAGCATACAAGAAAGGGTACTAAATCTGCTTGTGTTTTTAAATCTCTGTGAGCTAACAGAAACCAGAGATCTCCAAGGGGAGGATGTGGCTGTGCCAGGGATGGGCAGGTTGGGAGACAGAACAGAGTCCAGACAGGTCAGGCAGCTCTGCCTCTGTCTTGCTGAGCAGATGAAGACAATACAGTGTTTAGTTTTTAATTTCAATAAATTTAATATACAAAACTACATGTTGAAAATAAAAATATAATATGCAGTTTTTTGCAGTGTTAACTAACTGAATTTTAAAAGTACATTTTTTTTCTAAACAAGTACTCATTTCTTAACAACATGGTAATTAAGGTCATTTCAAAGGCTATGGTTGAAGCAGACATGTCAGTCACCAGTTGATAGTGTTTTGCACAAACAGAATCCAAACCTAAAAGACTTCTGGGGCAAAGGAAAAGAAGATAAACATTTTTCACCTCTTTTACTGCATTATTAAGCATAACAATGCAACTAAAGTAACTGGAAAGCTGCTGCTGTGGCAAAGCTGGAGTGCAGGCTCTAGGAGGAAGATTATTACGAGTTTCTGGAATGCTCTTCCAGCTGTGGAACTGTGCCTACAGCGTGTCAGGCTGAGCTGTGTCCCAGAGTGTGCAAAACCAGGCTGCACAAGGGGGTCAAATGGCCTCAGTCCAGCACAGGCACCTCGGCAGGAGCAGGGGTGGGTCCCAGCTCCTGCTTTGGTAGCAGGAACCACTCAGTGAGCTGCTTTAAGTCACCCAACCCTCTCCCAAATGCCAGAGGTAAGGCTTCACTTGGATCTGACACCTTTTAAAGTGTGGTAGTGTGCTCCCTCTTGCTGGCCAGCTTTTGTTTATGGAGTTGGCCCCAGTTCCCTGGCCTGTCTTCTCCAAGGGCAGGGTGGTGCCAGCTGTGATTAGGAACACTGGATTTGTCATACTCTGTTTTTTGAAAAGTAGCAGCCATTTATTCCCAAGTGCACTCTGTGCAGACCCTGGGCTGCCTTTCTATAAAATGTATCACTGCATGCAATTACCTTTCCCCTGTCCAGCCAATGGTGTTGATTTGTTTAAAAACCAGAGCCTGAGTCTCACAGTGGCCAGGTACTTCCCTTTCTCTTTGCAAGGCCACTGGTGTTACTCTGTCACATCACAGGCCCTGCTGCTTCCCCCAGAATGGAGGGCATTAGAGAATGTCTGACACCACAAATGTTCACCATAAATTAGCACCTCTCTTCACAAATTAATTAGCTCTAGACAGGAGGAGAAACCTCCACCCCTTTTTCTGGGACGGACTCAAAAGACCTGCTTTGCATGACTGGCTAAACAAATCAAACCCCTTCTCCTGCTTACAGCTCTTGCCACTGGTTAGCAGCTTTCCATGGAGACAGTAAGAACATGGAACCACATTTCCTCTGGCTGATGCTCAATTTCAGCTTCTTAATGCCCTGGCAGACACGAGCAGCTGCTTTCCTTACCAAAGCCCTCTCAAGTGAGACCAAGAGCACTGGGCCAAGTGCACGTGTTCAGAACTGACCACAAAGCCTTTTTCAGCAGAACATGCAGGAACAGCCACTCTACACTGGTATCACAGGTAAGCTTGGACATGGGGCTGCAATATGAAGTGCAAGCTGGCTTGGGTTACATGACACTGGCATTACACTACAGCAAACAGCAGGGAGGGGACAGAGCTGCCCTGGGTGGGACTTGCCTCTAAAAAGCAGGACCTACTGGGGACAAGGAACAAGATGGAACTGCACTTTAGGGCTGATCTTTTCTCTGCTTCAGACAGATTTGTAAACAAAATACAGAATAGCAGAGTTGTTGTAGGATATTACAGAAACCTGCCCAAGTGACAGACTTTTGTGGTAAATAGAGGAGAAAAGGAAACTAGCCTATTCCACACACACAACTGCAGTTCAGTAACTTTCAGAGATGCCTGTCCTGCTCCTCTGGACACACAGACAAACAAGGTTATGGCTAGGGAATCCTTCCCTATCTCTCAAGGGCTTCTCCAAATGTATTTCAACCAATAATCTGGTCAAAATAATGTAAACGTTATTTTTAATGTCTACAGAATAACCACAAATGGCATGAGGATGAGGTCAGAATGGAGGTCTTGATTGTTGTTTCTTACATGTCCATCTACAGACAGTACAAGGTTGGAATTTCACTTTTTATTTGCGCCCCAGTGATCTTTGCACCCTTTGAGCGTTGAGAGTACATGACTGTAAGTCTTTAAACATGAGCATTTTCCTAAACAGTAACAGAAGTGGATTAGCTGCAAGGATAGCATAGCCATGTTGTAGTATAGAAGCTGCCCTGATCCTCTGGTTGTTGACAATGCATAGAAGATTTAGAATTATGGAATAACTGTCCCACCCCCCTCCCCCCCTTCCCCAATAGTGTTAACAAAAGCTTAATTTTCCAGTTTTAAAGTGCAAATGATTCAGATACAACTGCTGCTGGAACAGGTCTGAACAGAAAATGAAGTCCTCTTATGAGATGTTTTCCAGAATATAAAAGATGAGCTCCATTATGACTGGCCCCTCACTCAACTGACAGGCCCCTCCATGAATCACTGGCACTAAGGCACTGTCCAGGTCATTCATGTATTGAGAGGGCAGTGGCTGTCCATTGCTCCCAGCTTGATAACCAACCTAAAAAATACAAAGAGTACATTTTAAGAACAGGAAATGAGGCTGTGAGTCGGGGGGCAGGAAGGGAGGAGGAGCTGTGGCATCTCCCAGGAAAGTCAGGAACTAGACCAAGCAGGCACTAAAGCAGCTTTTCCACTTGTCTTTGTGCTTCTTTGTGTTCCCAGTGGCTGCCTGAGCAAAAGGAGCTTCTTTCTCCTCTTTTCTCAAAGCAGCTCTTTGGGATGAGCAAGACCCTCACACAGGATTAATTGCTAGTGCAGAGGCCAACCAAGAGTCTTCTCTGAGCACAGAGCAGGTGCTGCTCATGCTGTATGGGGGTCAAACCTGTGTTAATTCAGGCTAGGCATTGGCTCTACCAGACGTCCCAAAACACTAAACAACAGTCACCACCACCTGATTAGCATCTGATACAAGCATTCTCCTGGTTGGAGTGGTGTATTCCCATTCTGAGGAATGAACAAGAAAACAACCTCCCAGTTAAACCCAAACTATTAAAGACTTACTTGATCTGAGTCCAGTGTAACACGCAGACCTAGCTTAGTCATTCCATCTTCTTTCAGCAGTTTCAGATGAGGACACAGAGCCAGACAGAAAGCTTTTGCCACATTTTCAGTCAGTCTGCTGTGATCAGCTGGGTCACTCAGACCATTGTGTTGCTCATCATTTTCCAGAAAAAACACCTGAAGGGAAGAGTCAACACAAGACATAACACTTGGTTTTTTTAGAAAATTTGGGTTGGATATAATTTAAACTTTTACAAATGAAGACTTAAGAAGTAACTGTTCAGGGAAATCCAGCAAAAACCCCTGAGGGCAAGTCACCTTAGGGAGGAAAAAATTTTTAAAAATTTCAGGAGAAAGCTTTAAATTTAAATAGTGCTCTGAAATCTCTTAGATCTGGTCAAAAGCCTTACTATGGAAATTCACTATGTATTGCACATGGTTTAATAAAAACCTGCTTCTAGACAGATGTTAAGTTCAGAAAAATTAAAACACTTAATACAGGCCCAAAGATCTGCTATTTTTGTTACTGAACTTGTTTCTGTAGAGCCCAAGTGACCTGGGAAAAAAGGGCACACAATGGCCAAGCTGCAGAGTAAGAACTTGGCTCCTCCTCAGCAGGTGAAGTGAAACACTTACAGAAATGTTTTGACATCAGCATTTGTGTGCTGGCAAGAGTCACAGGCAACATCAGCCATGCAAGCAGTTTCTGAGTGATTTATGCCACAGCACTTTAACATGCAACATTTTATAGAAAGTGGCTTGAAATAACATTTCTGAAAAATAATTTATATAAAGATTTGTCTCCATGTAGAAAGGCAGCTTTTAACACAAAGGCAAATGAAACCAACTGTTCCTGTGTGACACAGTGCCAGTGTTGTTGTGGTCCCCCCATGCTGAACCCCTGATGTGAGCAGCAGTGGCCGGTGCAGCGCAGGCTGCGGCTGTGGCAGCGGGAGGATGTTTCAGCAGTGGGAGGATGTTGTGTCCCACCAGCTGCCACCCTGCAGCTCCCTGTGCAGGCAGGAGAGGCAGCACAGGCTGGAGGGGAAGCACGTGCTGCTTTCCTGTGTGACTGGGGAGCAGCTGGCCCCAGTGCCGGGCTGACACACCAACCTCTGTCCACCGGATGACCTTCCCATTGGCCTTGTACTCGGAGCCGTGGAATATCTTCACGCTGGTTATAGATTCCATGGATTTGCCATCAATAGGGCTCACAACGCTGCAAAAGGGAGGGAAGAGGGTGAGCTCTGACTCGGCACAAGACCTGAGCTAGAGAGAACCCTCTGTAGAAGGGAATGCCCTTGGAATCAGAGGGCAATTCCTGAAAGGAGTCACATGCACAACACAGGTGCAGGAAGGAACCTCCTGAAGGTTTCATACAGGTTGGATTTCTACTCATTTGTAAACTCAGTGTAGGCCATCAGTGCCTGAAACACAACTTACACAGCCCAGGACTTGATTGCAGAACCTAAGATTGATCTGGAGAACCTGAAGCTAGAGAAGTGCTCTAGGTGCTGAGTCCTGAAATATGGAATCCATCACAACAGCACTTTACTGCCATAAATATTTCAGCTGCCAAATCCACCTTCCTTTTGGCTTAACTATCAAATGTCCAAAGGTACTGTTGATGTTCAGCAATTTTGTTTCCAGCTTTACTTAATGCAAACTAAGCACCAACAGAGCGAAGTGACCACAGTGTGCAGGGTTCAGCACTGAGAGCTGGAGGCAGATTAGTGGTTTCCAATAAATGGATATTGGCAATGCAAAAAAAATTCATAGCATTGCCAATTTCCTAAATTGATGTCCCAAAGCTCTGGTATCTCAATTCCACTTTCATTACAATTAATTGCATCTTATTTGAATCTTATAAGTCAAAATAGAGGCACATATTTTTAATTCCTATTGATTTGAAGACTCATTTGCCTTACAAGATGAATTAAAATTTTTAACGGGCACCAGTGTCAAGTGACTGCTCCTCTACTTACCCCTTATTAAAGTTTTTATCATCTTCTACCCACTGAATGTGAACGTGTTCCTGAGGGTCTTCAGCATCTACTTTGCCACAGGTGATGGTGAAGTCTTTCATCTCTCTCAAGGCCTGTCTCAAAGAGTCCATGTTCTCAGCAGTTATCTGGACCATCACTCCATCTAGGGAACCAAGAAATCCTCATAAGCCAAGCTAAGCCATGCCAAACAGAGCCTACATTAAAAAAAAAGAATAAACAACCTTTCTCTGTTTGAGCAGAGGTCAAATGTTCATTTTAAGCATCATGGGCAGCAGGGGTCCATAAACCCGTTTCTGAACACTCACATTCGTAAAACACAAACCTGCGGAGTGCTGATGAGGGAAAACACAACAGCAGGAGAAGGGCAGCTCCCAGGTGGAGTCAGCTGTAGCAAAGACCCCATGAGTTTGCCTTATAGCCTGACACCTTCTCTAGGCCACCCTCAGAAACCCCATGTGACACCATTCTCCATTGAGCCATCTCCTCTGCTGGCTCTGGAAGCAGCACTCCAGCAGTGACAGTGGTTGAGAAGTCAGTGCTTGCCTGACAGTGGCAATAGACAGAGAATTCAGAGTCACAGAATTAAGGCTGAAAATTCCTCCAAGATCATCCAGTCCAGCCATTAACCCAGCACCACCTTGGATCAATCTCAATTATGGAAAAAATTAACAGGAGTGAAACACTTCCCCACATAGAGACTGAGTCCCCCTGTGTCTCTGTGCTACCCTAACCACTCATTAGACACAGGAAGTGGCACAATGACCTGCATGCTCTGCTGGCAGAGGGCTGCCTGTCAGCCCAGGGACCCCACCCATGGCCACACGCTCAGAGCTGCAAGCCTGGAGCTGGTGCAGGAGCCCCAGCTCTGCCAACTGACTGCTCACATGGACACCTGGCCCTCAGCACCGAGGGCAGGAGCACTGCTACACCACTCCTGCCTGCACTGTCACAGCTGCAGGGCCTGACTGCAGTTCAGCTAGCAGGCACTAAGAGCTGCCAGCTGGAGCAGTGCAGCAGCAGCTCCTTCTGGGATACAACAAACCAAATCTGAGAGGAACCAGCTCAGGGCTCTCATCCTGTCACGTTCTCATCTGCTCACATACAAGCACATAAACAATGCACATTCATACCTCTGCATGCTGCAGAGCTAATTGGTAGCAGAGGAACTTTTGCAGGGTTCCTCTGCTGGTTGGTGGATTACACATACTGTATTTCTTAGGCTCACAATTTCCTCATTCAACCCAAGCCAGTGAATCGATCACAGGCTCCCAAGCCCAGTTTTTTGTATCTTACCCTCATTTTCTTGTGACCCTGTTTTGCAGCATCTGCACAAATTCTTCCTTGTTAAAGGGAACAGGGTGTTTTTTGCTAAGAAGTAGGATAAAGCTGAAGCTGCAGCAAGACTCTAATGCCCAAGGCATGTGAGCAGAGAGCCCCGCTAGCTGCAGAGCTGAGCAGAGGGAGAAGTGTGTTTTAAGCAAAAAGTTCAGTTCTTACCTTCCACTATACTGGATTTGGCAAGGTAGCCTGAAGAGGATTTTAAAGCTCCACTGAACACAAAGAAGCTGGCACCAGTCACTGCAACAACAACAGGAGAGATTTAGTGAGGCTTTTGTCAAAGCAATGCCTTACCCAAGAATCAGGTATCAGTTCTATCAGCCAGAGGTGATTACCCTGAATCAGGACAAATGCTGCTTCAAATTACGGTATTGCACATCATAAGCTTGGATATGCAAAGGTAAATTACCCAGTTATTTTCTAAACTGGACAACAGTTTTGTCTAAGTTAATGAATGCTTGTACTTTATCACACTCCCTCTCCATGCCCTATACACCTCTGAGTTTCAGAATTACTAATTTTGAGTTACCAAGTACACAATTAACTTCTAAATATTCCTACACAGCTGGCAGATTGTGAGTGAGCTGTTTATGGATCATGCTGTAACACCAACCAACCAGCAAGGCCACAGCTCAAAGCCCCTTGAATGACTACTAAGCATCATGAAATTCCTGCTGGAAATCCCTCTTCTTGTTCCACAGGTGAAGTTAACAGAATTCAGACAAGACTATCAGTCCTGAGTGACATTTCATGCCAGTACACTTGATGGAGTCACCAGTGATACTTGCAAAAGATCCAACTCAGCCTCTGTCTTATTCTCATTTGGAGCTTGTATAAATGTCTTTGCCAGAAATGTCCCCAAACCCACAACATTTAAATTCTCAGCACACAGCTGCTGCAGCCTTTCAACCTACCGTAACAAAAATATACCCTGGAAATTAGATGGTCTAATTAAGGTGAAAATAAGAGGCTTCTTGAAGATGCATTATTAAAATGCTGCTGTGGTTGATTATTCCTATTTAACTTTCTGTTCTACTGAATTTAGTCTTTCTTTCACATAGTGTGGGTCAAGCACAGGACATCACAATCTCACCTGCACACCCAATAATGCCACAGCCAGCTCTCATTATTAGAGAGGTGCTGCCTAAGCCAGTTCCAGCACAAAGCTGCCCACTCAGGGACTCCAGTGATCAGACTGATTTTCTCTAACAAAAACTGTGTGCAACCCAGCCAAATCCAGCTGTAGCCAATTCACAAAGCTGACACAGCAACACAGGGGCCAAGGAGCCGTGCAGAGCAGCAGAGCCAGGGCTCCCCTCACCTTTCCTGGGCTGGTTGTGGATGCTGATGGCCTGTGTCTGGTAGTTGCCGTCATCATTCTGCACACACACCAGATGCGAGTCTGCCTTCTCATTGAAACATGCTCCCCCTGCCAGCACGTGCTCGTTGGATTTGTTCATGGCTTTCATCATCTGCAAACACAAAGCTTCAGCATTTCCTCCCAGCTCATCAAGCACTTCCATAAATAGGTGGTTCTTGGAGCAGCTTAATCAGAAGCTTCTCAAGTTCTCATATTCCATGTCAGGTTTTAGCACTCAGAACCATAAACTGCTTTTGAGAAGAGGGTTCAGGTCTTTTACTGCCTGGATGCTTTAAAGTGCCATATTTTGTGCAATTAAGATAAGTGGTATAAGGGATAGCTGAGCTACAGAAATTGCAAAAGCTGTTATCTCTACCTGGTTTTAAATATACACAGAGGGGAAAAAAAAAAAAAAAAAACCATGAGAAAAACCCTGGGAGGAAATACTTGGCTTGTTCACAGAACTACAGTTGTTAATGACACAAATCATAAATGCCCCTCCACAGTTCAGTGCCACATGGGCTCTCAGGCTGGGGCCATTTTGTCTTGTTCTGCCACAATCAGACACCAAAGCTTCAGTGTCTCTGTGCTTCGCCTGCATGAACTGGTGAAACTGGGATCAATGTTCACAGTTTAAGACATTTTTAAAAAATCCAAATTTCTTTCTTTGCAAAGGAGGCCTCCAGAAAAGGATGCCTATCATCAGGAAAAGATGACTATCATCTAACATATGCCTTGTTACACACCTTGACAAAATACCCTTGTAGATTATACAGTTTCTTTTCTTTTCTCCACTATTCCTCTTCATGGAAGCTCAAACTTGGTGATTTTTGATACAAAAGAAAACTGAGGGAGTCACCCAACTCTGGAATTCTTTTCAAACATGAAAATGATATGTTTGCTTAAAATAAAAAAAGTCAAATTACATTACACAAATCCCCCCACAGTGAAAACCCAGAAAAATGTGGAATTATTTGACATCTCCTAACAGCACACACACTCCCACCTCTGCTTCCTGGAGCTGATAAGCATGCAGGCTACACACAGCACATTTGTCTCTCTCAGTCCAATGTAAAACCTTAATTACACTGTCAGGAACATTAACTGATGCTCGCTATTGATAAATGTGCACAGGTGTAATGTTTGGGGAGGAAACTTAATTAAGGTCTTACATCAGACAACAATGTCTTTCATTATCCAGTTGATCACATCATGCTCCAGAAACTGGATTTTAGCTCCAGAACGTGGAGCCCAGCAGTTGCCTTCAGCACAACAAGAAACAACTGGATGTAGCAACTATGCTTCCTTAGCAGGCAACTGATTAAGAAATCACAGTCACCTTTGCTGAGGGACTAAACAGGTAACTAGGGACCTCTAAGCTTTAGAAAATAACTTTGAAGACAAAAAGATGTATTTAATAGAAAAACTATATATTAATGCGTAATTTGTTAATAACAGTCTGAATTCTCCCCATTTATTACATGCATGAGATTTCAAATTAGTTTTTCACTTTTTAGATAGTGAAAACATCTGAGTAACAGTACTTTCTAAATAAATAGAAGTAAAGGTGTTATTATTTAATTTATCTTGAGACAGGCTCCGTTGTTAGAGGAGGGTGCTGGTAACACCAGGGTCATGGATTTGATCCCTGTATGGGCTAATAAGAGTTGGACTCAATGATCCTTGTGGGTCCCTAACAACTCAGAATATTCTGTAAATCTGTGAGTCTTAATTTAGACTAAACTCATGAAAAATTCCTATTAATACAACTTTTCAAATTAATCACAAGCTATGAACAATGTTAAATAAGTAACACTTTCTCAGTGTAAAAAGTTGAATCCTTGCATCACACCAGGAAGAGCACCCAAGCACAATGCAGAGGTTTTGCTATGTCCTTGACACAGGAATTCCCTCTCAGTCCATGTCTAGCACAAGTGGAGCTGACACCTTGCAAACACCAGGCACAGCTGACACTGAACTGCATTGTCTGTGCCATTCCAGACTGAATTCATTCAAACCTCAAACACCAGGCACAGCTGACACTGAACTGCTTTGTCTGTGCCATACCAGACTGAATTCATTCAAACCTCAGTGACCTCTTCCATTCTGGCACAACTGCATCAAAAATTAAAACACCTTTTAACAGACCCTTTATCTTCATCAATTTCATCTTTTTCAAACTTCATAAAAGAACACTTTTTTTCAATGAATTTTTTTTTCTCATTTTACTCAAATGTTTCTTGCAGGGAAATTCCCTCTTGAGATAAAGCTGCACTCTGCTCTGATCTTACAAGAACTTTTACAAATACCATTCTGCTCAGGAGGTTTGCTCTCACCCCAACTCTGACAGATTTCAAACTACCAAGCTACCCCCTCTCTTCAGACAGAACACAAAATCAATCCCCTTCTCCACTGTTCCCTTTCTTTACTGTTCAAATACCTCCTCCTCCAGCTTTCTCTAGTTAGCAGCACTAACTCCTACAGATGCTGACTGATTTTCTCACACCAGAAATCAAGTATGAAATTTCAGTGTTGAGGGAACTTTTACATAAAATAATCATCAATCCAACAAATACTATGAAATGCTTTGAGTGGGAACACAAAATACAAATGAGAAAAGCTAATGCATGTTTTCTTCCTAGTTTACCTCGAGTGTAAAGTTTGTCAACTTACTTACTCAAATCAAACATATGACACTTTATGTAAACAGTTCAAAAACCTGAAGAAAAACAGTGTAAGAGTTTAATTAATACTAAATGGAACTGCATTTTTCCTGTGAAGCCAGGCTCATTCACTTCCAAAAGCTGTCTGCATCACACAGTTACTATTTGCTTTTGAGGCATTTTTCCTTAGTGGTAGTGAATAAAACAGAAATTCCTCTAGATCCCAGGAATCACAAAGAAACTGTACACAAATATATGTATTGTAAGTATTACCTCATTATATCTGTTGCTAGGTATTTTGATGCTGGTTTTTCTGACTTCCATATCCACCACTAAGCCTTGGACCACAGGCAGTGTGTACTGGTAGTTTCTGAAGTCCTGATAATGCAAACAAGATTTCAAATTAGCCATCAGTAACACTGTAGGTTTCATAACTATCCTGGTGACTACTACTTAGCCCATTCAAATAACTGTAATCAATGACTGGAAGGCAGGGAGGGACAGACACACCACAGCATGTAACCCATGTAATTGCAGTGCACAAATAAAAAAATATCATTGTGACTCTTAGTCATTTCACACATTTTCTTACATCAAAATTAATGTTCTCCAACCTTGAATATCATCACTGTATGTAAGAAAATTTGCTCTCTGTGTTCTCTTACATTACTAGATAGAGTTATTAGTTTTTCTAGCACTGAGATTAGGTCATGCATCAAAGAGAATTTCCTATATTGAAAATATTTGCAAAGTAGGAAGAGATAATAACGTCCCTTCAGTCTGTGTAATCAGAGAGCTGTGACTGCACACTATGATGACCCAGCACTTCTGAGGAAGAAATCTGAGCAAACAATGCACTTATTTCAAGATCCAAACATCCTCCAGCAGCAAGCTTTGGGATATTGATTTGGGTACCTTGTTGCAATTCACTGTGTTGTTGAAAGCTAATACCCACTCCCAGTAACAGCAAGGAAATTCACCCAAATCCCCACTACCTCCTATTGCATCTCCTGGATCTTCCAGCACGTGCACCTGGAGCCCCCATGTCCCCACACAGATCCACTCCCACCAATGGAATGCACAAATTCCATCACAGACTTACTGCAAGGAGGTTCATGATTGTATGTCCAGTCTCTCCAAACAAAGGCTTACGGAATCTGACACTAAAAAGTGGGCATGGATAAACTGGAATAAAGGAGAAAAGAACAGGTCAGATGGTAATTTACATACTCAGACTCTGCAAAACCAGACCTAAATATCATCTCGGTTGGATGTGGTAAGCAGCAGTTAAAGAAGAGACTGGGAAGACTGGAATTCAAAAAGCAAAAGAGCAGAAGGGTTCAACATTATAATGACCTTACATGTTCATGGCTGCTTGCTCTCCATGCTAGAAACAAGAGTAATTATGTGGAAAGCTTACAGGTGCCACACTACAGGACTGAACTGAATGACCTGGGCCTTGATGGCAAAGATGACCTTTCTAAGTGCACTTTCAGGCTACTTCTTGGAAATGGCTTTTATTTTTGTACAACCATCCTGCTCCTCTCCACTACAGCACCATCAGTCTTTCAGTTCTGTGGCTGACACGTGACATACAAGTGATAATCCAGATGATTTTATTTCCTGTTTTCATTATTTCATGAGAGCGTGACAAACTCCACAAGGGTAAGTCAAAACAATTTAAAGGACATTTATGGTATGTAAGTGATGTAAAATATCTGCATTCCTTGGCTGACTTCCATACCTGTAAAACATCTGTGATGCAATTCTGAGTGCAGGGCAGGATCTGGCTGCATTACGTTATGTTGCAGCAGAAGCCATCACAATGTTTGGAACATGACTCATGCACTGGTACATAATGCCAGGGTTTCCTAAAAACATGTTTGAAGCAGCTATTCCTAAGCTATCCTCAGGCAAACACTCAGCCTGATTTCCCCAAATGCCACACTCCAGTTCCCAGTGTGGTCAGAAGGGACTGCAGAGCACTCAGCATCATGTGAATAACATGAGGATTTCCTGATGGAAATCAGCTCCAGCCTCTGCACGCTGATTTGATACCTGAAAGCACCACACACCACACAGCAACCAACCCGTGCACAGTGCCCTGAGGCACCAGCAAGGGCTGAATTTCCTCTGCCTGCCACCCTGGTTTCAAGCAGCAGCTCAGCTCCATCCCAGATGCACCGAATTCCCTGAGCCTGAGCTGTTGGGCTGATCTGTGGATGCTCAGCAGATGTTTTCTGCACACCCAGCAACCCGAGGGCCTCCTGCATCTGATCTGCACAGCCAGCAGCACTGCACAAATGGCTGCATTCTGACAGCTCCACCAGCAAGAAGCATGGAAGGAAACTTGGGACACAAAAGCAGCACCTCCCAGGGAGAAACTGAGGCAGTGTCCTGCAGTCACAACTGGCACAGCTCAAGGGAATGTGCTTAAATCCAAACCACAGCTGTGGGAATGATGCAAAGCCTGGCTTCCCAACATATCAGAGCAGGTACTTTTGTTTGTCACTATCAAAACACTTCGTTCTTCTCAGAAACAGATGTCACATCCAAACTATGAGCATTCTTGTTTGTTTCTTTAAAAACTGATGGGAATAAATGCACTACTTTAAAAATGCCTGTAAGTACACACAAAAACCTACACACCTTTAACATGGATGTTTCTTTAGACAAGTTTAACCTTCAGTTCTCATTGTCAGAAGGCAAATTTTGAGGATTTTATTTTCTCCTCCAGCAACACAGATATTTTGTGGAAAATTTACCAATGTTTTCAAAACTTTAGAAGTTGAAGTGACAAATCTCTGTACAGCACATTATGAAACTTATTTTGTTAAAATGTTCTGAAAAAGTTCTGGGAAAAATTAACAGACCAATTTAATAGTAATTTAGACCAACCAATTAAAACTGCAGATGAGCAAGACATACAATTTTTGGCCTGTCATGGTGAACAAACTACCAGTAATGCCTTTGCTCCAGCAATGGTAAATGCCTTTTGAAAATTATTTTAGCTTAGCTTTATGCAAATTTCATGCTAACTGCTAAGATTTTGTTCAGATGAACCAATCTCTCCAACTTGTTTATTATTAGTTCCAACAGAACTTTTGCAACAAACTGCCAAATTTGTTGCCCCTGCGCACTTATTGTTACTCTCTGAAAAATGAATATGGTTTTAAAAACCTAAAAGCAAATGTTCTTTCATTTCACCATGGAAAGAGTTTAACATCCCAAAGGCTCTCCCTTGTGCTAACCACACCAGCTAATCAGGCTTGTTCCACAGGTAACTCTCAGGTCACTAAATGGATGCAAACATGCTCAGAACTGGATTTGTCTCCACTGATGACCCAGAAGAGTTGTGAACAGGCTGTAGGTCCCATCACCACCTCAGTGCTGCATTGTGGGTCTGACACACAGCTCTTCCTTGCCTGTTTGAGCCTGGGTGGCTCTGACAGATAACAATCCATGGCTGGGGGTGTGCTCTGAAGCAGAACTGATCCATTCCCCTGCAGAAGTTACTCCAGCAGTGCCTGCTACTCACGCCTGTATTCAGCTCCGAGTCTCAGCATCAGCCGGATGGGGAACACCTTGGCCCAGGGAGTCTCCCACTTCTGGATGAGGATGCCAAACAAGTATGGTGGGGTTGGGAGCACCAGGTCCTGCAGGGACTGATAGGTCGCTGCAACATACAAGAACCCTCCGTGTTCTTTGCTTCCAAGGAAGCTCTGGCTGAAAAAGGAGTGTCCCAGGTTGCCAACAATGTTACCTATGGGAAATAAATAAATAAATAAATAAAGAGTTCATTACTTCACTGGATTGAGAGCTGTATCAAGAATGTCACGAGTTTTCCAGAAGGGGAAAAAAAAAAAAATCAATATTAAATTCACTTTGCTTCCTAGAGCATTAATGTGTATTAACCACACCTGAAACAATTATTTGCTGCACGTGGGTGTTCAGGTTACCTTCTGTTCAAAGGTGCCCCAAGCTGGCCTTGGACACTCCCATGGATGGGGCAGCCACAGCTGCTCTGGGAACCTGTGACAAGCCCTCACTGCCCTCTCAGGCTTTCACAGGAGAGTTCAGAACAGTATTGCTGCTGAGGTGGTACCTGAAACCTTCCCCTGGCACTACAGACACACCCACACAAAGCCCAATTTCAGAGCCTTACAGATATTCAAGGGACTTCCACTGCAGAAGCTGCTGTTTTTTGAACTAAACTTTTGGATTCAGCTGCAATTTAAGGAGTTATGTGCACCTGGCCAAACCATTACTCTCCCCTGGTTGTCCTTCCATTTAGGCAAACCACTGGGGTGCCTGCTCAGACACATATTGAAGATCTGGGCCATTTCAAGAATTACACAAAAGACTGTTTATTTCATTAGTACACTTAATGTAAAACGCAACTGAGAGAGACACAGGGGAGAAACATCACTAATTTTTACTCACATTTTTACTCTTTGATGCTTCTAATTTCCAAAAATGTTTACACTCAAATGGCTGAATGAATCTGAATGCTGATTAGGTTATTATAGCATCCAACACAGCATTTAACATCGAAGCAAAGAACCATGGTGTGATTCCTTTTATCAAATGACAACAACAGCATGCAAATAATGTACAGAACAGCTGATCACAATTCTCCATAGGAAGATGTGAATATTAATAGTGCTGATTTGCTCTCAAAGAAAAAGGCAATTTCACAGAGTGTGGTGTGCTTGATCACACCACTCATGAGGAATTGCAAGGGATTGAGGTACTCATGCAGACCTCCTGGGCTTCTGGAGCAGTCCCAGGATTTCCCACCTGCAGACAGAGACTGCTAAGTAGGAGTTCCTGCTCTTTTCCCAGGACCTCATAACAGAGTGTTTGTATCTGAACTCAAGGCAGTGACATGCACTTCTCCATCTGGACATCACTGGACACTACCTGGAGAGTTTCTTCCCTTTACACACATGATACACACACAGACAAATGCTAGGTTTTAAGTAAGTAAAAATATGAGTCACTGAATTGATACTTTGACATCCTCAGTAATACAAGTTATAATAATACAGCCACTATTCCAGCCCTCCCTCTGGAGATGTGGCCATGCTGCTTTGCACTCCTCCAGACCACCCTGGCACAACCATCACTCAATACTGTCCTTCACATGGATCCTCCAGCTTTACATAGAGTGACTGGCAGGTCTGTAAGCAAAAGGCTTCTTTTATACTCCAACTAACAAATAAGCTCAGGGGTTTCCTTATTTTTCAAATTTCAGGGCCCCTTTGTGGATTTTTTTTCTGTACTTACAAATGCAGCACAAACTAAGCTATTAGGTTCCCTGTCAGAAGGTGACAGCTTTGGCAGCCCAGCATCCCATAGCAGGGTGAGCTTGCCACTGTCCTTCAAAGCCAATCTGGAATTTTACAGATGCACACAGGTCAAAGCTGACATGATCACCCAGATCAAACTCCAGAACTCTTAGAGTGGCTACAACTTCTCAGCTGAGCATACTTGATGAAAAGTAGCTACTGGTCAAACTACTGTGAATAAGAGCCAAATCAAATGTCAGCTGCCAAGAATCCCTGCTCCTGCTTATGTGCAAATGCATCTCTGTCAGCTGTGCTGGGACACTAATGCCTGCTCAGTGAAACATCAATGCACCAACATGAGCATCCTGCTAGTGGGTGCAAACCAGTGTAGCCACTGGTGTTCATAAGAAAGATTTTCACTTATCTAAAATAGCTGCTGGCACCCGTTTGCTTTTGCAGTTCCCACCTACCCTCACTAATCGCCTCTTCTTCATTTATACTTCCTTTTCCCCTTCCCATCTGTTCCTACCCAAATAGAGCTACAGGCCTGATAATAAAGTTACTTGGTGAGGTTCTCAGTTCCAATAACATGACCACAATAAACCTTTTTACCTTTTAAGTGTATGACGTGCATGAACTGCCAAACTGCACTGAATCCTGCCCCCTTTTCTGTGTATTTTCTGCATGTAAGAGGCCAGGCAAAGTGCAGCTGTACAATCCTGTATGGATCTGAGACGTGTGGCACTGCCCACTAGAATGACAAAGCAACCAGACATTTCCACTTGAGACTGGTGCCAAGTGCTGCAGCAGAAGGGGATGACTACTTATTTTTTCCGTTTCAGGAGATGAAGCTTCGAGGCTCACACGCCTGGGACGCCTTAATAAGAATTCTTCAGCCAACAGAAACATGGAAAAAACCCTTAGAGTGGAATTTGCAACTCAGCTGTTCAGCCCTTTCCTTCCACATAAGCCACAGCATCATAAATTACTCCTTCTGACACAAGCAACTTGCACAGTGCAAGCTCCAAGAGACTGCCACCACTTTAAGAGGACAAATTACTGGGATTAGGTAGCTGTGCTGCAATTCATTATTTATAACAGCTCAAGAGCCTGGATGTGGACAGCATGGGAAAAAGCAAGTGTTTTCCTACACACTTCTTTACTGCCCTTCTCAGCCAGCACAACCAAGTCAAAAAGGCTCTTTGGGCTTGTCCTTCAGACACTTCTGCCCTGGCCAGGGGTTGTCCTGCCCTGTCTCTGAAGGTGATTCCAAGGCAAGGCCCCTCAGAGAAGCTGCTATTCCCAGCCTGACCTTGTCAAACCCAACCCACTTCACCATTACACATTTTAAGCACAGAACTGTTTCAGAGGCTTGTAGAGAAAAGTGTAGGCGTCAGAAAAACCTTCAAAAATAACTATCCTTTGCAAAAGCATGTAATTTAATTTAAAACATATCATAACTTCCTTTCTAATGAGGCAATCTCAGAGTGAGCAGAAAGGTGCCTTTCCATATATTAAGTTCCAGCACCTGACATGAGACAACTGACATTGTTTAGGAAGTGCTTTAAGTGTGCATGATGCATCTAAAGTAGTTCTGCAGGAGGTCAATACTTACTCTCTTCTTAATTATACTGGTTATCCTTGACTTTAAATCTTAAGCATCTCTACACAGCTCTCCAGAAAAAAAAAAAAAGATGCTTTTATCCATGGTGTTTTGAATTCTTCATTTAGGTACTGTGATGAACAATTTTTTGTGCTTTTTACAGCAGTTTGGCAATCCCTTCTGGCCTCAAAGTAGTCTATACGAGGAAACGTAGATTAGGGAAAAAAAAACCCAAAAGATTCCTGTATTTGTTTATTGCCTTCAATGTGGGGTGAAGCCAGTTAGGTATTTTTACCAAAAAATTACGAGGTTAAATTCTTAATGTATGCTTCCTATCTTTTGGTTAATACCAGGTGAAAAAGCAGATAATGACATCCAGACTCAGGCAAGGCATTTGTGGCTTGGGGAAGTCCATCCAGCCTCATTCCACTGCCATCAGAACAGTTCCTGACTTTCAGGAACTGCCATGTACCAAACTCTGCTGGCATCCTGAAAACCCCAGCACCCCTCCTCCTGCAGCAGGAGATGCAAAGCAATATTTACCTGTGAACAATCTTGCCAGATGGATTTTCTTCAGGAGCAAATGAGCACATTTCCTTTGGAAAAGGAACACAAACCCAATCACTCCAAGAGCCACAAAGAGCCAGAGAAGAGCCAAGACCATGAATGTACCTTTATGCCCCAACACACCTGTAGCAGATGCCAACACTGAGAAAAACCATATGAACTCCATATTCAGAGTTCTGGAAACAGCCAGCGTCTCTTTATTGAAACACATCAGAAATTAATTTAGAAAGAGTTACTCCTATTGCCAAGGACCATAATGCTTCACTTACTATCAGTGAGAGTAGCAGCTGCCAGCAACCAAAACTGTCAGGCTAGTCTGTGGCAATCTTCCTAACATCACTCACACACCTCATATGAAGTCTGATTTTGTCTCCACCTTTCCACAGGCCAGTTGCAGGATTGTATTACTACCACCATGTTTAATTAAAACCACACTAAGTAAAAAATGCACAAACTGTGTCTGGGATAGACCCACCCTCATAAGGAATATCCCAAAAACCAGGGTCACCACAAAGCCATTTCAGGCAGATTTATATTTCCACTACAAAAGTAACAGTAGCTTTTATTGTCTTCCAGCACAAAGCTGATGCACTAGGGCATCTCTGGCAGCACTACATTAACACATCCAACTGCCTCAAAGTACCCATTCAGACGGACAGAAGTTCTCATTTTCCCATTCACTGCCAGGCTTATAGCCAACAGACAAGGATAATCATGGGATTACTACTACAGCAGTGCCACTACTACAACCACAACAGAAATCATTAGTTTCCAATTTCAAAACAAGAAAAGCAACACAGCAGGGAGCTTGATGACAGAGGGGCCAAAGGAAAAGTAAAATGATGAAAAGTCAGCAGTAACAAATACTTGCCTTAACTGACTCTATTTTTTTTATAACTCGCATGCATACAGCCTAAGTGAAAAATGCCATTTTTCCTTCCAAAAATCTCTCTGCTGCCATTTTTCCTTCAAAATCTCTCTGCTGCCACTCTACCAGAGCTAGTCTACAAACAACACCCAGCAAGAGGGCAGGACAAAGCAGAAACATCTGGGAAGAGGCATAAGTACATACAATTACTTTGTGCTTCTAGGCTTGAGCACAGAATTCAAACTCCTAAATTCATGTGATTTATGAAGAAATAATTTGCTATAGATTGGGCTTGAATTGAACAAACAAAAAGGGATGCTGTGTTTTTCCACTGAAAACAAGACAAAGAAATCTAAAATCACTTCAAAGCAAAATCAATAATGTTAAAAGTAATTCTTGTTTCCATTCCATGCGCCTTTTTTTTATTACTGTTTTTAAGAAAACTTATGATAAATAAAAAACATCCATAGAATTTATTTCTATTTCTTTATACAAAATATATTTAAGCCAATGTATTATATAATAAAAAATGAAATGGTAAGGCAGGCTGTTAAATAGTCTCTAAATTCTACTGGGAATTCGTGTTTGCTCTAAATGTCTAAATTATCTCATTGCCAGGAGAGGTGCAGTACCTCTGAAGTGAACAGCTTGGAAAGGACAGCTCCACCTACAAGAGCAGAGCTGCTAACCACTTCCAAGGGATTACAGGCACCAAACTGAAACCCCTACAGCATCACCTCCTCTCTGCCTGAAGAATGTTCAAAGCAGCCAAGTTACAAATATCCTAACAGATCCTTCTGCCTCTCTAACAACGCATGCCTTGGAAAGAAAATAAGGATGGATATTGAGAAAGCATTCCAAAGTGCTCTGGGAGTTTATCAAGGTGCACTATCTCCAAAACCTGCAGGCATTACACAGTAACTGAAGGTGTCTGTCTACTCATCCCTCATGTCTGAAACACAACACACAGCAAATCCTACCAAAAGAAAACACAGTGGAATTCTTTAACAGTGACATTTGGTTTCTGATTAAGAACTGTACAATAGTAAGCAGCTCTTTGCACCAGTGGAATTGTAGGATATCAAATTACTACCACTACAGTACTAAAAAAAGAATTCCAAATACATTATGTAGGAGTTATAAATTATGTATTTCTGTAGTGTAATTATACAGAACTTCATAGCAATATACACACCAAGCTGGATTTATATCTGCAATATACATATATACACATTTATATACACATGCTTGCTATTTTTCACATCTATCTCCCTCTGAATAACATCATTATAACACAAAGAAAATGAACTAAGGTTTAGAACAGTAGTTGTTTCCCATGTACACAAGATCCATTATGACATGAGATAATACATTCTGAACCTGGCAACCTCTCTGGACATGCTGACCTTTGTTGTACAAAGATATTTTAGGAAACAAATATCTTTCATTATTTTATTAAAGTACTAGATTCAATCACTCCAAAGGCACTATGAATCATAAGCAGAACCTCATGTAAATGTATCTTCAGCATATAACCTTAATGTGATCCAATTTCACCTCTGGAAAACAAGCTTTATTTTCTGATCAGTGGAACAAAATACTTGCATTTTTCCTTATGCAAGGATTTTTGAATTCTAAGGTCCAACAATAATACCTAGAAGTGGAAGCCTATTTACTTAGCAAATGTAAAATGTGCAATGGTTTATATACAAATCTTGAAATCAAGATGTAAAAATTCAAAATTCAGGGATAATTTCTGAATCACTCTACAGTTCATTCTGGGCACCCACATACATATATTATTTTAAAATATAAAAAGGATCTTCATAAGACATCCAGGAGAGACACAGGCACTATAAGAATCAAACTTCTGACTATATGGTCAGGAGATATTGAACACTATCCACAAGAATTCTCAACATTTTCTTTCCGGCTGGAAGATCTTTGGAGCAGCTCCCCAGATAACCAGCATTTTATTTGCTGAGATGACTAGAACACTAGATAGTGACAACCAACAACTTACCCCCTATCAGCTTTGATTCTTATTCTCTTTTTATACTTTTTTCTTCTTTTTTTTTTTTTTTTTTTTACAAAGAGAGCCATTTGCTGTGACAAAAGTGTATCTGACCTGTCAACTTTCTGTCAGATACACTGAAGCAGACAAGGGACACATGTAAGTGTTAATTGTCATCATAATTATCACTGAACCTGTATGATGATCTGTTCAAAGTATTTTTAACAGAGAGCATTCCTACCTGCTAAGGCATCCCGGTAAAGTTGCACAAAATGGTTAAAGATATCCTTAGGCAAACATTTCTCATCAGGCAAACACTGCAGGAGAATGACGATCTCTGACTGCCCCACTGCATGCATGCCTTTCGTGGTGAAACACCAGCACTTCCTGTTCACATCTGCATGGATGGAAACATACATCAGCAGAGCAGAATTGCCAAAAGGATGCCTAAATTTCACTGCAAGAAGACAGCTCTTGCAAGGATGAGTTTTACAGCATGTATTGTTGTGTTATCTGTCACACAGACAAATTACGCCCTACATCTGTTACTGTGAGGGCAAACACATCCAAAACAAGAGCAGCTCAATAATTCCCAGTTTACAGCTAAGGAAGAGCCAGAGTATTACAGCTCCCAGTCAGATCTTGGGATTAACACCACAGAACAGACTTTTAGCAGTTTCTGTATTCAAATGAAAGGACAGGATTTAAATGTGAATGAAGGAGCCTGGGAATAGGCCAGGCTGTTGGCCATGTGTACCATGATCCTGACAGCTAAAACAGTTTCCAACAATGATATCTCTCTTAATATGGAGAGCTGGATGCCAGGTATCTCCATGAGACCTCATTGTGTTGTTCTTCTTCACAGGAATGTTAATAATGACACATGCTCTGAGCTTCGTTTCTTGAGAATACTAAGTTCTTGAAATACAACCTGTGTCTATAATATATTACCTTTTTAGACATATGTAAAACATTGTACTGCAATCTAAGAGATGCTGAAAGGTTTATAAACAATTTATTAATACAAAAACTGTCATTCCCAATTGCTCCATCATGTTTCTATCCAGCAGAGATCAGCTGAGGAACTGGCATGAGAAGCCATCTGTCTGCCTCTCCACTCCTCCCTCAGCATAGGTACACACAGGCACAGGACAGAAAGGGATAGAAGAGGTGCACAGGGGAATGGAACCTCTGTATTATTATGGGATCCCGTCTGCTTTTTCCAGAATAGGATGACAGGGGAATAAGTGAAGCAACCAAAGGAAAATGGGTGATAAAATACCCTGCCCTACTAAGCTCTACAGGAGACATTGATCTCCAAACCAGAGACTGGGGGCTCTAGCAGTCCAGTTCATGTTTTCTACATAAAATCATTTTTACTGATACCTAAAACACCAGAAAAGGGCCTTTTGACATTTAGCTTAATAGGGCTAAATACAAAGTTTTCAACCTGTACACATTTTCTGAGACTATCCTACCAAATAAAAATGCTGTTGTTCTTACTAATAATCTCTCATAGACTAAGACTTATTTAATAATAAACACTTACAATTTACTATTTTTACCATGGACAGCAAATTAGCATTTAAAACAAATACTAGAGGGTCAGGGCCACCATCCTCCAGCTGCTGCATGACAGAGATCTGAGAAGGTCTCTCTTCCACAGCATAGTCTACCAAAGAAAGAAACACATTGAAATCCATAAATTACTGGTACAGACTCTACATTACAATCAGATAACCCCAATTCCAGTTCTTTTTACTGTTTTGACCTTTTAGACAAACACTTATTTAAGTATTGCTGGTTTAATTGATTGTTTCTTAGACTGGTATTTTCAAACTTCAACAGAATTTATGAGATAACCTCTGTATATCCGTTAGAAAGGTGTAGCTTGTTTCAGAAAAATAATTATTTGTCAGTATCAATCAGAGGAGAAAATTGAAATCAAATTGAAAGATGTGTCATAATGCCAACTGAAATCCCAAATGACTAAAAAGTTAACAATTGTTACTTAAATCACAGTAAGGCAGAAGGGCATCAGTCCTGGACTACCATACACAACTAACACAGGATTGAATAGATCTGTTTTGAAATTAAATGCTGCTCACATTTTGGTTTTGACATGATCCTGAAATAAAAGGTTACTTCCAGCTTAACATTAGAAATGCACTGTGTCAGCAAAATATCTAATAGGAATAAAACAACCAAAGAAAAAATAAGTTAATTCCAGGAACGTATTAAAGGATGTCATGAATCAGACCGTGGAAAGCAATTTCACACAAACAAATACACATTTTCTAATCTTTCCAAAATTAGTTTCTAATTTTCTGAAGCCTCCTCCATTTGGAACCTTTATAAGGAGATATCACAATGACTAAAAGCTGCACTGTGGGCCAAGATGTGCAAGTGTTGGTGAATGCAGTGCTTGGGGATGCCTCAGACAGAGCCCATGTTCCAACAGAATTTCAGAGAAGGGAAGCATGAATATTCATAAGGCTAATTAAAACCTATCTCTGTGTAAAACATTCCCCACAGTCTGATTAGTAAAGAAATTAGCACATGTTTCTCAACTGCAGTTAATTTTTTGCTTCATGTTTTACTTGTTGGAGGAATTTCATTGCAAGGTGGGGCTCTTCCAGGATGCAAATAGGGACCAACTGTGCAAAGGAGTGGCCCAACATTTACATACAAGTGCTTATTGAGAATTCCTTCAAATACTCAGCAAACTCCAGCATCTTATTTTTAAAATAAATACAGTAGCCATTAGGTTATTGCATCTGGTAAGCATAAAAGCTGCCTGCCAAATTATACCCTCACCTCCTTTTACTCCAGTGGAGATGAGAATTGGAGGAAGACCATCTTCAGGAATCAGATTCATTGCACTGCCAACAGGACTGCCAACCTGAGTTATATTTCCCGAGAATACAGAGGCATTATCAGTCTACGAGAAGCAAACAACAAGGAAGGACAACATTAAAACAGTAATAATGATAAAAACGTAAGAGCTGGCTGGCTAAATTATTATAGATGTAGGTGAAGGAGTCTGTGTCTGCTGGAAAAACAAGCACCAAGTAATCTGGCTCTGTAACGAGAGATGATCAAGTGATGACTCCTGTATGTGAACTACTGCTAGAAAATCTGCTTAGAGCCTGCACATCCCTTCTCTAACACCACACATACCCATGTCTTCACAAAATCTTAAAGCATCTATGCCCACCTGAACTTTTTGCAGAGTCTCAATTCCACTTATATAGGGTATGGTGGACTTAATATTAACTTCATCTGCATTTTCCTGCACACATAGTTTTTTTCTCCTGATCCACACTATGATAATCTCATTGTTTCAAACTGCTTCCTGACCACGACTCATGTTTTTTTAAAACATGCTACACCAATATCCTTCACACACCATCTGTACAGTCAAACAGCTGGAAGCCATACAGACAACAAACATTTTTAGCACTCTGCCTCAAAAATCTTAATTTTATTTTAAAAAATATGCTCGTTTCAGCACTCTGCAAACAATCAAATAAGGACAATGCTGTGCAACATACTAAGACCAGCCCGAGTACATTTCCTACATCAGTGTTACTGCAGTCACCACAGCAACTCACAGGCCACTCACAAGCAAGGCAAACACAGGATTTTGAATGCCAAACACTCTCTTACTTCTGCTGATAAAGTGTTGTTGGCCATGGGCTTTGATGGATCATGAGACACTGCTAAGGTTCCTGTGGAAGTTGTCCCAGCCACTGTCAGCTTTGCTGCATCAGCAACTTCTCCATTGGGTAAAATCCCATCAGCAAACCAAACACGCCTTTGTTCTCTAGGCTGAGCCACTGGAGAGAACATAAAAAACCAGTGTTTAACATCTCACAGCAACACTGGCGAGGAAATTGGAAAATCCGAGTATAAAACAGCAAAACAGGAAAAAAAATGTGGAAAGAACTTAAGACATCACCTAAGGCATTCCCTATGGCAGCATCATGTACAGACACAACCACTGAGAACAATTTACATGTCCTGAAAAACCATGCCCCTTCTGAGGGCAGGAACAGCACACTGAACATACTTGGAATGGCTGAAGTGCATATATTCTTTCCAAATTCCTACTGCAGGTAAACTGCAAGAAAAAGGAAGTGCTCCTACCTTCTGCTCCAGGATGCTTTAGAACTCCCACAGGTACCATGACAGTGGGAGGTGGGGAGCTCAGGGCGCCCGAGGCCTGAGCCTGCTGCAAAGGAGGGATAGTAGAACAGTATTCAGCAGGATTGTTAGGGTTAGGGCTCTGGCTTGAGGCACTCATCATGTTCTCCCAGGCTTGAGCTAAAGCAAACAAAGAACAAGAGCCATGAACACAGAGGAAGGTATCTAAGAGTCCAAAACACTGTGTTAAGTTCTCAGCTGCTGTCAGGATGCATCCTGCCACCTCCCAAAGATCATTCCCTTCATGTAACAGCCCAGAAGACTGCAATTAAATGACAGAAGCACAAGGAGAAACTGCACTGGCCCCCTGCAGTAAAAATATCAGTCCATAGAAAAGTATTTTCTCAAAATGGTTACAATAGACTGTGACTTGAGTGATGCTTAGTTCCTCATGCTTCATTTTGTTCCTTCTTCAAAGATTTAATTTAAAACAGTCAATGTGTATATAAATATATATAAATATATATCAGCACATATAAATATATCACAATGCATGGAGAAATAGACATTCCTACTACAAATGCTTCATAACCCACAGAATACTTGAGCAGATTTAGCTTTCATTTATGATAAAAAGCACCCTGCATTTCTTTGTGTCCAGGGCAGTTGTGTACAGATCAAAAACTTTTATTCTTAACTGCAAAAAAACCCTCATGCTATTAATTTAGAAGGTGTGACTTGAGCCTTAATTCAACTTAATTAAAAAAAAAACATATCAATCTTCTTTGTCAACAACATTTATCATAGTCTGGTTTACTCATCAGAGGAGATAGGAAAATCTCCACAGTGCTTTTTCACCTCTAAGGGAAGCTTGTAGTAAGATGCCAGAAAATTCATATATGTGTTCACACCCACAATCATATTAGTGTGTTACAAATAAATGCATTCTTTGAGTCAGGAATAAATATCATGACACCTAAGCTCTCAGAGCACCTACATCCTTGGGTTCCTTCAGCTGCAAATTGTTAGAAAACCAAGGCAGAAACAACAAGACAAAAAAATCCTAACCCAAACAGAACTCAACAGAATATAAACCATCCTGCCTCCCAACATCAACCTGCAAAATCAATAGTGAAATGCTTCTCAGTAAAAAAGGTATTGGCATTCCAGATCAGAAAATTACTTGAACCAAAGCACATTTTTTGACAGCAATTCTGTACCAGTTATAGTAAAAGTTCTGAAAGAAGAAAGTATTAAAAATGCACAAGGTTACATGTCCAGGGCTTCCTTTATTAGAAAAGTAAAAGAGCATTCTTAAAGCCCTCTTTAGATGGAGCAAAGTGACAAGTCAGCATATCTACCAACTGAAAACACACTAAAAATAGCATTGGAGACTGATGAAACACATAGCCTGGTCATGGAAATGTGCCAGGAAACACACAGCCCCCCCCTCACACCCCAGTCAAATACAAACCAGGTACTGAGCATCCAAATGAAATTATAACTGCTTTTACAGCTCCTACTCCCACTTCCAGGACTGTGCAAAGACTCAGGCTTAACCTGCTGCACTAACAGGGACAAAAGCCTCAAAACCTGCACTGGCAAAGGAACTGGAAGGATCAGGAGGGGTTGGATACAATCAGGCTACAGGTTAACTAACCAGTAGGCCAAAGCATCAGCAGGAAGCACTGCAGCAGGGACAGGAACAGAGGGAGACAGGGCAAGCACAGCACTGGTCCTGGAAGGAACCAGGCACTGGTGTCACTGTTTGCTGCCATTAATGTGCATCTGCCCTGGCAACAGGACAGAGAGGCTTTCAAATGAAATCATTATAATATGTTCAGTTTTATTATGTCTTATCAAAACAACACTTTGGTTTCAACTGAAATATTTTCAGATTCTTCCCTTCCCCCAGATGAGAATTAACCCAACTCACCATCACAGTCACAGAACCGGCTGTCTTTTGCTAAATGTATCTGTAATTCCTTGTTCTTATACACCTTGAAATGTGTTCATTTCTCCATCCCAAAATATAACAGTTTAGAACCCCTTCAGCATCATTACTAGGACTTGTTTTTAATTTCTAGATATTATAACCTACAATTTCTTGTCACCTTACACATTTGGCCTAGAGTAAAGAATTATTAATAATTAAAACCTACCACTGCACATTGATTAATATTTAATATTTTTGAAACATTTAATGTTTTTTTGAATTTTTTTGAGAAAATTATTTTCCTGTTTCATAACAGTTAGAAGTTTGCATTTAGAGCCTGAATTTCTCTGACTTCTCATTTCTACCTTTTACATACTAGAATGCATCTGTCAGACCTTCCTCTACCACTGAATTCACTTCTGGCATCAAGTTTCAGTGATCCAGATATCTATTTACACCCCAGCACCAGGACACCCATTCACCTTGCCACTAATAAGCCAAAATGCCTGGAATTTCTCACGATGATACAGGTTATCTCATGATTTAAGCACTCTCATGGGTTCTCACCCAACTTAAACCACTTTCTCAGCCTTCTCAACTCAAGACAGAAAAACTGAACAGTGAGTCTTTCAACAGCAGCTGTCTCATAGTGTCATGGGCATTACTCAGCTGGACAGATCATCACCCAGAGGTAACTGGCAGTGTAGGAAGTTGTGGAGATTTTCACAGGCCTCTAGAGAGTGCTCTGTGTTTGCCCATATTTACAGCACAGCTCTAAAGTGTTAATACAATAAAGAACAACACACAAAATACATTGCACAGCCTGCTGGTCAAAACCAGAGTTTTTCCTTACACCAAGCAGAGGTGATAGAACTTCCTATCAGTTCTACATGCTAAATACAGAACTACTTGTGAACTCTCCCCTGTGTCCCATGTTTTCACCAGGCTTTTAGCCACAGCACCACCCTGGGTTTGACTTTCTATGAATGTGTGAAAGCAACAATCTAAGCTCAGATATCTACATTTGGGGACCTGTATTTAGGCAAGAACTCCTACTCCAGCACCAAGGAATTAAGAAGAGGAATTGGATTAATTTGAGGATAAATACTATTTTCCCAATCCCTACAGTGCATGATCTAGAACAGGCACAACTGCATTACTTTACTCTTTGGTATTCCATCTAAATGCGTAGCAGGATATCAACTCAGGCAACAAAGGATACAGAGTACACTTCTGAATCAAAAGCAAAACAAAACCCTAAATTCACAGCTTTTGCAATCCTGGTAGAGCACTCCCAAATGAAAATGTTCAAACTCTCTATATCCTCACCAGTTTTTCTACTCTTCAAAGGGTAGAAAAAGATTCCACGCCAGTCTCTCAAGCACCTTAAGTGTTTCAGAATACTTACCCATACAAATGAAGTATTTTGATATTTCTCTTTTTAAATGCCCTCACTGCAGCTCCACACAAAGCCAGTGAAGTGCCAGATCTGGGATTCCCTCCCCACTCACCATTCATCAGCACTGAGTGGCAGATCACACACACTCTGGCTTCCTTTCGGTCCATGTACAGCAGCTTGCACTTCAGGCTACAGCAGGCAGCACAGAACACCTGGAACACAGGGAAAACTCCTCAGGGGGTGCAAAATTGGGGCAAACTGATGGATCTGGACAACTGAGTGTCTGCAAAGCTCTTGAAATGCAAAATACAGAGGGTAAAAATAAAAAAATCTGTATTTTCCCATTTGTCTTGGTTTAGTTTAGGTTTGCCAATTTTAATATACTCAATTTTTCTTTGAGATAGGATTTAGGAGCAAAAACAAGGTAGGTCTAAAACTTAAAAGGGTATGAAGAAGAAATTTATTAATAACACAGAGAAAATAAGAAATTTGGAATAAGATTTCCAGATCACTTCCTCCTTCCCCCCCACCTTCCATATTTCTTAACAACAACATACAGAGAACTTCAGTCAGTCTTTCACTTAAATAATCATTTCAGTTCACTTTAGAGAGAGAAGGAAATAGGAATTCAATGCACAAGTATTCCATAAATATGAGAGACTGCTATAGCACAGATTAATTCAAACTTAATTCTTTGCAGCAGCATAATTCATCGACATGGAATTGGACATTAGAAGGAATTTTTGGCCATCAGGAGGAATTTCTTCACAGAAGAGCATTGGAATGGGCTGCTCAGGAAGATGCTGGATTCACTGTCCCTGGAGGTGTTTAAGGAGACTGGGTGTGGCACTCAGTGCCATGGGCTGGTTGACAAGGTGGTGATCAGTCATAGGCTGGACTTGATGGTCTCAAGAGGTTTTTTCCAACCTAAATAATTCTGTGATCCTCTATTAGCAACTCCAGCTGTTTAATCTCCTTATATCTAGCAAGTTATTACTCAGATGAGGAGGAACAGTGATTATCAAAATATTGTAAGTGTTCAACATATAAACCAAGATGTTTAAGAATGCTGAATGACATCTTGCTCCATTTCTATAAAAAAAAACTTATTTTGACATGAACACAAACACCACAGTATCACAACAGTAGGGAGACCTCAGGAACTGAATTCTGTGCACCCTGGCTGCTAAAGGCAAAGCACAGGGAGCACAAAGTGCTGTGGAGATGCAACTGCAATGCTGGTTCTGTTCCCCTGAAGCAGGTCTAAAAACTCCTGAGTCCTGGGCAGGAAACAGTCCCGAGGCTTCCTCCACACAAGCAAAACCATAAAACACCAGCATGGCTGCACCAAAACACACTTGCATGCAGATATGATCCTACAGCAGCAGTAGGATCTTTTTTGTTTTCTCAAAATCCTGCAGAACATGTGCCCTAAACATTTCTTTTTTTTTAAAAAATAATTATATTTTCTTTATTTAAAAAAAAAAACAAAAAAAAAACCGACAAAAAAAACCCCAGTAGTTCCTCAGGGTTACTTTTCAGGTGACGTGAAGATACTAATGAACATCTATTTCCTGCAGAAAGGTAATGTCACACACAGGAGATCTAGAAACAGCAGCAGTTGCCTAACAAATGAGTTCAGATATCAAGAGAGAATTTCAAAATTTAATTATGGGTGGATATTATCTCTGCAACTCGCTATGCATTATTATGATCTATAATGCTTTCTAAATTAAAAAAAAAATTCCATCACTCCAGTAGCATTATTTCTGTAATACAGATAAGAAGCTACATAGGATTCTTATATATAAATGTGTTTAAGCCAAATTAAATTTCAACCAAGTTAAAGATCACACCAAATTATGACTACTTTGCAGCCTGTTACTTGCAGGTTTTTAGTGGCAAGTGTTTGTAAAATAAGCAAATACAGGTTCAACATGAGAGCTGAAAATCAAATGTGCAGGAAACTCAGCCTTGTCTCATTAGAACCAGTTTTAATGTTTTCTAATTATGACAACTCAAAGATTTCAAAAACAAAATATAATTAACCATACTCTGGAATTTTAATGCAAAAATAACATTCACCCTTTCACATACGTGAAAACCTTTAAAAAACCAAAGTAAATTACTTGGAAAGTCTGAATTCTGCACTTACATCTTAACCCAATAAATAAGTATTCTAGGGAATATTAATAATAACATCACAGCATATTTTAGAGACATTTGACATCATTTCAGTTCCCTGGGCAAAACTTCAAGTCAAAAGTTCATTCAGTATTGAACACGGAAAAATCAATGTCATCAACCATAAATGAAGGCCCAACACAAATTAATACCTAATTTAGGACCCTTTTTCAAACAACACATTGTGCATTCATGAAAGCTTCCAAATGCACTGATTGAAATATTAAAAGAGAAAATTGAAGTAATGACAGAACATCCCCACCTCCTCTCTCAGGCTGCATCAGCCCTGAGCAGCAGTAATGCAGAGAACACAATCCAGCACAACTGACAAGTCAGACTTGTTATTAACAATCACCAAGTCATTATCTCAGTACATCATGCTATAAAAAAAACAACAGAGCAGTGTCAAAGCAAGATTTTATGCTACTAGAGTTTTCAGGTTCACTAGAGTTATTAAAGCATTCATTGCTAGGGGAATTGCTGATTTATTTTTTAATTTTAGTGGGAAAATATAGTTTTGGTTGTCAATAAAAAAGACTGCATACAAATTTTCTGATTTTCTATCAAGGGTGATGATTTCATCTGACAACAGAAAGTACATATATACATAACATATAATTTATGAATGTGTTCACACACATTCACTAGGTTCTTACTTTTAACTCAAAATTTACTGTAAATGCATTACTATCTATCAATCCAAATGGTTCATATCAGCCATTAACTTTGCAATTGCTATTCTGAATTTAAAAACCCAGACAGACTTCTCAGTTGCCACTCAACTATTTTTAAATACAGTGTTTATTCCCAAATGAAACAGATACATTTACCCCTACTAAAATGATTTGTCATGATGCTAATAAAGCTTAAAAAGAAACTGTTGTGCTAAAGCTTGTGTTCAAAATATTTAATCCCATTACTCCCCTATAAACAAATAACAGTAAGGGCTGAAGATGTTGCCTCCCAGTTCTTTTAGTGAGATTCAGACATTTAACAGTGGAAGCATCCCTGGGGTTCAGAGTTCCCTACACCACACATGGTCCCCAGGACTTGCTCAGGGGTTGGTGACCACAAAGTAGGAGCAGACAGCTGAGAACTGGGATTTCTCACTGCAGCCACATTCATCAAATCTTGTCTGTCAAAGCTTTGGTCTCTCTCTGCCTAGAATTGTTACAGGAATTAAAGCTGTAAAGTAATTTGCAGTAAGTGCTAAGTATTATTTGACTTACACTGATCCTTAGCATTTATTAATAAGTCTTTTCTGCCACATCTTTTGGCTGCACTTGTGCAAATTTGGCCCAGACAAACATTTGCTAACAAAAGCTTCTAAAAACAATCCATTCTAAGTCTACTGAGTCAGTTTGTCTACTGAGCAAAGGGATTTTTTCTTTAATCCATTTCCCACATATAATCAAAAAAACCCACTGGCACTGGTGGTTCTTCTCAAGATTTGTCAGAAGAATGTAAAAAGAAAAAAAAAAAAACCACATAGAAACTTTTGGCTTTGTTCCACCATTGCATGTTTTATCCCTTTACAGATACTTTAATTTTCTGCATTCATTTGTGCAATTCAAGGCTTCAGTCATTACAGAGAAGCAATTAAATCCAAGCAATAAACTTGTTTAAAACACAAAAATAAGTAGAAAATTTTACTGCACGTGAAAATTGAAGTCATATTTGTTCAACTAAAAAAAAATTATCTAAATAACAGTCTAAGTTAACATATCAAAGCTAAATCATGGACAATCCTTTAAGTTCCACACCTTAGAGATTCTTCTTAACTGCCATGAGAAGAATGAGGCCCCTGATACAAACCAAAAGTACACTGGTGTACTTGGTGAAGGCAGGCATGTGCTTTATGGGATCTCACTGATCATCTGTGGTTACTGGCTCCACATCAGGACTTCTACTGCAACAGGATGGGCAGAACCAACTGCACATGCTGGAGCAGTACACAAGGAATGTCTGCTCAGCTTTTAAAAGTGTCCTGGGAAAGGCTGCTCAGCATTTCTCCATTGAGAAATGTGCACTGTGGTTCCTAAAGGGACAAAAGGGACACGTGTTCCATCTCACAGGAGCAAGCCTGGGGGTTCTGCTGGGCTGCTACCAGAACCAGCTGGCATAAGGGTTTGAGCTTTTCTGATAGATTTGCTGCTTTTAGGTCCTTTATCCACATTCTTCTGCTTTCTCTGCACTCTTCTAGTAGCAAAAATTACCACCCACAGCAGCCAGAAAGTCTTTTAATCAAATTCAGAAACTTTTGAATGATGCCTAAATGAACCAAAGTTATTTTTATCCTAGTTCCCGTTGGTTTTAGTATTTCTTTTTACAATATTCATCAATACCTAATTAACAAGAGTGTTAGTTCACTGCTTTCGAATCATTATTTTCTCCTTGAGTTCCTACTTATGTCACTGTCATGTATTTCAATAAAGATATTTGGAAATACTTTACAAGTTAATAATTTACAATAAACTCATCACATAAGAATTTGAGTTCACCTAGATGGCACATACATAAAATTTTAAAACACTCCCAGCAACAAAGTATTTTTGACACAACAAAAAGTGATACAGAAATTATGATTTAGTTGTCTTCATTATGACATTTCTCATCATGTAGACATACACCAGGTTACCACCTTTTTACTTCCCCAGAAGCAAATGTATGTTTAAAACATGTTAATACTATTTAAAATAATGCAAGCAATATGAGAATAGTAGAGAAGACTGAGAAGAACTGAGTTGATCAGCCATGTAAACCAGCAGGAATGCCAGCAATCCAACAGCCCACTCCCAATGAACAAGTTTGTTTCAGTAAATTTAATGAGATTATTGATGCAGTAATTTCTGTAAAGCACTTTCCTGCACTTAGTCATTTTATAAGAGTTCTGACATAAACCCAATGATGATGATCATTACAATCAACAAATACAACTGCTCATTTAGACTAATAACAATTAGTTATTCTTTATTGGCACCCTAAATAGATCAGAGCTCACAAATTCCCATTTTTGCTTCACTCAGACACATCTAGAGAGCAAGAGATGTCACAGGAAACTATACCCAGTAGCTCAGCCAGCCCTCTGATGCAATGTTGTGCAGTATCAGGGAAAAAAGGGTGCTTTGAGCTTATTCATAAAATACGGACTTACCTTCCCACAGGCTCTGCAATGGTGCCTTCTTTTGGTGAATGTAAATCTGGCCTCACATTTCATACAGTTTGGTGCTTGAGAATCTGGAACCCACACTGGAGCCACCTCACCCAAAGTCGTAAAAGGCTTTCTGGCTGGAGCTCCAAACTGACCAGCTCTGAGATCATTATCTGGACTATCTGGGGCTACTGCAAGGCACGAACTATTAGAAACTCCAGATTCATACTCATCCAAATGTTCCCCATTAGAACCAGTACCAGAGGCATTTGAAGATGTTTCACCAGGAAACGTGTCTGCTGTATCCCCTAACTGTGTCTTACCAAAGACATTTTTGTTTTTGCTATTACCTCCACAATTTGGGGGAATAACATCATTTTGCAAGTGGTCCGATAATGGCTTCGGAATCTGCAGTTTCAGATTTGTGGGTTGCTTAGGTCTTGCACCACCAAAAGGAACACTGATATATTGTAGATTAGTCACTGGTTTTGGTGAAGTCTGCCCTTGCATGGATGAAACCTGACTACAAAGATTATGCAAATAATTTTTCTTTATGTGGTCACCAGCGCTGTTTAAAATAAGACCACTCCCTTCTGTGGTCTCATTTCCTCTCTGTTCATAAACATTAGTGTAACATTCTGACTTGCTCTCCTCAATCTCCTTTTCCTCTGTTACCGAGTCTTCCTTGGAGGGTAAAGTCTTTGGGACATGAGCAACAACTGGGTTCTGCATTCCATAGGAATCACAACCATTAGACAGAGAGCTTGCTGCTGATGTAGCCATCACATCAGAGAGACTGGACCCTCCAAGCTCATCTGTACCAGATCCTTTTGAGTCTATGCCTGCCTCCAATACCCCATCTTCATCTTCTTTGCTATTTCCACATGCATCATCAGGCTGTTTGGTCTGCAAAAGTCTTTCATTCTCCCCTAGAGTTTGCTTATTATTCATATCATTCAACTTTGTCAGCTCCCAATTAGTCATCTCCTGAGATTCAGGGTAACATTCTGCCATGTTGTGCAATTCCGTTGTGCCGAGATTTTTATCACATTCAATGACTTTGCTTTCAGTGGCACTAACATCCTCTGCAACACATTCCTTGTAATTGCCACTTCCAGCCACGTTAGCTTGACAGGTTTCAGTGAGCCCAGATAGCCTAGACTGCAACTGCTGGGCTGCTTCCTGTTCTACGATTAAGCTTCCACTACTGGAACCAGAAGAGCTTTTAGCTTCCAGATCTGTTCTCTGAGGAATGGCTTTACTAGTGAAATTTTCAACTGATGCACAATTTTCTTGCATTTTAGCAGTACCATCAACTGGTCTCTGTAAGAGAGTCACTGCATTGATCCCTGCAGTTGTAGCTTCTGAAAACAGCAAATCTTTACTCATATTAAAATCCTCTAATCGAGAGGAGGGGCATGCAGGGGGCAGGCTTTCAGACGAAGCATTAATCAAATTACTTACAGAGTCATCTTCAGTGCAGAGCCTGTTTACTTGCTTTTCTGTATCAATGTCCTTTTCTGTGGATCCATTTACAGTAACACTAAACTGGTCACTCTGTCGGTTTTCATTATCCAGTGTAAAGCTAATAGAGTCCATTAGGGACTGACTGCTGTAATTTGTACAATCCACCACATCACCACTTTGTAGTGTTCTTCTGTCGCAGTTGTGCATGACTGCCACCACTAGCACATTTTTCTCCTCTGGCAAGCAAGCTGTATTTCCACATTTCTTTTCTCCTGCTTCCATAGAGTTACACTGGTCATCTCGATTACTATTTCTTTTAATCAACTGATCATCTGCTGCTGCCTGATCATCAATCCACATGACTGGGGTCTCTGGGCTTATGCTAAAATCCTTTCCATTAGCACAGCAATCCCCTCCTCCTGTTGGTGTGGTCACTGAGTGGGACAAGGAGAAAGACTTTAATCTCTGCTGACATTCATCGGGAGTTGTGGCTTCATTCACGTTGGCCACAGCCGAGTTGAACGACAGGCGACGAGAAGGCGGATCTAGAATCTGATTCCACTTTGCACCCAGCAGAGTAGGTGAAACAGCAGCATCTGAAAAAGGATTTAAACAAGAAAACTTACTGTCATGTTAAAGCTACAGGTTCTATTAATCCTGCTGCATTAGAATGTCCCAAATAGAAATGCAGAGGTGTTCAAATATGGGCACAAAAATGAAGCTCACCTACCATTACTAATATCCTTGGTCAACCATTAGTGCTGCAATTCCATAACGTTTCTGGAATTCAGGAAGTTTAGAGCTACCCCAATTAGTATCAGGTTGAATTTGCAAAAGCAAAGTATTGATTAATATATTTCAGACAGCTAGAAGTGCCTAGAAAAGTTCTCACCCTCATAAAATGAATAGTTCACCTTCCTTGACAGCAAAGAATTACCAATTAGACTAAGCAAAAAAATTAGTGCTTTGAATATAATAACCTTCATTATATGATTTATGTGACCTAATAAAACATTTCTGAAAAAGAAGCTTAAAATAAGTTTTGCCTGATTTGTTTAAAATAAATGATTTAAATATTGCTACTGAGATTAAGCTTCACAAAATGTTTCATTAAAGGTGTATGGTACATTTGCTATTAAAAGAGTAAGAAATTTTACAAAGGTAAACAAGATGAATGGAAACAGAAGAGAATGCTACTAAGAAATGCTGAAGACATACTATGCAAAATTAACAGATGCTCTTTGTAAATTCTGAGATTAATTTGCAACTCAAACCCACTAAGAGTATCACAGATCTCCTCTTCTTCTATACTGTTCTCTGTAGAAGACATCTGATGTGCATCTATAATCCTGTTTGAAATTACTCACCTTCGTTTTGCTCAAATTCATCTAAAACCTTATCGAGGTTATATGCCTCTGCTTGGAAATAGTTCTCCATTTGTCAGGGAACGACCACCAGATCCTTGTCTAAACCTGTCAGAGAACAAATTACAATCAGATGCTTAACCTTCAGTTAGCAGTGTTCCATTACATATTGTCATGATCTAAGGGGAAAAGTCCTTTGTAAATCAAATTTTGCATACATTACAGACATAAATCAAAAGTAGTTTCCAGGAATAAAAATTATTTGTGTGCTTAAACTTGCTTCCTTCAGATTAACAACCTACCCAAACTTGCTTTGGATTTTGTTACCTCCAGTCTCTCAACACTGTCTGGCTATCAGGATCACTATAATGGCAAGAGCAAAACTGCTGTGGCACCAGTCTAAAAAAAAAAAAAAAAATCCAGTCTAGAGAACTAGAAAGGTCAACTAAAAAATTCGAAGACCTGACTTTCAGATCTGTGCTACTACCAATTAGTTCATGTGGCTTTGAACATGGAATTTAAACTCCCTGTGCTTCTGTACAGTAGGCTAGCAGTACTCTCTGTCAGTCCTCATTTCCCTGGAGATGCTTCAAAGATCCATGCTTGTAAAAGTTGTTAAGGGACTTAATGGGTGTTACTTGAATTGTGCTACCTCTTAAAATGTCTCCTTTAATAATCCTTGTTTCCCTGAAAGGCAGCCACTGGAAACCTAGCAAAATGCACAGAAGTAAATATTCTCATCAAGAGATAATGCTCTCAGGCTAGAAAAGAAGATGACGAGAGAAATGAGGGGGGAAAAAAAGCAAAGCCAAAGCCAAAAACCCAACCCCGAATCATTACATAACTATCTTCACATAATAAGTAATATTTTGCCCTAACAGCAGTAACACGGACTCCTCACTTCCAAAGTCTTGTAGCAACAAGACACCCTGATCCACTTTTTCCAAACATTCCCTACCAGCAAAGACATTTTCCGTGGAAAATGTGTGCCATAACCTATAAACCATAGAGAGACCTTAACTTGATCTGTTCTCTGAACATCATCCAAAACAGCCTTATTCCCTTCAGAGCTGGCTTTCACTGTTGTGAAATAAGGCAATGGAGGACAAGAGGATAAGAACCTTGTTTTGCACCATGAAGCAGTGTTAGATCTGACAGCTCAATTAAAAACCTGCTTTTTTCCACCAGAGATATAACACATTAGAGGAAGTTTCCCATGTAAAACAATACTTTACCATTATCCCCACAGTATCTGGATTTGAGGAAAACATCAACCACCTTTATTTCCATCACTACAACATTTTGTATTTACAAATTTACGAATTATAAATATTTACAATACAATAGTTTTGTATTTATTATGGGCAACAGCTGAAGTTAGGTCATTGATAGGAAAAAACTGTGCATTAAAATACTACAAACTGCAGAGTTCAAGTTTTCAAGGTCAATTTTAAATTTGATACATGGTTGTTTTAAAAGGTGATCATGATATAACATAAATAAATTGCTATTTAATATAATTAGACTATGTCATGTGTTAAAGATATACACAGAAGCTAGTTCTAAAGAAAATTAACAGTAACTTAGAATTGCAATGCGCATCAACAGAAAAAAACAAACATTTTCAAAATAATTCCAAGATAGACTTGTCATCTGACATACTCCTAAATTTGTCCTGTGTTCTAGGATTATAGATTAACTCCTTCTGCAAGGAAAACAGATGATTTGCCATATCATTTACTGTGCACAGATGCACAGACCATAGCATCAGGAATGGAAAAGCTGCCCACCTCGATCACCAGCTGCATTTCAGGAGTCACAAAAAGTAGGACTGTTTTGTACAAAATACCAGGTGATTTAACATCCATTTAAAATGTATTTAACTTACATTATAATGGTAACATTGCCCCTAGCAAACAATTGATGAAGACACGTATAATTATTCCTAGGCAAAGTCCTGCTATTAAGGTCAATGATGCAAACAGTATTTGTCAGTGAGGCATTGCAAGACTGAAAAATGTCATAAAAAATTTTTGTGCTCATGAGTTCCAACTAAAGAGAGAAAAGACCTTTTATATCACTATTGTTATTTCACTCACTGATGTACCAGGATATATAGAGAACCTTTTATTTTTAAATTCAGTCACTAAGCTGACAGCCACTCTAAATGAGATCTCATTGTCTGTTGCAGTAGGTATTTCTCAGAAAAGGTCAGCTGCAAATCTTCAGGTCTAACATCTAAAGTTATTATTATTGTTATATAAAAGAACACAACAACCACCCAAGCTTTTCTGGAAGTTTCTGCCAAGGGCAAAACACACTGCCAAATCCACAGAAGTCCTTACTGTCCTCTCCTCTGTCTGACAGTAAAGGAGGACAAGTACTCATGTTCCTAACAGATCTATCAGCAAGGCTTCCTGATTGTCAGCAACTCACATATTTGCCTGTTGAAGATCTAATGCTTCAACTCTCCATAGCCAGCAACTCAAGATCAAAATAGAAAATAAAATGCTCTAACACGGCATGCTGTAATAATTGAGTGGCTATTTTCCCTGTGATTTAGAATTTAATTTTATTCAAAATATTTTTATTAAATGTCCAAGCTAAATAAAAAGCATATTCCTTTACAGGTGTCTTGAAACTTGACTGAATCTCACATGTACCACTATAAAAGTTTGGAAGACTTTTAGAATTACTCCAATCCCAATCTTCCTCTTAGTACAGGTTGGCATGACAATTTTTTTAAAGGATCCTTAATAGTTGTGAAACTCTAGTATTGCTCAAATATCCTGAGCCATGGCATAGAGAGAAGCTGATGAGGAAACACAACACTGAGACTTTGGAAAAAGGAGAATGAAAGCGAGGAAATTAGAAAGAAGTAATTTTAGCTGTATGCCACCAAAAAGAAGATACCTCCTAAATTACTACATATTGGGATAAACAATATGAAGGAGAGGATTTTGTGCCACTGCAAGGAAGAGAAAGCATAAACGACCAATGAGTAAAAACCAGGAGACGTTTTTTTCAAAAACACAGTCCTCCCTGCAAAGATTTAGCAGAAAAGACTAATTATAAAATTTTACATTTTATTTAACTCTGTATACAAAACAGATTTGTACAATGGTCACTATCCACTGGTATATAAAACTCAGGATCACTTGTTACCCATTGAGTCATCTTCTGTCTTTCAGGGCACAGAGCTAATTAAAACACGCAGCCTGTCAAATCAGATTATTTTCAAGCTCCTGTTGGATCACAGATCATGCATAATTCAGGAAGTGTGTTTTACTTATCAATTTCTTCTTAACAACAGCATGGGCTTATCATCATCTTCATTTCCGAAACTTAAGAACTTACATTCCATGAAGCTTACATGCTTTATTTTCCTTGATGTCTAAATTTAAAGGTGCATGTACCAGAAATGTATGTGTCATATCTACCCAGAATTACTGCCCTTGTCATCACAGCATTCAGATATAACACAAACTTCAGCTGCATAAGCGGGGAAGAGCAGACAGAAGTAAAGAACAGAAAAACCTTCCTTAAAATTAGGTGTTATTCTGAACAAGCTTAGCCTTGGAGACTGACTCTCAAGAGAGCTCAGGTATCCCACATGCCAGCTTGCTCCTGGGAAATGAACTGTACGTGAGACTTGTGTTATACCTACAAAACAGCTAGACTCATATCTGTGTTGGGCTGTATGCTAAGGGATTATGTAACCCATGATCTTCTGCACTGCACATCCTAAATTATCCTTGGGATGTTTTCACCACAGGAAACTGACAGCCTTTAGTCATTCAAATTGTCTTTAACAGTGGATGATCAGCTCACAATCACATCAAAACATTGTAATAAAAAATGCACTGAAAGGAAGTAGTGCTGACATTCAACTATTGGCTCACAGCAAAGACATAAAAACCAGAGAATATGTAAAGAACCGGAATAGGATCTCAGGATTTTCTGTCATGCTGTCCTGTGGAGACCACTCTTTCAATATCAAATTGTGAATCTATACGTTTCAGTAATCTCTAACTGAACAAAATGCTCAAATAGTTTATTATAGTTCTCCCAAAAAATATCCATGAAGAGCTCCTAAGATGGAAGTCACAAAGGGCATGATCAAACTGAAACCAAACATTGCTCATTCATCCTGATAAAAACCACACATCCAGAAAATGTCATTTTCCCATAGCACGACAGCACAGAAGTACATATTGACTGGACAGACTGATTTATTAGATCCAGGGCTCCTGAACACTTCCTTCAACCCCAACAAACAATGGTCAAGTGCACATCTTGTTCCAGCTCCCTTCGGCGATCTGTGTCTTACCTGTCCCTGCGAGTCAGGCACCTCTGCTGTAACGAACACTTTGTTCAGAGTTGAGCAACAGCTTTATTTAGAACTGATGAGATCTGGCTACAGCACAGACTGAGAAAAAGACTTTGCCCGCTTTCCCCCTCTCCCAAACAAAATAAGACACAATCTTTGCTCTAAAATGGGGCAATTACTCTCAGTAAAAAACAAAACAACAAATGGCTAAAAATAGTCCGTCATCGTCGATAGAAAAGATCCATCCATATACAAAGGTGTATGTCTATAAATACACATCCATAAGAATACATAAACATTTCAGGTGCAGAACTCTGAATCATTACATTCTAAAGCAGAACTTGCCTCTTACCTTTTTCTTACACATATGTTAAGAAACAAATGACCCTGTGCCTTCTCATGATGACTGCAGCACAACCAGCCAGTTCTGCTGAATCAGGGTGTTCTACTTGATCCTAAAAATAAAATACAAAATGTAATTTCATGACTGGTAATTCTGCCACAAGCCATGTTCTTTTCAACACATGACTGCATCTAGCACAGGCATATTTGGCAAATGCTACAAGCTTCAGATGATTTGGATTACATCTGCAGCTTTAAACTCAGGCATGTGTGTGAACCATGCTACTATTGCTCTCCAACAGTCTGGTAAAAATGTTGCTAATAAAAACCACATTGCTACCTACCTTTTATTATTCTTCATTTAACTGTAAACCCTCAGTGTAATGCAGCAATTCCAACTGTCCTTGTATTCCTGATGACCTTGACTAAACAATTTATAAAACTAACCTCTGAAATCAATTATATTATACTACAATAGGCCTTCCAAAAATAAAGAGCTAGTAGCTTTGATAGTCAACAAAAATTCACAGCTCTCTGAATTCTGTAAACTGTATTCATCAGCTTCCCACTGATTTTGTTACAGCTAAACAAGTGGTTTTGTCTTCCAGTTATTTCCCCTATAATCTCCCTTCATTTCCTAAAGACTTCATCTCACAAAACCCACAATAGCACCAACCTTCAGTAGCAGGGAGGTCCCAACAGAAAAAAAAAAGCCACTGGAAGAAACTTGTGTTCTTCAATCCACAGCATTTCTGTTGGTCAGGTGCTCATTTTTCCAGGCTGCATCCTAACAGCCAACATAGCTCAAAAATGCAATACAAGCATGGGCAGAGAACAAAGAAACTAGTTTATGACAAACAGTGCAACAAGAAAAGGAATGAGATACATCAAATTCATATTTTAAGGTTTGTCAGCTGACATTTTGACCCGTTAGGTAGTTGAAATATTAATTAATACTCTGATGAAGCTGCAACATATGTTGGAAAAAAGCCTTCAAGCTCCAGCAAAAGTAACAGTGTTAAAAAAAAAAAAAATCAGTTCTCCATGCATGAAAGCAATATTCACTGTTAGACTAATTTTTTCCCAGAGTTGTTTATTATTCTTTTCAGAAATAAGCTACAGTAATAATTCCAGGAAACTAATGAACTGAACAGTAGCACTCTGAGTAGTACTGTTTCCAAACTCAGAATCCCACAGCTTTGGTTGCCAGCAGAACTCTTCCTGTATACAAGTAAAATTTCTGATGCTGTGTGTATTTCTACCTCTGTAAATGAAAATGAATTTCAATTATCTAAGAAATAGTAGATGTTCTCTTATTACAACATTCTTCAGATAGGCTTCACATGCATGCAAAAACAGAAGTGGAAGAAATTTAATTCCACTGAAAGGCTTCAGAACAAGCCTTTTCAGAGGGATATGAAGTACATGTTACAGTGGGGAAGGTTTTCTGTACCACCACCATGTCCCCTCCAAGCCTGTAGTGCAGGAAAATGATTCCGTTTTCATTACCTCTTGGAAAAGACAGATCAATTAATGATAATTCTGTCTGTGATTTATGGCAAGGCCTGTCAGCTGCATCACGAACATCACATGAAGCAGTCATACATTAACCACAAAGTTCAACCCTCCCTGATCAGAAATGGATCAGCCCTAGCAACCCACAGCAGAAACGAGTAACGCTGACACCCGTGCTCTGAGCCAGCAAACCTTCTAGGCAAGCAATATTCAGGGCAACAGCACAGCTTTATTATTCATTGTTTTTATTCTGCTCCTCTTTCCTTGTTCCATTCTTCCCAGGTAATGACATTTTTATGTGTAACCACTCAACAGAGAAGAACACAGATCTAATCAATCGCTGCCAGTCTCCAAAGTAAGCTTTGAAGAGATATTACCTGGAGGTCCTGGAGCTTTTTGTTTACAGTTCAACATTTACTATCAGCAGCCATTTCCCCTTACAAAGATCAATGCAAAAATCAAAGCATGCTTACAGATATGAATGTAGTATATTTAAACAAAAAGCAAGTTTAAAAAGTAAATTATAACATTTGGATTTCATGAAAAAAAATGAACAAGTTGGCAACAGAGCCAAATTCTTTTTTCAGTAGGAATTTAATGTAGGAGAAGTATATTTAAATGAAAATCGAGGACAAAAGGAATAACTACAAATGAGAGCCAAGAATACTCACAACAACATATAACCCAGTGATTATTAGGTTTTCTCTGAATCCCACACACTGCTAAAAAAGGCTTCCATCACACTTGTAAAAAATACATACATTTCCACCTAAAAATTATGGGCCCATAGGGAACTAAGATCACTGCAAATGAAGGAGGCCCACTATCCCAGTTTGCTACTCGGAGCACTTTGGTTCCTTATCTCTTCTGCTGGTGGTTGGCTGAACTCTGTCTCCTGCCCTACAGTGGTATCACTCAGGTGCTGCTTTGGTTGTACCCTACGTGTTTGATTTCCCTCAGGAGCTCCAAGAAGGCGACTACCAATTACTGCAAAAGCAAAACAGAAATTGAAGGGAAATTTGACAAGCAGAGACGTGCTCAGAATAAAGAAAGGATGAAGAATAGAAGAAAAGAACTCTAAAAACACAAAATTAGAAATATCTTCCACAAAAAAGAATGTAAAAAATGTTTACAACATTAAATTAAAGTAATCTGAACTAGCAGGAACTCAAATAGATTATAATAAATGGAAAGAGACTGAAAAAGAAGCAATTTTGATACTATGGTAAAAAATGCAAAAAATGCTCAAACATGAGGAGATGCTAAAAAATGCTTCCATCTATTGGCAAAGATCCAACTCTTAACTACACTACAGATCCTCTATAATGTGCTACCAGTGAGAAGATGTCTTTGAGTAGGCAGGGAGACATTTGCAGCCATTTTAAGGCACTTTATTATTGCTAGATTAGTTGAACTAGGCATTATCTTAAATGCAAATCCAGATTTCAACACTGGTATCTTCACTTCCTACCTTGTCTACACTCTGGAAGTATCAGATGGAGATTCAGAGACTACAGACAGGGGATGTGTTCAAGTCCCAACTCTGCAAGAAAATACAAACTACAACAAGAAACACCATAGCAGGGGGGTTACACTACCAGGAAATCAGTGTACTTAAACAAGGGGGGTGACAGATGGAAAGTTTCAGGACACACATCAGTAATGTAAAATTAATTATTTTATCTGATCAGGCAATCTGGAAGCTAAACCTTCACAAAAGGAAAAGAGGGTTCTTCACTCAAATGTAATGCTTGGAATAATGGTGGTTTATCACATGCCTAACAATTTTGTTCCCAAGCATGGAATTCTTTCTACCTAGTACAGGCCAAATGAAGGGAAGTGCAGGCATCACAAAGTGTTTGTGACACAACAGCAGCAGTATCTGTCACACACCTGAAAATGCCTGCAATGGCAATGACTTCAGATTAGGCCCCAAATTAAGCATTCTCAAATTAAGTGTTCTATTAATAAATTAAAGTCGTAGTTGTACAATACAACCAGGAAAAAAAAGCTGTTTTCAAAATTCTAAGTTATTAAAGAAAACGCCACAAAAAACAACAGACTTTGTGTATACCACAGCTCAGATTGGAAAAATCTAATTAAAACTCACTAAAAATCCATTTAGTAAGAAATAGTAAATGCAGCAACAAAAATGAAAGGTAACATATACAAAGAAGATACAGTTGCTGCTAATCCTTTCCCTGCACCAAAAGCTCAAGATGACCAAGCATTCTTCAGCCTTACTTTCCATAATTTGCTGATGTTCCTACTACTCAATGTAAATGCACCCAGGAGAAGGCTGGGGCATGGCAGACTATTTCTGTGTAGCACAACACTTTGTACCAGCTCACTACCCATGAATGCTGACAAAAGATAAATTATTGCAATGTTGCATTGGATTGTCTTTTTTTCCAATCAACTGAACAAAGAGAGGTGGACAATGCTTAAAACAGAACAGGCTCTCTAATTATTTCACCAATATTTGCATCTTTCCCCTTGACTCTCCCCCATGTCATTTTAAAGCCATTATTTCCACTTTTGTCTCCAGCCAAGTTTCCATAAGGAGACATTCACACATGCCTGAGCAGTAGTAAGGCAGTCAAAAGAGCAGCAACTTCAAAGCAGCATTATAGGAAGTATCACAGTCAAAAGTAAGGAGAGACAAGACAAACTACAGCAGCATTATCAACCTTTGTGCTCCAGAAAATAAAAGCAGCTCAACTGAAAAGGACACCTGCTTTATAACCATTTACAGTAGAAATAAAATCCCATTTCCTATCCTATTTTACTATTTCAAGGAGAAAGCAATTGATTTGTTTTCCTGACACAAAGCTCAGCCTTGCCAAGCTGCAGAGGCCGGGCCTCAGCACCTGGAGACAGGAACCAGCTCCTGCTTATGTAACTGCTTGTGATGCCTGGAAAAGGATCCATCCCTGCTCTGGGGAAGAACAAATAGATAGGTTTACACTGCAGTGCTGCCTTCCACGCAAGATTTTCCAGAGGAATACAGCTGGGAAAAAAAAGGGGAAAATCCTTTCCTGAGCTTACTCATATGCTCATAGAGGTCACTTCAAAATGTGGTTGTTTGTGTATCTAATGTTTTGTAACACTGTTTCGTGCACCTTCCAATTTTAAAATACTGCAAACCACAAAAAGCTAAGGCACAGTGCATTAAACATAAATTTAATACGAAATCATGTTTCTTAATTTGTGCATGGGTTCCAAGTAATGTCATCAATGTAACAACAGTTATTTTTTTTAATTAATCCATTTAACATACTGATCTGAAGCTGTTATTTATCTTTATTCAAATACAAACTAAAGTAAACATATAGAACAAGTAGGTTTATGGGATGTTTTTCATGTTTCAGTATTTGAGAAGGTTCTGACTCTGATGTTCAAAACATCTGAAGAATAAAATTATTTAAAGCTGCACACCCTATCCCAGAGTGGATTAATCCTAATACTTTATTAATTTTTCTTATTTCCAAAGTAGGGTAGAAACAAGACTGAAACCCAAATAGCCTCAACATTGTTTCAGATCTTTCTTAGATTTGGACAATAACAGAAGACCTGACTGAAGTCCTCTAGAATCTCTAATCAAAAACCTACAACTCCTAAGGAATTGTCACTTTCATAAAGCTCAGGAGGGGCTGACATTGAGTGCCAGTGAGCAAAAGCTGATAATAAAACCCAGAACTGCCATGCAACCAGAATGGGACAAACCAAATGGACAACGGGCAAGAAGGAAAACTGCTTTGCTACTATTTACCCGCCCATCAATTCTGAGCTGTATCCACTGGGGAGAGAAGCTGCTGGAAACAACACAATTTATACATTTAGCTGCTCTTTAGAGAATGGACCATCCAAACAGGCAAAAACTCTGAAAGACCACTGGAGAGCAGCCAAGCAGCTACTAACAACACCTTCATCAACAGGCTCTGTTTCCAACACTCTTGTGGTCATCTCTGCTCATCTGACAACTGTGTCATACAACAGTGTTCTAAATTCTGACATAACTTTTAAAAAAATATCATAATTATAGACACCAAACAGTTACTATTTCTCAAATCCTATGTTATGTAAAGCTGGATTACCATACATTCCTGAAATAAATATGGACTTTCATCTCATACTCTCTTCTCTCTGCAATTATCTCTAAGTAGGTAACTTAATTCCCATTTTGTGTAGACCTTTATATTGGTATCACACCAAACACGTTATAAAACACTGTTGTCAAGTGTAGCAAAGTTCCCTCCCACGTTTGTGATCATGATCTAACATCACTGCTGATGCTCACAGTGCATTATGTCTTAAGTCATCTGTAACTAGTAACTCACTCAATACAACTCAATAATCCATGGCAACAGTGCGTACTGAAACTGCTATTTCTGAGCATGCATCTCATCTGTGCTGAGGGCCATTAGCATGCTTGTAACAGTGCTGAAGGGACTGAGCACTAACCAGCAGAAACAGGCAGAACTCACAGTTAGTGCACTGCAAAGCTTTTTTCCTCTTCACTGACATACTGTGCCACTGAGGCAATCAGGACATCCAATTGAAATTTATGTTGGGTTCCAGGAAGTTTTAGTTATAATATTAAGTGCCCATAATTCTGTATCTCTGTTAGCAGTCACAAGAAATAAAGACTTAATAGACAAAACCCAAAAACATTTGAAAGTCTTCCTTATTAATGAGTTATAAGTATTAATATAGTTATCAGAAATCTTACAGAGCTCTAGGAACTCCAAATTCTTCTAAACTTACATGCAACATTTCTCAGATAGATCAAAACTGGTTGATTCTGCTCAGCCATGAATCCCCACCTCTCTACCCATCCTTCTTAGCCTGTAGCATGCTCCTGTTTTCTTCATCTGCAGGCCTCCTTTTCCCCTCTCCCATTCCTTCCCCATTCACTTCTTCCTGCATCTGTTTGTCTTCTTCCTACCCAAGCTTTCTTCTTTCTCTGACAAAAAACCCCATGATAAACCACATGTTCCAATATTACTGTTCATTACTGGTATAGAAATACTTGTGAATAACTTTATTAACCACACGTGATGAAGAACAGTGGGAGCAAACCCAACAGCAATGGTGGTACATCCACTTTGCAAACAGAAATCGAAGTCTTTAGAGGGTTGGGCATCAAAAAAAGAAACAAACAAACAAACAAACAAACCATATGGCTAAAGTAACAGCCATATCCTAAGGCACTGTCCTAACTGCCAACCTGCTTCCTACCCACTCCTCATCATTACTGACCATCATTAAGCTCCTTCACAAATTCATTTAAACCCCCAGCCTTGTATCCTGAAATGCTTTCTGAATGTCCATATACACAGTGGATATTCAGCATCTTCCCTCAAGCATCTCAGTATTTGAAACCTCTAGTCAAGACAAGTTTTGTTAACTACATAGGAGGCACAACTACATGGTCCCTCAAATTAGAAGGTACAATTACATTTAAAAGCCATCTGTACAGAAATGAAGCTTAATGAAAAAAAAAAATATATAGCCACAAGGGGTATTACAGGAAATTAGTAAGGGAACAAATCCACTACATGTACATTTATCTATTGTCCGTGAGTCTCCAGAAACAATTTCTAATTGGCACTATAATAAAACCCACACTCATTCTACATGAGCACACAAAAAGAAAATCTATGAGCAAATTCCAGAGATGGCTTAGAATGTATTTTACAGGTGACTTGTTAAGTGAAACCAAGGTAAATACAATATAGAAGCTATTAAACCAGTATGCTAATACAACTACTTGAAAGCAGAAAAACACACAGGTGGACTGATGCTTAAGTAACAACCTTTTAAAGCTACATTTGTAAAAGAGTCAAGAAAGAACTGTGAAACCCATGAAATACACTGGGGTTTTATGCAGCCTTCATAATTTATACAAAAACACAGTATGAAATTACAACAATCAATGCAATTTGGTGTTTCAGCTAAGAGGCTGTTTCAATATATATGCTATTTAAAGTAATCTGTTAATAATATAACCTAAGAAGCGGGATTTGGATGTACTTTCAAGTTCACCAAATAAGAAACCATTAAAATATTCATTTTGAATTAACCAACACAGCATTTACAACACACCTTTTTAACACAGTGACAACCAACATCCCCTGCTGCACTATCAATGTGGCTGGGCAAACAGAAATAGCAGATATATATGGAGTAAAAATCCCAGAAAGGGTGTAAATCAGATACCTGTGCCTTTCTCTACAAAACACAAGCTATTTCCAAACCACAGCATATATTTCTACAGTATCACAGGAGAATGTGCAATGTCCAAAACTGCAAGATAAATGAAAAAAAAAATCACAAAGAGGGAACCTTCCTCTTACCTTATCTCAATTCATATTAAATGTTCATTTATCTGCATTACAGTGCAGATAAGGAATAAAAAAATTACATTGGCATGATTGGTTTGCTGGGCATATTTTAACCATGTAATTTTTGTGTCTCCTCCAGCCTACAAAGAAAGCTCAGTATTCACAGTCTCAGTAATATGAACAAGAGGACTCACACACTGGTTAAGTGTTCAGATGCTGCCACTTTTCATGTGTTGTGCCTTTAATCTCCTACAGAAAATAAGATTATGGGATTATATTGTTAACTTACTATTCTTTATGCTCATATTTCAATATATATTTATATACGTCATAAAAATGTGTATCTACACAGTAAAAACAAATCCAAGTGACTGCCCTCCAAGGGAAGCTGCTGTATGTATTTTGGCAGCAACCTGCTGGGCAATCAATACCCACACAGATCTGAAAAAAATCCCCAGAATTATGGTGTTATGTGAGAAAGATGGGATTAATGGAGAGAGGGAAGGAAGGGAAGAGATACTGTGGGGCAAAAAGGATTTATATCTACAGAAAAGCAATATTCTTTAATTCCACAGATGGAGGAAGAAAATGCTTACTAATATAGTATCTTCAAGGACTTGGATACATAGAACATCAGATAAGATTTACACTATAATAAACTCATTCAACACATCTTCCAAACTTGAAACAAAACTGATTTCTCTCCATCTCCAGATCATGGAAGAAATTTCCTGCTACTTACAAAATCTTTCACAAAATCTGAAGAATTGTGGGTGGAAAATAAGTCATAGCCATCAGAAACTAATCTGGAACAGATTCCCAGTGTTTCAGCTCCTTTATTACTGGTTCCAGCACACTGCACTGACTCAATCCAAGAACCACTGAACTCTTTAGAGCACCAGGTTAATTAAACCCAGTTCTGTGTCCTCAGTATTGGATGGTGTCAGGCAAAAAGCTCCTTGAATCTGTGATGCACTAAGAAGACAGATCAGCACTGTCCCTATGCAGCAGTTGGTGGGAGTGACACACAAGATAAACTTTTATTTCATATCACTCTTATTTAAGAATTACTAGCACAGTTATCCACCTCTCTTCTGCAATAAACCACAGAGCCCACTTGCCTTTGCCTCTTTACAACACCTGCAGAAAAATCAAATTGCACCTCTTCACTCACTGCACTTCCCAATCTGGCAGAGAAACAAGATTAATTTCATTTTGTTTAAATTGATATGCAAAGCTCAGAGCTGCAGAACTTGAAGAGGGAATACAAATTTAATTCTGCCAGGCACCTTCAGCAGATGACTGAGGCAGGGTTTACCTTCACCCCCACACTCATTACCAAAGTGCACCTCAGAGATACTGGATGTGTGGCACACCCAAGATCACAATGAGGTCTGTGCACAACACACACAGAGGAATCTACATCCTCAGAAACCAGGACCCATATTTTACTATTACTGACAACAGTCTTCAACCTTCCTCTTAAAATCTAACAATTCAAAATAAAAGAGAGGAAAAAAAATTAAGTTGTTGAAGAAGAAAAAGAAACAGATGAGAGAACAATTTTATTGACTGGGTTAAAATAAAAGCAAGAGAAGCACAGTAAACAATAACTGAAAAAGAAAAAACAAATCTGAAAATATCTACAATTTTTGTAATGTAGTATCTTACAAACTTACAATTACCTGACTGGCCAACTTGTCAAGCAATACATTCTATGCATATTCATATGATTTGCCAACTCTTCTTGAATTTATAGTAACAACATACACTGTAAAATCATAGTTTCATATGGCTTGGCCTGTATTTTAGTGTTCCTAAGTCAATCTTCTAGCTCACACTTGGAGTGCAAACAGGTAAGACAACATGTACACTGAGTTCAAAGCACAGTTTTGACACAACAAAACTGAACCTAGACATAAGAAAAGCTCCCCTAATAGTCAGTGTCATTCACAGATAAAGAAGGTATTATGTGATTTTGAAAGCTCTTTGATCTTCTTCCACTGAACATTTACCAGCTTCTTTCAAGTGCATCACACTACTTTTTGGAAAAAAGTACCACTGTATGTTCTTCCATTGATAATCTGCTAGGAAACTGCTGAAGTATTTCACCCACATTACATCCCTAAATAAAATTTTAAACTTGGAGTGAAACAGAAATGTTGTACCAAAAATGTGTATAAAGTTTGAGCTCAATTATTTAATAAAAAAGGCTCCAGTATACTGTAGAAGTAAATAAAAATTTTCCAATGACAGTATTTTTTAAAACTGCAAGAATTCAGAACGCTGTTAAGTACTACTAGAGCAGCTAGAGCTCTTCTGTAATTGATAGAGCACACATGAATCTCCGCCCCAAGTATGGCCTAATTTCAATTTATCACCTGATAGGAAACATCCTCTGGATTCTTTGTACGCTGGGAAGAGGAATGACAAGTTCCTCCCAACTACCATTTTACCTTAAAAAAAAAAAAATAAATAAAAGCCTCTTCTGCAAAACTGTAGTACAAAGTAGTCAATAAGGAAAATTCTAAAATACTACCAGTCAGCATGGTAATAATTTGGTATATAGCCTTTCTTTTCTAGTTCTTAACTGGAAAGAGGATCTTCTCAGCTCAATCAAATACAAAACACTTCAGGCATCTTTGATCATTCCTAATTCCTCTAATGAAGAATAGCTGGGAAACAGCCCTAAATAGTTATCTGAATTCTACAACATTTTCACACATATAAAATATCAGAGGAAGAAACACTTCCAGTGGTTTTTTATGTATTTTGTGTATATTAGTGCTTTTTTGTAACTACTGCAAGCATCAGTTCAGCTCAAGTCAGGCCAAAAACCAGGAAGACACCAGCAAAGGCACATTTACTGCATTGCTTTACATACAAAACCATCCCCTACACAGGGTTCAGCAGCAGTGGCTAAAGCACCAGCTGATGCCTCAAGCCTCCATGGAAAAGCTTTCCACCCCTGTCACTATGCTGGAGCCAAACTGGAACGGTAATCCAACAAAACAGCATTTGAAAGAATTGTTATCAGGCAATACCATTTCCAAATGTAAAGCCCTACTCAACTCCACTATGCCATCAAGCTCTTAAAAACAAAAGCTCATCAAACCTCCTGTGGATATTACAAGGGGAAGGGGAAGAAGTATAGGAAACAAACAGCATGCAGTAAAACTTTTGACAGACAAACCTAGACAATCCCAGCAGAACTCACAGAAATGCTTCTGGACCTTTCCTTAACCAACTGATACTAATACCCCACTGATTCATAGATGGGTTTGCAACTTCAGTTGCCAGAAAAATATCAAAGATACAGTATTAACAATATTAGTACATATAGCAAGCAAGACAAAATTTATTTATATATTCTATATATAATACAGAGACAAAATATAGAGAGGCATAGCTATTAGCATTACCTGCAAATAATTCCATATGGAAGTTGATCATTTCTACTCAAGAAACACAAACAAAAAACCAATGCAGGTGGAATCCAGCACCCAAGTCCACGTTTTCCTCTGCTCAGTATATACTGGGGACAAAACACGTGAAAAGTTCTATATATCAACACCAAAACTTCAAAGCACAACACACGGTCACACTGACGCATATTGACCTTTCCAAACGATCAAATTCCACGGCAAAACAAAACAACATTGAAGTTTCCTAAAGCTCTCTTTTCCCTGGCCTTCATAACTAACACTGCTGCCTTAGTTTATCCTCAGACTGAAGATATCACACAAGCTCTTCAAAGAGCACTCCAGCTCCACACTTCCTAAAACACAGAGGATCTACAGGTTGTGACTCCACACCTGTTTTTCACATAGTTTATCACCTTTTTTTTTTCTTTTCTGTCTTTTTTTTTAATGTAACAGAACTGTGCCTGTGCAAATCTCAGCTGACTGGACCTGCTGCTTTACATTCCCTCCCCCTTGAGCAGATCTGGATGAAAGAATAGAGAAGAAACAATTTACCCTCTGTTGATACACTGAAGATCCTGGCCATACACTGCTTGCCTTCAACCTATGTTTTTAAATTAATTAGATTTCTCTAGTAACTACCTTTAAAATAGTTTAAGTGACACTTTATGGATTTCCTCTGCCACTCATGTTAAGCCCATTTGATGTTGATGTACTACTTGGAGGGCTGTTATTTCTGAAAAAGAAGTACCAATATTAGCCATCTCTGCTTGTCTCTTGCAGCAATACAGCAGTAATAGAATTACTGATGGAATAATCCAGTAATAAACCAGACTGGAATTATTCAGTGAAAGAATACATATAAACTCACCTTAAAAGTACTTTTCCTATTCTACCCATCTGCTGTGGCAGTCTGAATAGCAGCTAAAGTGAAACTCAGCCAAACAAGCAGGAAGTAGGAATGTAGTTAACTTGTATGTAAAAAAAAAAAAATTACTTACAGAGATAAGACAAATAATGATTCGTTACATAGAAATTATATTTGTTTGCATTATGATAAAGGTCAATTACTTTTATCATACTGATTTTTCAGTGTGCTATTTTCTTATAACTATATATAGCATGTTTTGCTCTAGTCATTAGTCCAAAAAGTTGTATCAATATATATCCTGAATTCTATTTTTCCTGAATTACAATTTAAGTAGAAATTTCTATGTCAACGAAGAATCTTTTATATATATTTTTATCTTCCAATCCATCTGCATTAATTGACACAATTTTCCCAGTATTACAACATATAGCCAATACTTCTAGCTAACAGAGGAGTAAAAACTGTCTCTATCAGCAAAAACTCAATACTTTCAGTTACTTTCAGTCATTCACTTTTGACTTTCTATTGTTTATCAATACAAAAAGCTTTGTCACTTGTAGTGCCATTGTACCTTTCTCAATGCTTTAGAGAAACAACAGGAGGGAAAACCAAGCATATTAGTTCACATTTCTGTTCATTTAGAAGTCCAAGTCTCCTAAAGAATCACTAACAGAACCATAAACAGGCCACCTTTCAATTTCTTTAATCTCAATCACATTACAAAAATAAACATTAGCCTTTATATAACACTTTCAAAGAAGCCTATGATTATACTGGTGTCTTAAAACAGTGTTCTGGAAAAGATCACAGATTTATCAGCACACAGACTAACTGTGTGCTGAAACTACCATTCCTCAACTGATTTTTGGTTAAGAAAATCAGTTTTATTGGGAAGATTCTCAGCTTAGTATATCAAAAAGATTTTTCTGATCAACAAAATATGAACATATAATTTCTTCCCAAAACCACTTTTCGGCCAACTTGTATTCAAAAGCAAAAGGCCACTCTAATTCTTCAGCATAATAATTTCCAGGTAATTTTCTATAGATAGCCTGTAAACCAAAAAACAAGCAAGCTGTTTTCTGCCAAAGCTGGCACAGCAAGTGGACTTACTACAACAGACATTAAAAGCTTATCATTCTTTGGCCACAAGTTTTAATACTGCATCTTTGTTCAGTCTCTACCTTTGTTCCCTGAGACAATCACAGCCAGACTTTATGCCAAGCTAAAAAAACTGTATTTCATCTCAGCCTTAGCCCCAGGCCTCAGATCCTGAAATGAGTGTGTGTTTGAAAGTATTTAATCCCCAGCCTCGTAACTGACTCAAAGCTAACACACAAAAATAACACTCAATATCAGGAGTCAGCACGCTGGTTTTGGGGTGGGTTTCTTCCTTTCTCACACACTAAAGGAGGCACCATAAAGCAGTGCAAATAAATCACACTGTGTCAGAACACCATAACTTGTTCAGGGCTGATCAGGGCTTCAATTAGAGAGGGAAGCTTGTTTGAAATTGTAGACCCTTCTTCAGCTTCCATTTCAGATTTCCCAAACCTCTGAAGAGATTTTTTAAATTTGTCTCTCTTGGGTCAAGGAGACTGTTCTTCTCAAATAGCATCACATGCTGTAACTTTATAAAAAGAAGCACACGGAGGGTTCAGGCAGTAACAAAGGATTTGAATGTTTGAACCACTGAAGGTGTATCTAAAATCTGGATTTGTTCCATGCAATCAAAACTTACTTGGTAATAGAAGTTAATTACAATATTTTAAAGCCTTGACTAATCAGTTAAATGCTGCTGAAAGAAAATAAAAGCTTTTATTCAGTTAATACATCTTTTTTATTATTGCTGTTTTATTTATTTTTTACAGGACTCCTTCCGGGCTTGGGTTCAGTCTGGACCCAAAAACTGAGGGCAGTGTTATTCAGAAATTCTAATCTGAGACAACCAGACTTAATAAGAAGACCGACAGAATTCAGTTAACTTTTAATATGTGAACTGAATGAAAATATGTGCAAAAATGACACCCTCTGAAAAACCTCTGTGACAAAATAATAAGGAATATCGTGTCTATTAATAAAGAGTATAAATAACACGAAAACATAGTCTATCAATTTCCATCTGCTACTTGTTTCTCTGTCTGGTTAAGAAGATAAAAACATTTCTTGAGCCACGCTCTGCCATAGGCACCATAACATTTATGATCAAGAAACTAGCCCACCTCTGCAAAAAGTCAGACATGCCAAGAGTGCCAGTTATTCTTAGAGTGAGACATGACCACAATTTCACGTAATTAGAGATGTTATAAAACGCATCCCGCCCGCTTCTCCCCATCCCCCTCCACCACTACCACCATTGCAGGAGTGACTTGTTACACATCGCGATGAGCAAGTAACATTCCCTGCCCGGGGAGAGAGCGGAGATCAGGCCATAAAAAGGGCACGAGATGCGAGCAGGGATCCTCCCCTGCCCGGGCACAACCTCGCCCTGCCCCGCGCCGGCACCGGGCGTCCCGGGGGGAGCAGCAGATCCTTCCCATCCCCGGGAGCGCCGGCGCGGGGAGAAAGGTGCCCCGGGCGAGCGGGTCACCCAGTCCGGACGCCTGGGACGGAGGGGGAACGGCGGGGAAGGGGCTCGGAGAACCACGGCGGCCGCCAGGGAGGGCTGGGGGGCGACCGCTGCCTTCCCCTTGGTGGCGTACGGAACACAAGGGCGGCGGGGCGAGGGGGCGCCCGGAGCCGGCAGGCCCAGGGCGCTATCGGCGATACGGCGGCTCCACCGAGGCGCCGGAGCCCTCCCCGCCCGCCCGCCCGCGGGGCCTCGCTGCGGGCGGTAGGGGCCTGGGGAGCGGGGTACCCCGGCCCGCCGGGCCCGCGGGCGGCGCGCCGGACGCCGCTCACTCACCTCGGGAGGCAGCAGGCGCCGCCGGGTCTGCATGGCGAGGGGGATCCCCCGGGTCCGCCCCGGGAGCGCTGGGGGCCGGCGCGCCCTCGCCGCCGCCAGCCGGGCTCGCTCGCTGCCTCCGCGGCCAAGGCCGCCGCAGCGCCCGGCAGCAGCGCCCCCTGCCCGGCCCGGCGGCAGCGCACGGCACTGCGGCACCGCCGGGGAGGCGGCGCGGAGCTGCCGCGCCCCCGCCCCGCGCCGCGAGGTCCTCGCCGGCACCCCCGCACCGGGGCCCGGGGTCTGCACCGGCACCCCCCGCGAGCGGGCGGACAGCGGGAGCGGCCGCCCGTTCTGTCCCCGCAGGGACTCGCGGCCCCCGCAGCCACACACACACATGGGCGGGGGGCGGCACCGGGCACCCACCGGGCGCTGCCGGTGCCCCGCGGCCGAGGGACGCGCCTCCGGGCACCGGCTGCAGTGTGTGTAGCGTGACCACTCCACAAAACGTGGTCAGGAGGATTCGCGGCTGGGAGCCGAACATGTGTTATTTTGCCATTTCATGTTGAGTGTCCCTACCATCGGAGAGGGACACACCATACTGCGGGATGCCCTCAGCCGCTCCGAGAGGTGCGAGGCCCGGAGCCATCCGCTGGCAGACACGATCAATACTCAGCAAAGAGGCTTCCAGAAATAAATAAATAAAAAACAACAACAACAACACAAAAAAGAAGCACACAACACACACACACAAATAAAAAGCAAACAAACCTCAAACAAACAAAAATAACAACCCCACACCCACCAAACAACACCAAACACGCTGGCTCCCCTCAGGAGCCGCGAAGACGAGCTGACAGCGTACGCCAAACCGTGACACTGCTCCCGGAGTCTCACCCGTTCTCTCTCCAGGAGGAGGCGGCCGCCCATGCCGGGAGCGGGACTGTTCTCCCGGCTGCGGGCGCTCAAACTCCGGGAAATGTCACTCCCGGCGTGTGCCGCGGCCCGGCGGGAGCGGGCGGGCAGGCGGGGGGCGGCGGTCCCGGGCTGCGAACCGGCACAGCGCGCCCTCACCGCCGCCTGCAGCCTCGGCCGGGCGGGCAGCGCCCGGCGCCTCAACAACTCCTCACGCACTCCTCACCCCTCGCTCAGGAGCCCCTCATCCACCGCCTCAGGAACCCTCCACCTCCGGAACGCCCCACCCCTCGCCTCAGGAGCCCCTCACCTCAGTTCCCCCTCAGGAAAGGCTCGCTTGGTGCCAGCGGAATGGGAGGGAGTCGCTGTCCCCTCACCTAGTGCAGGTCTGTGACCTCCCAGCCGCAGCAGTGCCGTGTCAGCGGAGGAAGAAGGGAAAGGTGAGTGTGGTGGCTGCTAATGCAGTCGCACGGCCATTCCCTCTTCCCAGGCCTTCACACTTACAGGCCATCAGTTTCCAGCAGGTTGGGCTTCTCCATTAACTTCCCACATATGGCAGTGAATGCAGTGTAATGAGCCCCGGTGATAAAATCTAGGCCTGCTTACTCCAAGAGCATCAGCCCATCCCGCTTGAAATGAAAGGGAAGCACTTAATGTTTATTCATTGATTCTGGTGGAACTATGTGCTTTTCAAGCGAAAAATATGAGATACTCCCAATCAACTGAATCATCAATCCATGGGCAAATAGCTGAGGAGATAAAAAATGCTCATCCATCATAGCTGGGAGTAGCATGTAAATGGAGATGGAATTTATTTTCTCCTATAAAGCATTCCTGGTTCACCCCAACTTGCTATCTCTTTAGCAATTAGTATTGTCATGCTTGTGAAGCACAGATGACAGGATGAGATTGGTGCAAATGCACAATTACTGTCCTCAAAATGGTTCTCATGAAACACATCAGACTGATAAACACAATATGCCTGACAAAAAAAAAAAAAAAAGGGAAATTAATTAAAGAGTGAGTGATGTAACACTTCATAACACTTCATAACCTCTGGCCAAATGCATGCAAGTGCATCTATGAATGTCTCACAGAGCCATATCGCTACCATAATTTTGTTCTACTTTTATTCCTTTGGATACAGCCCTTCATTGGGATGTCTTCTCATCAAACACAGAGAGGCTTTTCCTGAAGGATATCATAACTGACTGATTTGCAAGAAGGCTGTCACATGAAAGCATGCAAAGCAGGGTTTAGGAGCAATGGGAATCATATCTCTGAGTTAAGGTGATGGGAAATGGTCTCGTTCCCCATCCCTCCTCGCTATCTTGGATGCCACGTGACTTGTTCCTAATGAAGATGTATCCAGAGGAGCAGCAAACTCCACAAACTCCAGGGTGCTGCTCCAGGCAGTTGTGGTGCCAGACACCTGAGCTCAGAGCAGAGATTGCCCATCCTGTGTTCTCAATGTGCTCTCTCTGCTAGAAGAGGAAATATTTCAATATTGATAGTGAGAAACATTGTGTACAAACCAAACCAATAATTTAATTCCCCCCAAGCCACAGCATGGCTGTAAAACATGGACCACGACCTTACACTTGGCCCAAGAGTCCAAGTTACAAACTTTCCAAAACTTATCTGTAGCTCTTCTACATCTGTGAGCCTCAAGAGCATTGTCCTAAGAAATGTTGCCTGGCAGTACCCCTCATGACACCTTGCTGTTGAGCTTGCCACCTCTTTTCCCAAGTATTTTGTCACTTTCTCCCAGCTCTTTATGAGAATCTACCAAGGAAAAAGGAGAGCAGAGAGAAGAGGATACCCTGATTTGCAAAAGGCAGGGGAGACTGGTAAAGGGGTGAGAGGATCACAGAAAGGTGAGGGGAACCTCTGAGGTGCCCTGGTTGCAGGGATCAGCACAGAGTTACAGGGTCAATACAAAGATGTGTGTAACATGTGTATGCTGGGATCTAGGAGTTCCAGGGAATTCTAGGGATTAAAATAATGCCAGAGTAATCTTTGAACAACAGAGTAAAGAACAAATAAGAGGATTTTTAAACTACGTGGTGAAACTTGCAGAAACCTGGAGAAAACGAAGTTTCATAATGGCTTCACTCTGTTCCCTGGTAGAAATAGTGAAATGGTTAACAACAGTGTAGGAAAGGCAGAAGAACTCAATCAAAATTCCTGGTCTGTTTTTGGGAAAGAGCCATATGATACACAAATATCAGATGATGATGATGATGATGATGATGATGATATACATTCCATTACAACAAGCACTGAGGAGGATGTTAAACAGAGGCTAATGAAGTTGGCTATCAGCAGGCTCAGGTAACTTGCATCCAAAAGTTTTAAAAGCACTGGCACAGAGTATCTTTAGACCATTAATGTTGATTTTCAATAAATCTTGGAACACTGTTCAAGTTCCAGAAGACTGGATGAAATATTGTACAAATAATTTAAAAGGGTAAACAAGGTGACCAAGGTAATTACAACCTGCCAGACTGACAAGAATTCTGGGTAATAAAATGGGACATTATCTATATTACTTGATTTAAAAAGAATTAAAGGGTGGAAACACAATAAATGCAAATTAATGTGGAAAATAAATCTTGTGAAAATAATTTGATTTTTAAAATGGCATTACAATTTTGGTTGATGAAGGTAAATAGGTCTGCAAAATATTTGCTCTGGTAACTTGCAGCATTTTAATTAAGAAGCCAAAATGATACCAACTCATCACAGCACTTATTAAACTGTTGAGACTCTTAACTAACTGACAGTTACAAAGTGGGAAAATAAAAAGTCATCATCAAAGAATGTGTTTCTGCATCCTATGGCAATTAGTTCTACACTGCATTGTACTGATATTAATGGTTTTAAGAAAAACATAAAACCATCACTTAAAGAGTTTGCAAGTGATGCATGCAATAGGGATTCATAAATAACAAGTCATGCTGCAAAGTAGCCTGAGACAGCTTGTTAACAAGTAAGGTGCATTTCTGTATAGTCAAATGTAAAAACATGCACCAAGGAATAGAGGGAGTGAATACAACTTAATGCTCAAAAACCTCAAGAATCATCACATATAATCAGAAGAAAATATAGTGTGGTGTGGTGCTGTAGCCACAAGGATAATGCAATTCTTGGGTTTATAAACAGAAGAATATAGAAATATTTCTGTATTTATTTTTCTGGTACTTCCACTATTTACTCTGGTACTCCCACTGCTCCTGAAATTTGATAACCCAATTTCCTTAATTCCTTAATAGAAGCATCAATAAGAATTATTTAGACTGGAAGTGAAAAGGTTCAATCTATTTTAGTGTCATAAAAGAAGGTGAAGGGGTGACTCAATCACAGGTTTTAAGGACTTCCAAGATTCAGTGAGTGTATGCAGATGTATTCATCTTCCTTTGAAGTCTTCTACCAGGGAAGGTAATTAATCACCAAGACAGTTTAGGATGGGACAAGCTGGATTTCCCAGCACTGGGAATGTCAAAATCAGGAGGTCATAAAAACTTAATTTTAACAGAAGCAGGAGTTCAGTCCCATCAGTCTGCTCTCTGGGAGGTAGAACTCTGAGTCTGTAGCTGTGGTTTTAGCTGCTTTCCTATGCAGAAGTTGATTTCCTAGGGCACTAAGAAGTAACAACCTGTCATTCCTTTCAGCATCATCTGACACAGCTCATGTGCTGCTCAGCACATGATGGGAGCCAGCCCTGGGGATGGCAATGTTTACAGTGGTTGAAGGGATGGGTGGACTCGTTCACAGAAGGCAAAGCCTTTGAAGCATATTGCATGCCAAGATAACTTTTCTCACTCAGGAAGCCTGAGACATACATTGCTGGAAGCTGGGAGGTTACTCCTGACAAGTGTGACTATATGATTATCCTGCTACTAAATTCTTCCTTTGGCATCTGCTTCTGGCCACTGTCACAGACAGCACAGTGATCTTGTGCCAAGCAGACTCTCAGGTCTACACCAAAGCTGACCCACACCTGATCTCTGAAAAGTGCAGTGGGAAATTCAGTGTGAAGGGTGAATAGGTGCTTGATAATATGCATTGCACAGAAGAGAGCAAGAACCAGTGGAGAGAACAAGAATTCTTAATATTAGAAGGACAAAGGCTGACTTGGGTAGGGGATTGTACATAAGACTCTGGATGTCTCCAAAATCTGTCATTGAAACATTCAGCAGTCTCTCAGTCTGATCCAGTACCATCAAAAAAACTAGGACACCTTGCAGCAAAATGTTCATTACTTTCCCAGCGTAGTTCCTGATACAAGTGCTCAACCTTCTAGTGATATGCAAGATCTCGAGTAGGAAAGACCTATGCTGTGAGCCTGAGTCCAGACCTCTTGAGTGACTGAAGATTTTATTCACTGCTCCATGGAAGAAAATGTTGGCTTTTTTTCTGCACAGTTGTTAATAAGTGCCTGCATGCCACATTGACAGAAACAATACTCTAAGTATTCATTACTAACGCCGTCCCTAGTGAAGGACTTAGTGATCATGTAACCAGTTTATGTTGTAAAATAAACGCCCTCGCTGATAACAGCCTCGGAAAGAGGCGAGCAGACGGCGCTGCCGCCTGCAGTGCCGTGGCTTTGCCCTCTAGTGGCCGAGGGACTGGCTCAGCTCCGGTGAGGTCTGTCTTTTTACGTTTTGATTACCTCATCAGCCTTGAATCTTTGATTTTTTCTAAATTCTGTGCAGTCTTCATCCATTAAACTCAAGTACAACCTGCGCCAGAACAATGTGAATCAATAAAATCCTTGGCTTAAGATTCTCAGAATCCTATATTAAGGTTAACTCAGTATTAGTGAGTCATACGATAAAGCCACTAATACATGGGCACTTAATTAATCTATGATGCATTTTCCACCAGATAGGACTTAATCTCCTGGAAGGAAAAAGGCCTGCTAGGTCACCATCTCATTGTGTGAGTCAGTTTAGAGTCATTGCATGCTGAATACCTATTCTTATTTTGTCCAGTTGAAATTTTAAATGTGCCATGTATCCTTAGGAGCTAAAAAATAAAAAAAAAATTTAAAAATTGCGTGGTAATCCTTTTCCACAGTAAACTCAATAGGTTATGCCTTTGAAAGGGGTATAACTTCTTTATTGTCTTTACTGGCTAAATCTTGAAACATCCATCACTTATCTGTCCAAACATCAGACAATGGCCTAGAGGCTCTAAGAGATCTGTGTCTATATCTTTAAACCTCTATGGGATCTTGAACAAGGGCCTCGGACTTCAAGGACATCTCAATTTTTTCTCTTTCTCTCCCTCTGGCATCCATTATTTTAGATTATCACACCAAATTTCATAAGGAAATTGCACTTACTCAATTAAATTGTTTACCTTTTTCTCTCTTTCTCGCTTTTTCCTGTATCTTTAGTACCTCTTGGTCAAATTTCTGCCACTGCTGAAAAAGTGGTAAGTCTCAAAGGAAATTTAGTTCTTACAATTTTTGTGTCAATCCATTGCCAGAAACAGGGGGGCTGATCCAAAGCAAGTCCAACTCTGCTGGTCCATACTTGGTGTGACAGCAGCTTGTTTGTCAGTCAGTGCCCTGGCCCTGCAGACAATGTGGAGGGAGCTGAAGTCATTGTGGTAGCATCCTGGTCATGGCAGGGCTGAGGTTGGTGCAAGGAAGAGATGAGAGGGTGAAGCCATAAATCCATGTGCAAACTCTCATACTCACAGGACAACTTTTCAAGGGTAGTTATTTGATCTCAGAATTTGAGCGTGAGATATGATACTCAGGTAATTAGAAAGCCTTTGCTAAGCAAGAAGTCAAATTACAGGATTTAGTAGTTCAAATAAACAACTGGATCATTTCATTCTTATTGTTTATTTTGCTATTCATCCGTATTTACAAGCCCTGGAAATGCTTAAGTACCTTTTTGATTACATTCCTGTTCTGGCCAGAAGCTGGAACTGGCTTTAGTGAATACTCTTGGGGTTCATGTATTTGTGTGGCTATTCCAGATGAACACGTCTGAGCTCAGTAACAAAAAACCTGCTAGGATCTGGAATCAGGAGAAACAGGTTCTTTTTCAACTCTTTGCTGCCTTGCTGAGTGACATTTAACCCCCCTGATCCCCTTTTCCTGTGTGCAGTAAAAGTAGTTATATCTACAGCATGAGTAAGTTTTCCATGAGTCCTTAGGAAGGTCTGTGAAAACACTTTGAGAATCTCCAATGGGAAAGGTTATGATGATGATTACATGAAAAGCCATCATTTGGAAGATATGAAATCACCACCCAAATATGTGCTTTCTGGTTCACTGAGAGAAAAGAAGTTTGAGATACAAAAATGAATAGGAGTTTGAAAGATTAACTCCATCTACAGAACTTCATCTCTCTAAAATGCTGACAGATATGTATTTTCCATTTGAAGATCTGAAAGTGTTTTACAAATAGTTGAAACCTGCTAGTCACCCTGTGAGGATTAAACAACCTGCTCGTTAGCACTCAAAAAATGCATGTAAGAGTTTGGCCTGAAATTGTACAACTTCTGATTTTACAACCTATCCCTCATATATTGGGGTGTCACTGAAATGTGCAATTATTTAATTTCCTCAGTCATATAAAATTCTTTTAAGGCTGATAGTACTCTAGGAATAATGTTGGAGCTGTGCCAGAGGATGGCGGATGGTAGGAAAATTGAGATTCTCATTGTTTGGATAAAAGTAATAATTCATACCAGTTTGGTCTAAAAAAAAAAAAAAAACTGCCTTAAGTATGATATATTGGTGAGGAGGGAGGCCCAGCACAACTCTATAAAGAAAAATCTCACAACTTCTATAAAGAAGTTGCAGAGTTGTTGATAGGCCTACACATTTTTCCATATGCACCACCAAAACTTCTACACTTCACAGCCAATAGGAAGCACAATGGTGAGGAACAGGTGATTTTTAAACCTAAACCAGAAATGGCCCTACAATGGAGCATAGAATCTCACAAATAACATCTTAGACATTTGTGTGGGCTTCAGTGAACATGCTTGGGGTACTCACTCCCAGAAGCAAGGCTTATGCAATGTGCTGGCTGGGAGCAAACCCCAGCAGACACTGGCAGAGAGGAATTCCACTGCAAACAGTAGCACAGAGGATGTTTTGTGGAGGATTTTTGAATGACTGTTTTTGTGAACAGAAACCTACTCCCTTGAATGTCAGTGCTTCAGATGCAAGGAAAATTCTAAGGAAAAAAGGATTTTAGAGAAATCAAAACTCTACAATTCAAACTTGACTTTTAATTACATACAGAGCAAAATGAAACTGCAGCAAATTGAAAAATCACATGAACATTGGTATTATTAAATAACTCATTATTATGAGTTTTGCAGTGATACCTTTTGATGTGTCTTTTTTTTTTTGTTTCTTCCAGCATAACTATATTCTATGACCAAAAAAGCTGTCAGAATTTTTTACAAATTCAGTACTCAAATCAAAGAATTCTGTTCATCAGTGTACTTATATAAATGGAGACACATTTTACACAGAAAAACATCTAATCATTTTAAATCCTGTTTCAGTCTGTGATGTCTTGTAACAGTGAGTTCCATGCACTAATTGTGGCACTTTAAAAGTATTTTCTTCCAGCAGATATAAATGTTCTACTGCACAATTTGACTTGATACCCTTTTTTCCCTCATATAAGAAAAACTGTTCTCTGTATAACCCTCAATTCTGTTTGTTTCTGCTATATACCTTCTTATCCTTCTTCAGTAAAGATCATGATATTTTCAATTGATCTTTAAATCACAAGTTTCTCTGCATCTTTATATGGTGTCATTTTCAGTTTTTAATTCCTTAGTCCCTATTGGCAGCGTGAGGGTTATGGGCTGTGGTGAGGGGGCTGTGTCACCAAGTTAGAGAAGCTCTGCTGTTCTGTGGTTGTGTGGAAGGCACCTAAATAGAAATTGAAGTCCAAGGTGGGAACACAGACAAAATAAACAGATGAAGGTCAGAAACTGCTACATCTGACTCCTTGTATAGCCTGTGCTGCCAGAGCACAGCAAACAGGGACATATCCCATCTCTGTGCCTCACAGACATTGGGGTGCAGCACTGGGACCCTGAGGAACAATGCTATAATATCATTTTTTCTCATAATTTCTTTCACTGATTCCTCCAGATCCGCAGATCTGTGAACCTGAGAGAGGAGAGGGAAAGCTGCCGATCTCGGTAGAAGGGGGGATGCAGAGAGAAGGCAGAAGATGAGGGACAGCAGCAGCAGTGAGGGCACACATCTTCCATGAAGCTCATAGTTTCTGTTTGAGGTAGGACATACGTTTCACACAAAGTTTTCAGTCTAAGTGTAGCACTGTCAACTTGTCTGTGACCATGCAGCTACATGTTTCCAGTCTGGTTGGTTTTGTTGTTTGAGGGGCCTTTTTTTGAGGATGTAAGTAAACAAAAGTATAAACCTTCATCTATAGTACTTTTTTTTTTCTTTCTTTCTTTCTTTCTTTCAATGCTTATGTGAAAGGTTTGATCTGATATGTATATATGAATTCATTCTTTAGGTCTTTCTAAATTCAAAGGAAGAGCTGAGTTTTCTTTAGGGAGGAACTGAAACTTACTTGAAAGGAAGTGATAGATGTAGTTAGCTCATTGTTATCTTAAACATTTCCCTTCTTTGTTGCACTGGAGATAGATGAACAGCTGCTATACATGGACATACATGACTCCCAAGCTCTGGTTATTGGTCATTAAATCATTCAAAGTGTGATTCTGTCAAAAGGGATTTTATTCTTGAAGGAACCCAGCAGGCCTCACTTTGGCAACACTTTCTTGCCTTATCTGCTGCTGGTATCTTGGTCTTTTCCCCCCTACTTCTCCTTAATGAGAGGGGGTGCAGTGGGCATCAAAACCACCATCCTTTGTGCACAGAATATTTGAAGCTGTCTTTCAAAGGAGAAAGGCTCACACACCTGTGCTGAAGATCGCAGGCACATCTTGTTTTTTAAATAACTCAGGAATACATTGCTCAAATTTAACCACACTTGGCTGAGGCAACTGGTCACTGTTGTAGGGGAGGGCCAAAAATAGCTGCCGCTGCTGAGGGCATGGAGAAGGAGGCAGCCGCTGCAGTAGCTTCCAGCAGCAGGTGGCTGTCAGCCAGCCACTCTCAGGGCTAAAATTCTTCGTATGGTTATATCTCCTTTATCAGAACTGCCACAGGGAATACAGTGCTCATACCTCAGGAAAAAGTTGTGATTGGGGCAGGTAAAGAATGGTTAAAAACACGAGCTCCTGCTTTCATCAATTCTTTGAGCAGTAAAATGGTTCACAGACACACAAAGCTTTAAGCACACCCTGAAGTATTCAAGGCATTAACGAAAATCCAAAGCATCTTGTTCATTTCAATTACTTCTCCACCCACATTCTTCATTGAATTAAAGGATATCCTACACACTCTTTTGTTTCACTTATTCCCCAAAGATTGTTTCATCGTACACCAAGCAAGGATCTTCAGCATATTCATAGTAACGTCTTGGTCACGGCATTCAGCATTATGATGTTCCTGGCACAAGGGATGTTATTAAAGGATTGAAGAGATGAATAGATGGCAGATTTCCCCAGGGCAGCACATCAGAAAATGGACATCAAAAGAACCTGGCTCAAAATGCAGTGGGTATTACTGGATCCTGACAAATCCCACTCATTTCTGAACAGTAACACTGTCAGGCTGTGTTAGGGATATGTCCATCCTGGAATACCTCCATAAAACTGTTTGCTTATCCCTAAAAGCACAACCATTTCAACACCCACCCCTCTAGTTGAAGATAGCATAATCTTCATTAGTCAAAAGTAGTTTGGGCCTAAATCCAAATACAATCTTACACAAATAATTCCCGGCATCCCAAGACTCAGGCTTTGTAGCCATCAAAATTACCTTTTTTTCCCCATCATTTTTCATGAACTCATCTGGATTGCCCTAGAAACCCTGAACGTGTGAGTCTCTTTCACAAGACATGTAGGTTGTCACGTATTACAAGTCATCTTCACAGACCCCAACAGGATAACAGGCCACAGTCTGTGACAGGAAATTTTAAAAATTTCTATTTCCTTTTTTACCAAGAACTGGTTGGAATTTATTTTCTTAAAGCTATTTCAAACTATGAGTAACAGTTCCTGAGCATGCATTGAGAAGGGAGAAGCACATATACTGACACGATGTCATCACCTGAATTATTCTGCTGAGATATAAAAATAGTTTGGAAGGTAGCATGGCCAAAATTACTATATCATTTAATTACAACCTACTTTCATGACAGGCCATCAGTTAATTAAGAGTGTCAAAATGCTGCATTGCCTCCAGGTTCTACGTGTTTTGCAAATGACATGGAAGTCATCTTTTTAAATAGCAACAGCTTAACTGAAAATGTAGAACCCATAGTGAAACGCTTTGAAAAATGAGGCAGTCAACTGAGCTGACCTGAAATTCCCCACACCATAAATTCACCAGGGAAGACAGTTATAACCCATTTAATTTACTCTCTGAAGATCACATTCACATGACATCAAAACTGCTTTTCTGAAATTGTATCAATTTTGAAGTGTTATAAAACAGGAGCCTGAAGTTACTGTGTTCTGTGCAGGTACACACAGGGCCTGGCTCCAGCCCCAGCACTTTCCCTCCAGGCTGCTACAATACAAACAACTGGAAAGCAGGAAAAGGCTTAGAAAAAAGGGTTTTTTTCCTTTAGAAATAAGTCACCTTCACTGATTCTATGCACCACATATGACATGAGAGAAAAATCTCTGTAAAGGGAATAATGTTGCTTTAAACTTAGAAAATTAAGGAATTGGTTTACCTATTTGTTATATCTGATGACAAATCCCATATTCTCTTTATAGAGTTATGTAGGTTTTTTTATTAAACAAATAATTTTGTATTAATTATGTAACAGTTATATAAATTGTATCAAAACAAAAAAGTAATAAAGTGAAAAGCAGACTGGATTCAAAGGTCACATTTCCAAGCACCAAAGGATAAGAGTAGTACCCATATGCAGAAAGAAGCCAAGCATCTTGAAAATGGAACAAAACCAGAGCAGTCCCTCTCACTCATTGTTCCTTTTGCAGTGAGGGGTTTGTTTCCTTGGACAGACAGAAAAATACTGTTTATTGGCTGGATTTTTCTTTTCTTCCAATAAAAATAGATGCTTCACACTGGGGGAAAAAAAACCTGACGAGCAAACATCTCCCCCTATGGTTTGCAAGAAGCTTAGCATCTTAAAAATAATAATTAAAATCATGTCTCTTGGCTGGATAAGGGAGCCAAGCCAAAACTGAGCCAGAAGTTTATGCAGTATGGCAACATGGAAGTAGATGCTATAGGAGAGTGCTTGAATAAAAAGTATGAGGCTACAAGAAAGAAATCTAATCATTCAGAAATGTGGCAGGCTCATGGTTTCATGACTGTGACAGTGTCCAAGTGATTAACAAATTCAGGGTTGGGGAAGATAGACTGAATTTTCAATATAATTTACATGTGGGAGTAAGGGGAGTGCATTAGGCCTGTAATTTATGCAACAGGCAAAGAACTTCAAATACTAGAAAGAACTGAATGAGCTTTTTAAGTTGACTTCAAAGTGCTCCCTACTACTAAAGACTTTGACTGAGAAAAGATTTGAGCTTGGTAAAAATGCCATTTAATCTAACAGGCCATAAAAGTGAAAGCTGACCAGTAAACAAGAGTGCTTTGCCAGATGACAAACACCTCAATGCAACTTTCACAAAATGGTGATTATTCAACAATACGATGTCTCTTTCAAAGAGAGTATGTGTGGGATTAATCCTGTCATCCATGTCCTCATGCAGGGCATTGTTGCTGTTTCTGTAAGGAAGAAACCCTGAGCCCTGTAACTGGACTTCACTGCCATTCACAACTACTGAAAACCAGCTGTCACTATGCTCATGGAGGTTTAAGGTAAAGGGACAGTGTTTTTACAGAGAACAGTCTGTACAAAGGAGTTGGTATCCAGCAAGGCCCATTACACAATACAATGGTGCAATATTAATGGAACATTGTGTTCTCCCCTGAGCACTTACCTTCCGTGTTTGACAGGCAGTGCTTGGGGTCCAAGCATTAGCCCAGCAGTGGCTGGGATAGGGTTGGCTCCAGCCCTTTCCCCTAATGGTGGAAAATATCCCATTGGTTGCAGTTGCACGAGCTTAGCAAATACTTCACATACTAGCCTGTGCTGGCCTCCTTATTAATGGAAACATACTTAAAATTCCCATTTGCCAGGTGTAATGTTAAACATGAACTGGATGAGCCTAGAATCCTGCAGACACTGTAATGTGGCAGGGGAGGTAAAACTAATGATGATCTTTAATGTCCCCTCAAAACCATTATGACTTCTTATAGATACTAAGTCACAAAAATTGAGTGAAATAACAAGACTGTCACTGGTTTTATGTAAAGATCTCCTGACTAAATACAACCACTAATTATTCTAGGCAGGCATACCCACTTCCCATTGCTTCATTTCTTTCACTAGTCCAAATGAGGGGGAAAAAGACCCAAATAAAGAAACAGCAAAAACATCTGAGACACACATGCTCACCTTGACCATGTCATTTATTGAGTCGGCAGCGATGGCAAACGGGGAATCAATCGGTCTTACCGTCACAGGCAAACCCCACCACCAAATCCCATGGAAGTGTGTGCACACTCCTGCTTGTCCCATGAACTCCATGGCTCTGCTGGAACCCTCCTGCTCTCCTGGCAATGGTTTGCCTTCGCAGCAGTGTGGCAACTCCCTGCTCAAGCAAAAGGACATTGCTTCACTGGGTGTAATCAAGCCTATAAAAAAAACCACCTCGGGCTTATTTATGCCTTGCTAAATCACATGATTGACATTTTGTGGAGTGCTGTGAGTCAGACACTTGGGAAGGCCTGACCAGCTATTTCCTCAACATCTCAGTGAGAGATGTCTGTGTGTTGTTCATGTTTGTACCTCAGCAGTCAGTCAGATGAATGCTTTGAGTTTGCTAAAAAAGCCTGGAACCCCATTTCAAAGTGCCAGAAACCTTGCAAACATAATTTTGATTATGATACAGAATTAAATAGGGCACAGTAAATAACAGCACATACATCAAGAAGCTGCACTCTTGGGGGAGAGAGTGGGGGGTGAGAAATAAAAATGGTCTTTGGCATCTTTGACATCTATCTTTTGCTTCCATCAAAAAAGATTAAACCAAAGAGACATTATGAGTATAAAACTTGCAAATGTTTCTGCTTTAACAGGATTACTTAAATATGGTAGGAACAACTGTTAAAGCTTGTTTTTATTGTGCAAGTAGACCAATGCATGTAATTCATCCTGCAGCAATTTTTCATGGGGCTGCTTATGAGGGCAGGAGTAATTGAGGACAAGTATTTAATCACCTCTTTCTTATCTTGGCTTATCTAAGAAGATAAAAGGGCAACAATTGAACCAAGGCACATTTCATACAAATTTTAACACAGAATAATACCTCAGCAGAGAACCTAATAAAAAGAATTGCTCACCATATTTATTCAACGCAAGTGAATTCTTGTTCTGAAAAGTTACTACTTTCCTTTTTTCTTTTCCAACAAATACTGGCCATCCTGAATCACAATGAACACGAGGACCTGAGCAGTTTGAAAGCATCAGCACACTGTGTGGCAGACAAATTCAACAGTCCTGTTTCTCAGACAATACCACAAAAGCTATAGAAAAAGGAAGATGACAGAAATGCAGTCACAAAAGCAAACACGATGGGTGTACATTCCTGATGATGCTGCTGTGAGCCATTGAGGAAATGGAGGTGTAAGACACCTAAACCTATTATTACAGTTTACTGTAAAGCCATGAAGTGCTTGTGCAGATTAAAACCAGTAAGACTGTGTGCATTTTCCATGGAAGAGTTTCCATCAGTTAAGATGCTAATGATGTTTGTCTGCTTGTAGTGAAAGAGCAAGCAAGCTTGTTCAAAGAATTCACCAGGTTATCAGTGACCCAGACTGCACTATAAAAATCCTCTGTAATTTACAAAACCATCAGGATAGAAAATATATTCCCCTAGAAACAAATCTAGATTATCCCTTCAAATTTGATTATAGCCTTTTAAAGAAAAAAGAATATCTGGAATATTTTTATGGAAAACCTATTTCAAGGTTCTCAGGAGAACTGAGCTGGAAAAATCACCATGTAATGGGATAAACTACTACAATTTCAGGGCTGCAAGTGGCCAACATGATTTCTCGGTACACACTGCCAATGAAAGCAACTCAAAGGGCAGGAGATGAGTTAGAGGCAATAATATTCCTGTGTTCAAAAGTTAATAATTTACAACAACACTGAAATCATGCTGCTGAAAGGTGGTATAGTGAAGACTATAAAATAATACATTCCCTGTTTTTCAGAAGACTGACATCACTTTTGTGTCAAAATGGAAGGAAGTCTCAGCAAATTGCCCAAATATCCAGCAAGAGATCATGAGAAAACCCAATGTCTTTCAGTCAAATTTAGTAGCAGGTTGTGGAAAACTTAAGCCATATAGGAGAAGAAATCCTTATTCAAATTAAAATTTATTATAGGCTGTATTTGCATTCTTTCAGAAACATGCAAATATGCAAAATGTCACTAATTATAACTGTCAATCACAGAGTAGACCAGGTCTCTAGCAATTGAGCAAAGGTTTCAAAATAAATAGAGCAAGAATTTAGTTGCATTTTTACTCCCTGGAGATTGGAACAATGCTGTAAGCAAGCTAGGGTTAGTTTCCATTCAACACCATGTGTCAGAAACCATTTGAAACCAGATCTTGTCACAAAAGTGGAAATTCCATATCAAATATGTCAGTAACTTTAAAAGTGATTTTCAGTGAACAAGAACCTGCAGTATGAAACATCCAAACTTCAGCAGCTTGTCCCAGTAAATCAGTATTCACCCTGAAGGAGACATGCAGAACAGACTCACTGGGAAGGCTGTGCAGCTGTGGAGTGGCTGGGGCAGAGGGCAGTGAGGGTACATTGGGCCCACATGGGACAGCTTATCTGCCCATAGTGCAGGCAGAGTGAACTGGACAGAACCCCTATTTCACAACAAAAAATTTAGAAACAAACTGCAAGTTAGAGATTCTGACGACCTCATCACCCAAGGCTTCAATATGGCCAATCCTTCCCTCTTCCCAAACTCGGTGTGACCCTGGCAGCAGCACAAGCTGCCCTACAACGTCTTGCCAAACCCCAGCAGCAGCAGCAGGGTTAAAAGGCCAGTTCAGTCCAGCCTGTGAGGCTGATTTGTTGCTGGCCATCCCCACCCAGCCTGCCTGCAAACACTTCCCTGTTAGGAGGTTAGCCTTTATCTCCCAGAAATTTCAAGCTCATTGGCAGGTAGTGTGGCAAAGGTGGCAAGATGGGCTCCTGTAGCTTCGGAGCAAGCCGGTCCAGCTGACCTCAGGCTTCAGCTTGGGAAAGCAAAGGAAGGGGAAACCTTGCTCTGTTGGCAGCAGAAAAGCCAGACATCAGTGAAAGCTTCTCAGGGAACTTCACTCTTGCTGTGCAAAGCACTGGCATCCTGCTGACATGTGCTGAGATTTTACATCTTCACTTACCTATGTCAGGCAATAATTTGCATTGCTTGGAAATTTCCAGCTTCACACACAGCCTCAAAATGAGATCTGCTGTTTTCACAATGTTGTTTGCACCACACTTCCAATGTCTGTAGAGAGCTGGTCTCACAGCACTGGCTCTTCTTTGTCAGCTAAGTTGCATTAGACAGAATCTAAAAATATATTGAATACTTTCTAATATTACTTTTTGACATAAGCAGTTACTATAGCTGCAAGAAGGATGTTGCAAAAAAGCCCAAGAGGTTGCATAACTCCTTTTCTTCGGCTGGGATATGTGCACTGAAAGGTCAAAAAGCCGTGGAATAGGGTTTTTTTTGTTTCAGCATTTGCCTTGGCATTCACACTTTAACAAAAATATCAAAAACAACTTCAAATGAGCAGTTAATCTCCTTTTACTTCAAAGAGGCAACTAATTTATCTTAGCTACAAAAATCTACCTGCAGTGCAAAATTCAAGGAGATGCTGAATAATATGTGAAAGTCTGACAGATAACACTTGACAAAAAAGCAGCACCTGAGCAAGCTGGGGATCTATTGCTTAGAGAGGGAGCTTAACAGCACAGAAAATCCACCAAATACTATGTGCTTATCACACAGAAGTAGCTTTTTATACCAACTGTACATAAATGTAGCTCTCTCCTCTCAATTTGGTATTCATTAATTTACAAAGCACATAGAGGAGGCAGAGCAGTACTCCTGAAATAAAGGCAAATCAAGGCCCTGGAAGATGTACAAGTCTGTTTTTTCTAGTCCAGTAACAGTAGTGGATGTGAAATGAAAGCCCCAATAACCCTGCTCTAGATAGCAACCCAAGCTTCCAGCCAAACATACAAAGATAACCAATTTTAGTATCAGTGTCCTTGCTTGCTCCCCAAATCCTTGATTGATACTGCATTAAGTATTGATTGATACTCATATTTCTGAATAAATCCATTAAGTTCTTCAGTGCCTGCAAACTGGTCTTTAAAAGAGAGGGATTTTAAGAAAAAAATATTTAATTGGAAAGCAGTTAAAAGCAAATAACCATTCCCTGCACTTGTGCTGTCAATTCTGTGAAGCTGCTATGGCTGCTGTTGTGATGTGCTTTTCTTCTGCATCATTTCATTTGCTCAAGTACAAAACAGGGATCATTTAATTAGTGAAATCTGGATCACCAGCATAAAGACTACCCATTTGTTTGTTGGACAAACCAGTATAGCCTTTGAATAATAAAAGCAGACTGATCTTAAGTGCTAGTGGAAGAATTTACTCACTCACCTTCACCTAAGGGATAGTTTGCTCAGCCCTCTGTAAATTCCCACTGTCCAGAGCTGCAATGGTTCTGATTCCAAGGAACCTCAGGAGGATCCTTCCTGGACATTCCCCAGTAGAGGCATGAATTCATCTCTTTATGTACAGTACAGCTTTACTGTGCTTTTATGGCTTCAGTTCCTTCCTGCTAACAGAAGTACACTGGTCAATCAACCTACTGCTCACTAATTAAATCAGCTGTAAGAACCCCAGTGCTCATTTTGTACACACCAAATCCAAAACATTATTTGCGAAGATCCTGGCAGAAGGGAGCTCATAGCAACTCCTAGTTCCCATGGAAAGTTGACAAATATGAGTGAGTTATCAACATATTTCCACAGCAATTCTAAATTCATCCTTATCACTCCCGTGCACTCTTCAAATAATACTACACAACAAAAGCTAAAAATAAAAAACCCAAGGTCTGTATTGTGCATTGAATGTTCTTTTTATATTAACTCCTGCCATCCTAACAGACACTTCCAGCTGTAAATTTGCTTTTCCTTCCAGCTCTGCATGGGAAATCCATGCACCCAGCCCCTAGTTTATATCACCACTGCCTACTCAGTAACCTCAGCTACCACAACACACAAGCATCTCTTTTTCATAGAGAAAGCTATGAAACAATTGCAGGTCTTTACAGACTTCTGCTTAAGAGAAGCCAGCCCAGCCATGAACTAGGGAACTACACAAATGCACCAGCAGTCGGGGCAGGAAGGTCAGTGTTTGTTGTCTCTCACATTTGCCAATTCCTTGATTTTCACTGATTGAGCTTTGAAACATCTGGATTGTATGTGAGGGAGTCTATCTCCTTTCTGCTTCATCTTCCTACTTTCCAATCACTGCTAAGTTATTTAATGTCAAGAGCATTACCAGTATCTTTAAAATGTAAGCAGAGTTAAGCAGGGAGCAAGCACAAGGGCTTCAGAAGTATGGTGGTTATCATGCTTCAAGCCAAGCAAAGAACTTAGTGTTCACCTCTATGAGGGGAGCTTTTATTTGCCAACACTCCCAAAACTGCTTTTAGTAATCTTGCATTTCCATCAGCATGTACAAACACTGGTTTTGTTATACCATGAATAAATACAAAAGAAAAAGAGCTTTTCCCACAACAGCCTCAATGGGCTACTTTTAATTAAAATCAGTTTAATGATTGATAAGCTCTAGTATTTCCAGCAGCAAATCATAAGTGGTTGACTGTTTCCAGAGACAGTGAAAAAACTGAAGATAATGTAACTACATAAGCTAGCATAGTTAGTTGGTTTACTGGTTGTCAACATAGGAAAAATTTGAGGGTTTAACATGTAAATTCAAGAGCAAAAACTAAATCAGTATTTCATAGGAATCAGAAAGTTCAGCTATATAAACTTACAGAATCATTGTTTCCAAGGCTTACTTTTAGTCTCTCACAGAATTACTTTTGACGTGCTTCCTACATTAGAATGAACAAGCAGGAATTTTCAGTATCTGATTAGTATTAAGGAAGGGGATGTCCCATATATCAACTCCATACAGTTGCTGCTTGGAAAGGTTCTTCACTTGTGCCTCTTAAGCCAACAGAGGAACACTGCAAATACCTGTGGCCTCGTGTCCTTCCTTTGCTCCCTGGGCTCACAGAGGCAGCAGAAGGCAATTCCATGTGCCTGAGCACACATTTGTGGAGACATCACCTCCTTATAAACAGAACAGATCATCTGCAGCGTATCAGTCATACATCAAACAAAAGTTTCATTCAACACCAGTGAGGATAAGGAGTGTGAAATCCTAGAGCTCTAACAGGACCCTCCCTAGCCCTGCATGCCTTCCTTGGTCACTATAACCAAGAATGCAGTGCTGTCTCAAACAGCTGCTGCATCCACCTGCTTTCCTCAGCCAGTGCTGGTGGGAGGAGCAGACAACACACAGGAGGGAGCATTTCCTCTTTTGTACTGTTATTTTATTTTGTAGTAAGATCCACGTAGTATATAAAATAGAACAAGAAAAACTGAATGAAGCTTAGAAAATGAACCAAGTTCAGCTGACAAACCACTACAGCTCTACTTCCCTGGGTTCATGAAGTCTCCAGAACTCATGGACTGTTTGCTTGTACTATTACAGTTCTCTAGCATATGAGCCTACACCAAAAGCTGATATGTTCCAATTAAGCCATAGTTAAGTGACAGATGTAGAGGAAAAAAAAAAAAAAGTGGCTTTTGTAAGCCACAGCTGCCCTTGACAGAGGTTACAATGATGTCTAACTATACTGTAATGCACATTACATCAATAACCTTGAAAGAGCCTCTGAGAAAACGGCTTCACATTAAGCATTTTAAAGAAAGGTCATAAATACTGCACTGTACCAACAGTATACCTCCCAATGTCCTCCTTATGCCTGAGGAGCATTTGTGTTTTGTAAGAAGCTACTACATAGATGACACCAAACCTAGAGGTAGGTTATAGGCCAAGGTAAATTACAGGCAAAAAAAAAAAAAAAATCCCTTTAGAGCTAGTCACTGCACAGACTGCCCAGCAGGAAGCAAGGCAAAGTGTCAACAACTTTTTCCTCCCACCCTAAACATTGCTCACACAGTGCATTTAATTCCTAGTGCCCTAAGAATGAGAGTGGATCATCAGCTGCTAGTAAATGCAGTCATGCCAAGAGAACAGCTTGAAGTTATTCAAGCAAAAACCTGTTACTGTGCAAAACTGGTGCACTGGACTGTTACCAACCAGACCTCCAAGCTTAGGAAGTGACCCAACAGTAGAGAACCAAAGTGTTTTTCTTTTGACTGGGAAATACTTTAGTAACCATCAGGAGAACATACTGCTAAGCCTACAAGGACACGGAAGGAGCAAAATATCAGCTTATATCAAAATTTTAGATACCAAAAAAAAAATTTAAAATGTTAAAAAAAGCAGACTTTGATGAGACCAAGTTACTGTACCAAACAAGACAACAAAACAGCTGATCTCCCCTAAAACCTGGGATCAACATAAGGTTGGTAACAAATATGTGTACACTGAGAAACACACCTGCAAGTACAACAGTTACAGCAAATTAACCCCAAGTTTTAATGGTGTAATGCCTTCAGGTCACAAAATCTGGACAAAACGTTAATCTTAACTCCCTCTGTGCACTATTTGGTGATAATCAAAGTAACAATGCTGAAAATTCGTTTTATTTCTACTTCCAAAGGAAAAGGGTAAATGGTTAAATACGTGTTCTCCAATTTGTTCTCCACTATACATACACCCACACACATACACACACCCCTCAAACTGCACTGACATTTCTTTTTGACCAAAAGAGTAGATCCTGGGAGTAAGTGCAAAATGCAAAATCAACTGACAGAAAATGCTGAACAAACAGCATCATAAAAATACAAAATATTTATATTACTGAACTATTAACAGATGATGTTCTCTGTTTCTTTAAAACTTTGGAACCACATAGCTGATTTCTTAAATCTAGTCCATGCCAGCTTCCAGAACTATTAATGTTTTAGTTAGCTTCATTCTTTGATGCTTCATCAAAATTTTCTACGAGATCTGAAAAAGATGGAGATATTTAATACAGTAATGCCCAGTAAGATTGCCTTTGTAAGTTTAATGAAAATGCATATGATTATAGGAAAGGTTAAGTAGTATTCAATTACACTTAGGGAAACCATTTCTTAATGGGCAGATTTCCAAGAGCTTTAGAAAATACTGTTTGTTTAAACATACTCAAAGAACTAGAAATGCAGAAACACTCCAACAGTGAAAATTCTAACATTAAGTGATTAAGAGCTGATTTTCAAAGGTGCTCTACTAGCTGTAGTTGAGTTTTGAGCATCAGCATTCTTTAAAGAATGCCTGGCATTTTACAGAATTGAATTTTATGCAAGGTCACAAAGAAATAAACCAGTGCCAAGGCACAAGGAATTAAATCTCTGGTCCACATGTATGTTTTAGTTAACACACTATCCCAAAGAATACAGTGGAATGTGGTTATTGATAGAATAGTTATTCACCAGCAAATAAAGAACATATGATATTTACATTCAGACACTGACATAAGCCTTTTTTCTCCTGCTACAGAAATAAAAATTCCCACTCCAGACCTTGATACAAAAGCAACCTGATAACCATGCCAATTATCATTCTGCAGTCCTAAATCCTGCTTGGATATTTAGATACCTGCTTGACCTCACTGAAACTATTTTAACCAATTTCACTCAATAATTGAGGTAGTAGCACAAGGTAATCCCTTGTTCAAATGCTAGAATTCCAAGTTTTGTTTTAATGCTGTCCTATACAAGAAGCCTCCTTTAGCAAGTGAGGAGTATAATCACATAAAAAGCTACATATTTAAATGAATGAATAAAATTATTTATATATAAAGTGGACGTAAAAGTGTGTATTTGCCTACCTGGGACATCATCATCTTCTTCATCAATATCTTCAGATTTTGGTGCTTTACTATCCAACACTATAAAAAGAAATTTGGTGCTGAGTTTTCATGATACAGAAATAGGGACACTCACACACCAAAATAAAAACTATACATGTGGAAAAAAGCAAGCATTTCCCCAATCCCCAACAGTGGCACACAAATGATCAGGTACTGAAAATTAAATGCATGACCAAAACATTTCCTTGGGGACATTCTGACAGCAAAGCACTAGCAAAGCCATTTTCAGATGTTATGAGGTATTCATACAGAGTATGAAAAAGATCAAATTATACAAAAAACCCCCCAGCAAGACTCAATCTTCTAAGTGAAGTCATGTGTTTCAATGCAACAATAAATATGGCACCCACCAGTGACCAACATACATGATTAAACTATGCTTACGATGATACATCTCTTCTAAATTTTAGAAGGTGTTTAAGACATTACTAAAGAAGAAAAACACTTTACTTTCACTTAAACTCTGAACGCGAATGTTGGAGAAATGAAAACTGACTTACAAGGAATAACTATCAGTTGAAAGCATTAGAACAAGTAATGTATATTCCATTCCAAACACAGACAACTGCAACACATCCAACTACAGTCATCTTAGTGGCCATAACAGTCTAAACTGGAACTGTACCTAATCTTCATTTTTTATCTTTAAAACTCCAGTAATAGTTATACCACATATACACCCAGGCTCCCAAGATTTTAAAATTAATAGAAAATAGTGAATCACATGCATAACTGTGATTTGGCTTTTTTAGTTTTCCATTAAAACTTTGATTTTTAACTAGGTTTTTTTTTTTAAGTCTTGGTTGAATTCAAAAGCTAATTGCACAGCAGAAAAACATATTTCTTCTTCTGTAATTGCAGTAGAAATATGTCTTGTATGAACAAAGACAATAGAATAAATTCTGACAAGAACTGGTTGAGTTTTTCCAAGTAAAAGCATGAACTTGCTTTCTCCTAAGCATTCTGCCATACACAGCTATACACCTGCTATCACAGCATGCCAGACTTACCTCTTTCTTTTAAATCAGGGCCTGCCTATGTAATCTTGAATCAACAAAGATTAAAAAAAAAATTCTTCCCCCACCCTCTACTTCCACAACAGTGGCAAATAAATAAAAGCACACACATACACTTTGACTTTTTAAGTCACATGCTGTAGTTAAATTTGGGTTAAAACTTTTAGTACTTCATATGTCCTTTAAGTCAGCTATGAAAGACTTCAAAAAGACCTACCTTGTCTTGGGAATTGTTCAGCTAACTTCCTGAGACTTGTTAAGCTGTCAGCACCAAGCTGGCTTAAGATGCCCGGAAGCATTTCTGTGATCGGTTTAGCCTCTGCATGACCAGTAATTGCAAAAGTGTTGGCAGAGAGGGAAGCTTGAACCTTGGGGTTGTTGAAGTGAATAACTGTTCCATCATCTTTTATCATGTTCACCTGTTTAAATATATTAATAACATTTACCAAAGTGTTGCAGCATCTTGTTAAACAAGCATAATAACTAAAATCTAGATTTGAAATACCAAAAATTACAGAACTAGCACTCCTCCTAAAGGATAATATAACCATAATGAAAGCACCTGGAATTAACACCATCTAAATTCAAAACTCCAACTGCAACTCCTTGCCACATGAGGTTAAGCCACTGTCTTTCACAGGTATCTGTGTCACCTACCAGAAAACTGTTCCTGCTTCTGCCCAGCTGGCAAAAGCTCAGGACTCACACTGGCTCAAGGCAGGGATGCACATGCAGCACTGGGCGATTATGTGCCAACTGCTCTAGAACAGACTTTCTAAACTTTCCCAACAATTCCAAGAGGGCTCTTAAGACTAAGGACACCACACAGTGATCCTGCTCTCTTCCCTAGCCTTCTAAATCACCAAGAATCCTGTTTTACAGCCAGTGTAGTGGCCTCCTTCAGGTAGCTGAAAAGCTTTTTCTTCTGGGCATGGCTACACTATTATGCAAAAAACAATTCTGTCTGACCATAGAAAGAGAGTTCTACCCATCCAACACAACAGTGGTATTAAACTTACATGAAAAAAACTATTAAGCAATGTTTTTAAGTTACAGGGAGACAGGACAGATTCAGAACTAGAGACGAAATCTAAAATACAAAAACATTTAAGTTCTCAATCCTCACATGGCAGAGTTCCAAATATGTTTTGAACAGGAAATCCAGGTGTGTTGCTTTCCTGCAAAACTAAGCAATCTCCTGTCGTTTACCCATGGGGAAGTGGTAAAGGCTTCAAGCACAGTCATCCTGTCACTTAAAAGCCTCTTTCAAAATGACACAAATGTGTTACTCATGCTTGACTCAACATTACTCTTCTATCTGCACGAAGCTTACCAAGGTCAACTGGCGTTCACTTGAATAAATCATTCCACAATTATGCCTCTTGCTATCAAGGTAGAAACATTTTGCATCATCTTCCTACACGATGAGATATTTAAAATCCCTAATAACTGTGTCTGAATAAAGCTCCTGTGCTCTGTGCAGAATAAAACCCTGAACATACTCTAAGAAGAACCATGGGGTTTTTTAGTTCATATAGCTCTGCATATTTGTGTTAAGCTTAAGAAAACAGAAACTGAACTGTTTCTGTAACAGGGGTCTGAAAACTTACAGGCAAACTACACCAAATCTGCATTTGCCTTTGGAAGGGAAGAATGCCCTTAGTGGCTTCTGCATGCACCTTGCAATCCTGCTTCAATTAATTAATCACTTGAATATTGGACTTCTTTAAGCAAGTGGTACAAGTACTACAACAACACTGAGTTCATGATGGAGAAACCTTCTCCTCCTCTCATGTATGAGGGTCACTCTCTACACTGTTATGGAAAACATGTTTTATTAATACATGTAAATTAGAGGTATTCAAGGAGCATCTGAAACCTTTACATTCCCACTTACATTAACATAGAAGCTGCTTCTGTAGAGTCTCTGCACTGTTTTAAAAAACATCTCCTGTAACTACTGCCACTAATTCCTGCAATTTGGTGTAGTAAAAGGTCCTAATTTTCATAATACAGACTCAAGATCTTACTCAATGTGTTTCTAAACTTTCCTTCATATTCTGCACCACACTTGCACTAGATGTGACAGTACAGTCCATGTACATTTGTTTTTCTCTTTAGAGCAGGCAAACAAGTTCACAAAAGTCAAGAAAGGGAAGTTTTGTTCTGCAATGAATTCAAGACAAACACACACAGAGCACAGAGCTTACTACCTCCACCACACACAGCCTGGCCAGAGAACCTTCACCTCTCCTTCTCATGCACATTCATGCCAATGGGAAAATAATACATCAAACAACTTGACCTCTCAATAACCAGATCTCTATGGCTTTGCTTGGAAGATACAACAGTTGTCAAGACCAAAAGCAAACCCCTCCACCAAAACAACAGTGAATTTAATTTCAAACTGGAAACACTTATTTTTGTTCCACATACCTCTTCAATGCCAGCAATGTTATTTACTGCCAGTTTTTTGAGGGAACTTTGAAGTTTTTTGTCATCAGCTGTAGCTGTTCTGTGCACTACCTTCTTCTTTCTACGAGCTGTTCCCTAGAAGAATGAAGAAACAGTCAACTCTACTCAAAGTCCCCCAACACTAATTGCAAAAGTCAGGCCACAGTCTGAGCAACATCTCGTAACTTGAAAGTTATGAGACATTTCTGTAGACAAAAAACACATAACTTATTTCCCTTTACCTACAGCTTTGGCCATCATTCACAATTTTAAGTATTTTCTTAAGCATAAAAGAAAAGAAATACCAAACAGCAGCATATTTTCCCTTCCACTAACCACTAACAGACATCAAAAATACTACTTAATATTAAGCAATACATTAAAAAGTGTTCCCATGATATTTATTCCAAAACAAGGCACAAATACAGTGATTTCAATGGTCCCCCTTGGGCAACCTAGTCATTAACACTGTCTGAGTGTTCCACAGACAGCAATTTTGGAATTCCTGTTTTGCAAACTTCTGTACAATCATCCCTACAACACTGAACAAACATACCTTTTTATTGGTGATATTAACTACCCACTAGTTCAGAGAAAAGTGTACAGCCAGTGCCTGAAGCAGGCACAAGGAAGAAAATCCCCAACAGGGAAACCAGAAAGGCAGAACTGGAACACCCAACAGGTGAGCTTAGCTGGAGCTTTCACAGGTCACAACAAGTCATTGAATTAAAACAATGTTTGCACACTGGAAACTGCCCATCCAGCAGTTGTAAACTGAAAGAAATTTGCATTTCAGGTAGCTGCACTATAGGCCAAATCACACAAAACCTGTATTGGTCAAGCCTGAGAATATTTTTTTTCTTCCCTTTCTATAAACTTCAGCCTAGGTTTCCAAAAGCATCTCTGGTGGTTTTCTTACCTTTCCTCCTATTCGGACCTGCGCTTGAAGCTTGGCCAGTTTTTCTTGGTTCATAGTGCTACGTCTAAAGAGCAAGAACAAGTTCAATTCAACCATCAAAACAGTAACAAAAAAAAGGTCACAGCCCATTTTCAGAGCACTCTTAGAATTGCAGTGGATTTTTCAAACTTGTAGAATATCACTCAAAACAATGTGCCAAACAAATACATAAACAGAGCGTTAAAGCCACATCATCTAAGCAACCAATAGTGGTCCTGCAGTAGTAAGGACCTGCATTTACTAGAAGTGTCTGTGCCACAATGAGCAAACACGACTGGACATTTCATTCTGCATCAGGCCGAGCTACTCATTTCTAGGATGCCAGTTTACTGCTGGAAGTATTTAACTGAATTACTGACTCCAACCAGACCCAAACCAGCACATACAGGACAACTAGGTCTGGGAAAACACCCTTATCTTTACGAGGGCTCAGGGACAGATTCATCACTAAACTACCGGGAATACTATTCATATAATGAATCTATGATACTTGTAACTAATAAACGAGATCCAACCTCTGTGAAGTTCGTGTATGGGAATATCCACTACATGAACTTCTGGTAGCACTTCACCCAATAGTGGGATTACTTTTTCAAGTAAGTGACTGGGAAGTTAGTCCAGTGCCTCTCCCATGGGTCAAGTGGGACCTTTAAAGGCTGAAAGCCCTAAAAATCGTCAATGGGTGAAAAAAACGCCTCAAGCCTTCCAGCAAAAGGAATGCGTTTCGCTGCCCTGCCCCAGCGAGTGTTCGGTGAACGATGGGGAAGTCTCCGCATGTGCTTTGTGCCGGGAAGGACCGGGAGAAGCGCGGGAGCGAGGCACGGATCGGAGCACGGAGGGACCCCGAGGGGCGGCGGGAGAAGGGGCTCGGGGTGGCTCGCTGGGCAGCCCCGGAGCACGGGGAGCGGGAGGGGAACACGGCTCAGCCCTCAAGAACTCGTGTAACCGCGGCCCCACGGCAGAGCCGCGGCCCCGCGAACCAGGGCAGCCCCCGCACAAGGGGGTCGCTCGCTCGGCCTCTCCTCGGGGAACGGCCCAGCACGGCCCAAAGGGATAGGACCGAGCTACCGCAGCACCCCGCCTGCCTTAGGTCGGCGGGGACGGGGCGATACCAGGACACGGACACACCGGGACACGAGAAGAGCGGGCCCCCTCACCTGAGCGCGGCGGAGCCCCCGCTACCAACACGCGGCGAGAACAAGATGGCGGCCGAAGAAGGAAAGAGAGGCGCACAGAGAAAGGAAGCGCCGCGCCACGTGACGACGCCAACCCGCCCGCGGATTGGCGGGCCCGCCCACTCATTTACATATAGGCAGGGAAGGGCGCGCAAAGAATTCCTGGGAGTTGTAGTCTGCAGGGAGCAGCAGCCGCCTGGGGCAGGGAGCGGCGTCCTGTGATCCAAACCCAGGACGCGGCGCTTCCAAACGCGTCACCAGTGACCCTGTCCCCTTTACTTGAGCCCTCCCTCACACGCTGCGCTTGCGGTCGGTTTTGCCTTCCCGACAAGTGGGCAACTCCGGAGAGCAGCGCGACAAAAGGGTTTATTTGGGAAGGAGAAAATAAATCCGGAACAACCTCCCTCCCACCGCTGCCTGCCCCCGTCGGGATAAGGCTGGGATTTGCCCAGGGGAAGTAGCCAGGGCTCTGGGGCCCCAGTGCGATAAGTCCTGCCCCGGGGGTCCCGGCTCCCTGAAAGGAGCTGAGCTCACCCCGAGCCCCGCACACCGTTCCTGCCGGGGGCCTCCCCCAGCGCCCCCGGGCCGAGCCGTGGGGGCGGCGCACCGCCCACATCCGCCACACATCACTTCCTGGGCTTTAAAAAACGGGGAAAAAAAGAGAGGAAAAAAAAAATCCAGCTAAGCGGGTCCTGTCCTGTCCGGAGGTTCGGGGCCGTACACGGGTGTCACCGCTATCTGCGCCGACACCATGAAGGCTCAGCCCACGGCAGCCTCCGTCCTCTGTCTGTGCCTGGTGCTGGCGGCCTGCGCCGCCTCCGCCGCGGGAGGGCTCGGAAAGGGTCAGACAAAAACGCTTTCTTCGGGCTTTCCCCAACTTCTGTCCCCACTCGGGGTGGGTCCGGTCCCCTCAGGCCGTGGGGGCCGCCGGGCGGGGGCCGAGAGCGCAGCTTCGGGCTCAGGAGACGCGGGGGGTTTGCGGGGTCTCCGCCGTCGCGGTTCGGTTCTGGCTGAAGCCGTCCCGAGGGGCTCCCTGAGGGAGCCGCCCCTCGGTGCCCCGTGCCGGGTGCCCCGTGCTGCCCAGCCTCCGCCGGGCTCCTGGCAGGCGATGAATGGCCGTTCCCTCCGCCCTCGGCTTCCCGTGCCCTTCGTGACCGCTCCTCACCTCTCTCTCGGCTTGCCCGAGCTCCTTGTCTAATTACCGTGTCTGATAGCCCGGCTCACCCCCGGCCTGAGCTTCACCTCAGATGGTGGCTTTGCTGTGGAGGTAAATCTCCTCCTCAAGGCTGGTTGTAACCAATTTGATCAATGACAGCAAAGCTGTGGTGTGGATCCCAGCCAGCCATTCACCCTTTACTTCTCCAGCTGACTTCCATTCAAAAGATACACTCTCTAATGTGTTGGGCAATGCTTTTAAAAACACACTGAAGCTCACCACAAAGTGAGGTTTGCTTTAAATATAGAAAAGCTTTTGAAAAGTGTTTCCCAGCTAGAACAATATAATGTTTTCCCTGTTTTAACATTTTGGCCTTTGACTAAAATAGCTGACATGTCAATATTCTGGGTAAACGTGACTTGTGCTAATCTGGCTGGGTTTTGCTCTGGGATGTTGAGCTCGTACTAACGTAGCTCTGTGTCCGAGGCTGCCTCAGCAGCTGCTGTGTGGGTGTGAGGGGACAGGAACAGCATCCCCACCCTGCTGTGGGCTCATCTGTTTGATGTGTTGCATCACTTATGTTCACACTTGCTCATATCAGCAGCGATCAGGTTACACAAACACTGCCACTGTCCTCACCTCCCGGATGCTGAACTGAGGTGTCCTGAAGACTTGCTGATGGTGTTTTAGGCTTTCTCCAGCCTCTTTGCCATAGTTGGCTACTGGAGACCGTGTCCATATTTCCCCTGTGTCAGCACTGGGCAGTCTGTGGCTCTGTGTAGCTGCCAAAATCTGCTCCCCTCACTACCTTTGGTTCCTGACTAATCCAAACCCTTAGGGATGGGAAGGGGCAAGCCGAGGCTCATGTTTGGCTGTCCAGCACAGTAATTTTTGATTACTGGAACAAAGACCTCTGAGGTGGTGTTCCAAGAGAGTTCCTCTTTGTACAGCTCCTGGATTTCCTTCACCTAAGCTCTCCAGGTGGCTTTTGGCCATGTGCTGTGTTGGCTGCTAAAAAACACCCAACCCTGGCAGTCGCTGCTTTGCAGCTGTTAAACACACACTGACTCACTCTTTAGTCAATTGACACAACAAGACTTGTTATCTGGATGACAGATAAAAATTTTCCTGCTTAGTTCAGTCATTGTAACACTCAGAAATCTGTGTAATACTATTCTTTCTTGTTCTTCCATGATATTTTTATCAGCAGGAATACTTAGCATGATACTTTTGGAACAATTAATGATCATATATTGGCCTATAAAATTTTACGTTTCAATTTATTCACTTTCAGTGGATTTAGGAAGCCAAATACTGACATGTTTAATTTGTCATTCATCAGATAATAAATTTCACAGATTGAAAAAGAACAGAGAGTAATGAGAAAGCACTTCAATTTTAATATCTGAGGGATTTTAGTGTCATTTACATGTATATATAGAAATATTCATGAGCATGGTATATTTTTGTTAATTAATTGCAATGGGATTCCTCATATGACTGTATGGGCTGTAAGTATTTGCAAAAGTCTGACCTGAAGTGGGGCTATAGTTGGATTTAAGATAGAATATAAAATGAGTTGAAAATATTCTCAAGGGTTGGGCTGTTTTCCTCTGTTAGCTGACATGTTAAATTATGCAGCATTTATAAACCCTTCTCTCTGGCAGGTTTTGGAGATCATATTCATTGGAGAACACTAGAAGATGGGAAGAAAGAGGCAGCAGCCAGGTATGTTTGTTAGTTTTAAATACAGAAATGTGTCTTCTTAAGCATTCACAATTGTTCTATTTCAGCCCTAAATTTAACCATAGAAAAGAGTCTTTATTAACAAAAATGAGAGTGGTTTAGATCCTTAGACTCTTCAGATCCCTACAGCTTATTGGAGAGAAAATAGAGAATTTTGTTAACTTTCCTAAGGCACCACCTTGGTTTAATAACTGCAGTCTAATTAAACGATTGAAGCCCTATAATGTCTTTGAAGCAAGAAAATAATTATTTATCACAGTAAAGAAAGATATGGCTCTCAAACACACAAGCGCAAGTGATGCTCAATGCCCTTAAACTCAGCAGTGCTAAGAGCTTCCCTAAAATTCCCTGTGCCTCAGATGAGGCATGAGGCATGAGGTATTTTGTTTCCATCTGCAGCAAAAATCTGGAAGTGTTTGACACTGTAGTGAACTGACAGAACCTGGTTTGGGCTAGGCTTAAATTCTAAAAGGAACACTATTTCTTTGAAAAATGACATCTTGACTTTTTCTCAGAATTTCTTCTGCTTCTTGTTAAAATGCAAGAAGGAGAATGGCATGCTTATAAATTTTAACTTTATAACCTAGATCTGACAATGCTGACATGAGCAGAAATTGCTCATGCCTTCCAGGTTTGCTGTTTGATTTTGCCCTGTTCTCAAAACTGATCCATCTGGCAAGTTCTACACTCCAGTGTAGACATTGAATTAACCCAGATGGTACACTTCAGAATTCTTACAAGTTTTTATAACTTGATACTTCAGCATTTTGGGAGGGGTGGGGGGGGGGGGGAAATAAAAAAAAATTTATTTCAATATTTGCAGTTATAATTGTAGCATTGCTTTGCAATGCAGCAGAGGAAGCTTTAATATAAGACAGAGAAGGGTGGGAGGAATGGCAAGGTCTGAGCTCTCACGTTTAGTTAGGACTAGTGTTCCTGCTCAAAAAGACTTTAGTAAGGGGTGGGATGGGTGTGAACCACACTTTCTCCTTTCATTGCTGATGCACAGATCTGCTCGCAAAAGAATTTTTTTTCTAAATCTGACCATACATCAGGAGATGAAAAATTACACAAAATTATCTGGGATGCATCAAGTGAGATGCACCAGAGCCGGTGGTCTAGGAACTTTCAAACCTTCGATTCTGTAAACTGCCCAATGTCGTGGGACGCTGGGGAGTTCTCAGTTTTAAATTCCCTGCGGGCCAGGTCGCAGTCCCTTCGTTGCAGCAGCTGCTGCGATGGCGTTTTTAAGCGGGACGCGCAGGACGGTGCGCGGCGCCAGGGCCGTGCTGGGGCGCGCCTCTCGCGGCGCTGGGGAGGAGGAGCGCGCCGGGGCTGCGCGGGGCGGCCGGGCCGAGCTCCGTGCGTGTGACCGGCGGAAGCAGTCGCTCCACGTCCGGGTCGGGTGAGGCCGGCGGGGCGATGCCGCTGGTGGTGCTGTGCGGGCGGCCGGGCAGCGGCAAGAGCCGGCGGGCGGCCGAGCTGCGGGAGGCGCTGGGCGGCCCGGAGCGGCCGGTGCACGTCGTGGCCGAGGCGGAGGGAGGCCGGGCGGAGCTGCGGGCCGAGGTGGAGCGGCGGCTGAGCCGGCGGGACCTGGTGATCGTGGACGCGGGCAACGAGCTGCGGAGCATCCGCTACGAGCTGTACTGCGCGGCGCGGCAGGCGGGCACGGCGCGCTGCGTGCTGCACTGCGCCGGCGGCGCGGGCGGCCCCGACGAGCCGCCCTTCGAGGAGCCCGAGCCGAGCTGCCGCTGGGACCGGCCGCTGTTCACGGTGCGCGGGGAGGAGCCGCTGCCGCTGGGCGCCATCCGCGCCGCGCTGTTCGAGAGCGCCCCGCCGCCGCCGCACCGCGCCACCCGCGCGCAGCCGCTGCAGTCCTGCGGCTTCCTGCACCAGCTGGACCGCGTCACCCAGGACGTGCTGGCCGCCGTGCTGACCGCGCAGAGGAGCGGCGCGCAGCCCGGAGAGACCATCCGCGTCCCCGGCGTGCCCGAGGGGCTGGTGCTGAGCCGGCCCGTGAGCGTGGCCGAGCTGAGCCGGCTGCGGAGGCAGTTCATCAGCTACACCAAGATGCAGCCCAGCGATGAAAACCTGCCCCAGCTGGCCAGCATGTTCCTGCAGTACCTGAGCCGCAGCATCCAGTGAAGCGTCACCTGTGCCACCCAGCAGTGGCGGTGCTCGGGCCCCGAGGTACTCGCAGCGGGAAGAATGTGCCTTCAGCACAGACCCTGCCGAGCCCGGCTCCCACCTGTCGGGGATCGGAGCACTTGGCAGCAGCAGCTCTGAGAAGGTGGGGCCGTGTCCCGCAGCAGCCGAACCGGCTGCATTGCTGGGGGGATCTCTAGGGAAGCAGTTCCTCACCCCTGCGTTCTCCCCACTGGCATCCTGCAAAAAGGAGAGCTACTGGTGCATCCCCAAGCAAGTGAAGTCTCCTGTGGAGACGCAAACCCCAGTAGTCAAATGTGTGGCATGAAAGTGCAAAAGGTGATGACTGTAGGGAGAGCTTTTTCCCCCACATTGGCATGTGTATGCTTGGAATAAGAAGATTGTTTTTCCAGAGCTGCCTCCAGAGAATGTCAAACTGCAGAAGAGACTTCAGGTCCAGAACTGGAACAGGCTGTATTTTTAGGATGTGACTGTTTCAAAAAATCTGACTGAGCCCAAGAGATTTTCAACTCTGCACTGCAAAAGGGCTTAAACTAAAACTTCTCTGTTTCAGGTCTAACAATAAAATGTGTGCCTTAAATGAAGTAAAGTCTTAATTTACCTGCAGGACTATTTTATTGAAATAACTTGGCCATGTCTTTTTTCTTCAAGGTCATCATTATAAACCCGTTAAAAACACAAATTGCTTAAGAATCAGTGCTGTCATAGGAAAAATGAACTAAAATGACTGTCTGTTCTGTGTGAAACTCATAAATCTGTACTGGCTGTGGTGGGTAGCTAAGTTTTCAATCATTTTGGGTACAGCATATATAAACTTCTCACTTTCTGGTGGATGCTTCATTCTAATAAATGGTAGCTTTTGGTTTTAATTTTACGTGTAGTGCTCACTGGGAGGAAATGGTGATATGGGGCCAGACGGGTTATCTCAGTTACAAGTGTCTGATACAGCTGTTGCTAAGGGGCTTTATGCACTACAGAACTGAGAAATTACTATTAAAAATGTTCTTATGTAAATAAGTTACCAGTCGAAGCAAAGAGAACAAAGCAGGGAAAACATAAATTATCTCAAACCTCTGTGAGTTCTCACTGACTAAGAGTTGGTATTTCAAGGATTTGAGCACTTTCATTTAAAATCTGCTTTTAAAATTTCTCCTTAAAAAGTGTGTGGTGGTACTGACCACCAGATTGAACTCTTTCAACATGAATCACTGATCCTTGATGATAAAAACAATCTTAAATCCAGTCGTAAATCAGCCTCTCCTCATGAAAGAAGCAAAGTCATTTTGGACTCTCTATAGAAACAATGAAAATAAGTGGTTTTTTGTCATCAGGGAGAGGGCACTGACACAATGCAAACTTTACTAGGGAAATGTGTGTTCTTGCTCCTTACTGCAAACAGATACAAACTTGATGACATATCAGTTAATTATAGATGGCAAATTTGTGTTTGAACAGTTCTAAATGTTAATGGCCTCCTTTGCACCCTTTTGTCATTCTAAAGTTCATTACTGAACACTGCTAAGTAGAGATTTGCTTTCATGTCTATTGACAGCTAAAGAAAAACTCATACATCAGTTCTACTAGTAATTAGTGTTGTTCTATGCTAAGGTGTTAATAATTCATGTGTATGAAAATTTGACTTTATTTCTATCCCCTAATATGGTGCAGGGTTTACAGTCAGTGAAAGCTTAGAGTTTGCTTTGCTTAGCAGATCCTGAAAGAAGTATCCATATAGGGTGTTGTCTCCAGATTCCTTCCTCTCCTTCACCTAGTTTTAGGCTGTTCTTACTATTTTGGAAGCCATATTATTTTTATATGGAAACTTAACCTCTGGGTAGCATAGCTAGTAAAGGTAAAATGAATTACTTGGAAAGAGTGAAAGCAAAAATAACTTTGGTCCTTTTGCATTGTACTTTGTTTAGGCTGCAGGTCCTCACAGACTCCCTCTTCTTCTTAGCCTTGGTACTGGACACATCCCTCACAATTAGTTTCAGCATACAAATGTGTAGGAAGCCATGCAGGCAGCCAGAGGGTTTGCTGGTTTATTGGCTTTGCTGGATGCTCAGTGGAGTGCCTTAGTCACAGGAGGTGACTGAGACATGTGGGCTGTAATGGGGAGAGATTGTCACCCACTGGATTGCCTTAAGCAGCTACAAAAATCCATCCTGTGATCTCTCAAGCACCTGCTGTCATGAACCATTTCTAGTAATCCAGGAAAAAAAAGCACCATCAGTTGTGTATCTGAGAAATCTAAACTAAGAAGAGAAAGTGTCCTCCTCTACACAAGCAGTTATTGGCTGGCAGCTATAAGTTATTTTAGCACATGTTTTAAGATTGGGATAGCTTTTTGCAAGACAATCTTAGAGCACCACATAATCGCTTTACATCTGACTTATTTCTCATTACATTTAGCCTTCAAGGAAGCCTTGGCTGTTAAAATGTACATGTAATCGGATTTCTTTGACAATTTTCTTTCTTCTTTTTGTTAGTGGTTTGCCTCTTATGGTTATCATCCACAAGTCCTGGTGTGGAGCTTGCAAAGGTAAGTGCATTTAATACTAGAGCTTGCTGAAATTTCTAATGAACCTTTGTATAGGAATCATGTAGCCATGAGAAATGTGAACTTTGCATCCAAAATGTAACTAATGGTATTTGTATTTCTTTGAGAGTGGTATCATGTGGCAGTGCCATAGCAAACAAACAAGCTGAGTGTATGGGTAAAACTTAAAGGATGAGGTAGTTGAGTGGGAGTGGTGGTTCACAGCAGGATTTCTGCTCCTGTTGCACTGAATCAAATCTAACCACCTATGTTTGCTGGGCAGGCTTCACCCTGTGGCTGCCAAGCAAGAATTGCTTCAGGTACCTCCTATTCCAAGACTGGCTGGAAGGGTTGGATACATATATTCCATTTATTCACTGCTTATTGAAAAGTGCCAACTCTCCAGAGGGAAGGATGAAGTGGAGATTTTGATACTGACCTGAAAATCTGAAATATTTTCCACTGTTTTTACATACCTCTTTTAAATTATTTTTTTCATTTAGCTTTAAAGCCAAAGTTTGCTGAATCCAAGGAGATCTCTGAACTTGCCCATAATTTTGTTATGGTCAATCTTGAGGTAGGCTGCCTTCTGCTCTGTATCCATGTTCTGGCTAGTAATGAAGCATTTGGAATCTGACTCAACTGATTGCCCCCTGTTTTGTGTACATCCTAAATCCTGCACTCCTGAATAGACATTCAGGATTGATTGATTGATAGAGCTCATTGTTTTAAAAATACTTTTTTCCATTCTGATTATTTTAATTGTGTTTATAAACCTGGCTCTCTGTCATTGTCTCTTTAACAGTTTGTACCTTGTGTGAATCAGTTTCCACAAGAAAGGAATTTATGTTCATTCTCTCAGTACATATGAAACATTCCTGTATCAGAGTGGGGTGGGTAATGCAAATGACAGGCTAGAAAAAAAATTATTTTCACAAATTATACTTATGTAAGTAAAAATAAGTTTCTTCCCTGTGAGAGTGGAGGATACTTCAGTTACTTAGGGTCTGTTCAAGAGATAAATTGCTCAGGGTAGAAAGAATCTGAAGACAATAATTTGTTTCTATGAAAGGCACCATGTTTTGTTAGATGCCTTGCTAATCTTTCCTCTCTCCTGCCTTGCTGTGGTAGGATGATGAAGAGCCAAAGGATGAAGCCTTTAGTCCTGATGGAGGTTACATTCCCAGAATCCTCTTCATGGGTAAGGCATCCACAGCTGTTGTCCTTTCACAGCACTGGGTTCTTACTGTTTCCACCTAAATTTCCTGTTGGATTTCTTGTTTCATAGACCCCAGTGGAAAAGTCCATCCAGAAATCATAAATGAGAGAGGAAACCCCAGCTACAAGTATTTCTATACTAACGCTGATCAGGGTATGTGCCAAGTCCTTTGAAGTGCATTTGTAGTGAGATGAAGCTTTGGCAGTGGAGAGAAATTATGGTAAAGTATAACTGGGAGTGTTTAAATACAATATAAGTGAATGATTCTCTAATGCCTCAGGAACCATATTCACAATCATGATTCACTTTAATACCTACTAAAATTGTAGGACCTAATTCTCCAGCTGTGGCATAGAAAGTAATGGAATTTGCATGATCCAGCCACATATAGTTGGGAAAAGGGTGCAGGACTGTTTTTGTTGGTTTTTGTTGGTTTGGTTTTTTTTTTTCTTACAGATTAATCTGTAGATCTACATTCTGTAACTGTGTTGTTTTAAAACACTTTCATTACCAGTTCACCTTGATGTTTTCACCCTGAGATTAATAGCTGGTATCTCTCTGTGTAATCTTTCAGTTGTCCAAGGGATGAAGGAGGCCCAGGAGAAGCTGACAGGTGATGCTTTCAAAAAGCACCTGGGAGATGAACTATAATGGATACACTGAATGAGACCTTTTCATCACTTCAAAACTGAGAGGAAATGATTAAACAGACCAAGAATGTAGATGCACTGAAGGGACATAATTCCCTTGTCAACGTTAGGTTAAACCCTGTTTGGAGTTCACACACACACACACAACAGTTACAATGTTTTCTCTGCCTGGCAGTTTGCACTGTGGTGGTTCTTTGCAACTGGGTAATGTACAAACACATCTCTGTGTGTTTGAGCAAGCACTAATATTTGGTGTTAAAAGGGAGGTGTGTAGGGAAAATGCTATTTGAGAACAATGTAATGGGAAAAGCTAGAAATAGCCATCATTTTGAGACTAATCAGGGTTGAATCTCTCTTTTCTCACTGATATTATGTGATCCCATAGTTTTTACTGGGCATTCCCATCACTGGGGCATGTTCCTGGGCCAGTTGTTTTCTAGATATCCAAAACCATGAATTCTGCCACTACACCAAGTAGAATACATTTCATGAATGTCCAAGTAGCATGTGAATTATCAACTCTGCAAATGTGTTTTTGTGTAAAACTGTGTGATTCATCTTTATTTGCCTTTGGGCAGAAATTTAACTTTTTCCTTATGCACTCACCTTTTGATTGTTCCATCAAGTGAGGGTGGGTTATGTTGAAGCTTTACGGGGTTTCCCCTTTTATTCTTTGAATGTTTTTGGCGAATGCCTTGCCATCACATTGTACTGTATTTTTGTACCAGGGTGAAAAAATAAAACTTTTTAAACATAAGCATGCAGAGAGTGTTCTGTGGTTAAGGGCGTAGCTTTGCATTCTTAGGCATGGGGGGATATTTTTGTTTGTGTTGCAGTGATTATTAATGTTCACTGTCACAGCTGAAGGTTTTTCCTTTTTATAATTGAAAGACATAATTTGTTTTTTCATGCAATTACAATTCAGCCATTCTTACACTACTACCCACACTGTTGAAGGCCAATGTGTTAATTTACTGGAACTGAAGAGAAGAATAGAGGGGAGTAAAGTCTCCCCTCTTGACCTGCTGGGGACACTTTTTCTAATGCAACCCAGCATGTTGTGGGCTTCTTTGTCACATGGGTGCATTGCTGACTCATGATCAGCTTGTTCTCCACCTGGATTCCCATATTCTCCTGTGCAGCAAAACTGATTTCCAGACCCTGCTTGTGCACAGGTTGTTCCTCCCCAGCTGAGGAACTTTGGATTTCTCTTTCTTGAATCTCCTGACAACACTCTGTGCCCTTTTCTCCATCCTGTTGAGGTTCTCAGTGGCAGCACAACCACGTTAGCTGGATATCAGCTCCTCTGCCCAGCTTTTCATCATCTGCCAGTTTGCTCAGAAGGTGTTAAAAAGTACCAACCAAGGGTACTCCAGTAATGATGAGCCCTCTTCAGGCCAGCTGTTCTGCCATTTTCCATCCATTTCACTGCCCATTTATGTAGGTTGTACTTCATCAGTTTGTCTATGGGGATGCTTTGGGAGACAGTGTTGAAAGCCATAGTAAAGCCAAAATAAACACCATCTACTGCTCTCCCCTCAGCCACCAAGTCAGTCATCTCCAGAAAAAATTCCTGTCCAAAAGACATTTGCCATAACTTCCCATAACAAACGAGGAGATACTTTTCTACAGGTACTTAACTGAAGAGCCATCTGAGGACATTAGGAGGATAAAATTGTTCATAATAATAAGATAAATCAATATAACAATATAGCAATAAACCCAACTTGTCTACTGAATCCATTTTTTACTGTTCAGCAGGATTAGGAATTTTACTTTCCAGACAAGTTAGTCTAAGGAATTTTAAGCACTGAAGCTCAATTGGGTACTAAAAGGCAAGGACTCAGTGGAATTAATGGGATTATTGCATATTGTGATTACCCTGCTCAGCTGCTAATAGTTACTCTGCAGGCTTTATCCTCTGCTTCTCTTGCAAATTGTCTAATAAATGAACAATGGAATTCAACTCAGCAGCTCTCAAGTCATATCAACCTCAAAGTAAATCTATATAAGCCTTAGAAAAGGGTTTGTGTTGTGCAAAATATTCTGGTTTTCCCCAGCTCTGTCAGTTTATCAAATAAAAATAGTTCTATCTGATGCTCATTTTATTTAGAGCTTTAGATAGACATGACTAAAAAATCTTTGCTAGGTTTTTTTACTTGCCACCAGGGGGAGGACTCTGCGTGTTCATCTGGGATTGGATTCAACAAATCATAATTAAAAAATAATCTCTGATGCAAATTAGCAGGGTGCACCTCTGTGGGTTTCCATGCACGGTTTTGCAGCAGCTCTGCCCTGCTCTTATCTGCAGTGAAGCTGTAGCCTGTGGGATGTACATCAAGTGTCCCTTTCTTTGCAAAATGCTCTGATGCCTGGAGCAATGTGGCCTCAACATAATTTTTGGGAAGTTCTTCAACCACAGACATTTCCCTTCAGTGACAGGTATGGGCAATGTGCTTCATCCTTAACATTTAAGACCACCCTGATTCAAAATTATCCTCCTTTACATCTTCTATCACACATCTCCTCTCCTTAGCACTTCATGCTTTCCAGACTTAATACTATGGAAGGAAAAAATTTTCCTTTTTCCTTTTTCCTTTGTTCTTCAGCTGCCTCCTTTCTCTCTATCCTCTGTATGTTGAGGCACAGTGAGTTGGTGCAGCTTCCCTGCCCTCTCTTCCATTTGGTCTTAGACCATCCCTTTGTCCTCTGTAGCAGGATGGAGCTTGGCACTTGCTAGCCTGCTTGGTGTCTAGCTGGGGTCTCAGTAGAATATGATTTCTGTGCTATCACAGATTGATTTCTAGGGACAACTGGTTAACTTGTATAAAAGCTGTTTCATACCTCTGGATTGCAGGGTGAATCTACTTTTGATCTGTCACTTAAGTATTTTTCTCTTTCCTACCCATTAGTTTCATACCTGGACATTTTTGTTGCTATCTCCTATTGTAGATTCTTTAAATCCTTCTTTTTCGTAATCTTGATAAGGTGTTACAGATGGTTGGCATTTTCTTCTGTGCAGAGGGATCCACCTAGCAGTTGCTTTTTGTATGATTTGTGACTTTATGCACACAAGCAAGTCCCCAGGGCTTAGAGAAGCTTCTTGCAGGTCAGTGTTTCCTGTAGCTGTGTTAGAAGTTAATGATACACTGCAGCACTTCTCAGTAACCAGGGCCTCAGATTAGTTTACCCCCATCAATGTTAATTCTTGTGCTGCCCATCTGTGTACGACTGGCAGTAACTTACATGATCACTTCTTTAGATACATCTAGAAATCCCCTTGGATTCTCAGCTACTCTTTCTGCTATAGTGAAAAAAAAATCCAAACACACTTCAAAATTCTTAGTACAGACCCAAAGAACTGCTAGGCCAAATCAATGTCATGTAAACAAACATGCTGTCAATCCCCTTTCTTCCAAAAACAACCTACAGAGGAAAAAAAAAACCCAAAGTTAATTAGGGAGTGCCTGGATTGCAGCTCCCATCTGGCTGCCTGGGACCAGAGGTTGTTTTGTGCACCTGAGGCTGGACAAACTTTAAAGAAGTGTCAGCTGGAGACTCTGGAAACCTTTCCTTTGCCATATTTAGCAGCAGGGAACAAAACTGCAACAACCAAGAATGCCTGCATAGCCAGAGTGTCCCATCTGTCATCCTGGCATGCTGAGTTTAGGAGTCATCTACTTCAAGCACACTTTTGTCCCTGTGGCTGTCTGCTTGCCACTGTGTCTGGCCTGTATCAAATGGCTAATGAGCTTCATATCACTCAGAGCTCACTTAGGGCTCTTGTAATGAATAGCTCTGAAGTGAAATATTATTAAACTCCTTTGAATATGAGGTCATCTATCATTGGAGGTGATGAAACTTCTCTTTTGGCAAGAGGAGAGGTATTTGCATTTAAGTTATGCTGTGATATTTATTTGCAGCTGACCTGGAATTATACCTGCTTGGTTTTGCCCAGCCGAGAGAGCCACTCCAGGGCTATTCCTTAGCAACAACGGTCGCTATAGGTGGATCTAAACTTGAGGCGTGAGGATGGAGATTCAGAAAGCAATAAAGATGGAATTACTCTGAACAGAGCTCTCTCCAGAGACTGGGATGAAGAGGGAAAGTCACTGCAAATCCATACCCATTTCAAAGACAGCAAAGTCAAAGATGAAGTTTCTCTTAAAGGTTGCATCCCCTTTCGAGACAGCTGTGTAAGTTGTCTTTGGCACTGACTGGAGAGGGAAGGTTGCTGCCTGGAGGGAACCAGGAAACAATTACGAAGGTCTGTCGAAATGTTAAAAGTCACTTTGTCTTAAAACTATTTGGCATATTAACCCATTCCCACTTTCCTTCTCGAAGAAACAGGTGCTGATTTGTTAAGCAGTTAGTCAAATAATATCAGTTTGCTTTTCCTCTCAAAGTTTGTCTAGAGTAAGGCGTGGCTGTGCACAGTTCCCAGGCCTGCCATTGTCCAGGGAGCACCACTCCTGCCATTGCAGCGCCAGCCCGGTGCCACCACGTCAGCACCATCCCAGGAGGAGGAATCTTCACTGACAAGTGCCAGCCAGCCCCTGTGACCTGCCACAGGGAGTGGGAACAGAGAGCAAAGCTTGAGTGATCCTCTCCAAGCTGTGAAAAATGTCATGGCACTGTTTTGTGATGGTGAAATCCGCAGTAAGTTCCTTTACTTATGGACAAAAAAATATAAAATAGAGACTCCAAACCTCTCTGCTCACAACTATGCTGGAAGCAGGGACTGGCTGACCTGTGCTTACAGCATTCCAGGTTCTGACTCAGAACAGTGAGAGAAGTTATTACACACCAGCCTGTGCTGGCTGTCATCCCAGCACAGAGCATTGGAATCAGGAAAAGTGCAGGGATCAGCCAGGATGTGGGAGCAGGCAGGGTTTGAGAAGCAGGCAGGGTATGACCTGGGCATGGATCTCGAATGGTGGGTGCTGCTCCCGTGTTCTGTTTTCCTTCACTCAACACAGGAATCTCCTCCTCCATTCCCACATCTCTGCTGTGATGTGGGGAGTGAAGGGGAACCAACTTCCTAGAGTTTCCACCTTCTCAGAAGGTCATGATCCCTTTGTTACCACTCCAAGTCAGGGCAAGGGAGGAGCTGGAGCAGAGCTAAGGGGCAGGCATGTGTGGACTGGGTTCGGCTAAGGCTGTAGGTAACTGGCTGCTGATTAGAGTTCCTTTTGGACTCATTTTTGGACCATTTTGCACATACACAGCATGAATTAGGTAGATGTGCTGCAGAAATATTAATTGATAACAACTGCAGATGTACTTCCTGCTTTTTGGGGTGCTTCAGGTCACAACATAACATGCTGTGCATAAAGGAAGCTGCACTGGCAGCACAGTCAAATTTGGATGTCACTTTATTGTGCTATTTCTGATATTATGAACAATGTCCAAAGAGCCATTTGTGAGGATTTGGGTGCATTAGCCTTGTTAGAGGGAATGAAATTCACACAAATCCTGGGGATACAGCATGGACCTTAATGCTCTTTATTGCACACTGAATGGAGAAGCACCTAGGTGAGTGCTGCCTATTCAAACAAGGAGGATTTTGTTTGTGGGTGTCTTGTTTTTACCTGTCTCCCCTAGACAACTGATGATTTAACTGTTTTGGTGTTGCTCTTGCTTTAGGAATAAATAAATCAATACATAAATCGATAAATTAATTATTTTCTTATTCCCTTTTTAAAAAAGATTAAATTTGTTTCTTCTGCACTCTGTGAGGATGCAGTGTTTTGAATTAAAAATGTTGAGAGAGTAGTAGAGTATGTATGCTGTGCTTGATAAATGTGCTCTCATGACTGCTGTGAGAGAGTGAGATAGATCCACATGTCAGAAAACAAGATAAAGTACAGCATCTGCTCTTCCACCTCCGTGTGCTTGTGGGAGTTTTTTCCTGTTTCCTTATTTCCCCATCTATAAATCTTAAATAACAAAGATCTCCCCCACTGAAAGTGGTGTCAGGAATTCATGACTGTACAGCATTAAAACCTGGAAGGAAAGTGCACTAGAAGAGCAAAAAATATTCACTCCATAAATTATAGAAATGTTTCTAAACAAGGTGATAGACAGCAAAAATCACTGCATATTCCCCTGTCTCCTGATTACCTGGGTGCATGACTTCTTTTGGTTATACCTGACTAAGAAAGGGCTTGTAGGTAAACATTGGTGTTTCAGGGGAGGCATGAAATCTGGAAAAGCCTTTGGAATTAGGATTGAACAGTGACTCTGAGTTTATGGCTGTGGTTATGGGGTGTCAAATCAGGTATTCACTGCCAGATGCCCAAGTGAGTCTCAGCCATGATGTGTCCTTTGCATCAAAGGTGCAGGTATGTGCCCATGACCACTTGCATTCTGTGTTGGTGCTTATAGGGCTGTGGGATCACAATGATTTTCTAGACTGAGGATCAGCCAGCAGACTGAGAAAAGAGCTCTACCCACACTGTGTTGATGAGAAGTCAGGTTTTGGCAAAGGCAGAGATCAGCTATCCCAGAGCAATGAGAGGATTGCAAAGAGCTAGAAAGACTTTTATAGGTGTCAAGTCTTCTGGGCTGTCATTGAAATACTTGTTGTAATGAGTTTGGGATTTTTTTACACTGATTATTTCCAGTTGCCTACACAAAGCTGATAGTTTGCCTAAGGCTTGAACCAGGGCCTGGTTTATATAACAGTAATTTTAGTCGGGGTTTTGATGGTAGATATGTATTTTCATCCTAGATGAGGGTAGAAAATTACTCTAATGTTGGGCAGAATTCTCCCCTGGGCCACCCGGGAGATAGTTCTGACTTGAGTAAAATGGAGAAGCTCTATGGCATCTCTGATCTGCAGAGAGATGATTCTTAAAGCTGCTCAGTATCTCTCCTGTGATTGTTCCTGAAGTGCTCACCTTAGCTATATGCTAGTTATATAGCACTACTGTGCTCCCTGCTTTTCTGCATTCTCATGATACTCGTAACTAGTCAACTGCCCTGGGCAAAAAGTAGCAATAAATCAATTGTCAGGCTCCTTTGAAGTGGCTGACCTGTTATAAAGCTCAAGCTGCTCCAAGGGCTGGCTTACCTGTGAGCCAGTCTGAAGACCACCGAAGATCAGAGCTGAGGATCAGATGCTGGAGATCACCAGATGTGCAAAAAGCTTTTACAAGTGGACAAAATTCCTGTGCTGTGTGGGCAGTGTCCAAGCTGAGTCGAAGCACTGCACATCAAACAAAAGGCACAATGAGACTGAGGAGAAAGCAGAAGTGCTCTGGAGGTCATAGCAGGGTGAAGAGACGTCTGCACCCTCAAATTTTAGGGTTTTGAGTTCAGAGGTGCTGCCTGAAGACAGAAACCCTGCAAGTTCAGTACCTTAAAGCCCCTCCTGCTCTGGCCTCCCCTCACAGGGAGCGTCTCCCGAGGCCCAGCAGGACCTTGTGTTTGTGCTGAAGCACTCGATTAAATCCTGCCATCTCTGCTGGCTCTTAGGGAAGCACCTTCTTAGTTATGCCATACATAATGTTTAGTATGTTTTTAAAACCCCAATATTTTGTTCATTCTGTCTAGGGCATCATCTCTAAAGGTTATTTTGCTTTCCTAGAAAGGAATTGACCACAGTCAGGTCTCTCTGAGGTTTAAAGGGTTTTAAAGCTAAGAGAGTCCACCACAACCGCTTAATCAGACCTCCTTCATGTGAGCGACTTCGATCGCAGCCGCTGCCTCGATTTTTGTCTTCTCACCAGTAGAAACGTAGCACCTGATGCCACAGCCGCCAACCCCAGGCTTCAGAGTTAACAGTTCTACTGATGAGAACCCCAACCCGTGCGGAAAGTGCGATAAGAACGGCAAGTTTGGGTCGCACCCGGGACGCTCCTCCTGCCCGGGGGGCTCCAGGAGCGCCTGAGGCGATTTCCATTCCCGCGCTGCCCGCCCCCGCCCCGCCGTGCTCCGCCCCCGGGGCCGCCCCAGGTACCGGCGGGGGGGCGGCTCCCGCCACGCGAGCAGCGGCCGCGGGACCGCTCGGCTCGGCTCGGCTCGGCTCGGCTCGGCTCGGCTCGGCTCGGCACGGCTCGGCACCGCTCGTCTCGTCCCGTCCCGTCCCGTCCCGTCTCTGCTCGGCGCCACCGCTCCTTCGCCACAGGTAAGAGCCGCGGCCCCTCTGAGGGGGCTCCTCCCGCGCCGTCGGGGCTGCTTCCCCTCCAAGGTGGCGGGAGGGGGCTGCCGGTGTTCCTCTCCTCATGTCCCCACCGGGACCCACAAACTCCTCCTGCCCTCCTCGCCCCGAGCGTCGGGACTGTCCCCGGGCTCCCCGGGACGAGAAGCAGGAGGTGCCCGGCGGGTGAGCGCCCCGAGCGGGTGCGTACTCTGTGCCCCGAGGTGCGGTGTAACGGGCAGCCCTCGGGAGCGGCAGGGCGGAGAGGGCAACAGCAGTTCCATCTCTAAAATAAACATTTCCCAGCAATGAGAGGCGATATAATATCGCCTTATCTCTAAAATACCCTCAGCCTGGCGGGGGGGAAGCGGGAGAGCGGGGCCTCCCCGGCTGTTCTCCAGCTGGTGCGTAACCCGCCCGTGCCCGTCACCCCGGGCAGTGCCCGGTTCGGGCAGGGGAGCAGGTGACAACGCTCGGCCATGGAGCACTGCCGGGAAGCGCGGCACCCGCTGTGGTCCTGGCTGCTCGGGGCAGGGCAGGGACCCGCTGCGGCCGGACAGCACAGCCCGCCCGAGCCCTCACCGCAGGGGGAGCATCTGCCCGCCCGAACAGCGGAGCAGCGAACCTGCCCGCACCCACACCGCCCTCGCAGCCACCGCAGCAAGCCAAACGGATCCGTCTTCTAATTTAGCTCATAAAAAGTATAAACACTCCAGTTTGTCCAGTTGATGCCGCACAAAACGCCTGTGGTGTTTTTTTTGCCGTGCATTCTGGGGCGGTGCGTTGGTTTCCCCCGCTGTTTGCCCGCCCGGCAGTGCCGCTGGTGAGCGCGGTACATCAGCCTGGCACTGGGGGCACCGCAGCGGGATCGCCAACACCGGCACGAGTGGCTCCACCTTGTTCCATCCCAAGGTCCTATCTCCACGCTGTCCTTTCCTTCTGACAAGCAACGATGTGTTCTGTTCTTGTGCAGTGCATCAGGTTGATCTGGCCTAAATTAAGTGTAACTTGTCCAAAAAGAAAAGAAAAAAAGGGAGGTGGGCGGGAGGCAGAAATAATTTTAACGTGGATTTTCCCATGTCCTGAGACAACATAAGACCGTGGTCTCAGAACATGTTTCTGTGAAACTCTTTGGTGGCAGATCTGGTTTTGACTTCTCCTGCTTTTTTTTCTCATCACTAATTCCTCACCCAGTACTGCACTCAGTTGTGCAAATAATAGTTTGCAGGGTTTCAGAGTTGCCTGGATTAGTTCTGTCCAAATAACATTCTTTTGTGAGCATTTTTTCCCTCCCTTCTAAGGTAAAATTGTTACTGGAGCTGTAATTTTGATCTGTGTGTTTGTAACTGTACTCAGATCGTGGGAGCGCTGGTATTGAGTTATAGAGGGTACAAAATCGAATCCATACACTGCTGTATTGGAAGTGTGTAATTAAAAGGCTCTTATTTCCTGTTGTTTGTGCTTGCTATCCTGGAGGTTCTTGTATATGCATTTGCTGGGACTTCACTGCCTTCAGGACAGTATTATCAGAACAATTTATAGTATAAGTCAGAAGAGAGGCAAACCAAATTAAAATCAAGCTTCTTTTGCAATTTTGACAAAATGGTGATGCCCTCTTTGCAGACCCAGCATATTTTCAGGTGACAAAGTGAGAAGCCTTATCAGCATTAGGTTTTAATTGCAGTAGTTCTTGAGTGTAGCAAAGCAATGCATTTAGTATTTGTTAACATGATGGCTGTCATGTCGTAGTTATGTTAGCTGTGTAGTTCAGAGATGGTTTCTCCTACCTTCATTTTCATATCTTTTCATGCAGCTCCAGATTTAAATGTGCAGGTCACAGCATCACAGTTCAGGGTCTTGCATCTCTCTGGCTGTTTGTGATGCCAGGGAAGGGCTCTCATGTCCTCCCCAGTAGGTACATGTCTCTTCTTTGTTGCTAGCTGGGCTGAAGAAGTAGGGTTTTTTGAGCCAGTTTTCAATGGCTAATGCTGAAAAATGTCCTGAACTGGTCATTTCAGGTGTGCTTTTTGCTGTAAAAATGTATTCAGGTTCTGCATATTTAGTGAGCTCCTGGAAATGTGTGCTTAGCTTAGTGCAGTAGTGTTTGATATTTGAAATAAGGCTTATGTGTGGAAGTATTAGCTCATTAAAAACTGGGAAGTGTGAGGGTGCTTGTTGTAATCCCGGTTAGCAGGTGGCTTACTTTGCAGCATGGGAGAACATCATAGCACAGAGAAATGAATTAACTTATTCATCACAGATTTTCTGCTTGGAAGAGGAGGATAAAAAGCAGCAAATTAGACTTCTGCACTGCAGAGGCATCCTGAGCTGGCCCTGTCTCCATGTGATTCTGGTTTGCAGGTGGTTCTACAAGACAATTCCAGTCTCTGGTCACTTGATTTGGTGAGGACAGAAGCTTGTTTTTACCTGTAAGTGAAAGGTTTTAGACCCAATAATGCAGAAAAATCTGTAACTGTCTCCTGCTCATTGGTGGAGGGGTGTCTACCTGAATCTGCATATGGCTCACTCTAGCTCCAGATAGAAGTGCCTGAACTTCCCTTATCTTTCACCACTGTGGGAGGGCACAGTCCTGGCTTTCTCCATGGAGGACTGTATCCCAGTGCAGAACATAGTTGTGCCCTGCCTTCCAGCTGGGGAGGGATCAGCAGGGACTCACTCGTGTCTTGCAGCACAGCTGGGACAGATTCAGCTTGTATGTTGCTGAGGGTGCTTTTGTGTCTCTGCTACTTCAGTGTATTCAGCAGTGAGGTGCTCAGAAGTACTTCACTATTGCCAGTTCCTTCCTGAGAGAGGCAGAACTGTAAGGCTGGGGATCCAATGAGGAGGAGGCTGAATTCCGGATTTCTGTTGCCTCAGCCATCGCTGCGGTGCTTGTGACAGGAAGGAAGGGCTTTGATGATGGGGAGTTTTGTAACAGCCATCAACCTCGTCAGTGTGCACTGTTCTCTGGGACAGGGCTGGATTCAGGTCAGCCTCAGCTTGCAGTTTTGTAGACCTAGACATTGGCTGGCTCTGGGATTCCAAAATTCAACAGAATATCCAGGGAATTGTGGAAAACGGCATCTGCTCTTTAGGACATAGAGAAGATTAAAATCCCCTCTTTCTTGCATCATTCGGGAGAGACCTGAGCCGAGTTCAATTAGAGATTTTTTTTACTGTTAAATAATTTTCTCAGTATTTTGTGGAGTAGTGTGCTTGCCAACAGACATGCAACCATGTGATAATAAGAGAGTGGCAAACATTCAACACTAAAAGAAGAGAGTAGAAAAGTGAAAACTTCTGTTTCTTTAATTTTGTTGTTGTTGTCTTTGTCGTAATATTAGAGGGACTAATTACTCCTTCCTGAGAATTTTATTGTGGCTCTAAAATGAACTTTGAGGATGTTAAATGTCATGCAGGAAGTGGGAGAGGCATGGCTTGGTGTTTGACTCCAGGAAATCTTTCTAGCAACAGTCAAACAAATGTAATTGTGAAGTTAGATGGCAAAAAAAGTGATAGCTGCTGGTTCTTGAATCGTGTTCCCCACACCCAGCAAGTTCTTAAAAAGCTTTAAAATCTGTTTTTAAAGCCTGTGTTCACAAATCTAAATGAGTAATGAAAATACATAACCACTGACATTGCTTAAAGGTTTTCATCCTTTAATTGTCATGCATATATTGAACTTTTTTGTAGCATTTAGATTCCAAATCAGATGCACTACAAGCATCTTCTCATAAAGGCTTCTGGGCTCATTAATAAATGAATTTTATTAAAGACGAAGCATTGAGATGAAGAGCTCACATTTTAAAAGTAATAAACATGGACTTTCTGTGTAAAAAGTTTAATTATTTTTATTCTAGATCTGTCAGTTGAGTGTCATTTAGATAACACCCCAAAGTCAGGTTCTGGGCAGTACTGCAGAGTGAGCCGGAGGCTGTTACAGGCAGCAGCTATTGCAGAGGGCAGGGCTGTGAGAGCAGAAGGAAACATAACAGATAACAAAAAATGTGCAATACTTTGGGCAAGACCAAACTGCTGTCGTGTTGCCAAGTGAGGTGATTGTCAATTGTGTGGATCCTGAGAAATGATTTGTCTTTGATCCAAACTCTGGCCTGGAGTAGGTGGCTGCAACCTGTTATTTACATAAGGTCCAAGTGTGCCCAGGTGTTTTGGCAGCTTCCACAAGGCAAGATAATGGAAGCCAGGATGACAAATGGTGTTGTACCCTGGCTTAGTGGAGAGTAAATGCACCAGACACAACCTTGGCCTTTAGATTGTATTAGCCATGAAGAAGACAACTATTTTTTCTGCTCTAAAAAATCTGGAATAATTATTAATATAATAATATTAATACATATAGTATTAATATAATAATAATAACAACAACAACAACTACTTAATTACTTAGATGTGCTGTAAGTTGCAGATGTTTCCAGGTCCTATTGCAGTTGTTTTTGCAGCATGGTAGACTTTGATCCATGCTTTGTGCAAAACACCCATGTGTACAGAGAGATTTCAGCTGCTTCTTGGTTCCATTTGCTTTGCTGCCTTTCTTCAGGAAATGTGTAATTATTCCTATCTAAGGTTTTCTGTCCACTTATGAGATTTATCTGGAACTTTAATTTTAGATTAGTAAAGATAATCTCCCTTTAATAAACTTTAAACTGATGGCTTCAAATGTTTGCTGTTATCTTAATATCTATCACTAACTCAAACACTGTTTCTGTTCTCTTTGTACACTACAGGATTTTCCTCTTTACCTTCAGTGGAGGAAGCTCAGACCTTACACAGCACTGTGTTCCCAGCCTAACCTGCCTGCCCATTATTCCCTTACCTAAATTCTTATTATTCATCTTTACCATAATCATTGTAATCCTTTTGCTTCTACATCGCAGGTTCAACAGTGTGACCACTCTCTTGATTCATATACTTACAGCAAAGCCTTCATCTCTCTCATGGATTATAGATCTAAATTGGTAACTATCACTTGCTTGCAATGTTTATTAGCAGTTTTGTTAATTGCTCATACTCTGTTTTCTGCTTCTCATAGATCTCTCTTGTAGAACAGTGTTTGTAAAGTCTCTAAGATCATGGCCTTATTTCCTTTATGAGCTTTATCCTTAGGACAGCACACATTGGCTATAAAAAATTTCATTGCTTGGTATAAATCTGGTTGAGAATGGAACTTAATTTCTGAAAAAGAAAACAGTATTTATTTTCCAATGACAGAGCACATAAAGGAGTGAGTTTTTATAATAGAAAATTGACATGCATGTGTAATTTGTGAACTATAATATTTTAAACTTAGATGCACTTTCTAAGAATTTTTGGAGAAAAAATACAAGGTGTTAATAATTTTGAGTAGAATGTTGCACATTAGCAACACCTCTCATGGGTTACTGTAGAAATACAGAGGAGTTGTTTTACCCCATCCTCTCATCTGCCTAATTAAAGAAATGTGTGTTAGTGGATGATGATGAAACAATTAAACTGTCACATTTAAATTGTTACTGGTCGTAAATAACACAAGACAAATATAGGAAATTACAGTTTTGGCTTTAAAAATGAAGCATATTCAAAGATGCTTTTATTGCTAGAACTGCCCAGAAGTTTTAATGTAGAGAATACACAGGTTCATGACAATTTGAATTTGCAAATGTGTCTTAGGGCATAGTTTGCTGTATAAGTAGCATCAGTGTGACCAGATTTCATGGTTAACTGGGGTGACTGACAGCAGAAAAGGAGACTATTTCCCAAATTCAGGCTTTCTCACACTGTTCTGAGGGAGAAAGGGGTATGGAAACACATCTGTGTACACACCCATGTGGTTGCTAATAAAAAGACATGTAACCTTCCAAGGTAATAATTGAATTTCTTGTTTCTTGTCTGTGAGAGGGTAAAGAACAGCCTCTCCTTTAGTTTGTAGCTAAAACTGTAAGGGCTGGCAACACTAAAAGTTAACCTTAGCCTTTTGTTCCTGGCAATATGTAAATGATGAGATACATCAGTTGATTTTAAACCAACACTTTAAACTTTTACAGAAGATGGCTGTAGGGAAAAAATGTTGCAGAGGCAGGGGTTGCAATGACCACTTTCAGTGATTCCTAAGAGCAGGAGCACTTTGATGTTTTGTGTTGCACTAGAAACCAGTTTGAGCCTTCACCATGATGCTGGTCACAAATTGAGGAGCACAGCTGTGTGGATCCATCTATGTGACACATTTCCATGAGCACTAAAAACAACAAAGGCTGCTTTCCCATGGAGGTGTCTTAGGGCAACAGGCTTTTTTCTTTTAAAATTCATTAGACCAAAATAGAAACTAAAGGCAGGAGAGCCACCTTGACCTAGGAATATATTCTTCGGTGGCTAATAAGCTCTGATTAAGATTTTATTGCTTTAGAGCATTTGCAGCATCCTGCTCTTATGTGGTTTCTTTGTCTAATAAAAGATGAGCTCACACTGCAGGTGTTTTCCTCAATAGGGAAATAATAAGGTATCTCAGAGCTACAAAACTGTCTATTCCCACAAAACTAGCTGGAAGTGGTTGTGTTTGAGACCTTGCTCCTATTGCTAATACACGTGGGGAAGAAATGTGTCAATATTAGTATGCTCTTAGCTACAAATAAGAGGGCTACCCAGGCAAAGAACTAAATGATGCAAGGTCTCATGCTGAAGTGTTCTCAAGGACAATCTGATTGGCAGCTTTTCCCCTCCTGTGTAATGGGTTTTATGTCCTGTAGCAAAATCTTTCCTTTATAAGTGTTTTATTGAGGATTAGTCCAAGACAGTCAAAATGGAAACAGTCACAAGCCTCTCCTTTGCCCTCTGTGTGCCAGCTGTATTTGACCTGGTCTCCTGTAACAGAACTCTCCTTGGGCTCTGTGTTTGTGTGAAACAGCAGAGATGCTGCTGTGTTTGGAGCCATCCTAAAAGAGCATCTGTGGCTGTGTTCCCAGGGAGCAGGGGTTACACTGCCAGTTAAATGGCCTTGGACCAAGGAGGGAGGACAATCCCCTGGGAGCAATGGCTCAGTGAGCCTTCGGGTGATTTGGACAGGAGCTGCCTGACCTCAGCGTGTTGTTTCCATTTCTCTGTGCTGCAGAATCTCCTCCAGGTGCAGAGGGCCTGCAGGAGATGTGATTTTGTGGACCTTCTTCTCAGTAGCATAGCAACTGCCACCACTTCCCACTGCTCTGTCCCCTCTGCTTGGCTCCCTCAGCCGTGCGGGATCAGGAACTGAACCAACTTTACAAACAGCCCTGCAAAACAGGAGAAGCTGTGGGAGGATTTATTTATATCTGGGATCTCTCTGTTCTTTGATCCAGCTCTCTGCAGGGTCCTCAGGGCTGACAAGACTGGGGAGTGCTTGGAGCAGGAGTGAGACAACAGGTGGGAGAGAGAAAGGGAGAGGAGGGGAAAACTCTGCTGTTCCCGGGCTTCAGGATTCCAACACAAATTCAGGGCTAGCCCTGTGAACACTTCCAGCCCGAGTACTGGTGGAGTACAGCTTCAGTAATGATCTGCCATCAGAAGGATAATCAGAAATTAGTATGAAAGTCCTTTCAGTTTCACTCTATTCACTAGCGGGGAAAGGGAAAAGCCAAATTTAAGCAAGGAGCTGGAGTTTTCTTTAAAATTTTTGTGCTCTGACTGCCTCTGGTGATTCAAGGCACTGACCTGCAGCATCTTCAGCCAGCACAGAGGCCAGTGAGGGTTGTGCTTCTATGACAACAGCCCCATGTTCTGGGCAAGTATCATTTGATCTTATTCTCTGTGTTGTGCTTCTAACAAAGCTGCTCAAGCTGGCCACATTCTGTAATTGTTTTTTCAGCTTAGATCTGAAAGTCACATTTGTAGCCAGGTACAATTCTGATTAGAGCAATCTAGGAGGGTTAATAGAGGCAGCAGTGCTTCAGTTAAAAGATCATCTTGGAGTGTGTGGAAGGGTTCTGGGAAGGCAGGGGTAGAAAGAAGATACTGATTCCTGTATGATTAGTGCAATACATCTTTGTTAAAGGTCTGCCTCTGAATTTTTAAAAGACCAGGCTTCAAGTGATGAGGGTTTCTCACTATTTCAAGCCTGTGTGAGTGGAATGGAGAAGTAGAGATTTTAATTATTTTTTTCTTCTTTAGCAGGCACACGAGTGTTGTCAATGGCATTTGTGGAGATTAAAATGTGTATCAGGAAGATAAATTACTCAAATAGAGAATTTTCTGTTGTCCAGTGTGGTGATGATACAAATCAACTAATCGCCTCATTCATAATTTTTGCAGCTGAGATTTCTAAGGATAAGGAGGCAGTGAGTGTATTGGCCTGAGTGCCTGAATGGAAGTTAGTCAGATGTTGAATTCTTTATTTTAGCAATTCCTGCTATGAACCACAACACATGGGTAGAAGAGATGTTTTCTGATACACTAATGAGAGGAAAATTTGTGCTTGTGTTTTCTGGAGTGCTTGCAAAGGACTGTAGTTTGGCTGAAGAGCAGCTGAAGTTCAGAAGAGAGTTTATCAGAATTGTGCTGTATCCTACAGAGAAATACTTGTGGGGAGATTTTAATGCATTCAGTGCAGCTGCTCACTATTGAGCTACTGATAAATTTCTTCAGAAACTGCCCTTGTGAATGCAATCTGTGGACGAAATGTCTGCTGCACCAGCCCTTTTCTGTGTGAGAAAGTTGCACATGTCTAATCTGAGATAAACTGTTGTGCATATTGTACTGAAGTTTAAACTGGGCTGCTTTTGGTTTGTTTCCCCTCTGTTGGAAATTTAAGTTGAATTATTATCCCTATGTAAATTGCCTTGGAATAGCATTTTGATTTATAGTTGTGAATTTTGAACTGTTTGTTTTGGTTTTGTGGGATGTTGTTGTTGCTGTTTTTTTTCAGTGAGTGGGTGAAGTCCTGTGTGCAGGTGAGACTTGCTAAGAAGGAAGATATTTGGGCACATGCTGAGAGTAGACATTGGAGTGAGTTTTGTTCTTAAAGGTGCCTGTGAATTTGAGTTGAGGAGAAAATTAACTTCTGTGGATGCTGGGTGAAGTAGAGACTTCTGTCACCTGTCAGTGCCTTCTGATTGCACATGAGTATCCCAGACCCTGGTTTGGATGAGTAGCTGCTAATTAGACCTGTGCTGTCATTGTTCCAACTTGCCAATCCTGTGACTGGTTATAAGGAGCCAAGACCTTTGCTTATTTGATGTGTGGTAGTTTCAAACAGCATGAGAGATTAAAAGTGTGGTATATCTGTTAAAAGGTAAAGTTTCTTTTTCCTCCTCTGTTGTAATTTGGTTTGTGTAGTTGTGTTCTGTAAACCAGAGATGAGAAATCATTCTTACCTCCTCCCACCAAGTGTCTGAGCTGCACACATTAGAGCAGCCAGGGCTGCTTGTGGCCCTTAATGATTCATATTCTGCTGTTGTTTTTTTTTTTTTTTTTGTTTCTAAATCTAAAAGGGATAATTTGTCCATTCCAAATGCTGTCTGTACCCACAGTGTGCCCTCATATTTTATACAGTGCTGTGTATTCCAATTGCAGTCTTAGGAGTAGATAAGTGTTGGATTTCAAAGTTTCCAGCTGAAATTCCTGTTTTTTCATCTTTTCCCATTGTCTTTTTTTTTTTCCTTCTGCAAATGTTGAGAATGGAACTTTTGTAGGGATAAAATGGTGGTAGTGCATGCACTAGAAATGCAGACTTTTCCGTAGAAGTGGTAGAAGCAAATTTTAGATTTATTTAACTTGGAGGCTGCTTGATGAATTGCATGGTTGGATGCACTGTCAAAGATTTTAGTTCTTGGTTGCAGTTTATTGGAGCAACAGAAGTGGCACCCTGCCACTGGAGTAAAGAATGCTGTTTTCCCATGAGTATTTGAACAATCTGCAGTGGCCATCTGTTATTCTGTTAAACACAAAGCAGTGCAACAGGTGTATTTCTTGGGTTTGGAAGTCTTACCAGCACGAGTGAACACTAAACAGGATTAAAGCCAGGATTTAAAAGAAGATTTCAAAGTGTGCTCCTCTTTAGTCAGCAGATATGGTGGTTATGACATTAGAAAATGGAGAGAACCTAAACATATGGTACACAGTTAAGGAAAACAAATGCTGAACTGCTCTTAAATCTGTTCTTTTTACATGCTTGTCATTTTTTTGTAGATGGCTTCAGTAACAGATGCCAGATTCAGGCAGAAAGATACTTCAGACCAAAATTTTGATTACATGTTCAAGCTCCTGATCATTGGCAACAGCAGTGTGGGTAAAACATCCTTCCTCTTCAGATACGCCGACGACACCTTCACTCCAGCCTTCGTCAGCACAGTGGGAATCGACTTCAAGGTGAAAACAGTTTACAGGAATGACAAGAGGGTAAAGCTGCAGATTTGGGTAAGTGCCAGCATTTTCAAAGATGCTGTTTATTAATCCCAACAAAGGTGTGATGGTAAAAAATAACTTGTTTGGAAGTGGATTTTTGGGTTGGTGTAGATTTTGGTTGTTCAGAAGTTGTGTGTGGCTGGAGCTTTGTGTCCTTGCAGAAAATGGAGGGACTTCTCCTTGTGTTACTGTTTCACTCAGCTGCTGAGGGTCCTGATGTGGTCTAAGCAGCTGCTCTACATTTGGAGGAACTCTAAACACAGCTCATACTATCATTTTATGGCCTCTACATGATACTTGTATCTTCCTGTAACTCAAGTATCCTCTCAGCAGCCCTTTTCTATAAGAGCTTGATCTTCTAATTGATCTACATGCACTTGATTTATAATTCTTTAATAATTGCATTTAAATGTGAAATTATGGTAATCACATCTGGGTTTTTTATTTATTGGGTTATCTTGAATAGTGAGAATCTAAAATGAGGCGCTTTTCCTTTTATACTACAACTACATGATTCATTTTATTTCTATGTTGCTGGGTACAATGTACAACAAATTATTTAATAAAAGATCCTTTTCATATTGTAAAATCCTGACATTGAAACTAAGGTAAGTCACCTGATATGAAATTGATTGATTTAATTTAGGGTTTTGGCAATAAAAACATTTTTACTTCAGGCCCTATGAGCAACTAAAGATAGTTTCCATTTAGTTGATCTTTCTGAATTTTGGAACATGAAATTTTCTAAGAAGTTGTGTAAAAGCAAGAGAGAAAACACCATAAAATATTAAATTTTTTTCCAAAGATACTGTGATTAAAGTGAATTAAGCAATAATCTTAATTAAATCTGTTAGAGGGCTTTGGGGCAAAAAGGGCTTTAATAACCTTAAGCTTCTTATGAAAAGAGATGTCAGGTGGATTCCTCAGAGGGTGCTATCCATAGAACCTGTAATATTGTAGTTGCCAACAACACTGTTGATGTAACATTTATTTTTAATAAAAGGTACACCTAAGTGTTGGACAGTTTCCAGAGTAACTTTTGTTCTGTTCTTCTCTCTTTTTGCATGGATCCCTGACATGAGTCATGATTCAAGCACTTTAACAAAAGCACTGTGTGTCTCTACCAAAACCACAGTATTTGAACTTGTTTGTCTCCTACCTGTCCTGAGATTATATTTGTCATTCCAACGTGTTCTCCAGGCTACATGAAGTGATAGTGGGGTACATTAGCAAACCAAAACTATGAGTTCCTATGTGTAGGAAGAGTTTACATACCAGCCTGTCTTCCAATTACTTAAAAAATTATTTACAGCTGCTGTTTAGTTTCTGGGAGTGGGGCTCTGTGGCTCCATGGAACTTTTTGCTCTGACTTACAATTTTCCAGTTATGTTGACATTTTTTTCAGTTATTCTCCCCCTAAGCTTGGCATTAAGCCTGATCTGAATCATGTTTAATGTGAAACTAAGTGAAGAAGGAGAAGGTACAAGTGTTTGACTTAACCACTGCAAATATTTTTCTAAAATCCAGAGAAAAGCACTTCTAGGAACCTCTGATGTTTTCCACAGACCCAGGTTTTTCTCAGTTCAGGGCTACTTGTGGAGCTCTGAAGTGAGTGCAGCTGTGGCAGACTGGAGGTGCTCAAGGGCTGTGCCAAATAACCTTGTTCTGTGCTCTGCAAGTCTCAAGGTGAGAGGGAGGTTATTACTGCTGTGCTGTGATCCAGAGACATCCACAATCAGTAGGAGTTTCTTTCCATTGCCTGTTGTCTGTGTTGAACAGAAGAGTTTAGATGGATCCAGCTGCAAAGAGTTCCTTGTATTGTCTTAAAGCTCAGAAAAATTCACACTGCTTCAAGGGCCAAGCAGCTGCAGGTAGAGACTGACAGCTGTGTTAGTAAATGTCTCTCTGGCCTGACTCCTGCTTTGTTTCTCCAGCAGAAGTTGATGAGAGGCAGAGATCTCTCATTTGTGTTTATGCTGAGTTTGAGGAAGTCTGTATTTTTTGAATCAGGATTTGACAAGCTATCACATGGAATGATCAGAAGAAAGTGCTCCTCAGTTTGATTTTGGTTTCATTAGTGGTGCTTTTGTTTTGTTGACATTAATGCCTCAGTCACCCAAACTGATATTTTAATAACCAGTTGTGCTTGTGACTAAGCAGTCTGGGAAATTATCTGCTTTGAAAAGACTTGAAAGGAATATCTCTTTAGCTTGAGAGGAGCAGGACATAGCAGAGATATTCATGATGTGTTTAAGGTAGAATGACAGCACTGCTGCTGCATATGGAAACAGTAAAATGGTTCAGAAAGGGGTTTATGAAATAACATTTTGTTGGGTTTTTTTCCCCCTTTCATTAAAGAACTCCAAGATCTGTTGACTGTGTTTTAATTTCAAATATTTGCTGTCTTGTTTAGGAATGGTGGTGTTGTCTTAATAGAATAAATTAACTTTATTAAGAACATTTGTTTTGTAGTTGGATGAGGATTAGAAAATTAATATCTAATTTAAAACATTATTTACATAAATGCATTTATCTGTTATATAGATATTTACGTACCTATCTAAATGCAATTCTTGGATTAGATTTTTTTTTATGCCACTGCCATCTCTAATAATACTTTCATATAAAGCATCTTGTTTATGATTGGGTTGTAAGAAGCCAATTTATAATATCTCTCTGCATTTCTTGACCAAGTTTTGTATTCCCAGAGTTGCTAATTACTGTTTACTGGAGGAAAACTATTGTATTTTCAGCTAGGTATATTTTTTTATTATAAATAAATCTCAAAGGTAGCATTATTACATTCTTAGCAAATGCAAACAGTTAATACTTAATGCAGAGTTCAGGTTGCCTAGCAGCTAGAGAGGGCCACTTTGTCCAGATCCAGATGGAAACAGGGTGAATGAATAAAAGTGATTTCAATTTTAGGTAAGAGCAAGGTGAGATTTCTTTTTCTCCCTTCTGTGCATTTGTGTGGCTGCTGCTGGTGAGGAATAATGGTGGTGAAAATGGCAGCAGAACTCCTGAGCAATGTGGCATTGAGGGGAGCTGATGAGGGGTAGCCTCTCGCCCTTTGTGCTGGCCCAGTCTGGGTTCATTACATGAACTCTTTGCAGAGTCTCATAGATTAATTGATAGAAAATCATTGGCAGGGTTCAGCCCCAAACACTTGCACACCACCCAGTACATACTTCGTGTGAGAAAAATGATTGCATTTCCATTATGCTTTTGTGCAGCACCCTACACAAGGGACTCTCAGCATTGATGTGATAAATAATAAACATAAAATACTAATAAACTAAATACAGGGTTTGGCAGCTGATGTTGCAGCTGAAACTAGTTTCAACCCTCCTTGAAAAAAGCAGCAGAAATTAAATTTAATTTCAGGTTAAAAGGCAGAAAGGCTGTGATGTTCAGGCAGAGGCTACATATTTAGACTGCAGTATAATTTTTCTTTTAAGGAGCTGTTTATCAGAATTAAACTGCTAGGATGAAGGTTTTTCCTTCTCATTAACAAAAATGTCTCTGTGGCTTAACTGCTGAAACCTGTTGGGGTGTGAGATTAGCTTTAGTGGATGTCTGAAACACGTGTTACAGCTCTCAGGCACAGCTGGGGAGAGGGCACAAAGCAATATTGCACTGGGTTTTTTGGATCTTTAAAAAAAGAAATATGACAACTGCTAATTATATTGAGTGGCAGTTACCACTACAAAACAGAAAAGTGTAAACCAAAATAACTCCCCTGCTGTGGAGCTGTCCAGAAGGCAAATACAGAGTGTTTTTAAAAGCTTTTTGTATCAGACATTGCCTGGATGACAGGATGATCTTGAGCAGCTCGCCTCTTAGGGAGGGGATTCAAGGAAGTAACACTGGCAACTGAGTTCTTTTTTTTCTTTTTTTCTTTTTCATTTACAGGAGATAAAATTAGAACACCATCATATTTGATTGTAAATTTTAATGTTAATTGCACACTTAACCAAAAGCTAATTATGCATTTGAGATGAGAGAGTCATCTATTCCCAAGGCATCCTATTCCTGTCATGGTTTTGCTAAGTTCCTTGCAAGCACTGACTTCAGGCTTGAATGCTTGCACAAAACTTGTTTCTAAAAAAAGTGATAATAAGGTTCAGTAATTAAATTTATAGATGTGATAGTGATGGGTGTTTCTAAAGCACTAATGGGCCTGATTCTGCTTTTATAGACTCACAGTTGTTGTGAAATCCTCTGATTTGCTGTTTAGATGAATAACTAAAATGGAGAAATTCATGATAGTAAAAAGAACAGGTTGATCCTTGTAAGAGAGTCAAGGACTGCATTTTATTTGCAGCATTAAGGACTGGGTCCTAGGAATGAAAGTCATTGTGGGTAAGTGGATGTAAAGCACTGCTTCTCACGCTTAAATACAATGCAGAATATTTGACTGGAGAAGAGATGTGATAAGAGTGTCTGTAATTCAATTCCAAGGTCTTGGTTATATCTCAAGTAATAATACTTACACTTTGAGAAGAATTTGGTGCTCATGCCACTCTGAATGGGCTTTAAGATTAGAGTTGCAAGGGTGATACAAAGAAGGGAAACAAAAAACTTGACAAATAAGACTGTGATAGGTCAGTTACCCCACTCACTATTGAATGTATTGAACAGCCTAAGCTTGCTGAGCAGGGCATTGCTGTGTTTGCAGTCAAACAGTTGACATGGAGGTTTTATTTCTGTTTATAGTAAATCACCTCAATCTCATTGTTATCTCATTATAACTCTGCATTACAGTGAAGGCCAAATTCAACTTCAGTCTAAGCTCTGATACCACTGCAGTTATCCCTGCTGACAATACTGGATTTGCTCTCACTGCAGGTGCAGTATCTCTCTCTGTGCTCCATCTTTGCAGAGTTACTGGGCCCTTGGAGGCCTTGTTTTGTGCATTTCAGTAAAATGAAACGTGCTGTGTTCAGAGGTACCAGGCTGTATCCAGGGGCAGTGTCGAGTATGTGTTTGTTAATAAAGAGCTGTTGGCTGTTCAAAGGTTTGGACCTTTCCTAGAGAAAATGGACTGATGCTGACTATGTGTCCAGCAGAGGAAAAGCTGTACATGGGAAATTTCAAGTGAAATTATTCACTTGATGTAGTGAGGCATTTAAGGTTCGAGAGGACAAATGAATTGCTGGCCTCCTGACATTTTGCATTTAATTCTTTTTTACCAGAAATTCAGAATAAATATTTTGTAGTCATTTTATATAAGGTTTTAGACACATGTGCCTCAAAACCTTTTTCTGTTGTCCTTGTCTCATCAGAATCACCCTTATTATGATTTTCTTTCACAATTTTATCTTCTGCATAATGACTGGGTATATTTTATATTTAAATATGCTGGGTGGCACTGTGTTCAGTTATGAGATAACACAGTGGGCGGAATTTATGAGTTTTCATAGTGTTTGTCTCGAGTGAGCATGCACTTAAACTGTGTCACATTTGGTCAGATGAGAAAATACAACTACTGTGCTTATTCACATTTATAACTTTCATGCATTATGTTGTCTACTGCAGTGTCATGTTTATGCAACACTTGAGTACCTTAATGGCTGATTTTAGAACTTAAAAAGGGAATCCAAATCCCTCAAAATGTTTTCAGGTGTGAGAAATTGTACCCTATAGCACAACTGGAGTACTGAGGAATTTAGCAGCGTGAACTTCGTGATTTATTTTCTATTGTCCAGCTGTTCAACATCATCCTGATTCATTAAACAGCATGAGCTCCCAGAGTCAAGCACTGTTTTTTTGTATTCTGTTGCATTGGAGTCGTTGGACTCTGCAGACAGAAGGAAACATTAGTGAGAAGTACCAGAAGCTGGACATTCCTGCAGTGTGGAGAACTGGGACGCCTCTGCTTTGCTGGTTACGTTCTCCCATTTGCAGAACAATGTAATGTTTACCAGGTAACACTCAACTCAGATTTCCAGAGCTCTGTTCTGGCTGCCCAGCAAGCACTAATGAGAGTGACAAAGTAGGAAACATGAATCCTGTTTGTGGTGAGATGTATCTTCCAATAGCAACTTAGCACCTTGTGTTTTATGGCCAGGGGTCACTCCACTGCAGCCCAAATGTGTATCCCGAGCATCTCAGTGTATCCTCCTCTACTGCAGTCTGGGTTTGCAGCATTGCTAGGATGTACCTCCATCCAAATGGAGCTGCCAGTCCCAAGTGTCCTGCTCAGCTCACACATGGCATCCTGTGCTTCTATTGTTCACTTGCCTCCTGTTTGAAAATTCCTCTAGAATTGCTAGTCCTGCTTTGCATCCATTTCTGTGCTAATCAGATACTCTCTGCTTCGCTACTAATTTGTGTTAGAAGCTGAAACAGGAGGTGGCAGGAGTGTTTGAAACTTGAGGGGAGCAGGTGTAAGTGCAGCAGATAAACACTGTGTTATGAGCTGCTGTGCTTCATTAGCTGAAGTACCTTCATGTGATATGTGACTCAAGTGATTAAACTTTGTGTATTACTCAAAGAAGGCTCGCTGGTGGTATTTTCTCAGCCAGATTCTGGCTGGTTTGTCGCTCTGACAAGCTGATCCAGACATCTGCAGCAGTGCTAGAGGGTGAAGTCATGGTGTGTGTGGACCCATGTGTGCACTATGCTCCTGGTGCTGGCAGGTTTTACTGTCCCTCTGCTTTCCTTGCAGCCAGAGCAGTAAAACAGGACATACAGGAGACCTGTGCTTAGGATGTTTACGAGGCAGAGCACTCACCCTACTGCTGTTTTTGCTTTTGCCTGTGCTTATTCAAAGATTCACCTGCTGCTTCCTCTCCGTGGGTCCCTCTGTCGGCGCTGCTGCCGTGGCAGTTGTGAGGTTGCTGCGTGTTCCAGTGCCATGGTAACTGCATCCCGCTCTGCTGGCTGCCAGCGGGCACCGAGCCTGCCCAGTTGTGAAGGAAGCAAGTGCTCCAAGTGCCAAATTGTGCTAGACTATCATGAGTCAGTTTTGATAAGTCCAGGTGAAGTCCTTTACCATGGACTGCAAGTCTCTTCTTTTTTTGAGGGAAGAAAGAGAAATAGCTCTCATCAAATGTGTTTTGAATTTTTTTTTTTTCGACTCTGAAAGGCTAAAAAATGTGTTTTCATTGGAATTACCACCAAGTGCTAAATTGCTTTCTTGCTCTGCAGTTTAACCTCATGCTGTACACATTTCTGTAAGGCTGTGCCACTTTTCCCATCTTTTTCTCTTGTCTCTGTGTTGTGCACCCTGGCTTGCCTCTTGGAGAGGTTAGCGAGCACCTTTGTAAGCACTTTTGCACAAACTGCAAGGTGAGTTCTAGCAGAGTACTGTCATAACATTTAAAATCATGAAGTTTTGCCTAAGAGTGAGCTAATAGAGCTGAGGAAAAGCAAGGAATTCTTGTTTGCTTTTTGTGGAAGAAATATTCTGACACAGGTGCATCACTTAATTACATGGAATAATAACACTGGAGGTTTACATCAAGCAAGGGTAATTAAGGAATGCATTTTTCAAGTCTTTCATGTAGGAGGGTGGAATGATGGACCATCATAACTTCTATGCTTCTGCTACCCTCTCTTGTCCCTCACTGGGTTGTAGAACCACCAGCACTGTGAGGGCTGGTACTGTGACAGCAATGCAGTGAGGCACTGAGGGGAGGTTGTCTGAAAGAAGGAAGGTTGTGCTCAGTGCAGTGTGATGGGGCTTGCAGCAAGCCTGGCTTAGCTAAAGCACAGCTTCAGCTGACTCTGCTCTACCCCCTCCACCTCAGGAGTCCTGTGTCTGGCAAGTGAGGGCCTGTGCAGATAACTCCACTGATGTGTCCTAAAGGGAGCAAAAGAGTGCAGTGAAAACTAGGGCAGGGCTTGTGTAGAACCAAAGCAGGACCATGAAAAGAAAAACAGCAGTGTCTTTAATGAAATAATTAATTACAGTGGAAAACAGCGCCGAAGAGAAGTGCTATAAACCCTGGCTTGCAAGGAGCAGCAATCCCAGGAGGGCTGGAGAGCTGGAATTGCTGTCACAGGAGTTTCAGTCTGTGTGAACTCCAGGTGGATTCCAGCCTTCCTGGGAGGTGGTTGGTGTCTGGGCTTCCTGAGATGTGGAAGGGGATATGCATTTGGCAGCTCTTCAGTCTGTTTTTATACACCCTTCCTCACCAAATCCCCTCCCTAGGTTGTTTTCCTAAGTGTGAGAACAAAGCATAGAAGGGACTTGAATGGGTAGGCTGATTATGGGAACTCAGAGCTTCAGATGAGCAGTACTGATGCTCATTCTGACTGCTGTGCCATGATTATGCAACTGCTTCAAATCTATACCTATTTAAGGTGCCTTATTCTAGCTAAAATGATCTTCTCTTTTAGAAGAATGCTCTTCATCTTGAAAATAGCATGCAGAAAGAAAAGAGGTAAAAAGAGGTAAAGAGGTAAATCTGTGAGACCTGCTTAGTTCCTCTTGAATTTTTGGGGAGTTTGAAATGTAAAATTAGTAGTTTCCTTCCACTTGCACTGGTTTATGATCTTAGGGAAAAGCAAACTTGCAAGGGAAGAATCTGCATAAAGTCCTCCTCTGTGATGTACTTTCTACTGTTCTGAGTTGCACATGCCACATTAGCATGTTCAAAGCTGTGGCCATCATTCTGAAGTCTTGGAAATGTTTGAAATTACTTCAGATTTTCTGCTAAAATTCTGATATAAATATGTATAGGAGCTACCTAGTATTCGAGAGACTGCAAGAAATCGAAAGGGAACAAATACAGTAAAAATACACCATTGTCATGGCAAAAACTATGATTTCAATAATCTTTCACCTAAATCTGGAAGTGGTCTTGATCTGCAGGATATTTACTGCTTTAACACGAAATTTCACCTGAGTGAGTGGAACTTGCAGAATCTGGCTGAAAGCTAGACACAGCAGAACCTTTGCATCAGTGCAATGTCAGCTCAGAGTGATTTGTCAGTTTTCCCATCTGCAGCAGGGGCTGTGGGATTCCTCCCTTGCCCACCTGGCAGGGAGACCAGGAAGCAGTTGTGTGTCAAAACCTGATGTTGCTAAGTGATGGCAAGGTAGCCACCTGCCTTAGCATTTACAAACCCCCAATGCTCAAACAGAAGGAAATGAATAGCTTTATTTTCCATTAATTGTGTACAAGGTGTTTATTCACTCTGGTCCTGAAAGTATCAAACATGAGCATCCCTTTTAATCTAGCTGCAATCTTCAGTTTTCAAGTCCCTGGAATGGCAGGTGTTTATTCTGCCTGAGAATGCATCCTCCAAATAATGTTGTATTACCCTATAGCTGTGAGAGACAGTGCAGTCAGTTTGACAATTAAAAAAATACAGACTTTAAAAAAAAAAAAAAACAACCAAAAACCTGATACAAAACCAAACTGCTTTTTATCACCTAGTGCAAAGACAGAGAGCAGGTGGTATTTGTTTTGTTGGTTATAATGTCAGAATACTTGCAATAGCCCTCTTTATTTTTTCTCTCCCTTTTTTTTTAACTACAGCCTATATGGCAAAGAAGAATTGTAGCATTGATTTCTTTTCTTACTATATTTTTTGTGAAGGGAGCTGAGAATAAATCCAGACTATCAGATGTCCTAACTTCTCTGGGACTGTTATCAGGAAATAGAAGTAGATCTTTCACTTCTTATCTACTTATTTTACAGATATTTTTAAAAAATGATAAAGGTTTAATTGCCCTCATGCCACAGGTGAGTCTGCTGTGTTCTGCTAAAATCTGTCTGCTCAATAAAGTATTTGTTCAAATAATCTCTCAAAGGGAGATGCTGAGTGACTTTTGCAGCCGTGACTCATTGGATCTTCATTTTTTAAATGAAAAGATTCCCAAGACATATTAATTTTAACATCTCATATATTAAATTCTTGATTAATAACAATAAGAGTATTAGTTTGAGTGTGTCAAGGCTTGAGGGATTCATATAACCAGTGTTCTCTCTTCAGAACAGGAGGGATAGTTCATTTTTTTCACAGAGGAGGACTTGGCAAAGACCCAGTTTTGGAAGTAGAACCCCTCAGCTGAGAGAATGGAAGCTTTCCAGTAGTCTCCCTGTGAGGTGCAATCAGGAATCCAGCTCCCCAAATGAATTGGTCTTCCCTTCATCCAGAGGATGTGGAGCACCTGTCTGTGTGCAGAGGAAGGGTCAGGGGTTCTCAGGAATGAAATCTGTACTGACAGCTGTGATTACTTTCCACTCCTAAAAAATGAGCTTTTCCTGAGTTTTACAGTTCTGCCCAGCACAGTTGGCCCTTTGAATTTGAATTGGAGCAGTTTCTAGCAGGGCCTTCTGACCCCAGAGAAGCTCTCTTCCAGAGTCAAGAGTGTGTCCTGTGTGAACAAGTGTCCTCTCTTGGGAGTCTTGGTGCCTGGGTTCTTGGCTTTGACAGTCCCAAAGTGTCATTCAGCTCCCACAGGTAGCTGCAAAATCCTGTAAGTTTAACTTTGCTTCTATGATTGATCTCTTAATTCACTCTGAGTAATGAATGGAACAGAAAATTGTGTTTCTTTGTTTTATTGAGTGATGAAAGAGAAGATTGTGCTTCCTCTACTAAACAACCATTGCCAAAAATAGCACCTGACTATATTTTATCTGTCTCTTCTTCCTTACTATTATTTTACTACACTAAATGCAATCTTTTTTTTTTCCCCTTTGGATTTCTTTCCGTCTTTGTGCCCTGAAGCTGCAAACAGCAAATTTTGTGAGTCATATAAATGTTCTGAGACATCAAATTAAGTAGAAACTGGAGAATGAGTTCTCAAAAGGTTGTGAATGCTGCTGACGTCAATCTCAGATTGAAATAAGAAAGAAGATATGGCTGGCAGATCCTGTGAGCAGGACTTAAGCACACTTATGCTAATTCTGTTGTTGTTGGAGAAATTGTGTTTTTATAAATGAAGGCTGTAGTCCCAACTGAAGACTTAACAGGCATTCATCTTAGTAACTAGATGATCTTGAGCTTTCATACTTTACACCAAAATTTGCCTTCAGCAGATTCAGACGAAATTGCTTGGAAGTGACTAAAATGAATGGCAGCATGCTTTCTGCTTTTTCAGCTTGTAATATAATTCAGTTTTCCAGCTCTACAGTAGAATTCCTCCTTCAAAGTGACATTGCAAAGTATGGGGTTTTCTAATGAACAGAAGACTGTGATGAACCTATTTAGAGATTTTTCTTGATTATCTGTGGCAGAGAACAGAATTTTGAAAGTAGCAAGGAGTCATGAAAGTCAATACGCCTTATGAATTATTTTGATAACATGAAACATTTATCTTGTAGAAAGCTGTTAGTAATGCTGTTTCTGAAGTTAAATGCATACAGATTGCATATCCATATTGATTTGATGGTGCTATTGAAAGTTCCTATAGGTGCAGCGAGAAGAGTGCAAGAATTGACTAAAGGAAAGGAGTGATTTTTTTTATGCAAACTGCAGGAAAGTTACTTGTTGTTAGCTTATCAGTACAAAATGTTTCTATGTGTGTGCATGTTTTGCCTCTAATGAGTGCAGCAGTTCAAAATTGACAAATATACTTGTTGACTATTTTATCCTACCTCCATTCAGATGGTTCACTGGAAGCCTTCATCCAATTTTTAATTATTAGTGCTGCAGTGATCACTCTGAGTCTAAATGTGTTTTGACCAAAGGTATATTTCCAGTGGTGAAATAGGAGTTAAAGATGTCCAGCCCTTTTTCAAATCAAGCTGTCTTTTGGAGAGGATCTTACAGCAGCACATACAAGAGAGTCAGGTTCAGAGAGACCAAAGTGAATTGAAGTGAGCCCAGAGGTATTGAAGGAGCAAGGTAATGTGATTGCTGGTTAACTGGATCAGGGCAGCAGAGGGAATGCCTCCACCAGGTATATCTGTATTGCTGGGCTCAGGTGCCTTCCTGATGCTGTGAAGAACTTTTGACAGATTTCTGTGGGAAGTTAGTTTTCAAATTGCTGGCACAGCAGGTATCTGGGTATGAAATATTGCAGTCAAGGCCAGTATGAAAATAAACAAGAAATATCTCTTCAAATTTAGAGAATAAATATAGGCTGGATTTACCTGCAGGTAGCCAGCAGGAGCTCAGTGGGAAAGTAATGAAGTGGGACTGTCCAGCTGGGTACTCAGTGCAAAATGTGCTTTTGCTTTGATGCTGAGGAGAGTGCAGGGGAAGTTCTGGCTCTTGAAGGGTGTGCACACTGTTCTGTGAATAGAAATAACAGGGAAGAGCAGCCCCAGGGGCTGGTGCTGCTGCCAGCTCAGGGGGCACCAGAGTGAGCCTATCTCAGGTCTCAGGCTTCAGTCATAGGCTCCTTCTGGAAGGGGAACCAAACCCCATCAATTTACTGTCCTTTTTCTGCTGTAACTCCTTGGTCCACTGGAAGGAAGAGGTAGGCAGTGATGACAAATAACGTGACTGAAAATGTATCAACCACTGAGATAGGAGATAATGTGTCTGTGTATATGCTGACAGTAGAATTCTAAGGCTTCTGACCAAAAATGATCAGAGATCATCTGGAAGCCACAGTGTACAGTTTCATCAGTGAGGAAGGGACCTGTGAGGAATGAGATCCTTTATACTACACTTACAGGGTTGAGAAAAAGTTTTAAATTGAGAGTCTGTGAGGGATAAAAAAAATGATCTGGGGAATTTGCTTGGTTCTGCATGGGGGAAGAAGAGAGGTTTTAGTGTTTTGGTTATTGGAATATTTTAGTATTGCAAAGGTAGTCCACCACATGCTGGTTTACTGGTAATTGGCTTCTAAGTTAGGAAAGTGTTTCCCTTCACCTGTTATGTTACTTATGTAAAGTTTTACATAATTATACTTCTCAGCAATTTTGTATCTATTGCAGAAACATCAATTTCTGATGGCTGTTTATATCAGAAGCTTGTACTATTCAGGACAGGATGCTGAAACCCTTCAGCTGCTAATCTGAGCTGGCACGGTGATTTCTTTACCCCCTGGTGATTCATCTACCCCATGGTGAATGAGCACAGAATGAGCACAGAAACAGAGAAACATTTCTGTTTCCTGAAACTTCCTGTTTCTGATTAACTAGCATAAAAATTAGTGTCTACTGAATTGATGCTTATCAGAATTCCTAAACAACTCTTCTGCCTCCAGCAATGACACTCGATTATGTTTCTCACTCCTAAGCCTCTTAGAGTTTTAGCATTTATGAATCCTCTCTAATACTTTGCTTGACACATTTGGTTAGGTATATGACAGTGATCAGCTGAGAGAAAAACAAGTCATCTCATCAAGTACAAATTGAGGCTTCTTATAAGGAGAGTGGAGAGGCAAGCAAAGTTTTCCTGCTGTTTGAAGTCAGAATAGAATTGGGCTGTTAAAATTACTGTAATGCATTTAATATAAAACCAGGCTATGTATCCACCGTCCCAGCTAGCTTCAGACAATCACAGCTGGTTTTGTAAGCAGTTGTGGGAGGGAGGCTGAGGACAGGGTGCACTGAAGAGAGGTGTTTTGGCTCACACCTGGTGCCTCAGGATGCTGAGCACACTGAGGGTCTGTATCTTACACTTGTTATTGGTTCTGCAGCTAAACTGTGGGATCAAACCCAAACAGAGGGCTCTGAAGGGCTGCCCACCCAGTGCCTCCTGGAATGAAGGGTCGGTGGTCTTGGAGGGGAGGAGGCAGCCCTGGTGCTGACTGGGGTGGTGGCTCCTGCAGCCCCTTGGTGCTTGCTTCTCCTGACCCTCCTGCACAGAGAAATTCAGCAGTGCCAGAGGAGCAGTGCCAGAGGAGCAGTGCTGACTGGGGTGGTGGCTCCTGCAGCCCCTTGGTGCTTGCTTCTCCTGACCCTCCTGCACAGAGAAATTCAGCAGTGCCAGGCCAGCCTGGGTAACCTTTCAGCAGTGCCTTCACAGTGAAGGCTCCAAAGCATTCCTGCAATACCAATTATGTTAAGGAGTAGTTGGTATTGTAAGCAGGTGCATTCCAGCTCAGCATACCTTGACAATTTGACAGCAGCCAGATGTTTAACTAGGTGGAGTAAGTGATGACTCGAAATACCATCATATAAATCTTGCAAATGGTACCACAGCTGTGCCTTTGGGTATGCCTGGTGAATTGTGATTTCTCAGAGGTCCTGTTGGATCAGAGACTGAGCTCTTCCTTTAACCCTTGGATGGATCCCACAGAGACAGCAGGTATTGTGATGCATCACTAGTGGCTAATTTCAACAAGTCAGTTAATTGCTCCTTTGGAACTACACAAGGCTGGTTGAAAATAGTTAAATGTTGGTGTTTTAATGGAAATTGTCCTAATATTGCCATGAAATGGAGCTGCAGAAAGAAGGTTCCTGCAGCTGCGGTCTTGCTTTGGTATACATTTCAGCCAGCATATGGTATGCATTTTAACTGAACACATGGAAAACTGATTTGATTTGAGTTGATTGATTTTGATTACTGACATGAGGATATGCTACTGAGAAACAATCCAGCATGTCTAAAAGATTGTTTCAATTTCTAGCACAGCTGATACATTTGTATTGTATGCATGAAAAGGAGAAAATGTTATCTAGTTTGAAATTTTTCTCAGTGGTTACTCTGTGGTGAACAGGAGGAGACACATTATTCTGCTTGCAGCTTGACAACACATTCTTCTGTCTGTACAAATTAGGACAGATTGAATATATCTAGCTAGGACAGGTGTAGTTTTTGCATCAGGAAATGGGCAATACTGGTAGCTGTCAAAAACCTCAAGACATTTTCCAGGAAAACTTCTGCTATGGATGAGGAGGTAAATCTAAAAAGTTTCAGAAGTAGGTTGTTCAGTAGAGGTGTGTGAGGTCTAGGAGACCAGCTCAGACCAATGTCTTTGAAACTGGTTTGTTAGTTTTTAATTTACTAGAGCCTGTGATTTGTGTGTACATGTTGCTTAGGGAGAAAAAAGCGTAATATCACAGTGGAGGATTTTCAGAGAAGGTGGATTATTGGGTGCAACATCTCAAACCTGAGGCTAAACACTTTTACTTGTGAGCATTCAGTTATAGGTAGGAAACCTTGCTGTTGTTTTGTGTGGGTATAAGCCAGCCAAGGTATGAAGTGCTGCTCTTTGAAAAGAAGTGGAACATGTACCTGGATGTATTTATTCCTCCTGCACTCTTAAAAAGTCATATCAATTTACATAGATTGGGATCCTGCAAATGCTGAACAAACATGCACCACTCTAAATATGCAACATAAGACCAGTAGAGCTGGTTGTTCTACCCTTATGAATAGGGATTGAAGTAACAATCTTTCCAAGTGGCCAGTAGATGAAGCTGAGTCATAGCAAGTCATTTGCTCTCCTTGTGGGAGACTCAAAATCATGGAGTTGGTTAGGTTGGAAAAGACCTCTAAAGTGGAGTCCAAATGTTTGCCCAGCATTGCCAAGCCCACCACTAACCCATTTCCCCAGGTGCCACATCCACTTGTCTTTTAAATACCAGCAGGGATGGTGACTCCACCACTTCTGTGGACAACCTGTTCCAGTCCCTGACCACCCTTCAGTGAAGAAATTTTTTCTAATATCCAATTTAAACCTCAGCTGGTGCTACTTGAAGCCATTTTCCCTTGTTCTGTGACTTTTTACATGGGAACAGAGCCTGATCCCCACCTGACTACAACCTCCTTTCAGGGAGCTGTGGAGAGTGACAAGGTCCTCCCTGAGTTTCCTTTTCTCCAGGCTGAACACCCCCAGCTCCCTCAACTGCTGCTCATCACTTGTGCTCCTTCCCCAGCTCCATAGCTCCTCTCCAGAAGTGATTGATATCTAAGCTCCAGAGTGATTTCCACCTAGCCAAAACCACCCACTTCATCAAGGAGGTACAAAATCTTATTTATATAAGAACATTAAATGGTGATCTACCACATACTAATTGATAGCATCTGATCTGAGTGACTTATGCAAATAATCACTATAGACACAGCTGCTGCAGGAGAGGAAAAAAGAGTGGGATGCTTCACAGACATCTCTGCATGATGTTTCTCTTACAGGACTTGAGAAATCACACTGCCTGTGTGCAGCTACCAAGGTGAGCCATATAAATAACATTTATTTAAGTAAACAGGAGCTTCCTGTATGAAACCTGAGTTGGAGGAGGGGAGCTCTGCTTCCTTTCCCACTGTTCTAGGGTTCCACAGTGGGGTCAAACCTTCTGCGTGGGCACAAAACTATTGCTCAGGGAGAAGAAATTCACAGGTAAGATAAGCCCACAAATGTCAGAGCTGCAGTTGCTTTGCCCCAGAGCAGCTCCAAGGTCATCACAGGGCTTGTTGCACTGTTGGCAGCACAGCTGGCAGTACTGCCAGTGAGCTACTTTGGGACTCTGGAGTTCTCTCACCTTTGGGCACTGTGATGTGTTGAGAGGAGGTGATGGCACCCCTGAGAGGCAGAAAGTCCCGCTGGCATATGACATGTTGCTCTGTTGCTAATGTGGGGTGTTCTCCTTGGGTACACAACGACACAATCTGGCTTTTCTGCTTTTGCTGTATGTTTTGCAGGTGTGATTCATGGGATGTGAGCACAGTTGCTAAGATCAGGAAGAGATTTGCTGGTATTTAATCTGCTCCTGTCAAGAAACAGGGTGGTATCTCCTCCTGAATGTAGCAGATGACAGCCTTGATGTGTCCATGAGGCAGTTTGTATATGATATTTGGAAGGTATAGCTTGTCAGTTAACACCTGTCTTCATTCAAGTGGGTAAGCAGATGAGCAGTAAAAGCAAATGAACTATACTCTATATTTGAACCTGTGAAACCTAATTCTTTGTGGCCAAAACAATCTGTATTTCAATGTAATACCTACAATCTGTGTTCCAGTATAAATGAATAGCTACCTTCAGGCTGGCTTTTCTTTTTCTTTTTTTTCCCCCCTCTTATATATCAATTCTTCATTCTTTAAGAATACTAACTAGTCTTGCAATGGCTTTGTCATATTGTGCCTATAGATACCTGTCTCTCACATGCCCCCAAAATTCAGGTCTTCTCTGCAAGGATAGTTGGGGATAGAAGTAGATCCATGGCCCTGGAAGTGACCAGAAGTAATCCATGGAGGTGGAGAGGTATTTATGTAATTGGGAGGAAAATACTTGCTAGTCAAAGGTCAGTGAAGAGAAGTGTTCTCACAAAGATTCAGCAGGACTCCTAAAAGGTCTTGGCATGTGCCCTTGTCTCCCCTGTGATGAGCTTTCTCTCCTAGTTTTCTGAGCTGCCCCTCCAGCACTGTCCATCTGGAGTGACAGGAGCCTGCCCAGTGATTGGCAGGGTTTGTCACTGTTGAGCAAACAAAGAAATGGAAAATCAGCTGCCAATCTCAGCCGAGCTCAGACAAACCCAGGAAACCTCAGCTCCTACAACAGCATACCTGGGAGCAAATTCTGGATCACATGCTCTCTCTGAAGTTACATTGGAAAATATTTCACTTTCAAATTGTGGGAGCTGTAATGAATTATGAATAACAACGTGGTGACTCCTGTGAACAAAGAAATTCTGAAAAGTCCTGTGCTCGTTTATTGCAGCTTCCTGCACAACAGGATGAATGAGTTTTCAGCAGGGAAAGTACAGGTCTGTGTTAAAGTATTCAATTTGGTGTTGAAAACACAAAGCTGGAAGGAACAATGGTATCCTGGTAACTTGTGATCCTAATCTTCCTTACAAGATTGTAAAACTGTTTACCCTGCAATATCAGGTTAATACAGCACATTCTCTCTGAATTTCTTGTTTTCCCTTTTATTACAGCAATGTGTTTGCAAACTCTGTTATATACTGCTATTTAAACCTTGTGATCCCTTCAGTAAAACAAAGATGCTAATTAAAAGTATTTTTACTACTTTGCCTAGTTGACTTTTCCTTCAGTTTTTCACTTTCTTTGGTTTAACGATCCTGTTATTCCTAAGGATTCTGACCTAAGCACAGCCTAACTGGGACACAATGTGAAGCCTGTGATTGTTTCTCTCTTTTCATTACAATATTTCATTAATTATATTTTCATCAATTCTTGCTGGAATCTATGTCTGCAAAAATGGCTTTTCAGTAACCACATGGATATAGAGGTGGCAACAACTCTGCTTCTGCTGAGTGTGGTTATAGTTCTCAGTGCAGTCTCTGCACTAAAATGTGCATTACCATGCTATGAGGTTGTCCAACATTCAGATAATGTCACAAGTTGACAGAATGGGAAAGTTCCAAGAGGACAACGCTGCTGCATGCTAGAAACATCTGTCACACAGCATCAAATTCTGACCTGAGTGTCTTGGATGCATGAACCAAATGCATCTTTGTCTTTTAATTTCTTAAACTTTACCAGATTTCTTCATTATTTTGTGGTTACTGTGTTTGGCCAAACCCCTGGAAATGACAGAAGAAACTCTATACAAAGATGTAAAAACCCCAACCCACCAGCAGATGCCAAGGTCTATGATTACCAAAATAACCAAGTGAGGTGTTTTTTCTCCTTTTTAAAAATTAAATAATGAAATGGGTACAAGTCCTAGATCTAGTGAGATCAGCTGGAGTTCTTTGGTTTTACTGAGTGTGACAAGGATAATATCACTTTATCATCTGCAGTTTCTAAGTACCTTGGGAACTGCAAATTTAGAGAGTCATTCAAGCTTGAAGGAGAGACTGCCTGAAGACCTGCTGATCTCTGTCACAGATGAAGAGACCTGCCCCTACCCCAGGAAGCTGCTTGTTTTGCCTTTTCTGAAACAAGCTTGTAACATCCTGGAATGACTCTTGTACTTAACTCATCCAGATACAACTCATCTTTCCAATGCTTTATGATAAGCCAACCTTCCTATTGTATTTTTTGCTGTTCTTTTGGCTCATTTCAGTTTGTCCCTTCTTCCTCAACCACAACATCTTACAAGGTTTTTCCTTCCCTGAAGTGACAGATCCCATTCCCTCCAGAAAAGTCCCAGTCTATTTCTAGTTTCATCCCTCCCATTTTCTTTCATGGACACAGAGATAAACCTCTTTGTTTGCCAAGTGCACCTTGAATACCTGGTGTTTTTATTCTTTCCACACAAAAATGCCACCTCTTCCCTTTCTGAAGAGCAGAGCATGGATGTGGCACTGAGCAAGTGTGGATGTGAGGTGGTTCCTGCAGCTCATGTCAATAAGCTGTTTTGAAAGAGGGGCATGTGTGGAGGTCAGTTATGTTTACATCTCATTTCAGGAGATAGACTGCAGCTCGCCTGCTCACTAATTAAAAGGAGGTAAACATGTTGCCTGTTCTTATCTGAGAGTTTTTATATAACATTTGCTGCCTGTTGATGTAACTGTCCTAATGAATGCAGGGTGATTTGATGTGTCATTAGTGGTATGGAAGGACACTGTGAGATTAGAACAGTGTTTATTCTTTATCATTTAATACTTATTACCTGAACTGTTTGACTCCAGGAAGAGTACATAAGATGGATGAAACTTTGCTGCATATTTACTTTTGCCCTACTTAATGAGGATTAGTAGAATCCAGGAAATTTTTAGTCACTAAGCATCAGGAAGGCTGGCAGAAAAAACTGGTCATTGTTGCAAAGACTCCTTGTTGAGGATCAGATTTTAGGATGCCCTTCTCTCAGCTGGAGGTCTTGGCAAGACATGAGCTCTGATGTTACCATACAGTTGGCTAAGGCCTGGCTGAGGTTGAGAGTTATGGGAGCTCTCAGTTTGTCCTGGTAGGACAGAGATGAGGTCTTCCACTTCCCCTCCAGGCTCCATATGAAGAACTAGCAAAAGAACACATCTAAACAGTTTTGGATATTACTGTGGCTTTCATAATTTTTCAACTGACTCTGAAGATGTCCAGTAAAGCTGTGATCAAGGGAAATTACTTCCCTTGGGAAAAATAGGTGGAGAAGGTAGATCTTGGTGCCACATGAAGAGAGACCTGTTTTTTTCCTTTCAGTTCTTCATATTAATTGTATTAGTGCTTTAAATGGGGATACATTTAGTTCCCTGAACTCTGTTCTTTTGATGGTGGTGTTTGTGATATGAGCATAGCAGTTAAACAGTGACAGTTCCCTGAAGGAGCAGGAATCACTCTCTTCTGCAGAACGGGCAGGTACTGTCACTGCCTGAATCTTGGCATAAAGCAGCAGGATAAGCTCCAGACAGCCAACACCAAAGCTTCCCCTGCTGCTTTAAGCCTCCAAACTTGTGTTGAGTTATAATTCTTTGATGTCAGAATAAGGCAAAATAGCAGCAGGCAGAAGGTGCAATTAATTTAATTGTAGTTTCATAATGTTTTGAAGCAGTTATGCTGTTGCTGAAGTCATGTCCCCTTTAGTGAAAATGCCTTTAGCTCACTGGCAGATCTAATTCTGCTCACTTATGCTTTGCTCCAAGGATTGCTTTTGCACCCTTTCAGTCCAGAGAAGTGATTTGTGCTGGGGTGAGACAAAAAACAAGTCCTAAGAGTCCTTTTTAAATCTCTGTCACAGTAAATAATGTGTGTTGCTCCAAACATCAACTTGTTGCAGTTTCTCCAGACACATCACTCAGCTGCACATGAAAGCAGAGCACAGTCTGCCCAGAGGTTACTGCTTGCTAGGGAGGCTGCTTTCATTTGATAAATATTTCAGTGTGTGTTTTTCCCAGTGTAACACTATTAATTCATTCCTAAGCTGGGAAATGTTTCCAGAAGTGCAAGGTAATGGAGTGTAGTTCAGCTCCTTTTGCTGAACTGAGCCAGGGGTCCAGAGAGTCTGATTTCAATTTTCTCCTGGCAGAGGGCCTGGGTGATTTAGGAAGCAGCATAATGCATGCACTTGTGCTTGTATTGTGCCTGATACTATGATTGCTTCAATTACAGATTGGTTGATAGACCTCTGCTTGCTTGGGGTAATGCTGTGCAGTTTCCCTATTTTATGAAGCTATATTAATATAAAATTGCTACAATATAATGAAGACTGATGCTCCCATATTTTTGTTGATCTATAAAGCATTGCACACATTTGGTGTTCTGTACAAATATGATTTCATGCTGTCTCTGTTACTCGTAGGATTTTTATTAGCTTTAAATAAGACAGTTTGAAGTTGTCATTAACTGTTTTTTACATACTCCTTTCCTTTTGCTGAGGTCTGTATTTTGAGAAACATGAAGAATGCTGTGTCTTATGTTCTTATCTAGACATTTAGTCTCATTTGAGAGAAGTCAGGACCCCTACATATGCAGGATTCTTTGCCAAGGTCATTGGATGCTGACAGGCCCTTACAATTCTTCAGGAGTTATTTTATATCAATCCCCAAGTGGCATCTCCCCAAATTTGGGCTGAACTGAGTGGTCCTACTAAATAAAAGCAGCAGGCTGTGCTTGGGAGCCTGACCAGAGCCCCACAGTGTGCATGGCTGGGAACAGATGAACCTGGAGGCATGGAGCAGCATATTCCTTTTTTATAATGCCAACAATGCTTTTTTCTTCAGCTGGGAAATCTGCTGTCATTTTCCTCTGTCTTTCTTAAAAGGTGAAGATGAAAATGTGCTTTTCATCAGGAAGGTTTGAGCCACTGGGCCCTTGCTGTGCTCATTGGCCAAAGGCAGTTTGGGGCTTAACAAGAGCAGGGAGGTGGTGATGAATGGGTCAGTAAAAATAAAACAGTAAAAATACCGAAGAGCAAAACATCTCACGTGTGTAGAGGAGTATTTGCTCACAGCTCTCTTTCCAAATGGAAAAGAGGAAGGAGCATCAGCAAGAGGGTGGGTGAACTTAAAACAGTGCTCCAAAGGCCCTGACACCTAGAAACATCAGCATCAGCTGTAACCATTTCTGCCCCGAGGTGCTCCTGGGCTGCCTTGGAGCCTCCTGCAGCTGCTGCACAACGAAATTTCTCTTTTAGCAACTTCTCTGTGTGGTTATAATAGAAAACATCGTGGTAAATAGCAGGAGATTGTTTTCTTTGTCTTGTGCTATTACTTGAGCATCATCATGCGTGTACTGTTGTGGCTGACAAAGCACTTCAATTCTAAGCTCCTATTTTAAGATGCTTAGGACTACTCCAAAATAGCTGTTCTTTAGCTGAAAGTCTTCCTTTATATTCTTAGCAGAGATGTGGGTTTACTTGGAGAGTTTCAAATTCCATTCGATTTTTTTTATATATTTGTTGTGAATTTAAGCATGTCACCAATATACCAAATCTATTTATTACATTGCTTTTCAAAGTGTGTGCACATTTCTGTCAAACAAAAACACATGAGAGAGAGGAATCTATGTTATTGCTAATTCCAACATTTAGAAAATATATTTCAAGCTTCACTGAAAGAAGAGATGTACTTTTCCTTTATATTTATCTTCTGGTTTATGTGGTTCACATTGCTCTTGGGTTTTGTTGTCTTTAAGCTTTCAGTCTACCTTCTTGAGTGCTGAACCTTTCTTTATGTTTTTCTTAATGCTCACCAGAATTCTCACAGTGGGGCTTTTTTCCTAATTTGGGAGGTAATAATGTGAAACATTACCTGATCGACTCTTAATTTCCACCAAATCTTGAAAAATTATACATTAGGATTTTAAAAACCTTAAAAGAATATTATATTTTCCTTTTATTGGCATGCTGTTGTTAATATAAATTAAGTTTGATTATTTTATTTTTGTCTTGCTGCTGCCCTTCAAATTAAAGCACGCGTTCTTGCCTCATGGTTTTAATTCAATTTGGTATTTTAATCTCAAAAATACCATGGGCAGCTTCCCAGAATTTCTGAGCACATTATCTTAGAATTGACCCTCTTGACATGATATCTCTAGGTGTTTCTTGTGAAGTATGAGGCTCGGATTTAGCCTTAATCCACTCCTAAATAAAATGAAATCTTCCCTTGATAAGAACCAGCCCTCGGAGGGATGCTCCTAGCAGAGTACCAAGGGTTTTTTTATACAATGAGGGGTTGCAACAGGTCTTTCAGCACAAAGTCATTGATTCTCGCGCACACGGAAATCATTGCTTTGTAGATGCGTTGAGGAAGGTCTTGCCCAGGGCGGGCAGCATCCCCGGGTACCGGAGCGGTGCGGTCCCATCCTGCGCTCAGCAGCCCTGGCGCTGCCCGCTCCCCTCTGTTACCATGACATTGGCTCACCCAGAGCGGGCTCGGGGAGCTCTGCCTGCCTCCTGCTCGGCTCTCGGGGCGGGGATTTGCTCCCTTCGCCGGCGTGCGGCGGTGGGGAGGGAGCCCCACAACAGCGCGATGCTAATTCCCTTCACCGCTCCTGGTTCCTTGCGAGACCAGAGAAGCAGGGTGCGGAATCCAGGCAGATTTGTACGGCACATCGCTTCCTACTCTCACTGTGCGCTTGTTCTTTTGGCAGCCGATTGATAGCGCTGAGATCTCCCTTTGAGCTGCCCCACGTCTCCCGGGTTAGCAGGAGAGCCCATCCCTTGCCCTGCAGGACTAGATAGGATGTCCACTCTGGCTCATTCTCAGGTGTGAGTGCTGCTCCGGCTGTGATTAATTTAGCAGCTTCTCAAGAGCAGCTAATTAATAACGCTGAGAGTGGCTAGCCCTGCTCAGATATCTGTGCATTGTACAGCCCTTCTTTCAGGGCTGCTTAACAGAATTGAGGGATATATGTGGGAAAACTAAAAGGGTCTAGCAAATCTGGCAATATATTCCGTAATAATAATGCACCCACTTACTCTGTGATCTCAGCCTCTTAGATGTTTTTGGTTTGTTTTTTTTTTTATCATGTCACTGATGTTTTTATCACTTGCCCACAGTGGATGGGCTTTCAAATGCATCATATACCTCTTGAACTTTGCTGTTTATTTGTAGCTAAATAAATGGCATTTGAAGTAGGAATGTGGTGTGGATGCTACAGATTTTTATCACTGCTATTTCTTTATTTTTCTATCAAGGTAGCTGGATCAGAAAGAATCAACATTATAAGACTGATCTTCATGTTAGTTCTAAGTAATGAGAAATAAGATTTTTCAATTCTATGAGATTTAAGAAATTTGCACAATGAACTTAATCTTTGTATCTTTTATTGTGAGTTCATCTTTGCAGCCACTCTTTTAAATACTTTAACAGAAAACCTCAGCCTACTAAAAGATGAGAAGAGCAGATAAGGTTCATAGGTAAGCCAGTCCTGTTCCAGTCCTCCTTACCCTCTGACAGATCAGGAAGGGCAACTGATGCTGATCTTTACTACAATCTCAAGGCACCTGGGAAAATGGAAATAACATTTTTAACATCTTAGCAGGTCATGAACAGTAGTGTCAATCACAGTATCTTAGCCTGATTGCAGTGTGGGAATTGCATTCTGCTGAGCAAATGCACCCTGTTGCATTTTCAATGATTCACTTTTTTTCTTGTATGTTGAGGAGCTGCTGAGAAAAGTTAAAAGAGCGAGGGCTTCCCTACCACCTGAAATATTTTAATAGTGGATTAGGTCAATCTACAGTAGCTTTTCCTTCTTGTCCATAAGCTTTTTTACAGGAGGACTTTGAAAAGTGAGCACAGTGCCTCACCTGAAAAGACACTTAGTCACTGAATACAGGCAACAAGTTCAAAAGCCTGTGTGTTGGGCATGGTCGAGGCCTCTGATGACTGGTGAGCTCTTGAATACTCTGCATGCACTGAAAGTCTCTTTCCAAAAAATTTCCACCTCTCCACTGTGAGCAGTTATTGTAGGAATGTTTGAGAACAGGGTAGCAGAACTTTCTGTACAGGATAGGTAAAATAGGATAGGAAAAGGGAAATTCCTGCAACTGGTAAGTACTGAAATTATTCAAAGCTGCTGGTTTTAATGCTTCTAAAGAGTAGATGTGAAGATAGCCATAATGGGGAAATGTTAAAAAAAGTACTTAACAAGGGTAGAGCATTTTATCAAAAATGCAGGGGTTTTGTGTTGGGTCTTTTTCACATCAGAAATGTTTTCCTGCATATTGCTGAAATGAAATGTCTCTCAATGTAGCTGAATGTGTCTGAGTAGGTTCCTGTGGCTCTTGGGCAATGGGAGCACTCAATAACAAGAGAGGGAAAAAAAGCCTAATATGATCTGTTGAACTGGAGCATTTTGATCAGAGCTGAGTTCTGAAGGAGCCAGGTGTTATTTTGCTCCTGGTGGCAATTTAATCTTCACAGGTTTTTCATGACATCACATCTTTTCCATGCCTTAACCAGTGACTCATCCTGCTTGCCTGTTTGTTCCTATTTCTAGATGCCAGCAGGAAACACTAAGTTTAATGTTAACATTCTCTCATTAATGACACATCCTAGTCTGCCCAAGGTCCCTTTCTCTTGTGGTACCTGGTGGGTGGGTTGGTTTTTTTTCCCCTTTCTCAAGGTGACTTTTGTTTATCTCGTTCTTGGTGACTTCCCCTCCAAAGTCTACTTTTGCAAAGGAGATGTGAGTGTATGTGAATGTAACATCCCCCATATCCACGGGGCTGGGAAGTGGATTATCCTGTCTCCAAGGCTGACCAAACCCCAAACAAGGTGCAAAATGCCACAGTGTAGGTGCTATGATGTGACAATCAACAGCAGGGAAAAAGTCTTCCCTTCAGCAGGTCTGATGAAGCCCCAGGTTGTGGTGGGTGCTGGTTATTGGGATGGGCATAGCCTCTGTTCTGACTCTGAGCAGCCTAAGGAAGGATGATGCCAAGATCATGCAGCTTGTAGATGTTGCTGATGGCTGGATGATAAGCAACTCTCACTCTTGCATATTATTCTTCTTTGAAAAAAAAAAAAACAAAACAAAACACATGGAAATCATACCATAATCCTTTATAAAAATTTAGATGTTGATTTCTTTAGAGGCTATTTGTCACACACACTGCTAGAAAAGTCATGGTCCTAAGGGGATTAAATTCAGTACAGATTAGATGTTTCAGTGACATTTTATTTGGAACAAAGAATTTGTGACTGGAAATCTTCACTAGAAGAAGGATGGTTCAGAATCAGGGATTGTGATTTTTCAGAGCTGTAGCAAAGAGCATCTGTCATTATTTAAAAACTCAAATATATTTCCTGTGTTAGTACCTTGCAGTTTCTGCTGAGGCAGCCGAGTAAATTTAAGAAAAGCTGATTGTACTCCTATTGTGAATATTTGCGTGATGGATCTTGAGACTAGAGGGCATCTGCACATAATGAAAATGCATTTAGATATTTTTCTTCTCTGATAAACACTGAATTTTGATGGCTCATTAATGCAAAACCTTCACATTTTTGTTTCATGCTACCCACTAATGGTCCTGTGGGTGTTTTTAATTGTTTGCATGAAGCACAGGCACGCACATAAGCTGCAGAGGAACAGAGCTGGTAGCACACTGGTGGAAATACACCTCAAGAGACCCTCCTTTGCCTGCTTACAGCCAAGCTCTCTGATTCCTCCTCAGGGACAGCCTAGCAGCTTTCTGGCTGCTGAGGGCTCAAGCTATTCCACCCAGGCATTTGGCTGGACTGTTAATTAGTGCTACATCACCTTTCTGCTGATCCCTGCCTGTGCCTCATGTACTTGTCTCCTAATGAGTCTGTGGTCTACCTGGAAATCTTGCAAACAACTTGGCAGGGTGGGGAGCAATTTCTATCAGTCATTTTTTCCTTCATTAGATAAAAAACCTAAAAACCTGAAATTACTAATTACCTGAGGCTCATGGTGTTTTAAACTGAGAGAAGGACAACTGTTGTAAATGCTGAAGAAAGTGAGCTCAGTTTTGCAGTTTGTTTTATTTTATTTATGCTGAGGCATCTGTGCTGGAGGTGGGGGGGAGTGTGTGCCCTTAATATCTCATGGTGTGAGTCAAGAAAATTAAGCCAGTTTATTGCTGTCTAAGAAGCTAATGTAACCTGAGAAAAAGAGTAATTTCAGGGTGATAGCACAACAATTCAGATACAGTTGGAGAAATGCCACTACAAAGCTGTGAGGGGAGATAATCTCTGTACCTGTACAGTAAAATAGAGTGAGGAAGCCATCAGGAAGAGATGAATCACATCTCTGCATTGTAGCCCATGGCTACCAGAGCAAGGGTATGAACAATCTTTATATATCATGAGATCCAGGATGCATTTCCCTCACACATTCTCCCTCTGATAATCTGAGAAGGCAGGCACACAAGTATATCCTAGTGAATATGTAATTTATCCTTCTAACCATTGAAGTGCACTGCCCACATAAGACAGGTTATGACTGAGCAAACACTTGGTTACAACATTGTGTTATCCCTGGAGGTTCTGCACCTCCTGCAGCCCCATCTCTCACTAATGTACAAATTGGGGCCCATTCCCACACACAGGGGGTTCACAGACAGAATACTGAAATCAGCAAATCAGATTTGCTAAATTCCAGAGCTTTCAGGCAATAGTACAACCTGGCTTTTTCAGTCCAGTTCCTCACTGAGCTGAGGCACTGAGGTGGTATCAGGACAGATTTTGGAAGTCACCCTGTGTGTCCCTTGAGGCTGCTTCCCAGGACAGCCTGGATGTCCAGAGCTGAGTCCTTGCTCTGAGCCATTGTCAAATTTAATTTCTTTCCAAATTATTCTGCATGTAACTTGACAATGTGTCTTGCAGTCACTTATGGCCTAGTCACAGCCCCATGCCCTAAGTCAGAGTGAGCACTGGTTAAACAGAGGAGAAAATAGATGAGATTTGGAAGGCAGATGAATCTGTGAATGCAGGTGTTGAACAATAAAGCTGTGAGCATCAGGAGTGGAGAAGCCTGACTTCCCATGGATTTGTTAGACTTTGTTGGTTGCAGAATCTTTGAAGTTACTGATTTAGGGTCTTCTCCTAAGGACAAAGAAAGCCTCTCTCATCTGAATCTCTCATTCTGAATCCTTTGGTGTTCAGAAAAGATAATCACTGCACTTCACCTTTTTTCACACCTAAGGTATGCTTAAGGTCTCTCTTCACCTTACCAACTACTTTTTGTGGCATATGTAAAAACATTCAAACACATTTTCCCTCAGCCAAATTTGATCAAGAGTGCCTATGTGGAGACTGATGTTTTAATAAGCCTCATGTCTTTAGGAAATCAGGCTAAAAAAAATGCAACTATCATCTCTCTGAATACAAGAACAATATTATTACTGCTGAGACCTTCCTTGCATGAGGAAATATAGTCAGAGTCTAGTTGTCATGGCTGGTTTAGCTATTGGGCAGCTATGGGGGGATGTGGTGTCAGTGGATGTGAGAGTGCTCTGTGATGGATTTATCACTGGTAGAAAAGAAATGCTCACTCAGGTTGCAGGGTGGAGCCCACCTCAGTCTGATATTCCCACCTCTGTCCTGTTGTCAGGAGGGAACAGAATAATTCCTCAGCTGGTGTGCAATGGTTCCTCATGATCAGCCAATGGACTACCCTCTCTTGAAATAAATGCACAAGTTCAAGGGAAAAAAATCACATATTCTCCCAGAGAACTGGTGGAGAAACAGCAATATTCCTGCTGCACAGCCTCTCCAGTGGGAAATTCACAGTATGTTACAGCTGTGTATAGTCTCAGTTAGTGCAATAGCAGAGCCTTTTAAGCAAGCTGTAGGGAGCTTATTTACAAGCACTGTCCTCCTACAGAGAGGCTCTGTGATGTTCTGGTGCAGAACAACAGGCAGCCACAGGCTGGCTGCTGTGTGTTCTGCAAGGGCCAGCACTGTCTCTTGCATGCAGCAAAAACAGACATGCATCTGTGGGAATGATGGGCAGGATGATTTTAAAACTGAGTTTCTCCCCCACCATCTCCTGTGGTGATGTGCTGTGTCTGATCTCTACTCCTGCAAGAGTGCTCTATGTGAATTTAATTTACTCTTCAATCTAGTAAGACGTTTTTTAAGTCCTTTAGGGTCTTTTTCTTTAGAACTTTAATCACATTTTAAACCAGTGGCAGCAATGCTTTCTTCAGTGTGGGTTTTGGGGCACTGAGGGATGGTTCATTTTAGAACTAACCCATCACAGTAACTACAAGTTGACACCTCATACTGAGCACACACTTTAAGGCAAAGCCTTTTGGCTCCCTGCAGCTGTTTCACAGAGCTGCCATTTGCCAAAGAAGGATGAAATGTGTTCACAAGATAGACACCTTCAGAGTGAGAGAGACAATCAGCACATGACTTCTCTCCTTGGTTCAGAAGGGAGGTCTATAGGGAATGGATTGGGCTGTGGGATTGCTGTTCTGGTGTAGAAATATTCCTCAGTTTAAAAATAAGCTTGTAAAATGTAAAGGAAAAGTGCTACTGGCATCCAACAGATGGTAGTTGACATGTTTTCTAGCTGTCACAAGTCTTTCAAAATTCTTCTGTTGCATATGCCAGAGTTTCACCTTTGTGCTGCCCAGCTGAACACAGAAATGACAACTGCAGGTGGAGGAAACAGAATTAAGATGAACCAACAGAAGAGGATTAATAGATCTCGTATTAGTATGTGCACCTCAGACTCTGTGATTGGGATATTCCACATTAAATTCACTTTTTATAATAATGTTGATTGCATCAAATCTTTAATTTTTGTCTCTAACCTGAGGCAAAAAGGAGTCACCCGCAGCATCTACCTCAAGGACATTTCCCTGACTGTGACACTGAATTGCAACATGTAAATGTTTTCTGCCTGTAACAGTCCTGGGCTGGTTATTTTGCCTCTGCTTTGAAGTGTCAGCTTTCAGTGAACTCTGCTAACATTTTATTATTGCATTGGAGCTGAGGCAGAGAAGAGCAATTAAAGGGTTGACATCTTTGGTACTTTTTTAATAGTACATGTGTCAAAATGCATTTAACAAATCATGGTTGATGCAAAAGCCTAATTAATGCTAAAATGTAAGTAGAGTTCATTTCAGTTGGGAGCAACTGAGAATTTTGAAATGTACAATAACAAAAAGTTGTTGCCTTATTTTAGATATAGGGCCTAGTTACAGCTTTTGCTTCTGAGAACTGAAGTCTTAAAGCCTAAATGTTCCTTTCTGCTGCAGGATACAGCTGGACAAGAAAGATACAGGACCATCACTACAGCCTACTACCGAGGAGCCATGGGCTTTGTCCTCATGTATGATATCACCAGTGAGGACTCCTTCAATGCTGTGCAGGACTGGTAGGAAATACTGAAATGCTGTTGTTATTCTTGGGTTTGTTTGGGTTTTGCCTAATTCTCTCCCCACAATTGTTTGTTGAGAACATGAGACATCCCACCCTCCATCACCATGTTCTTTCCTCTTCACCTAAATTATTTGATTTATGAATGTTCCTTAGAAAAGGTTCTACAGCTTCACTTTAATGAAAAGGTTGTAATTCAAATATTGTAGCATGCTATAATATTTGTTACTTTTAAAAGTGTCAATTTATTGTGAAAAAATTAATCCTTTAATGTTGTGGTTTTGTTTTTTTTTTTTTTTTTTTGTTCATGAGTTTTCTGGCAATGCTGCTAAAAATACAGATTAACAGTGGTTGTTCAATTTGCATCTCAGGAATTAGGGCAAAGGCTATGTTTCTCCTCAGTAGTGCCCTATGACTCCACTCAAATGTCTTGCAATCATTTCTGGTTGCTCTTTACTGCAGATAAGAATGGTGACAGTGCAGAGAAGGGCAGTGCAGTGGTTAATGTCATCTCCTGAGTCAGATTGATTCGCAGTGTTCTCGGTGACCCAGCATGTGACATCCTGGCTGTGGCACTGGCTCCTAGCACCTGGCTCAGCCTGGCTTTCTGTTGAGCACCTATTCTGTATCCCCTAAGCCAGGCTGTAACTCAAAAGCTGGGACAATGTGGTTTGTTGTTTGAAGTGATTTGTCTTTCCTCCAAAGCTGCCCAGCGTTTGCTCCCTTTGTTCACTAAAGCACTTGGTCATGAAGGTCACATTCAAGATGCAGTCTCCACTTCCACCCCCCATCCCCAGTACCACAAATGAACAGCAGCCCCATCCTGAGCAGCCTTCAGCAGCTGGTGGTTGAGGAATACATTATTTTCTTAGAAAACAAATTAGAAACACAAACCCAAAGGTTTTGCCAAAACCAGTTTCATCCATGAAGTTTTGCTCACCAAGCTCAGATGAAGCTTTTTCTGCAAGTGTCTGCACAGGGATGTTTTCCATAGGGGTGCAGACATGTGAGCTGAGGCAATAGCTTTCACTAAACTGTAAATATTTTCAGCTTATTTCCCTGATGAAACAAGATCCAATGCAACACAGTTCATCTACCTGTCTGTCTGTTGGTTCTGCTCTAGTACTTACCAGTCTAAAGTTAGCCAAAAATTACCAAATCTGCCTCTCTGAACTGCTACTATTTTAAAGTTGCACAGGTGAAGCTTAACCTGAATCTTTATATTGGAAGTAGTCTAAGGTCTGTTCCATCAAAGGCACTGGTGTGAGAATAAGAACTGGGAAAGGTCAGCTCTGTCTGTTTGACTTCAGATCTTCCTGTGCCACAGGAGCTGCAGGAATATCCTTGCTAAGAGCTCCTTGTCAGCCAAAGGACAGAGGTGAACCATCAGGGTGTTTTTCCTCTTTTTGTCAGGAATCTTTGCAGCCAACTTTAAGGTTCTGAGCCCAAGTGAGGTAGTGGGATGGATAAAAAGGACCATTTCCTTCCTTCCTGAAGCTTGTCCAATGGAGAGATGAGGGCTGCAGCCAAGCCAGCATCTCAGGGCCTGCAGAGTCCTCTAGTGGCTATTGCAGCTGGGAGATGGTTTGTCTTTAGCCTGCAAAATTGCTTCCTAAACTTCCAAAGGCACAAGAAATGGAGAAAAAAGCTTTTGGCTGGTGCTGGTGCTGCTCTATTGGTGTCTGCCATTTTCTAGCATAGCAAGTAGGAATTGTAATTATAAAAGTTTATTACACTGGATATGGTCTTCAGTCAGGAACTGTATTCTCCATAGAAAATTAAGGTGTCTTCAGCTTGAGCTCCTTTATCTCCATCTCTGGTTCATTGGCATGTGACAGTTTTAACAGCCTCCTGATTGGGCCTCACCTATCCACAGGGGAAATGAGAATATTCCTCCCATTCTGCCAAAGATTTCTTCCTTGGGGAAGATCTTTTACTCTCACTCTTCTTATGGGGGGATGTCCTGAAGAGGATCCTGGTTTGCTTTTTGTCACTCAGACCTCTCCTAAACCAAGTAAAGGAACTTTCTGTCCTGAGTCAGAGGATCATCTCTGTGTATCAGGTATTTAGACAAACTCTCCAAGTAGAATATGAATGAAAAGCAGAGTCTTCCCTTCATTCACATGAACCACCCCAATTAATGATGATGATCTTAAAACCACTGAGAAAAAGACACAATTTAAATGCATTTGAGAATACTTGGAACATGATTTCACTGGAAAATGTAAAGCACATTGTATAAGAAACCTTGAAATATTAAGCCTGAGTGATTTTCCTGACTGCAGTGGGGCAAGAGTTCAGTTGGGTTATTTTACAAGAAAAAATATAAATAGGCAAACACAAAGATTGGTTTTAACTGATATTTGAAAATAAGTAATTATTTCCTTTGAATATCTTTCCTGTAGGGTGAGTGAAAGGGTTAAACTAGCTTTCATAGCTTTCAGCTCAGTTTCTAGAATTATTTTTAGCAGTCTTCTTTGATGGCCTTTATTTAATGTTGAGTTGATAGTTTTGTGTGTGGATAACTCAGTTGTTTATACCTCGTGTGAAACTGCAATGGAACTAAAATATACTCAGTATTTGAAACTGTAAAGTAAATAGAAAATATTATGGAAACCCTGCTTTGGACAATCTAGACAATTTCATAGAAGGGAAATAAAAATTGGTAAAATTTAACTTAGATACAAGTGACAGCTGGGTTCACAAATCAGCATTGTTTATCTTTAACCCAAACTGAATTGTTGATACCTTCATGTTACTGTAAACATGAGACTATTTTTCTTCTAAGCATGAAGCACAAAGTTTGTGCTTTATTGTTAATTTGGGGAATTTAGCACAAACAAGCCCAACATTTTATTGTGTCACAGAAATATCTTTCTCCCAGTGTGCATATTGGGCTGCCTTGATAGTTGTTGGAAGAGCTCCATTACACAAGCCTTGCTGTTTACACATTTATCTTTACAGAAGCATCTGGAAATTTTCTGCCTTTCTTTTTGTATGGACATCAGGGTTTCTTTCATATGTTCTTCATAACTTTTTTGGTTGGTTGTTTTTTATTCCTAAGAAGAATAAAGATTGGTGTTCTGTAAGAGGTTTTCCATTAATTTGTACAAAACAAGGAGAAGGATGCATTTCTCTGGGAGGTCTTTCATGCTGTTTTCTTCTTTTTCATTTTCTAAGTAATTATTTTTAAATAGTTAAGATTTGGTTGTGTGTCCCCATGTGATGCCAGGGGCTGAAATGAATCCAGAGGCTGAGCTGTGAGTCAAAAGAGAAGCCTGCTTTCAGCTGTTTTAAATGGAACCTAAAGAGAGTATTTCTCTCTATTGCCTATGGAGGGAGACTGGGGAGATTTCATCTTCCTGGGCTTTTGGCTGATTTTTGCAGTCACCCTCTTCTCTGATGGGCCTTGAGAAACCCAAGTCCCACAAAAACTCATCACAGATTCATATTAGCTCTCACAGGAGCATGTGTACATGGAGACACTCCAAAGGGTGAGACTGGAGGAGCTAAAGTTGGGATTGCAGTGAGTGCCTTTCTAGGAGGACACTAGGGAGAGTAAGAACTTTGCACACAGTCCTTGTTTATTTTTTATGTTGCACTATGGGTCTGGGATTGGGTGAGCTTCCTGTTCTCCAGGGCAGTCCAAGTAGGCAGCCTCTTCAAGGCAAGTTGTACAGTGAAATTACCCCTTTTTCCCAGTTATCTGTGAAGTAACATAGCTGGCTGCTTTCCATGGAAAAAAGCAAGTAAGCAACTCAGACTAATTAAAAATTGTCATTAGTAGATCAGTGCTGGAGGCTGCTGCTAATTCAAAAGAGAAGGAATCAAGTGCTTTATTGTTAGGGGAGTTCAAGGAAACTTACACAGAAGTAAAAGTTTGAGTGGACTCTTGGCTCTCCTGGGAAGTGGCAGATTTGCCTGAAACTGTAGTGTCCTGCCTGGGGTGATGGTGAGCTGGGACAAAGAGTGGGAAGGTGAGTTAGGGATTGGAGGAGGATGGAGGAGAGGAGTGTGCAGCTTCTGGCAGTGTAGCCTAATTACCCTTGGGGAGGAGGGAGCCTTCAAAGATAGAGCTGACTTGGTGAAGATAAAATAGGTTGTGTGGGTCTGGAAAGATGGATGAAAGTGAATGCTACTGAGCTAATAATGTTCTGCTGCTGGCTTTGGGGCACCTGGGACACCAAGGATGGTGGGAGAGGACTGGCCCCTCAGGATATGCAAAAAAATATTCTGTTTTGTCATGGAAAAACTCTAAAAAGGCTAAATGTAAGGTTAGAGTCCTGGGATCCAGTGAGCTCACTCCAGTTTCAGCACATGAGCACAGAAAGCTTGAGATGCTCTGAGTTCACCCAAGTGCTCCTGCCCAATCTCCCAGGCACTGCACCCCTGTGCCACTGCAGTTAGTGCTGGTCTGGCATTGCTCTTTCCTGCCTTAGGTATTCTTTAGTCCTGATGGGTTCAAGTATTAGCTCACAGAGCCTTGCTTTGATCTCATATCTTCCCAATTTAGTACATTTCTGTTTCTCCCTTGCAGTTGTTTCCATGTTTCTATGTGATTTCCAGTCTTCATTAAGTTTTTCTGTTTGAGCAAAGACATCTTGATGCTTCCATCTGTTCTTATGGTGTTCCTAAAATTCTGCAGCACAATGTGCTGCAGAAAATGAGAAGATTATTGTTGTTCTGTCTTATAAAAGTAAATCCAGCATGAAGTGTGCATCTACTGTATGGCTTTCTTTATGGGACAATATCCTTAAGAGCTGTAATTGATTGTTGATCCTCTGACAGATGAGAGCTGAAGGAGAATAAGCTTTACAAAAATTCTTCAAGATCTTAAAAATTACTTGATTCAGTTTTTTATCTGGATCTTGTGATCTTTAAAACACAAAGTCTCAACAAGAAACTTTACTGTCACACAAAGTTAAGGAGTGGTAAAATAGAACAGTGCTGTGAATTACACAGGCTGCATCCTTGCTTTTTGTGTAAACCTGGTCATTTGTCCTTGAACCAACACAGCCTGGGGATGTTGATAGTGTCATTAATGGGACTATTTTCATATTTAATATAGGATTGTATTTTGGCACAGCTGATGGAATTAATCTCTTTTGACCTGTTGTAGGGCCACACAAATCAAGACTTACTCCTGGGACAATGCACAGGTGATCCTGGTTGGAAACAAATGTGACATGGAGGATGACAGGATTGTTCCCGTGGAGAAGGGGAAACACCTGGCAGATCAGCTGGGTACATGGAAAGCTTTTCTTTCTGCCCTTTTTCCTCTGCTTCTTTATACTGTGTTCCTTTCAGTTTGTACAGTAGTAAGTCCTTCCAGCATGAATATTTCAATAATGGTCTCATAAGTAAGAAGTATAATGTATTCTAGGTTCATATTTTACTTGTTTTGTGCTCAGTAGGCCAAGAATACTTGGTAGAATACTTTTAGTATTGCTATTTTTATAAAGGTGATATCTAAAGGTGGAAGGAAGATAAAGTTTATCTGAAGAGAAAAGCTTTTATTAGCTCAGCAGAATGAAAAGAGAAAAAGTTTTCAGAAACATAATTCTGTCTCCAGGTCTCCAAGTACCACATACTCATTGCAAATCAATGCAAACATTGATTTTTGTTGAAGCACTTTTTTTTAACTAAAAGATGAAAAAGAAAGAAGTTTATGTATCAGAACTGAAGAATTGAGTAAAACATATTTTAAAAATGCACTAGGCTTCTCTATCCAGGTAAGAAAATGACATTATGTTATTGATGTGGGATACAAAAAGCAAAACAGTTCAATTGAGAGGAAGCTGGAATTGCAGTGTTTTATAATGAAGAGCAAAATAAACTCATACTACTTTATCATTTATTTATCACTGTGCATTATCTATTATAGCATATAAGATATTTTTAATATTAAATCAGAGCTAATTTAACTAATCAGAGCTAAATTTAACTATACTCTTGTCTTCTGTTAGAGAATTCAAAGTAACAAGTAAATCCTGTTAAAATTTCATTCAGGTAACAGTGGAGACCCTTACAGTGGACATGAATGTTTAGCTTGTAAGAGTAGAGATTCTTACCAGACCCAAAGGAATCACCATCATCCTCAGTTTATAAAATCCTGTGTTGCCTTCAGTTCTTAAACAGTGATTGCAGGGTGCATAATAAACTGTTACATTATGGGGACTCGAGTTCCAGGACAAACTGTATACATTGCTGCTGTTTAAAGTATGGCTTTGTAAGGGTAAATTCTATATGTGGCACACACAAAGGGTTCTCATCCATGGCTGGAGCCTTAAGGCACTGCCATCCTAAATAAACAACAAGCAAATATTAAATTAGATCCATGGTTATTTTTGTATTTACATGTAGGATTGGCAAAGCAAACAAAGATATGGTTAGTTTGCAAAATCAATTATGGGCTCTTTTTTACTCATCAGAATTTAATTTGCTTTGAAAAGATGAATAAACTTTGGTTTCTGGCTTGCAGACTCTTAGAAAGGTTATAGATGCATGTGTGTCCACCTATTTCACAGGAATAATTACACTTCTAGTAATTGAAATTTTGTCCAGACCAATGCAGCAGCAAATGAGAGTTTTGTTTGAACTCCCACTCCAATTTGGACTTCCAATGTTTTTTTCTCCTTCCAAAATTCATCTGCTTGTTTCAATACAAACTTGTCACCTAGAATCTGAATTCTTTACGTGTGGGACCCTTCAAAACACACACACACAGGGTTACCATAGCAACTGAATCCATCAATAGGAAACTGTTTTGCAGAAGAATCCCCAATGCTGCCCTGACCTGGTGCTTGTCCAGCTCACTCTGGAGGAAGCAGCCCAGTGCAGAGGAGCCCAACAGCCTCTGGGAAGTCCTGTCCCAGCTCTGCTCTTCTGGAACCTCCCAACTTCCAAAACCCTCTTTTTAAAAGAGCTGAAAAATAATTTTATCTGATGAGTTTTTCCTTATAGTAACTGTGCCAATGTGTACAGCATTATAGGAAATTATTTTGTGAGTTAGGTGGGAGGAATCTAATTGGCTATTGACTGCTTAAAGTGCTAATGTTCATCATAATGATTCACATAAAGGTTATCCCTCAGCATATTTATCTGAGTTTGCATAGTGACATTAACATAATTGAAATAATTCCCTAATCAGATTAAGAAATTGTTATTAACCTGAATGTGAACTGAACCAAAACAGATAGATTTAGCAGAACCTAAGCCAGTGTTGGACTAACAGATATCTAAGTGCAGTTCTCTGGTTTCCTATGCTTTACATTTTTATTCATCATCAAAGCAGCAAGTAGGGCAGACAGAACCCTCATCTGATGCAGAGCAGCCCTCCCTGTTTACTAACAAGGCAAACATCACCACTTCACCCTTTGTCCCATGAATCTTAAAAAGGGTCCTAATGGGGTGGATACCTACTTATCCCACACACTCAGGTGACTCAGCCTGCCAGCAGTGGCAGACTAATCAGCTAAGACAAATTTTCTCTTTGTTTGTGGCAGAATCAAAGGAAACTGATGCAATGCGGAATATCCCCAGAATGAAGCACAACAGAAGGGAGCTTATTGCAACATAAACTCTCCGTGGTGCCTCAGCTCTCGCTGCTGGCAATTTAATAAGCTGACAGAACAGAAGCAACAGCCTGGCTGGCCCTCGAGGCCCCTGGGGTGAGGGAGATAAGGAAATGCTTCACAGTTCAGGGCATTCCTGCTGCTGGGGCAGGGCCCGGGCTGTCTATCAGAGGCTGCTTCTCCCCTGGCTCTGGGAAACAGCAGAAGAGCTGGTGCCATCCCCTCCTTGGTGTAACTCCAGCCTTGCTGGTCTGGGAGTTTTTCTAATTTGAAAGTGCCAATGTTTAAATTATCAAGGAGCATTTTGCTTTTGAGTACAAAGTTGGTCAGCAGAAGAAAAGCAACCTTGATATTCTGTCTCGTTCTGGACTCTGCTCTTGCCAGAGGGCAGCAGGGCTTGGTAGAGCCTGGCCCTTGGCAGGGCTCTGAGGAGCCCAGGGAGGTTCCCTGTTGGAACTTTCAAGAGTTCTCCACACCTTGCTGGTCACCAGCTGCAGCTCAGGGGACCTGCACTGATGAAAGTAGCAGAATTGACTCCCTTACTCTGGGTTTACCCTTATTGCAGATGTGCTTACCAGGGTAATGGGAAGGATCCATGTATCCTTTTCACTCTTAATGAAGCTTGATAACTTTTAAAAGTATTTCTGTTCAGTGTTCTGAGATTATGGGAATCAACTGGCTTTCAGGATTATCTGATGTCTTGTTTTCTTTAGGTAAATGCTGAAAAAAGTGGTGTTTTAAAACCATCATGATCATCCATCTCTGTTGATAATTTCTGTTCACTTTTTTCCCCAGGTTTTGACTATTTCGAAGCCAGTGCCAAAGAAAACATCAACGTGAGGCAGGTGTTCGAGCGTCTCGTGGATATAATTTGTGAGAAGATGTCAGAGAGCATAGAGTCAGACAATTCCAGGGGCACTTCTGGAAGGAGCATGAGGCTCACAGACAACCCCCCCCCTTCACAGCAGAACTGCTCGTGCTAGTGACCTTTCACACTGAGAAATGTCCTTCTCCCCTGATTAAATTTTATCTTTTCATTTGTGCTGGTGCATTATCATGTAGTCCCGAGGCAGAAGTGTCTGTTGTAGGAAGCTGGTATGTTTGTTTAATGTGCTGGAGTGTTAATATTATGTATTTCCTCATCCAATACTTTATTAATCTGAAAAAATATTGTCAGTGCATCTCGTGTGAATGTGAGTTACACTGAAGAATAATAATTGTGTAGTGATGCAAATGTTATTTCTACAGAAAATGTTGCATTTTTTAAATTATAAATTCCTGTATTGCAGAAAGAGTGTTTTTTGTGAAGGACAGCAGGAAGCACAAAAACCAATTAGAAGGGATCAGGTCTAAGAGAAGGGAAAACTCTTATAAAGCAAGAATATGCTTTTTTTAAAACATAAAACGAACAAACAAAAAACATCCCCAGATATTTTGAGAATCATTACTGTCCTCCAAACATGGACCTCAGTTTTTCTGTAGGATGGAGCAGAAAGCAGAGCCTTTCTGTCTGACAGTGTGAGGTCCTCCAGAGTGTGAAGAGGAAGGGGGCTGGATTTTGTGTCAAGTCTCTAAACAGATGAAGAACACAGGGAGGAATCAAAGCTGCCAGGCTGGGGAGGAGGAGGAAGAGGAGACCTTGCAGCCATCCCTGTATTTCCTTTCCTGTGCTTTGGCTGGTGCTGAGTGAAGGAGTAAGAGCCCTTCCAGGGGCTGCTCTTGCCTCCAAACTTCTCCAGCACAGCTTGCAGAGTGCTGGGGATGTTGTTGTGTTGTGTTGCTAATCCTCTCTCCCCAGAATCTGACTGTCCTGCAGCCTTTCCCCTGTATCCTGTAGTTTTACCTCTCCAGGTCTGGATTTTCTCTTGTCAACTGTTTGCTGGTGGATGTGTTGCAGGATGAAGGAAAAGAGGAATTGGCTGCTGAATGCTTAGTTGGAGGCAAAAACATCTAAGAAATGGAAAAGCACTGACTGTCTCAGAAAGATAAAAATATCAGAAGCCAAAATGTGAGTGTAGCAGATATTTGTGCCAATATTATTAGATTTTCTTTCTGCATTTTGTTGTTGATTTATTTTTTAAATCTTGTTCTAGATGGGTGTGTGGGGAAGCTAGATTTTCTGGGCTCAGATTCAACCACAAAGTATAATTTAAGAGAAGTAAGATTGAGTAATAAAACACAACTGCAAATGAATAATGGCAAAAACATCCTGGTATTCTGTGAAATTTTTGTGGCATCATGCTTTGAAGGCAAGCAAAATGTTTAAACTAAGTGGATATGGAAAGAAGTTGGCTGTCTTAAGGGGAAAATTCTGGGAAGTTTTATGGCTTTACCTTTGAGTCGAGTGCCTGCCCACTGCCCTGTAACGTGCTGGATCATGACACCAGTGAGTGCTTTTGTAGTTTCCTTCTGTTGTGTCTCAAGGTGTAATAGCTCTAAGAAGAAAAGCACAAAATTCTGGACAAAAATGCAACTCTTTTGGGGTGGTTTGAGCTCATTGTGCTAAAGGCTTGATCCCTCTGTCGCTTTTGGGAATCTCCACTGTGCCGTGTTCTGGGTGTGTGTGATCTCGTCCTGAGAGTGTGATTTGTGCAGTGCTGGGACTGTGGTTGTTGTATCTAAACCCCTGAAACTGCAAAATAAAGAGAAATGTACTCACTGGGTGTGGCCAGAGAGTTTGTGTCAGTTGCATTTCTTGTGTTAGGAATCCTACACATGTGTGAAGGAGAAATCTTTTTAATGCTTTAAAAATACAAGAAACTACATTGACCTTTCTTTGACAGGGTGATGGTCTTTGAACCCAGCAATCTGGAATCACTGCATAGGTTTAGAACAGTGAAGAGAAGAATTATTTGACCAATAAATAAATAGTGTTGCTTTCTAATTGTAGAAGAAGCAGGTTTTAGCAATAAAATAAAATTTAAAAAATGCAGATCAGATTTTGAGCAGATGTAACTTAGTACCTCAGTGCAAATAAGGATTTTTCAGCTCAGCAGCTTCCTGATGAAAGAAAATGGTTTCAACAGAAATGGACTTTTGAATTATTTTCTTTAACGTACTTTTTTTTTTTTTTTTCCTCGCAAAAAAAGACCTTTCCCTTTCCTACCCAATATATAATTGTGTTTTGTTGTGTTCTGGTCAAGTCATATTGGCTTTTTTAAAGAATACAAGTTCATTCCTTCAAGCTAGGATGGGCAGAATACAGGACAAGCCAGCAAGTAGCTACATGGCAGTCTGAAGAGTTTGGAATTCTACCCAGCCTGAATACTGCATGCATGGAGAAGCCTAAGACTTTTTGCTAAATCCTGCAGAATTTATTTCAAATAACGAATCAAACCATCAGAGACAACTGAATCTCCCTGTTAATATATATTTTGCGCATCACATCATCTTATGTTTGCTGTGAAGGAATACAGGGAAAGCCTTAAAAGGCCCACAGCTGGTCTCAGTATCAGCAGTGAGTCGGGAGCAATTGTTACCTGTATTAACTTGTAAGGGCGATGGCAGAATGTGAGACACTGATTTGCCAGGGCAAGGGAAATAAACCTCTTGCACGGCAGGCAAGATTTGTTCTGTCGAAATTCGTGATGTGGGCTTGCAGAGAGCCTTCCGTGTGACTGGCAGGGGCCCAGGAGAGCTGTGTTAACAAAACAGCCTGGTTACAAGGGAAGAAAGGGGCACCAGGGTGAAAAGAAAGAGGCGACAGCTTCTCACAAGCCTCTTGCTATGGCTTCGAAACGGCACCCAGCAAAAGCCATAGGGAAAGTCTGGGATTAGAGACGGGTCTTGGCTTCCATCTGGTGGAGAACTAAAGCACTGGAATGTCAGGTGGACATCCAGGCTGAATTACCGCCCCTGTACCGCAGGCTCGGCCTCTGGTCCCGCGCCTTGGCTTTCAGCACCGTCTCTGCGGCCAGCGGAGCGGGACAGACGCGCAGCGACGCAGAAAGGCTGCGAGAAACCGGGATCCTGGCGGCGCCTTTGGAAGCGCCAGGGATCCAATCCGAGCCGAGCGCAGAGCGGCATTCCCGCTGCCACTCCATCGGCACTGCAGTGCGATGGGGGAAAGCATATCCACGAACTCGAGAGTGCAGAGAGCTGCTGAAGTGGCCACGTAAAGAGCAGGGACCGGTTTCTGTCCAGCAGCCAAGGGCGCAGCCCCTGCGCTGTTCACCCATCCCGACCACAGCCGCCCACGGAAGCCCGCAGAACGCCACGCTGCCGGCGGCCAGCCCCGACAGCTGATTGGTCCTCGCAGGCTTGAGCGACGGCCTGCTCGACCAATCGATGAAGGAGCTGAGGGCAGGAGGCGGGCTTCCGCCAGCTGCTGTTGGGTTATTCCAAGGCGAGAGCAGGGGAGCACAGCTTAGGCGGCGGGCGGGCATACTCATGAAAACGTGATGGCGCACAAAGCAGTACCCGGAATCTGGATCCGCTCTTCCGCTTTCTCCTCATCACTCTAATTTCTTTGCCCACTCAGCCCGATTCTTGAAAGGGGCCACATTTTCCCTTCCACTCCCCCAACTATGGTTTCCCCCACCGTTCAGGGCAGAGGCCTGTTCTCCGCCAATGGGGGAGCGGCGCAGTCATGCGCATGCGCAGTCTCGCGGCCGCCCTCGCTCGGAGCGGGCGGGTGGCGGCGGCGGCCGGGGGTCCCTGCGGGCGGGTCGTGGCCGGGGGCTGGCGGCCGGGACGGGCCGTTGTCCGGCCGCTGTGGAGCGGCAGCACCACCGCCATGCCCGGCAGGAACAAGGCGACGTGCGGCTGCGGCTGCCCCTGCCCGGAGCTTGCGGTGGGACAGCAGGCCGCGGAGGGCGGCCGCGATGCCGGGGGCCGCTCGCCTCATGGGGACGAGGAGGAAGAGCGCGCGGGGGCCGGTCCCGAACACAACCTCGGTGACCCCGACATCGTCAAGTCCCCCAGCGACCCCAAGCAGTACCGGTGAGGGCGGGAGGGCAGGTGCGGGAGGACGAGCTGCGGCCGGGGCAGCCCAGCCGGTCTGCGGGGTGGCCGGGCTCTGTCCGCTCCCTGTCCCGGTCTGTGGGTGGCCGGGCTCTGTCCGCTCCCTGTCCCGGTCTGTGGGGTGGCCGGGCTCTGTCCGCTCCCTGTCCCGGTCTGTGGGTGGCCGGGCTCTGTCCGCTCCCTGTCCCGGTCTGTGGGGTGGCCGGGCTCTCTCCGCTCCCTGTCCCGGCCGCTGGGGCCCCGGCAGTGGAAGTCGGGCTGGTCCTGGTGGCCGGGCAGTTGGGTCCTGTCTGTGCTGAAAGGACGCTGGCGGTCCCACGGTGTGTTGGTGCTGAGGGTAGCTGCCCGATGAGTGTGCAGGCACAGGGCGGAGGGTCGGCCCTTGTACCCAGGCTGGGTGCTGGGTGTTCGAGGCACAGCAATACCCAGTGCAGGGTTAGTTTGCAGCTCCTCTCCGGAGGCGTTAAGTGCAAAGTGTGATTTAAGTATTTCAGAGCAGATCTTAAGTTAAGAACTGTTAATCTTCGTGTTTTAGATGAGCTCGTAAGTTTTAACACAAATATATCTGTGAGTTGAGGCAAAATGCTTTTAGGCTAGCATTTTGACTGTGTCTTTTATTTCAATACTTCTGAGTAATATCCCAAAAAGAACACTTCCCTGAGCACAGCCACAGTATCCTGGCCCAGACCCAGTGAGAGACTCGGATGAGAACTCCAGCAGAGGTTGAGCTTGTTGGATGCTGTAAGGCACTTGTTCTTGAAGGGACACTCTGATAACTTCTTCCTGTAAGACAGAAGATTATCCAGCTCTTGTTAGAACTGCTTTTTTAAATTTATCTTTACTTTTCATGCTGTCGAATCTGTGCAGCCAGTGGAGAATCTGCTGCCTGAGCCTGGAACTGAATTTTAGATTTGCAGTGACATTGGCTGACAGTGAGATTCCCTGCTGGCTGCCTGAAGAGGACTATGCTCATTGGTTCAGGGAGAAACTTGCTCCTTCCCTTCTTGCCCTACTTCCTTGCTGCTTCCTCTGGATCTGCCTCTGGATTCCTCTGGAATGCCTCTCCTGATGGCATTCTTACTCATGCTACTTTGTGGCAAGCTTGTCCTCCTGCAAAGCTCACAGCTGTGGATGCTGTCAGCTTAAGGAACTCCTGCCTTTGCTACCTGAAACAGCACGCTGGTGGATGAAGCTTGGGAAATCCACTTAAGGCTGTCACTGCCTATTTTGAGGCTCAGAACCCTCCTCTGCATATGAGAATTGGAGAAAGTATTTGCTTATAGCATAAACTACTACGAAAATCTTGGAGAAATCCTACTGTCCATTCTTAATGGAGTTTTTCAGTTGGAAGCAGAGAGTTGCATCCTTTCAGACTGATTTCCATGTGTGTGAAGTGAGCTTGACACAGCATAGGCATTATCCTTATGGAAGAGAAGTTCAGTGTCTGTAAGCAAAACCACTTTGAACCTGTGTCCAGGTGTGATGTCCTAAACCTCCTGAGGGAGGGTCCTGGCAGGTGATATGATGATGCTGACACATTTTCCCCTCTTTACACTTTAGTGATGTGTGCTGCAGCCAAGTCACAGTGGGCATAGTGTCTGTGTCTGGTGACACCAGTCTTAATGGAAAATGTCATATTTTGCCTTCTCAAATAAGGATCCCAAAACCGAAAGAGCTCTGACATAGATTGCAGGATATATTTTCAGAAGTGGGTTTGTTGGGCCAAAATATTTGTCATTATAAAAACTTGCTCAGTAAAGCTGTAACAGTGTAGTTATAGTTATCAAAAATTAATGTTTTACTTACATTCATCCATATATGGAATTTCATGGTCTTGTGTTTCTCTTAATTTGGGAAAGTAAAACATTTCTCTCTGTGTTTACTATGCACTGATATGTATTTCAATATTAACTTCTAAACAATTGTCAGAGAAAAACCTGATGTGAGAACAATCCTGTTTAAACTTATTCAGGAGGTTTAAACAGTTTTTTAAGAATTTGAATTTTTAAAAATAATTTGGCCTTACTTGTATCTATGCTGTATGGTCCTTCAGAACACAGTTGGACTGTGCTTGCTTCTGTTTCTGCCTTATGTGATTGCATTTTTTGTACTTTATTTTGCATACTAGTGGATATTAGTTACATTTGTCCTTTTCCATTGTACTGAAACATGGAAAAAGTAAAGAACACCTATGTCAGTGGTGCCTCTGCTCTGTATAACCTAAGCTGTGTGAATCATCCTGGAGTGAAATCCGAGAGGCTCCAAGGGCCTCATGGCTCAGCCGTGTCCTTGCTGCTGCTGGGTGCTTTCTGTCCTGTGTGCAACACCCACCAGCCTCCAGATGAGCAATGTAAAATTAGTATAATCTGCTCCATTAGCTTAATGGGGCTGTGTGGAAAGGATCAACAAGAGCTGCTGGATACACCTGGCTGAACAGCTTTATGGCACGTTGTTCCCTGGGAAGAATAGCCCCATTCTGTTCTCTGCTGCTCCCTGGGAGGCTGGAGTTCTCCAGGAGCTGTGCAAACCTGCAGAGCTGTGTGTGGAGGACAAGGAGGTGCTGGTTGTGCAGGAAGGTGCTGTCTGGGGCTTTGGTTCTCAGCTGCCCAGAGGCTGAAGCACCCACGTGTGCAGTGTGTGTTTTAGGACACTCCTCTGTAGTGGGACACATGTACGTGGTAGGAATGGTTCACAGACATTCTTTCAGAATGCAGGAGGATTAACTTTGCTCACAGACATTCCAACACTGTTTGTGCCTCCTGCAGTTCATCAGAGCATCCCTGCAAGTTACACACTGGGTGCTGTGGTTTGCATGAGGCAAAATGCACAGTGCTTTTGGTTAGAGCAGATTTGTCCTGCTCAGCAGTCCTGCAGCAAAGAAACTGGGTGTGTTAATGATCATGAAACCCTGGCCCAGTGTAAGCTCTGTCATTTCCCCTTGGCTGACTAGTCATGAGTCATAACAACACAATTATCAGACATATGTTCATTAGCTTTTTTCATAGACTCCATAGTCCAAGAGCTGTGTTCACATTGCAAGGTTCTGACCTGGTACAAACTTGGGGGTTGGAGTAGATGACCTCTAAGGGCCCCTTTCAACAGAGACTGTTCTGTGATTCTGTGCTCTGTAACTCAGATTTTTCTGGGAGTGTGGGATGTGACCACGGGTTTGTTTTATTCTAGATTGCTTTTTTGTCTGTGTGTTTTTGCTGTATCAGATAACACAGGTCTCTATCACACTGGTTCATAGGGTGGATTAAGTATTTTCTGGACCCAGCATTCCTTCCTTTCTGCTGCTGGTATATTAGTCAGTGCTAATATAAGGTTCTGGCTGGGATACTCTGAATAATTTGACAAATTGTGACTCTGTTCCAGATTTCATGGTAAATGAATACTTATGAGGGCTCTTGTAGTACAGAGCATTGGTGCTTTCAGTGCTCAGAGTGAAAAGTTATAGAAGGGTGCTGCACAGAGGGCTTGTGGAGTTTTATTTGTATGTACACACATATGTTTAAAAACCTCTGTGCATGTATAAACACACATACAACTGTTTATTGCTTCTTGATAGGAGCCCAGCCAATTCTCTGTGACTGGTTCTGTGGAGCCTGCAGAGGAGCTCTCTCTTTTCTAACACTTGTCTGCTACATTTGCAGACTCCATTTATTAGAAACCATTGATGAAAACAAATCAAATGCTCCAGGGCCTACTTAGAAGCAAAGACTAAAATCTTAATTCTGTCACATCGTATTTGTTTCCAAGAGCCTGACAAGCCTAAAAGAAGATTGAAGTTTGAGTTTGCCTATTGTAGGAATGCATGAAGTGAGTGCTAATAGTTTAAATGTTTCACAAAGAGAGGAATAAAAGCCAAAATCAGTGAGCTTGACCTTATGGGGGGAAGGACTTCTGCTACTGGCCTAAGCTGCTTCTTATTCCTAGAGCTCTTGAATAGCAGAAGAATGTTTTACTTTCCTGTCATAAAACTGTTCAGTCTTGGCTACCATTAGATTTTCATGAGGAAGTCACTCTCTAAGTATTACAGGGAATAATGAAATTTTTGCAAATCTGAAAATTCAGATTTAGGAAATGAACATATTCATTGCACACAATTATTCTTTCAGGTATATCAAACTGCAGAATGGCTTATGTGCACTTTTGATTTCGGATTTGAATTACTTGGATGGTGCCCCAACATCTTCAGAGGAGGAGGAAGATAATGATGATGATGATTCTGAAGAGGGCAGTGATGAATATGATGACTCTGGAGCTGAGATCGAAGATGGTAGAGAAGATGATGATGAATGTGATGAGGGGGATGAGAGTGAGGACAGTGTTGAAGATAATGAGAATTTCAATGATTCTGATGACAGTGAATTAGAAGAGCTGGCTGAAAAGGAAGAGACAAGAAAGAGAGGTTGTTCAGAAAAGCAGGTATGTACTTAAAGCTGTAGGGTGCAAAAATATATAGTGAACTTTCTCGAGGTCTGAAACCCTGCGATTAGGTGTTCAGACGAGACCTTGTTATTGTTCCTGTCCCAATTGATTCATCTTGTACTTCTGTCATTTTCCTGAAGTGTTTCTTGAAGCAGCTTTTACTGAGAATGTTGTATTTTCTCTAGTCTGCAGCAGCCCTCTGTGTTGCTGTTGGCAGCTTCTCTGATCCTGAAGATCTGCCTGGATTAGCACACTTCCTGGAACATAGTATGTATCTGCTCCTGTTTCATCTTCCCAGCTTCAGTTCAAAATGGGTGCTCTGCATTTCTGGAATATTTAGTATCATTTTTTTCCTAATTTTGCTATTTGATAATTAATTTCTTTGATATGCAAATACTGACTTAGTAAGGAGCTCTTTGTATTTAATACACTTTGCCAAGCAATGCATTAGCTTATATCAGCTTTATTTGTTACCCATTAAATTGAGGGGAATTAGACCTGTGGCTTTATAGAGCAAGCTGGAGCTACAGACCTTTGTCTCCTGATAAAGGGTGTTGAATTAATAATGTGGACACAGAAACCATGTGAAGTTCCTGACCAGGTGTGTCTCAAAATACTGTTCTTGCCTGTTTGATGCCAGGCCTGCTTGAGAGGGCACTGTCAGAGGCAAACTACAGCAGCTACTGGGCAGATCACCCAAGCTGTTGGTATTCAGTAATTTCCTCTGCCTGTGAGATGTGGGTCAGTCATGGGGGGATTGCTATAGCTGCAGTCAGGATTAACAGATTATTTTAAAATTGGCACTGTTGGTGATTTTGGTGATTTTTTGTTGCAGTGGTTTTTATGGGCAGTTTGAAGTATCCAGATGAGAACGGGTTTGATGCATTCCTGAAGAAACATGGGGGCGGTGACAATGCCTCGACAGACTGTGAGAGGACAGTGTTCCAGTTTGATGTGCAGAGGAAGTACTTCAAAGAAGCCCTGGATAGGTAATTTTGTATGAGTGCTGATTAGGTGTTAGTTAATGTCTGTATGTGCCTCAGGAGCTTGGGTGTAGTTACTCAGTTCTTCATTTTGGGGTGATCAGAGCTGTTGCTGAACTTCCCTAGCTGCCTGCACTACAGCAGTGATACTGTATATAGGGAAATGCTGCTTCCCTTTGGATATGTTGCTGGGTTTCTGCTGTGGGATAATGTAGGACCCATGTTTAAGTCTTAATGCATGCAGCTCTTTGATTGTTTTGGCACTCTTAAACTGGTAGCATTGATTACAGGAGAAATGTTATGTTATGTGACAACTGATCAGAGGGGAAGTGCTTCCAGAATCCCTGTGATTCATCCTTTGAAATATCTGTTCTGGTAGAGTTACTGTTTTTTCTAAATTGTTGTTAGTTTGTTTCAGCCAGCCTTCAAAGTTATGGTACAAAGTGTGTCTCAGCAGGAGACATTTAACCCAATGCAGGTTATTCACTGCTGAATGTCTCTTTCACCAGAAAGTGCTTAACTTGCTCTTTTGTGCTGGTGGAACAGCAGAGCTCCACTGGTTGGCATGGTTTCCTTTAGTGAGAGGAATTTTTCATTCATAGGGGCATAGCTTAATATTCTTCATGCCATAAAATATCTCGAGAGCAGCTCCACTTCAAATTTACTTTGATACGAGAGCAAGTGTTTGCATGTTTTTCTGAGTATAACCTAAATTTAACTTTACTAGGCCAATTTCAGCTTCCATTTGCAGATTAATCCTGCTTTTTTTAGATATTTAGAAGTGCAAAAGAATAAAGTTATTGCAGTCTGTCACAACAGCTTGTTTAGTGCAGAGGAAAACAGAAATTAGGAGTTCTGTAGAACAGCTTCTCACACAAAAGAGATAAATGAGTGCTGAGGGTGAAATTCTGCTTATGCAAGCACTTGTGGATCTGAAGAAATGGAAAGACATCACCTTTGTTGTCTTCAGTGCAATGGGTCTTCTGGCCATAGAACTCCATCAGGGATATATTACTTTTAACCTTTTATTGCTCTTAACCTTTTGCTTTAGCTAGTTCAGTTTTTCATTAAAAACCTCAGGAAATAAAGCAGAACTATGAGATTCTCTGGCAGCCTTCTGCAGAGTCTCCATGTACTGCAGATCTCTCCCTTTCCAGTGCTCTCTGTGGATACAGAAGAAATTTATTTGGATGACAATGCTGACTTTTATAGTAGATAATAAAATTGTAATGGTGGAAATAGGAACTTTTGTTTCACAACAGTTCGTTTTCTGGAGTTAGGAAGAAACTTTCCCTGTGGTCATGTTGTTCCTGAGGAACAAGTGGGGATTTCCTCTGAAGCATCTGATACTGGTCCCTATTAGCTCCAGGTTCCAGACTAGGTGGATCACTTGTCTCATCTCGTGTGATCATTTTTAGGATGTAATGCAAATAGTCCTGCACCATGAGTTCCATATCCTACTGCATCCAATCAATTCAGTCCCACTCTGGAGCTGGGAAGCTCTGCCCTTTGCTTTTTGATGGCTTTTATCTTTCTTTAAGACATTATAACCAAGAATGACATAGCTTGTAGTAAGTCAAGCAACTTTGTAAATGAAAATAGTAGCTGTTGGATTCAGTTACTGGGGTTTTGCCCTAGTTTAATAGACACTGAAGAAAAGTATATTAATTTTTCTGTTCCATAGGTGGGCACAATTCTTTATTCACCCATTAATGATCAGGGATGCAATAGATCGAGAAGTGGAGGCAGTAGACAGTGGTAAGTAAGAGAATCTTTTCCTGTGTGTTTAGCCTATCTTCTTAAAACAAAACCTGCTTTGTAACACTGTTGGTTTCTGTGTTGAACTCCCCTTTTAAGCACCTCAGTCAACTTCATGTAATTACCAGAGAGATTAAACTTTTGAATTGAAGCCTTGTGGCTGTTAGACATCAGTGGCTTTTAGAGGAAGAAAGACTGGATGTAGTGCCAGCACTGTGAGAGTTTACCTTTGCATTTTCATTAATTAGAAATTAATAATCTGAAGTGGTTTGGCAGTAACTGGCAGGGCAGTTACATGCGCATGTGGATGCTCTGCAGTGAACAAAATTCCTTGAGCTCCAGCACAGCTCCAGAGCTGTCTGCAGTCCTGTGCAGAGTTAGTACAATAAGCTGATGTGATTTTACTTGTCTCCTTATTCTACCACCTGAATAACTAAAAAGTCACTTCCCAGAAGAAAATTAAATGAGGCACAGTAGTGAGTGGAGTGTACATTTTCTAATATGTGAGGAATACTCCCAGACTATCTCTAAAATGTTACTGTTACAGGAAAAAAATGTTGTTAGCAGATATCCCAACTGGTTCAAATACTTGTTCCAAGTAATTTTCCTTGTCTGTCTTCTGGCAAGGAAAGGTGGGCGATTCGATGCTTGAATTTAGATAAAAGCCAGTGTAAACAAGGACCTGCCTTTGAGATCAGGTGTGGTTCTTCAACAGCTTCAGCCATTTTCCACCTTGGTGGTGCAGAGCCAGTCCTTTCCTTGCAGGGACACGTGGTGATGTGCTGCCCAGGAAATGGTGTCAGCTTGCTGAACTGGCTGCTGGAGAACTCAGCCAGAGGAATTAGTTTACAGCTTTGCTGTACATGTTTGTTATTACTAGCAAAACAGGAACAGGAAAATGCAGTTCAGAAGGGTGAATTGATTTTGGCAGAGCCCTATATTTAGATTGGTGTAAAGTGATTGCAAAACTTCATTTTTAGAAACTTATCTTGCTCACCTTTCAATTTCTTATTTCATTATTAGGCTAGAGGTTGTTCTGTGTGATACATGGTAGAAACAGGTTTATAATTGTTCTCTGGCTCTACCTGCAGGGCCTGATCCTTTATAATATTGATAGCCTTTTATCCCCATTGAACTTAAAATATTCAGAGTATTCAGACAGGACAAGTTGCTGCTTTACATGCTTTTCTTTCTTAACCCTTTCTTTATTTCTCAGCAATGAGCTACATTTTTCCTTACATTCACTACTGCTAGCAAGTCCTCTTTCTTATTTCACTATTTCATTCATATATTAAAAGAAATTCCAGACTGCATCTATGTGATATGTCTCCTTTTCAGTTTGGCTGGGATTTGTGCTTTGTTTTGTGGGAACATGATGTCAAACTTTGATGCATGCCACTGCAAATTCTTATAATTAACAGAGTATCAACTAGCAAGGCCCTCTGATGCAAACAGAAAGGAGATGTTATTTGGGAGTCTTGCCAGACCTGGACATCCTATGAAGAAATTTTTTTGGGGTAAGTCCTGAATTTCTGTTATAAAATGGTCATGATACTTCTAACCATGTAGAAGTTTGAGTGGTTAGATGCACTAACATGAACTATTGTATCACAGCAACCATTAATTTGTTCAGGAGAGTTCAAGCAATTATCCATTTTACAGGAAAATAGTTGGGAATAAAAGCAGCTGTTTCCTTTTTAAGATTGTTTTCTTTTTGGTACTGCATTTTGCTGATGTTTTAGCTGAGTTGCCCAAGATGTATAATTATGGAACTTTCTCTTAACACAAAGGTGATACTCTCTGAGTCATCTCCATCTTGCTTTAGCTTGGGTTTTTTGCTATTAGAATTTCCTGGAAAAATAAATTAATTCTACTTATATGTCTAAGGAGACTTTTCAGAGTAATTAATGTGCTGTTGAACTTCCAGAAGTTAGCTCTTCACAGCTATATGAGGGGGCAGAATGAATTTTTTCCTTCTCTCGGACAATCCAGCCCTCTCTCCCTCACCCTTGTGGTGCTGGTGAGTGTGTAAATAATAGTGAATGTGATTATGGGTATTACAGTTACCAGCTTTGAAGTGTAGATTGTTTTTATAAATGTCTGTGCTGACATACACTGAACTTCATATTTCCTCCTCTTTTTCCCTCTGCTGTTCTGCAAGTTCCATTGGTGAGGGAATAGGAACCAGAAATCAGAAAATACTCGGTTTCCCTTAACATTCCTTTCACCCCAGTTGTCTATTAGGTATTTTTAATGTGCTTTACCATGATTAGACCTAGGGAGGAAAGTAAATTCTCACTGTGTAAGCACTGTGTGGATAACTAACCCTGGGTCCCTTTTGATGTTTGCAGGTAATGCAGATACACTCAAACATGAGCCCAAAATGAACAATATTGACACCTACACCAGGCTGAGGGAATTCTGGCAGCGCCATTACTCTGCTCACTACATGACTTTGGTTGTCCAGTCTAAAGGTAACATCAGTTGCTCCGTGAAAACAGCCTCATTGCTGCTGTTGGTGCTTTTGGAGCCAGTCCAGCTGTAGCCCAAGCCAGTCTAGTGGCTTCTGCAGTCCTGCAGAGGGTATTTATATGTAGATTTTAGCCTGGTTTCCAAATGAAACAAGATCTGAGCAATTGTGCTGTGTCATTGTCATCCTGCCGCTTCTTGAGAAACCTTTTGAAGCTGTTGAATGGGTTCCATATTAACACAGGAGGGAAAATCTCAAAGATAACCTTTCAGAAATAATCTTACAGCAATGAAGAGTCAAATCACTTAAATGAATTAATGCTGCTGGTTTCTCTGCCATCGATGGTGAAACTCCTCAGCAAGGGATGGGGAGACTGAGACTGAATCTCCCAGTTGTCTTGTTTGTTCTAGAAGTAGGGGTTCTATTTTTTTCCCCCACAGCTTGAAAAATTCTATGCAAATGTATTTGAATTTTATTTTAGTGGAGAACTCCAGACCTATGGGTTGTTTCTGCTGAGAACAGAAGAAACACATTTCTCAGAAGTTATTCAAGTTAGGTTTGTGTTTAGGGAGGAGTTTTGTTGAATGCTAAAACTGATTGCAATTCTCATCTCTAAAATGGAGATGGTAATAGTAGAGACATTCTTTCTTTTCTTTTCCTTTGCTTTTAATTTTGGTCTAGACAGTAAACTACTTAGGGTGCTGAGTGCCTCTTGAATAGTCATTAAGCCAGTGATGGAAGTAACATTTTCTGTGGTGATTGGGAAGAAAATGTTGGTAGCTGATAACCAGCCAGGTCAATTTTGTATTTTCTTCTCTGTTAAAACAAACCCAACAGTGATTCCTCTCTCTATCCCATCCAGCCTTTTTTATTGCTGTTGCTTGCATATGCAACATCACTTCTGGAGTTTAGAATGGTTGCTTAAACAACAAGTAAAATTTTTTATCCTGAGAAAAGAGGATAGAGACAAGGAATCTTTAGGACTACATTTGAAGGGGGGAAACTCCTGTGTATAATCTGGAGAGTCATGGAATGAGTTGCTTGTACTGATTTTGTAGATCCCTAGGACAGTAATTCCTTGTCCCAGTCACTCCAGACACTACTGAACTTTAAATCCCAGTTGTGTCAGCCTGGGATTTGAGCACTCTGCACAAACCCAGAGCTGTGACCAGGGATACAGCACAACGAATGTTAAGAATTGACTCAAACCAACAGCTTTGAAGTTTATAATCTAGGACTTTGCAGATTTCAAATGCACTGACTTGCAGCCTCTTTGAAATAATTGAACTGGTAAGATAAGGTAACTTGTCTTAGATCTTCAGGAAATTGCATTTCTGTCTTTCTTCTCTCTTTTTTAGAAACACTGGATACATTGGAAAAGTGGGTGACAGAAATCTTCTCTGAGATCCCAAATAAGTAAGATTCATTTGATGCATAAAGACATTGCAGATGATAAAATTATATCATCTTAAAATAGCATTTTTAAAAAATCCCTTACTGGAGAAACAAAGGAAATTGCCATTTGCTAATTAACATTCCTATCTGGAAAGAAAATAAAGGCAATTTAAAAAATTTAAGACCATTGTTAATTGTTCCAGAACTTTGTTTTTGCTTAACAATTATTTAGTCTGTGAGCTGTATGGTGCTAACTTGATGCAGTGTTTGCTTAATATATGCTGATGCCTTGACTTTATGATAAGTCATTCAAACCTAGATTATCATTTCACATTGCTTATCTTTGCTTTGTGTCAAAAATAATTAGAAGCAGAATTAATTAACTGGGCTGCACCCTTGGAAAATGCTGGGCTGCACCCTTGGAAAAGGGCCCTTTCCAGGCTCTGGTGTTCTGCATAGCTGTGGTCCTGATGCCTTTGAATATTTCAGTGTAGCCTTGAACTCCTGCCAGTAACATCACACTTCCATTTTGCTTTTAAGTGGTTTACCCAAACCCAGCTTTGGCCATCTGACTCAGCCTTTTGACACACCAGAGTTTCACAAGCTTTACAGAGGTAAGTGAAGTGGATTGAAATGTTTTGAATACCTGAATACTGAAAGAAATTTTTTCTGAGTAATCCTGTGTGGTTTTAAATAGATTTTAACTATTCTTTCTGCATTATGTAAAATTTCTTATCTCTGTCTCGTCATGTATATTTCTCATTAATAAATTTATTTGTGTCCAGTTGTTCCAATCAGGAAAGTTCATTCATTGACCATCACTTGGGCACTTCCCCCACAAGAACAGTATTACAGGTACATTGTGCTGCATTTTACTTCTACCATGTTTATGCTGTGAATAATTTATTGACTTTCACACAAAACCAAAGAATCTCATTTACTTGTCTAACAGTTTACTTTGGTTCAGCTAGGAGGGCATGTAAAAAATAAACTGCTGCAGATAGGTTTCCCTTTCCTCACTGACTCAGATCAGTCATTATGTTCTGAACTCCCACACTTTCAGCTTATTATCTTAATTCTGCCTGAAAATGCAAAACTTGCCCTGGAAAAATAGACAGTGCATATTTTAGTCATTAGCCCAGTGATTTGAATTCTTTCTGTGAAATCTGTTACCTCCTGGCATCTAATCTCCAAATTTTCTCTTAGGGTGAAGCCTCTTCATTATATTTCCTGGCTGGTGGGACATGAAGGCAAAGGCAGTGTTCTTTCTTTCCTTAGGAAAAAGTATGTGGTTTTTAAGCATGGTTATTAAATGCTTTGATCTCATTCAAATACAGATAAACTCTATTTTGTGTATTTATGTACATATATCTGTATAGTTATATAGATGTAAAAGCAGGCCAAGCCTGCCCTTTTGTATCAGTGTTTTGTAGTAATATTCTGTAAGGTAATGATAAAAACCAAGTGGGCTTTTTGTCTGTGATTCATGCATGGATCAGCAGTATATCTGACTGGTCTTTGACATCTCCAAAAAGTTACTTAGCTTTTTTACTGTTTTTCTTGAATTCTGTATCCTGAGGTCACATCCTTAGACTGGGAAAGCTTTGTGTAAACTGTAAATAGATTGAAAACCTCTGAAATAAAGATGCACTGTGATATACTGCTTGTAACAAAGCTCTACCAAAGCTGAAATGAGTAATAAGTACATTTCACTCTTTCATAGGTTTTGGGCCCTTGCATTGTATGGAGGAAATGGAGAGACAGGATTTGAACAGAACTCCACTTACTCCATCTTCAGCATTTCGGTGACTTTGACTGATGAAGGTTACAAGCACTTCTATGAGGTAGGGTGTCCTGCAGCTGTTTTTTCCTGCTGTTTCCCTTATGTCTGGAAAAATGAATGTGTTCCTTTCTGTCTGCAGGTGGCCCATGTTGTGTTTCAGTATGTGAAGATGCTGCAGAAAAGGGGGCCAGATCAAAGGCAAGTGTTTGCCACTGCAGCAGATACTCATGGTGGTGTCCTTCTCCATAATCCTCTTATTTGTAGTGTTTGCACTTTTTGTGAAGTTTTCCACTTGTCTCTGTCAGTTTAAAAAAGTTTTAAAATAAATTTTCTAAATGTTTATGCTTATTTATTCATGGTTTTAGTAGTTTCACTTATTCTGATGTGATTCCTTCAGTTTAGTAAGCTGAACTGGTGTAGGTGCAGTCAGGTGCAGTTTGGTGTTCATTTTAAAAAGATTTGTTGAGCCAGGTCTGTAGAAGTCAGGACTGGGTGTTCTGGTGTTAGCCTTTATGTTAATTTATGTTATGTATCAGATTTTGGCTCTTCTTAGTTAACTCTCTTTCTCTTTGGAAAATATAACTTTCTGCCAGTTCTGAGAAATGCTGTTTTGGGAAGTGCATTTAATACTGGCTTCTGTGTCTTTTACCTGAATGAATCATCAATATCACTATTGATGCTTTTCCTAGAAGGCTCCTTTTTTAAGATTCTTGGTAAATGTTGTGGAATAATGGAGAAAATCCATTTTTATTATCTTCTTCCTTTGCAGAATATGGGAAGAAATACAAAAGATTGAAGCTAATGAATTTCACTACCAGGAACAGGTATTTATCCACTGTTCTGACATAGGAAAACAATGACAAGTATTACTTTTTCATTTTGAAACACATTTTCAATGTTTTATTCAAGAAGAAATACATTGTGCACTTAATGAGGCTGTATTTGGCTGAAAGGAGATGTATTCTAGGCAGAGAAATATTGGGATTTTTCACTAACAGAATTTAATGTTGATTTTTCATTCCTTACCTGCTAGGTAGGCTCTTTTTCAGTTTAGACTTTCTTACTGCTACTACATTTAGCCATGTTCTGTTTCTTACTAGGTGACTTTTTAAAAAAAAATTGAATGGCATTGAAATTTCCTTTTGGGAAAACAAATACATCCATACAAATACTACATACAGCAGGAACATAGATTTGTGTGTGCTTTTGTGACAGGGTGTGAATCCCAGGGGCAGAGAAATTATTGGTTAAGGCACCCCAGTTTTCTGCTTGGTGGATGGAGCTGTGCTAAGGAATGATGGGCTTGGCATAAATGGTTAGAAGGTGCCCAGGAGAGATTTCCTCAGGTGTTTGGTGTCCTAATAAATCCTTGGGCATGTTTCCCACTACATTTCCAAGACACCGATGTGCCAAACTCAGCTCTTTCCAGGTGTTCTGTGCTCTCTGTCTGACCCAGATGTACAGTCTGATGCTGGCTGCTACAAACACCCCAAAAGCACTTAGCAAGCAGCTGAGCAGCCTGGTCCTCTAGGCAGCCTTACCCTGCCACAAGGCAGCATTTATTTAATGTTCAAACAGGAGAACCTCCTCTATCCTGCACACCATGGCAGGAAGCTGGGGAAAGGAGCCAGAGGTACTCCTGCTGCTGCAGCAGTTCCTTGCCTTGTACTTTCCAGGTCTCTCTAAATCTTGAATTGTTGCAGGATTCTGCTTGTGTCCCCTGGAGGCAAGGAGTGCATTCTGCTGGGTCTTTAACTTAGTAGATTCTATGACTGTAAACTGCATAATCTAGGTTTCTTCTACAATGCTGTCTGTGAATTTTCAGGATTCCCAGAGGAATATTAGATGGTTATGAAATATATTTAATTTAATAACTGAAACCAAATGCTGTAACAAGTACAGCATCCAACTCATGCTCAACATATCTGACTAGTCAAGCTCTTCTCAGAACAGATAATTGGTATCTTGGGTTTCTAATTATATGACAAATAGCTTTATTTCTTTGCTTGCAGACAGATCCAGTTGACTATGTGGAAAACCTTTGTGAGAACATGCAGTTGTTTCAGAAGGAAGATTTTCTGACAGGAGACCAGCTCTTGTTTGAATACAAGCCTGAGGTAAATGTTCTTTGAACTCTGATTATATGTTTTGATGTAAGGAAAACATGTGCATTCTGTGTAATACAGACATGTGTAATTAAAAATAATGCAGGCACAGGTTTTGTATTAATTTAAATACTTGTATTCAGAAAGCAAATCTGTTTTGTAAGTTTGTTTTTCCTGCATTCCAACTGAGAAGTCTTTGCTGGGTCAGGCAGCCAGAGCTACATTTGAACTGAAATATTGTCTGGAACTTGCAGATCATTGCTGATGCCCTGAACCAGCTCAGCCCTCAGAGAGCCAACCTGGTTTTGCTGTCTGCTGCCAATGAAGGCCAGTGTCACCTCAAAGAGAAGTGGTTTGGGACTCAATACAGCATGGAAGGTAAAACAGCAGCAGGAGCTGAGAATGTCTGATTCCTGCATTAGAGGAAGTGAAAGGATGACAACACAAAATACAAGTGCATGGAAATAAGAAAAGGAATTCTCATTGCTTTATTGAGCTCCCATCGGTCTCTGTGCCACCCTAAACTGCTCTTGCTTTGGTGCCAGTCAATTCCCACTCCTGCAGTTCCTTTGAGAGGCAGAGGTCCCAGCAAGCTCCACTTGGCTGCCATTCAGGGGAAAGAACACCAACAATGGGGCACAGGCTTGATTTGCTTTTTATTAGGACTGCTTCAGTCCTCCAGAAGATTTTGTAGGAAGGGATTTAGAAAGAGTCCTGAGGAATGGGGTGATGTTAAGAAACTCCTGTGATACTGTAAATCTTTCTGGAAATTGAGAAGAGATGTCTGGAAATAGGATGGCCTTCCCTTCTTGTACTAATGCATTTCATGGTTTTTACCAGATATTGACAAGTTCTGGAGTGAGTTATGGGACAGTGATTTTGAGTTAAATCCAGATTTACACCTTCCAGAAGAAAACAAATACATAGGTAAGGCACCTGGGCATGAGTGAAATCTTTCCCAGTGATTTATTAGAGAATTTGCTGTGGTTTAGAAACAACCTAAACTGGTATCAAATGATTTTTGCAAATTAAAAAAACATGAGCACTCTGTTCGGCTGGATTTTATTTATAGGCTATACTATTCTTTTATTTATAGGCTTAAGAACTGAGTTATTTTAAGGTATATAAAATTACAGATAATATATCCGTAACAGAGGAGGCCTCACAGACAGAGTTAATACAGAGCTCCAGACACCTTAGAGGAGAATTTATTTGCTTTATCCTCCTGTTCTGAAAGCATGTAAATATCATCTGGCTTTGTAGCCAAAAGCAAGTGAAAATGGAAGCCAGAACTTCTGTCCTGGGTGGAATGTCATGCCCCACTTCTGCACACTGTTCTGGTGTGGAAGTGAAGAGGAGATATTCTTTGGGAACAGGAAAGTACTGTCACAAATAATTTAGAAAAGGAGGGGGAAAACGTATTGTTTGATACTTTTGAAGACTTAGGTGAATTTAGCCTGGTTGTGTCTGTGAAACACACTAACATGTGGTTTTGGTGTGGCTTTTCTCTTTGTTTAGCCACTGACTTTGCTTTGAAAGTTGCTGACTGCCCCGAGACAGAATATCCAGTCAAAACACTCAGCACACAACAAGGCTGTCTCTGGTACAGGAAGGATGATAAATTCAAGATCCCAAAAGGTAAATGCCTGAGGGCTTTCTGAATAGCAAGACCCTTTTTTTACCAGCTGGAATTTATTTGAAGGCAAGTAACCCCTGGTAGTGTTCTCCATTTAAATTGAAGTGCCTGCTGTCAGCTCTTCCATGGCCTTTTGATATGTTTATTATCTACAATAAAAGAGAAGTAGGTGAACTAAGGCAACAACTACACCCTGCTGATACTCAGGTTGAAAAGTGGAATCACTGAAATTTACTGACTTCTGAACAATCTTTGTGGGGACAAGCCTGAGCTGCTGAGACAAGGGCTTGAGAAGGAAGGAGCACATTAATTGGAAGGGACATAGTGTCTTCTACAGAAAGAGAAAAATACCTGATCTGAGACAAGGGTGTAAAATATATTGCTGCTTTCAAGCAGAATGTCACAGTTTTTAGTGTCTCTTAAACAGATGTTCTGTGGAGTTTTCTATTTATAGTGGTCATGCCATGAGAGTATTCTGCAAAGCACAGCTTTGTTTTCTAATATTTGGTACTTCAAAGGGAAGATTTTTGGAGTAAGAAAAACATGTTTAATTATGACTTAAGGAAAAATAGTGTTATAGATGAATGACCATAATCAAACTCTAATTGTCACCAAAGACCAACTTGATGGAAATATATTTCAGTTCAGAAAGTTGTCACTTTCTATACAATTGCTCATTTAAATTTCCTTTTCCTCACCAGGTTATGTTCGATTCCATCTGATCTCTCCATTGATACAGCAGTCTGCAGAGAAGTGAGGATTGTATTATTTATGCTTACCTTGCAGAGTAACTAAATTGCCATACCTAGTGAAAAACCAGGAAGAGACTTGAGAGAGACTTTCATTTTAAGCAGGAATAGAATAAGGTGTCCTTTTCTCACATCCTTCCACCTTGCTTGTGGTTTTATCTGCAGTTTGGTGATGGTGGCTCTGCAGCAGGTCCTGCCTGTAGCCACCAGATGTGTAAGGAGTTCCATGGTGTGGTGAACCCCAGGGCAAGTCTGGGAAAAAGCCATGTAATAGCTCAGAGGAGCTGCTCCTGCAAAGAGCAGTCCACAGTCATGTCCTGAGCATGTCCCAGCATCCTGGGAGCCTGCAGGAACAGCAGGAGAGGCTGCAGCAGCCTTGAGAAACCAGCTGTGGTCAGGCAAAACCCTGGCTGCAGTTCTGGGTCTGCTGCACTTGGCTTGCCTCAGGTGCCACTGTCACTTGCAACCACTGTCACAGTGGTCATAAACCTGCCAAGAACTGCACAAATATGTTTTGGGAAAGCCTTTGTTAGTCTGTTTTCATGAGCTGTGTTAGTTTAATCTTTGAATTGGAATCCAGGCAATAAGAAAAACCTGAAAGCAGTGACTGCAATTTTCAGGTGGTATAGCCTGCTTTGCTCTAGCTTATTGTTAATTTTTTGCCTTGGTAGATAAACAATCATCTCATTACTCAAGTATTGAGCAAACTGAGTATCTGTTCCCCACGCCTTTTCACAGAATAAAACAATTTCATTTGCTGTGATTTTTGCATGTTTTGAGTATTATTTTGTTAAAACATACATTCTTAGCTTGAAGAAACCTTAAATCTCCTGAAGGTGGAATATTTCATATTGCAAGGAATAGCTGAATGTCCATATAATTTTTAAGTAGTGTAATGTGTGTTCTGCACAAAGGGAAACCTGCTTTCCCTGTTTCTGGGTTGGTTGGATTTTTTAAATTTTTTTTTAATCTCATTTTACATAAATTCCCTTTCTGTTGGAATTTATTGTGTTTACCATCAAGCTCATTGGGCTTAACTTTCATATTAATCCAATCCTTTTTTTTCTTTCTTTTTAATCCTCTGCTCTTTTCTCCCTCCAGCATAGTCTTGTTTGATACATTTGTAAACATCCTGTCCCACAACCTGGGGGAACCAGCCTATGAAGCAGATGTGGCTCAGCTGGAGTACAAGCTGGTGGCTGGAGAGTATGGCCTGATCATCCGAGTGAAAGGATTCAATCACAAACTACCTGTAAGCTCTGCTCATCTCCTCACTGCTTTTCTGGAGCTTTGAATGGTTGGGTGAGGTGTTTTAAATAGAAAAATTGTTGTCTGGCAGGGTAATGCAGCAAATGTGCTGCTTTTTCTTGTGCTTACGTGTATAAAGATGGAGTTGTGGGAACTTACACAAGCTCAAATTACTGACTTTAGGCTGACTTAAATCTTCCTTTAAGTAATAACTGTATCTCCATTAAATTTTTAACAGCTTTTCCTGTAAAAAGAGCTTTGTGTCTCCCATGACCATAAAGAGGATTGGAGCCTTTCCAACTCTAAGTTGTGCCTCTTTGCACAATATCCTCACCCTGGAGAAGGGTGCCTGAAAAGAGATTTTGGTTTCAATTTGACTTTGGATATCCAGATTCTGAACATGCTCATTCTGGGTGTAGATTTTCTGTATTGGCTTGCTGAAAGGATTGAGGGGTCCCTGTTTCTATTTCCTAAATTCTAGCCATGTAAGACATGGCAGGCACAGAGAGGACACAGTGAAGAGGAGACAACCATCAACTTCCATTGCAAGAGCTTTGCTGGAGCTTTAAGACCATTAATAGCTGTCAGGTTATTAATAGGAGTTTTAACATAAAAAGCCAAACATGCAAGCAGCAGCATCTGAATATTCTCTTTTAATCCTGAAAGATGTCTCTGTTTTGATGTCATTGTGCTGGTCAGCTGTAAAAGGAATATTGAATATTGAGTACAGAAATGTTGGGGGTTCCAGGCTAGATTTGTTTCAATATGAATATGGAAACACCTATTGATTTGGGATATTAAGCTTATTCACTGTGTAAAAACACTGCCCTTCTGAAATGGTCATTTGGGATAGAATTGTTTAGTGAAGAACATCTGGCAGAATGGAGGAATGTGCTTTAGTAATGCTCCATGTCTCAATAATAATTTTATTAATGATAATTTTATATTATTGTATAGCATTAAAAATTGAAATTGGTTCTTAAACCAACAAAATCCCCAACTTAGAATTGTTCTCTTTACAGCTTTTATTTCAGCTCATCATCGATTACTTGTCTGACTTCAGCTTTACTCCAGCAGTTTTTGAAATGATAACAGAGCAGCTGAAGAAAACATACTACAACATCCTCATTAAGCCTGAGACTCTGGCCAAGTGAGTTCTGGGGGAGGGCAGCAGTGGCTGAGCAGAAGAGCTCAGGGATCCTGCTCTGTGCTCCCAGGGCTTGTTGCTCGTAGCTTAGGGAGCCGCAGCAGCTGTGCAGGCAGCGGCTCAGGCGGTGCCCTGGAGCCAGCAGCGGCTGTGGGGGAGGGCACAGCCAGCCACGGGCCCCTGGGAGCTGTGCCTGTGTGCAGCCAGGAGTGGCTGCTGGCTCCCAGCAGCTGCTGATGTGCTGTGTCCTGGCCCTGCAGGGACGTGCGGCTGCTGATCCTGGAGCACGGCCGCTGGTCCATGATCGACAAGTACCAGACGCTGATGAAGGGACTCTCCATCGACGCCCTCTCCGCCTTCGTCACCGCCTTCAAATCACAGCTCTTCGTGGAGGGGCTGGTGCAAGGCAACTTCACCAGCAGGGTGAGTGCAGCCTTGGCAGCTGCAGTGCTTCCAGTGGGCTTCAGCACTCTGAGCTCAGCCACCAGCTGATGCTGCCTCTGTCATGGCAGTCTGGAGTCCATGGGTGCTGGGCAACTTCACCTCCAGCACCTCAGGAGTGCTCGTGGGGATAGACCAATGGCAGTCCACAGTGGCCAGTTTGAACAGAAGTTTGCAGGAATTTGGATTTAAACTGCAGATAAGAAAAATGTAGTAGATGCCTATAATCTATTTCTCCTGTTCCCACCATTTTTTATATTGTTTGGTTTATTGATATATTTGATATGGAGAAATTCCTGCCGTGGTGCCACAGGAGGAGGGTTCCCTCAGAGCACATTTATCCTGGGAATTTGATTGCCTGCATGGTTTGGTTAAACCTCATTGAGTGCCAAACACATGGAGTAAGGCTTTTGCTATTTGGTTCGTGCTTGACAGTGCAAAAAGCAGTGTGGAGACTCTCTCTAGTGTGGTTCAGAGGAGACTGGAGGGACTGGAGACAATGTGGGGAAGCAGGGATGTAGGGAGCTCAGCTGTTCTTTGCTTGGGCTTCACTCTCTCAAGTGCTGCACAGGGTGTCTGGTTGTGGATTGAGGTAATTCTCTTCTAAATAAAACTGATGTATTTGTTTTCTTCCCTAGGAAGCAAAGGATTTCCTGAATTATGTTGTTCAGTGAGTATCTCTTGACTCTTTAATTGCTTATTATATGAAAACTATAATCAAGATAATTTTCTGGAGGAGGGAGTCAGAGTGGGAGTGCTCAGAATCCCTTTCTCTGGAGTTTGCAGGAGGTGGCTGTTGATGGTGGCAGTTGAGGCAGACAAAGCTTTGATTTGGGGAAGGGGAAAATAACATAAGACCAAGTGTGTAAATGTCTGGGTGTTGCTCTGGTTTTGGCCAAGGTGTGAGCAGGTGTTTGATGTTGTGCTGTTTGTGCTCCCCCCAGAAAGCTGCAGTTTGCTCCCCTGGCCCACCCCTGCCCTGTGCAGTTCCGGGTGGTGGATTTGCCGAACACTCACCTGCTCTGTAAGGTGAAAACTCTCAACAAGGGCGATGCCAACTCCGAGGTGACAGTCTATTACCAGGTAACTGTGCTGGGGTGTGCCCTGGTCCCTCTGGCACCTGTCCATGCTCCTTGAGAGCAGGCTTTGCACAGGAATGTCACAGAGGGGACTCAGACACCTCATGTGAGCACAGACCCTGTGCCCCAAGGCTGAAGCCAAGTGGAATTCCCTGGGTGGGGTGGGGGGGCTGGTTCCCTGAAAGCAGCATCTTCCTTTCCTGGGTTAGTGCTGGGAGCTGCATTAGTGCTGTGGTTGCTTCCTGGTGTCCCCAGCTCAGATCTTGGGGGCTGGGCTGGGCCTGTCCCTGCAGGAAAAGTAGAATTCCCACCTGTCACTGCTGTGAATTGTCCCTCAGTGCTGCACTCCAGGCTGAGGTTTGTACCACAGGTCACCTTGGCTGAGTGATCCCATTAAATACACCCTAAATTCTTCATTCTCTTTTCAGTCAGGTGCCAGGAACCTGAGGGAATACACCCTGATGGAGCTGCTTGTGGTAAGTTTGTGTTTGTGCCTCCTAACCCAGCACAGTGTCTCCCCTGAAAATAGTTCTTGAGCTGAGGCTGGCTGGCCCCCAGCGTGTTCCTGTTGCTGTCCCTGGCTGAAATGTTTGGGTGGGGGTCCCCAAATGCTGCAGTGATGGACACTGTTCTTGAAGCTCCCAACCCACAGGACTGAGTCCTCTAAATGCAGTGGCTGGCCAAGGGCTCTTCAGTGTCCCCATGCTCTGAGTGGAGCCCATGAGGGGCTGCAGGGCAGTGTCACTTCTGTAACTCTGCTGTTTCAGATGCACATGGAGGAGCCTTGCTTTGACTTCCTGAGGACCAAGCAGACCCTTGGGTGAGTTCATGGGGGAGCAATTCTCCTGCACCTGTTCCTACACTCCTGCTTTCACTGTTCCCTAGTGTTTTTACTCTGGGAATCCTTCCTGCACAGTGCCTAATTCTATTATTGTAATGGAAACAGCAACATCAACACTTCAAAACCAAAAGCACCTATCAATACAAGCTGCAAGCCAAATTGCTTTTGACTTCTGTAAGAATTGCAACTATTCCCAGTGTGATAACTTGGAATTATTCAGCATAAAGTTGTTCCTTCCACACTCTGCCCCCCCTTCCCCAGGGCTGTTTTCACAGCAGCTCTGGGGTGCTGAGCAGCCTCCCCCAGAGGCACCCTGCTACCTCGGGAAACTGGAGCAGGCTTTTCACAGCTCTGGGTCTCTCACTCTGCTTGGATTCATTTGCAGGAATGCAAGTACAAACACTCCCAAGTTTAAAAGGATTTCCTAAAGCTGAGAAAACACTGAAAAGCAGCAATGCAGAAGATAAAGAAAAGTAGACTATTGCAGATTTAGATCTCAGATTTTTCTGTGTAAAGTCCCAATGCTATTTTAACTTGCAGCATGTCCTCTAAATGGAATGTGCTTGTAGAATGACTTTATTGTTCTGTCCTTTTTTCTTTTAAGCTACCATGTGTACCCCACCTGCAGGAACACTTCTGGGATTCTTGGCTTCTCAGTCACAGTGGCAACGCAGGCAACTAAATACAAGTAAGTGCTCTGAGGGGAAGGTTCTTCCAGCCTTGGCTGTGAGAGTCACCTGCTCCCAGTTAAGAGTTTGCCCCTATTTCAGGCCACAGAGGGATTTTTTAATTCAAGGGGATATCAGAAGGGACACTACTGACACAACATCCTGATTCAAAACCAACATCTGAATAAAAGAGTAGCTTTAGGCTTCTTAAAACTGCAGTGATCCTGACTTGAATAGTAAAAAGTAATCTCAAGACTAAGTAAAATATCCCCCTGCTCTTTTGAAGCTATTCTTCTAGGAGAGTTCAAATCCTGTAAATCCTGTCTAGCTGTTCTTGTGGCTCATGTTCAGGAGGCACAGCACTGTTATGGTTTTGTTCAAACCTGGACCTTTGAACTACAAGCATTTGACCTGCCAGAGTTGAAGGGTTATTTGAAAAATGACAATGTGTCAGTGAAAGCTTAATTAGCACAGTCAGCTGCCTCTAATTTTTACATTTGGATACTTCCATTACTGAAGTCTGTGTCATCAGTGAGGTTTTTAATGTGTCAGAACCCTCAGGATCCATCATGCCATGTTTTTTTTCAGTCCTGATCCTATGGCCCATAACTCTGCAGGCTCAGGGTGCAGCTGGGGATACCAGGGCAGGTCCCCAGCAGCATCACTGCAGTGGCTCCTGGGCACCTGAAGTCTCTGTGTACAGCTCAAAATGAGAGCACTGGCTTTATGCCCTGACACCAGGAAAAATGGACCACCAAGTGTTCTCAGATGAGTGAGCTTTCCACCCATAAGCCTGTCTCAAACCTTCTGAGCCTGTCTCTTCTGCATCAGCTGGGGGCTGCTACTTTACCCCTTAATATTGTTCCAGGGACTTTTTTTGTTTTTTCCTGCCTAATTTAATTATTTGTTTCTCTTTTAGTTCTGAATTGGTTGACAGGAAAATAGAGGAGTTTCTTTCTTGCTTTGAAGAGAAAATCAAGGATTTAACTGAAGAGGCTTTTAGCACCCAGGTAAAACTTAATCTTGAAAAGCTCTTCTTTGAACTGTATGATTCAGTCACAGCTATCTGGTGATTTTATGAGGTTTTCTGGACAAAGGCCTTACCTTTCAAAACCTGCCTCTTGCTCTGTTCTGCTGCTGTTCTCTGAACATCCATTCTCTGGCCAGTTGCAGTTAAGTTCAAAAAGCAAGGAGCTACCTCAATGTAATTGAGATTTTCTTTCAATTGCAGTGACTGCGATAGTAAATTATGGTAGTTTTATACCCATTAAAACTGTCTTTTTCCATGTAGGTAACAGCTTTGATAAAACTGAAAGAATGTGAAGACTCCCACCTTGGAGAAGAAGTGGACAGGAACTGGAATGAAGTGGTGACCCAGCAGTACCTGTTTGACAGGCTGGCACGGGAGGTGAGTGTCCTGCAGCTGTGGGACCCACACTGCTTTTGCAGCAGTTTCAAAAGCATAAATGGGATTTATGCTACTAGTGACACACTGGTCTAAAACAACATTATTTTAAAAAGATTCTTTTATCCAATGGAATAGAGATTGCAGAGAAAATATTTTTGTTTAGAATTACTTAAATCACCACTGTGCTGCTAAAACCTTCTTCCTGTGGATTTCAGATTGAAGCTCTGAAGTCTATTACACAAGCAGACCTGATCAACTGGTTCCAAGCTCACAGAAGCAACCAGAGGAAAGTGCTCAGTGTACATGTGAGTGTCTGTCAGCTCTTGTTGCCAGCTTCCATAAGCAGAGTGCAGTCAGAGTGTGGGAGATCTGCGATGTCATTTTTACTGTGGTTATCTACATTTTCTACATTTTTAAGTAGTGTTCATGTTAGAATTGCATTTCAGTATCTCAAGTTAATTGTCAGGACAGAGAAACACTGAAAGAGATCCCAATTTCTCTTCTGGTACATTTTTCCAGGTGATTGGGTATGGAAAGCATGAAGGGGACTCGGAGGTGACAGCTGTCTCAGGACAGAACTCTTCATCTGGTGAAATACCTCATCTTGTTTTATTGCCCCCCTCCTCTTTGATGAGTGACATTACTTCCATCAAGGACATCAAAGCCTACACATCAACTCTGAATGTTCTCCCTTACCATAAAATATTGAAATAAAACTGATACCTTGCCCTGCCCTGCTGTGTAATACAGGTGCTTTCTGCAACATCAACATTACAAACCTCTTTTTATTAAACCAGAGCTGTAGTGGTAGCTGGGATGAAGATATCCTGATTCAGACACTGAGGAAGCTTTCTTCAAGTTTCCAGCCAACCTCTCATCACCTTCCCAAGTTCATTAAGAAGAGGCACACCCTGATTTCCCTACGGGTGCCACATTCTCCTTTCCAGCTGTCTGGAGCTGTGGGCTCTGCCTTTGTGTTCAGCCTGGCTTGTGCCATCCCTGCAGTGCTGCAGCAGCTCCTCAGCAGCAGTGACAGCTCCTCAGGAAAGGATCTGCAGCACTCCTGGAGCAGTGACAGTGGGTGGGAGGGGGAGAACAGCCCAAGGCTTCCATCTCACACTGCTTTTTTAGTTTTTCTGTATGTGCAACATAGACAAAATTAAGATGAAATCAAATAAAAGCTAGACTTTACTGTGGAGAGAAAAGTAGTTTGATTGCTACATCTAGCTACTTAATCATTATTAACTGTAACAAAAGCACACAATTCAGAGGTTCCTGAAGTGCTGGCAAGGTTAGATGTAGAGCCCAGAAAACTTCTCCTGTGGATGCTGCAAATGCTCATTTTGCTAGTTCATTGAATACTTTAAGAAGTAGGTTTAGCTGCAAGGATTATTCCAGTGAAAAAAACAAACACCACTAAAACATTTGACATTATCAATTTATCATGACTCAACTGAAAAACAGTCTTCCTGCAAAGGTTTATTATGAAATAAATAAAAAGTCCATAAGAGAAGTTTGAAAAATCTATTTTATGAAGCTTTAAGATGCATTGGGTAGAATTATCTATGGTTACATTTTGATCTCAAAATAACAAAGTTATTTTGGGCAAGACACTGAAATGCCAAAAGATTTGATTATCATACAGGTGTGGAAGATAACATTTATGTAGCATTTTCTAACAAATTGTCCCATCAGAGGAATCCTCATATTTACACATTGCAAACATCGGCGAGATTTAAATGACATCTTGCATTTTGTTTCTTGCTTTTTAAATATGTAGGACCCAGGATTATTATGCAGCTGCTCCCACCGCCGTGGCCTTCACAGTGGTTACAGAGTGTCTGCCCAGGGCCCAGCCTCTCCCTGCTCCAGAGGCAGCAGGAGCAGGGCCCTGCCCCCAGAGCCAGAGCCAGTCCCTGCCCGGAGCCGCTCAGCCTCCCGTGAATTGCTTTGTCTGTCTCAGTAAGTCCAGTATCCCTGAGATAGGAACCACTGCAGCTGGAGGGTGGGGCTGTGCCGTGGATGTACGTGATCACTGGGGGTGTCGGCTCAGCTGCAGCCTCTGCTCAGCCCAGGCTCTGTGGCCTCGGCAGCCCTCAGTGCTTGCTGGCAGCGAGGCGCTTCAGCAGCGGCTCATCGTACACCCAGCACTCCCCATCCTCGTGGAATAACTGCAAAGGAACAGCCACAGGTAAGCTTTTCATGGCTCAGGCAGAAAGAACAGAGGCTGCAGGCTGACCTTCACCCTGCTGCAATAAAGCTCACCCGTGTTTCCCACGAGGTCTCGCTCTCCTTCCTGGCCCTGGCCTCGGCTCTCTGCCGCTCCTCAAGCGCGTGCTTGGCGGCCGTGGCTGCGTCGATGTCTCTGATCTTCAGGTTGTAGGTTACATCCTTCCACAAGCTTCAAAGAGAAAGGGCAAGGGAGACTTTTAGGGGAGCAGAGAGCTACAGGTTGTAGACACAGCAGTGAATAAAGGTAGATCTCAGGTTAGAGAAAGGGCAGAAAAGCCCTCAGGATATTTGATATTTGTGCTGTGATGGCAGAAGGCTGTGGTGGAGCTCTCCAGACCTCCCTGAACATTTGATCCCAATTAGGATGTGACAGAACTCCAGGTCTCCTCTTCCCCCTTAAATCCCCAGCCTGCCTGTAGCTGGGCTCAGGGAGAGCAGAGCATGCAGCATTTGGATCAGTGCAGCCTTAGTCTCTGTTCTGCAAACTGGAGTATAACTAAAATAAAACCTTAATGTTCCCAGTTAACTGAAGTTCTTACCAGCGAGACTCAAAGTCGTCTTGGTCCTCCAATTTCCTTACCTTCTTCTTTATTGTAGGCATTTTCTTGGTATCTATAAAGACAGCATTCTCCTGGAGTGGAAGATGAAAAAGAAAGAATCCTATTCAGTTCTTTAGCTAGATTTCAAATTTATACACCCTCACACTCTAATACACTGGTTAGCAGGAAATACATGAAACACAGTAATCTTTAAGATTCTCTTCTTGTATAGAAATCAAACTTCCTTAAGAATAAATGAACAAGTTTTATCCCCAGTTCAGCATTCTTTTGGGCAACCCTCATAGGAGGTTCCAACTATTAATGTTCGTTTAAAATAAAATACCAAACCTACAAAACCACCCCAAACCCCCTAAGTACAATCTTGTATTTCTGATCAAAAGAGAAAAAAGAAAGCAAGCTGTGTTACCCCTGTGGAGTACTTTGCATACATGACCCCATTCCATTCTCCTTCAATGGAGCAGAAGGGTTTCTTGTCATTTGGAGAACTAAAGAGAAACAAACAGTCATTTCTCAGCTGTATTGCAGCAACTGAAAAATCTTAAAGGATCAAAACTTGGTCCTAGTTTTTGTAAAGCCTGGTTTATATCAGCCAGGGTGTCCATGCCTAGAAGGGAGGAGGGTTCTGTTTACAAGGGGGCACTTCAGCATGAATGAATTACATAAACCTCAACAGGAAGCACTGATGAGGGTAAAACAGGCCTTGCCTGAGGGCTGGGTCTGCATTAGAGTTTAGGAAAGCAGTTTCAGGCCTTCCACACAAATTTAGGGTGGGGAGTTTAAGCTTAAAAAATGGTTTCACAATCCACTTCTTCCCCAGAGCACTGGGAAATACATCAGTTTTTACATGGCATCTATAAATGTCAGTGATTTAAAACCAAGCCAAACCTCATTTTGTCAGCATCCACTTGCTGACATCACAGCACATTTCCAGATACAATGGAAATCAACACTGATTTCTCTGTGTTAAGTGTGTGCACAGGGTTTAACCAAAATCCACCAAACCACAGGTAAAAATACATGAAGTTTGCAGCAGGGCTTTTACTGACACGCTATGAACAGTAATCCCAAGGCTTGCTGCAGTATTTGCATTTTTAGGAAAGGTAATGATGGAGACACTTTTGATAATTCAGGAGAGGAAAATTCCCTTTGGGATTCAGTCTAGGATGTTTACAAGCAGGATAAAGTAGGACACAGGCCTGTGCAGCTTCCTCTCACAAATTTGGCTATAAAATGGCCAATTCCATGACAGATAATCATGAGCTAAGTTCTTTTGGGTGTTGCTGCTTCAGCATTTTACACTCTTGACTGTCTTGTTAAAACTCCTGGCAGTTAAGGAAGGAAAAAGTGGGATGAAGAAAGCTGCTTACAAAATTTCAGCTGTAACTCTGTGCTTCTTTCCTCCATAAAATGGTTTTGTGTGGAAGACAATGGAAGCATTGTAACCTGTCTTTGAGCAACTAATGCTGCACTCCCCACCAAGCTCTATCCATGGCACAGTGAGAATAGACCTGCAATTAGAAATGTATAAATATACATAATTATAATAATAATCTTGAGCAATAAATACTAAGGACGAAACATTACAAGGCATAAAAAAATGAAAATACCAATTACAGCATTTACTTGCCTTCCATAGCCATTAGGAAAAGTTAAAATATAGTGTTCATCATGATCTAGGCATGTAACACACCCTGTTAAAGACAAATAAAAATAGATTTCAAAAACATTAAGCAAAATCTCTATGTAACTTTTCACAATGATTTCATTAAATATGCCATTTAAAAAAGATGCCAAAAGCAAAAGTGAGGAGATTAATTTTTAATGGATGCCCAGATTCTAGAGGAGGCAGGGAGGGTTGTATTTTTGGGAAAAACTGGGCCCTAGGTGTTTTCAGCACACAGAGTGTGTGGAAGGAATCTCTGATTCCCAAATACACAAGCTCCAGTTACATAAATTCAACCATTGCTTACATTTAGTATGATGACTTTAAATAATTTATATAAATTATATGAAAAATCCTAGTTGCAGAATTTAATTTCTCCTCTGCTGTTCAATTTACACACACATACCTTGCCCTATGTTATGGACCCCAATGGACATTCCTAGGAACTTGGACTTGGTCCATATGTGAGCATTGAACTGTATCCTCTTGCTAAAACACTCTGCATAAAATGCTGAAACTGAAGAAGGAGACAAGTGTTAAAAACATCAGCACAAGGCATTGATACCTTTGTTCACAAATTAATTCATCAGTGCCTCACACTTATGTTGCAACAGAGTTTGCAATTAGTTTCTCACAAAAGCACTTTCTAATTTTTCAGCCTTTATGAATATTCAGCTTTTAAATCTGGAGAGAAAGTGTGAATCCAAGATTTAAGCCAAAAGCTGACTTTACTGTCACCCCTCTCCAGCTGCCACCTCTCCTGGCAAAGGAACTGTCACAACTTACTTGGAGGATGGTGAGAGACCTGCTCTGCCACAAAGGTGACGTTGCTTTTACTGACCCAGGGGACTGGTCCTTCAGAGACTGGCTCCTGTGGGACAGGGGAGAGAGAGGATTCCATCACTCACACTGCCTGCAAACACTGGAAACTTCCCAGAGAAACTGCCTCCATCTTTAAAGGCTTCTAAAAATGTACTGCAGGACTCCTTAGTCCTGGAAGTATGATCCTTTCTAAAGGATAGAGCTTTTATTCTCTTATTTTAAAGTATAAATGTCTTTGTTTTAATTGTGCACAGAAAAAAACAGTTAAACTGAAAGACTCCTGTATAAACCCAATTACAAAAAATACTTAAGTGGCAGAAACAGTCTTTGATTTTGCTTCTGAAAGTCTGATCTGCATATTAATAATGATCACATTTCATGTACCACAAAACCATAAACTAATATTCATTTCCTGTAGCAAGGAATGCAAAGTATAATTAATTCATGGTTAGAAGCAAAGAAAGCCCACATACAACACTGCTTTTATGCCAGCAAATTGGAGGGCAAGTATTCATCTCAGAAACAAGATTTGAACAAACAAATTGGAGGGAAGCAAAGGAAATGGGAAAAAATTCATGATTTATACTCAAATAATCACATTGACTTAGATGTATTACACTGAGGCTACATGAAGCACCTCACAACAGCACTTCCCACACCACCATTGGCCTAAAGCAACTTCCTAAGGCAAGAAGCCCAAATGAAGTGTCAAAACAAAAAACCCCAGTGGGCTATATTGGTTTAAAAAATAAAAACAAAAAATCAGAACTTTGGGAAGAAACAAATTCATAATCAGTGCTATGGAACAGTTCAGGGAAAAAGGAAATTTTCAGCACATCACGTGGTTCTTTAAAAAATGGAAGGAAGGGGGAGAACTGGTTAAGAAATTGCTACAGCTTTGTTGATTTGCTAATTAAGCACAGCATAATCCATTTGTCAATGACTTAATAAAGCTCTGGGCTGCATTTCTGCATTCTGGGCTCCAAAAAACCACCATGAGAAACTCACCGTGTCATCTTCAGTGCCAGGCAGCACCCAGTGGCACCGGAAGATCTCCCCCAGAATGGGATTGTAAGGCTTTTTAGCAACTGACCCTTTCCTTCCTGCATGGAAAGCTGAGAGGTACCATTTAACCACCTGAACCATCCTCTCCTTGGGATCCTTCTGGTCACTAATGCTGCAGAGAGAGAGAAGGACAGGCAGAGTGAAATACAAGCAGGGACCTTGGATACAGGGAAGTTTTATGGGTGCTGGGTTGTTTTGCAACTGGAAGTTTAACTGATTGGACTGGTTTTGAAGTTTAAGCCAAAACCCAAGCAATATTCTTCCAAAATAGCAATTTCTGGCAGCCCACAAGGGCCATAACCAGCATGAGAATCTCCAGTTTCAAAGTCAAATACCTGACAAACAAGTCCGGATGTGCAAAGAAGTCAGCATACATTTCCAACAGCGACCTTCTTTCCAGGATAAATGTTGGAAGAACAACCTGAGTGAAGAAAAACAACTCATCTAGCTGAAGATATTTGAATATTCTAAAAAAACCCAACTGTAAATAGCAAACAGCAGCCAGAGCATAGTGTGCTCTAAGCTGATTGTGAGCTCGAGCTCACCAATGAGTTCTGACATATGCAGGTCAGTTGGCATCTTCTGCAAACCCTAAGGTTCAACAGGAACAGTCTCATCCTACATGGATTCCAGTCCCACTCAGAGCACATCAAAAGCTGTTCTGAATTACAGTATCACTGCTGATTTAATTTCACCTATGTGAACACGGTCAATTTTAGTTACAAACATTCACAGTCCCATCCTGTTACATCTCTACCAAGATGCAGGTTAAGCTCTTCCCTCCTACCTCCCAAAGGTCCACTCCAGATCACTCTTGTGGATCTGCTCAGTGTGATCCACTGTCAATTACTGTTGCTGAAAAGGTACATGCTCATAAAGATTCCTGCCAGCCTAATTTGAGATCAGTAATCTTCAGCTACCCCAGGAAACCCCAGAACAGACACAGTTTGTATCAATTTCTCTTCAGAACTGCCAGAAACCTTGGCCAGTTTGCTTGTGAGCTGCTGGCTATTTCCCCAGAAAAGTGTTATCTTTTTATTATCTACTGTTCATTCCAGGCTGGACAGTTCAATTCATTCATTTGAGAAAACTTAAGGATAGGGATTGATTTCTCCTGCCCTTTCTCACTCTGGAATTACTTCTTTAAATTTATCCAAGCTGCCTGGAAAGACCAACACCTTCAGAATGCTGTTCATTCTCCTTCAGACACACACCAGGCTAAATCTCATTCATGAAGAACCCAACTCTTTCCTTGCCAAACCTAAGTGTAGCATTTAAAAATGCACAGGCAACTTATTTACTCATTAAGATCTCAACTAAGCAAAGCTTTTATATGTTAAAAGGGTCTCACTTTTACTTTATGTTTTATTGAATGTTCCCATACCTTGGGATCTTGTAGCTCTTTGTTCTAGGAAGCTAAAGACAGGAGTAACATTTCAGCATTCCCCTTATGCTTCACAAGCAGTCCAAGAATTAGGTTCAAAGAGAAAAACCAGCAACTTTCCATAGCAAACTATTTTCCCAAACAGATTTTAGCATCTGGATATATTTATTCTGCAGCTACTTTCCCCTTCTAGTAAGAACTCCAATTCAGAAATACCATGTAAAAAGGTTACATAATTTAACTAGCTCTTAGAAATACATAGTTAAATTATGTAACCTTTTTTTACACAAAACTGGGTTTGCTGCCCCTCCCATCCCCATGAACACCAGCAAATTTACCTTGGTTAGGTCCATGCCTAATCTCACTTGTGACAAGAGATGCATGATAACACTTTTGTGCTCCTCCACAGACTCTCCTTCCCCATCATCTTCTCGATCATCAGGAGGATCAAAGAGATCTGAAAGACCAAATGGCTTTTGTTTTCCTCTCAACCTTCAAAACCAGATTGTATTTAGTTAGCATATTAACTTGTCAAAAACTACAAGTTTTAAATCCTACAATTCAGCAATCTTCTAGTAAAGAAACAGTACATAAACCATTTCCCGTAAGTACCTTACCATATATATATATATATATATATATATATATATATATATATATATATATAATCCTGCATATATTAACCCAGTTTACACACAGATTAGCAATTAATAACACCTTACTGAAAGTTCACACAGGCCCCTTACCAGCATCATTTGTGCCATTAGACATGGAAGAATTGAGGGACTCCGTGGTATCCGGGCGTTTCAGGCTGCTCCCCGTGCTGCTCCGAGTCAGGACTGCAGCAGACCCTGAAGAACTAAAGAAAAGTAATAAATTCTCACAGTTCAAATTAAATAATTCAGGCCACATTATTGTCATTTGATATTCACAGACAAGGAATTTAGTGATAGACATCAATTCATGTGCAGTGACAGACATTAATATACATGGTGCATGCTAATTCACAGAAAGCTCAGAATGGATTGTAGTTAAAGGAATGGGACAGCCTGCAGCCTCAGATAACACATGAAGGCAGAAAACAGCTGACTAATCCCTCTTTGGAATGTGCAGCATCTCTTAAAATTAATTTTCCAATTAATAAAATATAAAGAGTAAATAGAGATTTTGGGGAAAGGGTGCCAACTTCAAAGAATGTTCTTTAGCAAACGTGTGAGGAAATTGGCCATTTACCAAAGGCTGCAGCAAATGCATGTGAAATGCACCAAGGTCTCAGATTACAGCTCTGAGCTGGGGGCTTCCAAAATTTGGTTAGGTTTGTCAACAAATATCTGAAGGAATGGGAAGCAGTAGAGGAAGAAACTGCCTCAATCACAGACATCTGTCTGTGGCTGAAGACAGGTAATCTTACTCTGTTACACAAAGTTGCTTTTTTACCTCCCACATTTTTTTTAACCAATTTCTGCAAGCAGACAAGCCATGCCCTCATAGACACAAATAGAATTCAGCACACACTGCACACTGTCAGCTACTTACTCCATACATCGCTTTGGGGAAGAGCTGCTCTGGTAGAATTCATCAGCATCATAGAACTCATCCTCACTGCTTGAGTAAGAAAAATCTGGGACTGTATTGGGAGACAGGTTGACATGGCTTGGAGAGGTGAGACTGCTGCTAGGTGCTGACTGCCCACTCCCTGTGGAGTATTAAAAATTACAGACTCAATAAAAACTAATTCTTTAAAAATACTTAAACAAGAATTGTTCAAATCAATAAAAACTGATGTGAACTCAGAAGAGGAAAATATAATATTAAGTATATTTTATATATTATATAAATATATAAATATAATATATTTATATTAAGTATTTTATTAAGTATAAAATTAAAAGCAATAATTAGGCAGGTTCATACTGACTCTTCTTTTGTCATCTGTTAAAGTGACAAGGAAAATGAAGAGCACAGAACACCAGTAAAGTTTAAGGGACATGTTTTCTCCATTACTGCAAGATTGCAGTGCTGGGGAGACAAAAGGAAGCTGGCAAAACTCGAACATATTGTGTATACAGGGTGGGGAGAAAAAGAAGCATTACTGGTTTTAACAAAACATTGAAATTATTGTTGATTAAAAGCAAGATGTAGGCTAATATATTGTTGTGTTAATGACTAAATACAGGGTTTCCTGTATTTCAACAGTTACCCAGAACTGTACCTGTACTATTTGGTGTTGGAGTCTGGTTGCCCAGCGATGCCACTACAGGTCCCACAGGCAAAGAGGAGGGTCGCTGCTCTGACTTGCACAACTGAGCAGGTTCTAGGGGATATTTTGATATGTTAACCCCAAAATCCAAAAGAAGATTGCACATTATTTAACCTCATCTCCAAAAATTAAATCATTTTCTATAAAAGCCATTTGGTTAGAAAAACACATAGCCATCACTTTTATCTAGGTCCTTTTTTTATTAAGCAGAGATGGCATTTTAAAAAAATGTTGTTTAAACAGAAAGCATTTGTCTTTTCTGAAAATTAGAGTTTCATCTTTAGAAAGAGTGTTAGAAATGCAAGGTAGTAACTGAGGCAAGTAAAACACATCAGCTTATCTCCAGAACCAGGGGCAGGTTGGTGAGAACACAGGTGCCTCCTGCTCCTGGCCTTGCTCAGCCCCTGTGAGCTGAGTGTGCAGTGCTGAGTGCAGGTGTCCTGTCCTGTGTGACACAGCCCTGTCCCTGCCCACTGCACTGCAGCCACTGCTCTGCTCCTGGCTGTCCCCAGCCTACCTGGGAGTGTGACAGCTTGGGAAGGCATGGTGCTGATCCCCGACGGCTCCAAGGGGCTGGGCTGATACACGGCGTCCACGGGGTTGATGGTGCTCTAGGCAAGAGAAGGAAAAACACTTTCTTTTTTCTTCCATTAAAAAAAAATATATAAAGCATAGATAGTAAGAACATTGTGAGCATGAGAAATGCCCAAATGCAAGAGAGTGAATTCCTGAGAGAGGAAGTAAAACACAAATTGACAGTTGAGGACATGAGAAATACTTTGGAAGTGGTAATATTTTGATTCTTTGCACAGATTGCACACTAAATTGAATTTGATGCAGATTTGCAGCATCCTATAAAGAATTCTTATTTCAGGTTCTTGCTTCTGGTATGCAACCCAATGTCCATTAATTAATAATGCATGCAAAGAGTGGAAAGTTAAATGCAAATTATCTGGCCAAAATTAGGATAGGTCATCTGTATTTTAAATTTTTTTTTCCAAAAATTAATTTGTGCAGACCACAGCAGATAAACCCATAAATCAAAACAAGAATCATCAGCATGCTTAGAGCTATGAAGCAGCTTTGTTGTCAAAATTCTTCCCAAAGCAAGCTGACAGTGCTCAGTGCAGCTCAGTAGAGGACATCTCAACCTACTTCTGGATTTGAGCACTTAGAAAATGAAGCACCAGGTCAATTCAATGATCCCAAAAGTCACTGACTTCAGTTGATGTCCTTGGCTTTTATGCATCAAGACTCTTGGAAATCTAAACTGCCATGTCTTTAAATTCCAAAATATCATCTAAGCACTGTTACTTATGTTTACGCACAACCACCAGAATTTCTTGGTTGAGTAAAAGGCACGTAAAACTTTTTTCCAAACATGTTGCAATTTAAACACCTGATCAATCAGAACTATGAAAAATTTTGCTCACTTTGCTCAGAAATTCAGTCAGTTCATCCCTATCCTCTTTTTTTACACCAGAATTTAAAAGAAGCATCTACAACTCTTCTCCTCTCCCTTTAGTCCATTAATTTCTATTTGCATTCCGACTGAGGGAAACAGGCTCATTTTAACCTTTCTCCCATTCTCCTACTAAAGGCAGACTTCCTTCTTCCCTCCTTTCCTGGTTACCTGAAATTCTGAATTTTATCCTACATTTGGATGTTTGGACAATGCTCTCAGACACGTGGTGTGATTTTTGGGGCCGTCCTGTGCAGAGCCAGGAGTTGGAACACTATGATCCCTGTGGATCCCTTTCAACTCAGGACACTGTATGACTCTAAAAATCAGTGAAAAGTTCTATTTTTTTTTTTATAGCACAGGATTTCTTCAATTGAAAACAGAACTATTAGTCTCTCTTTATCACTAAAAAAAAAAAAAAAAAAAAATCTACATTAAAAACAGCCATAAAGTAGCTTTTTACATTTTCACTGGTGCTACTAACCTATATACAAATAATCCAGTACAGGTACTATTACTCCACTGTATTATACCAGCATAAAGGCAATGTCCCTTACCCAGAACTTCACCTCCTTGTGGAATTATGTATTCAACACAGGAAGGTCTCTGTCCCATAGAGTTCACTGTTTAAAATTATGATCCCATCTTAAGAGTTAAGACATGAAACCCAAGATGGTCTTATGATACACAGGATGCTATTGCTATCTATGTCTCCTTTATTTTTTAGGGAAATTAATAATCCATGTGATGGGCTAGAAACAGATGGAGGCAGACCTGAAGGTCTCCTACTCTGAGTTTAATAACAGTTGAATAACAATTACACAGAAACAAGACTCATCCCACCACGGCAGCAAACAATGATTTTATTTCTGCCTAAATTTAAAGTGATATCCTGACCTTTAGCCCAAGGTGATGCTGACCTCCACAGCATCACAATTTTAGACTCCATAATCACTGACCCACAGTTAATATATTCTTACAGAAATAGTTTTTCCTCCCCAGTATAAGCCAGCCCACAGATAATGAGATCAGTGGCTAATCAAATTCAGACTATATCAAGCTGCAATATCTCTATGAAATTTCTGAGTTGCAGAACAGATGTGCAGGTCACACCTGTGCCTGTGGAAGTGTCTACCTGCTCAGCCTCTTTTCCAGTTCCCTCATACTAAGACATGAATTATGTTACATCTGCAGGGTACATCATAATTCACCTCATTTATGATAGCACAAAACTAAAATATGCATGTGTATCTTATGTCCAGGGTTCACAACAGAAAATCCTACTGCTAAAGCTGTTTGTAGTAGAAAAACAACTAAGGCCTGGGATTTAGTTAGCTCTAATGTGAACACATTTGGATTTTTAGAGTTTTTTCTGAAACCAACCTCCTATTAAAAGTATCTGAAATGTACTCAAGTGACAAAAAAAGAACAGAGAAAGAGAAATCACATGTGACCAAAACCAAAATGACAGAAGTTACATTAAAAATGCAGAAGTTCTATAACAGAAGAAACATTGCTTAGACAGACATTACACAACTCTGCATCAAAGGAGCAGCAGTAGAAAAGACAAACTACTTGAAGCACACGAAGAGCAGATCTATTTCCTACACAAAAGTACTTCAGATAGAACACAGAACTATTTCTATCCTAGTATTTACCCTTTCATCTGTTCACATGGCAGATTTTTATCTAAGTGTTCAGTCACAACACTGCTGTTCAAGAGACTCCACACAAAAGTGACCACTCTATTTTCTAAAGACAAGGGTGTTAGCCAACCTCAGGAGCTAAGGACTCAACAGGAATTTTAACAAGACACTGGAAGCAGTAAATTAGAGAAAGGAAGAAGCATGTTGCAAAGTGAGTGGAAATTCAGGTCTCTGTTCACATGTTCTGCAGAATTAAAAGGAGATAAAGATTAGATTTAAACTTACTATAAGTCCATCTGCGTGCTTCTCCTCATTAATTTGGTCCTTAAGGAAGAAATGTTAAAAATATCAACATAACAATCTTGTATGACCCATCAGTTCTGTGCTAAGCAAGAACAGCGAGTTTCCCTCAGGAATGTTTACATTTTCAGCCATAAAATGTTCCTCATCATGTGATACAGTAACTAAACTTGAAAGACACAATTCCACACCCAGGCTCTGCACCCCTGAAGATCAGCGCTCTGCCTGTCCACATAAGTGCAGACAATTTAAAAAAATATCCTTTCTGTACTGCAGAGTACAATTCTGCTTTATAATGTAGGTGTTTCCCAAATACCTAAGAGCTCCCAAAAATATGCTCTGTGCTCCTGAAAAATGAAGTTCTCAGTTTCTGTGATTAACACACACAAGAAAGGCAGAAGTTAAAATAAGTTGAAAGGTTTCAATTTTTGCTTTTTGGGATCCATTATATTTTAAAATGCTTTTAGATTATTCACTATCTCAGATTTTGGGTTTTTTTGCCTAGAAGCATAAGTGACAGAGCAGGCTATGTATGGAAAACATCTGTCCTCAAGTTCCTATTAGTCAGCACATCAATCCATAACTTTATCCAGTGTGAACCTCAAGACTTGTCTGCAGAGTATTCCCCTGGATTTTCAGTTACATTTTAAAGGAATAAGGAAAAAAAAAAAAGCTGTAAGAAGTATAAAGAAAGTTGGCACATATTTATCTTTTTATATTTAATATATCCTTCCTTAGCTTATACACTTGGCAATAGGCCATTAACATTTCATATCTGCTAGCTGACATTTTTGAAGCCTGGCTTTCCATGATAAAAAGAACACCAAGAGATCCACTGGGCTGCAAATTTACAAAAGACAATTTTTTCCTCAAAACATAAAACTCCAAGACCTAAGACATAAACCACAAAGATGCTGCATGAGTACTGATGCTTGCTATCCCACCTCAGTAATGCACAAGAGCAGCACCAGTAAGGAAAGGAAGGCAGAAATTCCACAAAACTGGGCAGGTAAGACTGCCAGAAATGGAGTGAAAGAGAGAAGGGAAGGATGTAAAACTAAATATTTAAATTATAAAAGGTGCTTCATGAGATACATATATTTCTAAGACTGAGGCTTACCACACCACTGGCAGAACATTTCATGTATTTTACATCACACATATCAGCAAAGCTGGACATCTTCAACTGCCACACACACAAAGGGGACAACACAGGCCAAATGCTCCCCCTGCCCATCCCACTTTGTTTATTCTGACTGCTTTTTGACAAGCAATGAATGAATTATGACATATTCCTGTTTTGCTGGTATTTACTTCATTGTTTTGAAAATGTTAGGTCACCTCAGTATGAGTGGCATAATGATACACTTGATTTACCAGCAAGTTTAATGAAAATTGAACTGACCAAATACTAAGGTAAAAATCCATGAAACAGAACAACTGAACACACAATTTAAAAAAGAAACAGAACAAAACAACAACCAAAAATCTAGGTTTGCTTCAATGCAACAAAACAATCCACATGATAAATGGTTGTGTTTTGGAAACAGAAAGTTCTAAGTATATAGAGAAATGGTAACACTATCAAGGTCCACAGCTTGGCAAGTTTGTCTCCTAATGAGAAAGGCACTGTGGAAGTAGAAATGAGGCACCACAGGGTGGTGTTAAGATGATTGATTTTCAGCAGTGTCAGCAGCCATAGGCCCTACAGATTTGGGAAAAATCCTGCAGAATCTTAAAAGATCTCAAATGGAGAGCACAAAGCCACGGTCAGACACAACACATTTTTACACAGAGATTCAATCATACACAGGCAACTTGTAGAACTGTGGAAAAAAACCCCAAACCCCTCTGTATTATAAATTTTCTACAGTAGTAGGAAATCAGGATACTAACACAGTTAATGGAAAAGGGAGGGGGAAACAAAGACAGAATTCCCCTGTAGTCAACAAGTACAGTTGCCTGAGAGAGAAAGAAGATGAAGCAGAAAAAAGGTTATTAAAGTACTGGGAATTTTTTTTCCCCACTACATGTGGATCAACATCTTGCAATTAGCTGTGCATAAGGCACCCTTTAACCCACCTTGTCTTCAACAGCTCCAAAAGAGCTTTAGATATGGTTTAGCAAAAAACCAAGCAATAAACCTCCACTCCTTAGTGGATAAGCTCTCCTATTTACACTGGTTAATATTTAGTGGTACTGAAAGAAGCACTTCAAGGTCTGATTTAGTGCAACAGAAAGCAAGTGTTAGCAACTTTGTGGGATTCAAATTCCACCTGCCTTTACACTCACATTGTGGCTGGAGCAGTAAAGTCCTGAACCTGATCTAAATGACTGCATCTGCCACTACCAGTTTTGTCCATAATCAGCAAACCACCTAAAGAAATTCAAAATATGCTTAGCATCAGCATAAGTGGTCACATTTTTCTAACTCCCAGTAAACTCTCACAGAGCAGAAACAGGATTTTGTGTTCAACAGAAACAAGATAACTCAGCTGCCTATTACCAGCTCTGATCAACAGTCTGAAAAGAAGATTATAACTCTGCAATTTCACATTTGTTAATTACATAGCAGAGTTTTATAAAAAGAGTAAAATTTCATAGGAATTAAACCCCTGTGAAAATAAGAACTATTAAATACATTTATACAATAATTAAGAAAAAATGAACTGGTAATTCCTTGCAGTTTCTCAAACCACTTCCTTGATATAGCAAATCACATATAGATAAGAAAATCAGCATATTACCCTCTAACCTATCTGCAACTGACTCCATCAAATCCCTAAAAAATTACATATAGTCTACTGATTTCACTGCACTAAAACACCTCTAAATATACCCAGGACTAAATAACAGCAAATTAAATACTGAAAGGCTTTTCTTGCTGGCACTACAGTGAAGGATTGAAGTAGCATCACTGCATGTTAAATAAAGACTGTACTAGCTCCAAATTCATGTGGCACAAAACTATTTCAATGTTCCAACCCTAGTGCTTGTAAAAAAACAATAAAATTGGTTTTGTACAAATCTGTTAATTAACAAACATTTTCTTCACAAATTCCTAAATAATAGATATGAAAATTGAATTTCACAGAACATGCACGGATCCTTTCAGTGAATGACCTTTGATCCTGTAAGATTCTAAATACTTCAATTTTTTCAATTATGTGCAACATATCTGGCATCTAAAATGAAGATAAAACAGCAGTCTTGCAGTCCAAAGCCACAGCAAATAGTTGATTTAGATTAGAGAATAAAAAATAATTGAAGAGCCCACGCCTATTTCTGGATAAATCAGAATGTGTTCTGAGTAAATCAGCCTAAAATTCTGAAAATACCTTTATTTCTTCAGAAAATATCACCTCCCTCCACTTTGATCACAAGATGTAAATCAGCAGTTCATAATTAACATATCCTAAATACAGAATGTTAAACCTGTAAGAGCAGAATTTGACAACAAGTAAAACTCCCTGAATTTTAAAATCTAATGAAACATGTAGGTGAGAAGCATAAGTGCATTACCCACACTGTATTCTCAAATCATACAATTCTAACTTCAAGAAGTTCCAACATCATTGTGAACTTCAGACCTATGACAGACCTTGCCAAACAGGTTTCATTATTTTCATCATCTTTCATCCCTTTTTACTTGTTAGCCACACTCTTAAATGAAAGAGAAAGAAGAATTTCTTAAGTTCCTGTTCTGGAACCTGACATTTGTCTAAGTTCTTCTTTAGTCTAATAGCAAACTCTGCAAAAGAAAGTTTATCTGAAAGAACACTTGAACCAATGTGATTGTTACCATGAGCATTAACAGACTGCTATGGAACTCAGTATTTCAGAAACTTCATTAAATTAAAAGCATAAATCAACTTAGAATTGTTTTCTTGTTCCTGGATCATACAGAAGGCACCTTTAGGTTTCAATTAGATTACTGCTGTATCACTGAAATTCTGAATAGTTTACAGTGTACTTACTTTAGCAATCTGTAGCAACACAATGCAGTGTTTTATTGATTCTACCATGCTCTAGGAAAAGAAAAATATCAGAAAAAGAATGTGTTACCATCCCTTAATATTTGTATGCATTAGTTATATAGAATATTGGGTGTGAACTAAATGGACACTCACTTCTGTAGAAACCCTACTTCCCCTTCCCCCTTTTCTTTCCAGAGACAAAAGCACAGCAGCAGAAACCAGAAGTTTCCAAAGCCACACACAAGCCAGGCTGTCAGGTGAAATGCAGGTCAGCTCCAAGCCCCCAGAGTGCTGCAGGCAGGGAAATTATCATGGCAAGGGAGGCTCAGGGACCTGGGCTTGTTTAATCTGGAGAGGAAAAGGCTCAGGGAGACCTTATCAAGGGGGATCAATGTCTGACTGGGAAGGCAGGAGAAGACAGAGCAAGACTTCTCAGTGGTGCCCAGTAATAGGACAAGCACTGGCCACAAACAGAAATACAGGAAAATCACCTCAAACAGAAGAAAACACCTTTTATTCATTTATGGATGATAAAACACTGGAACAGATTGTCCAGAGAAGCTGTAAAGCTTCCAGCCTTGGAGTTACTCAAAACCCAAACTACATTTGGTCCTGAGCAACCTGTCCCAGCTGATGGTGCTCTGAGCACAGGGTTGGACTACAGACCTTCAGAGGCCCCTTCCAAACTCAACTATTCCATGATTCCAAGCTGCTGGACAGAAACCTGAACACAGCACCAGAACCAGGTTGCCTCTGTCATCACAATGTTGGACCTAATATGGATTCTCATTTTTCTGCAAAAAGGCTTTAAAAACTTTCCAAAGAAAATAAGGTGAATTTCATAATCAATATATAATAATTAAAAAAAAAAACCCAAAAACTTACATTAGTTGTTTCTTTGAGACCTTCAATTTTCTGTAAAAGAAAAATCAAAATAGTGCAATTAAAGACAGAATTTCCAGCATCTAGTTTGACCTAAATACTGTATAAACATCATATTTTAATTTTAAATTGGGGGAGGGAAAAAAGCCCTTAATCAACAAGTTAAGGACTATTTCCATATATAGACATAATTTTCAAGACAAGACTGAAGTTAAACTGGTAATTTAAGTTTAAAGATGACAAAGTTAAGATTTTCTCAACAGTGACATTATACATATTTACTCATTAAAATCTATACTTCATTTTTGCATAACATCAACAAAAATGAAATGCAGCATGAAGATTCTAAGTTCATTTTGTATCCTTATGCAGTGCACTGAATGGTGGCACATTTCAGCACTATTACATGGAGTGACCATTATTCAAGTACCATAAACATTTGCAGTTAAGCACAGCTTGAAACAAAACAGAATATAACAGTGCACACATGTTCCTGCTCTTTCTACACCTCCAGTAAAAGTGTTTCTGGAAATCTGCCTACTTCATTTTATCTAGAAACACTGGTTCATAGAGATTTCCTGTGTGGAACTGCACCTCAGGCATGCAAAAGGCATCTGCATGCCACGTCCCACACCAGCATGACCTGGTTCAGGAGCAGATGCTTCCTGTTGATGTCCTTGGCTCTGTCTGCAGATGGCAAAATCACTACACTGGACTCAGCACTGAACCTTTAATGCAATTACAGAACCTCTTTGTTTTGATTAATTTGAGTGTCTCATGTGACTTGAGTCACAATCTTCTTGATTGTTGAATAATCAAAGTGGGTAAAGGATCCTTTCCCTGCACCAGGCATTGCAAGCAAAAGCCTACAGCATAAGAGAACATGCAGCTTTAAATCCACAGAAATGAACAGTCCCAATTTGTGGATAAAACAGAAAACAATTGCAGGGACAGCCTCTTAGAAAATTCCTGGAGGGAATTTTCAGCTATGGTCCAGATATTATTCAAGACATGCTGCACATTTTCTCCAGGATTAATTGACAAGAGGTGGCCAAACAGAATCCAGACCCAGCCCTTCCTACTGGAAAGTCTGGACAATGTTTATCTGGGATATATCATATGAAGGATGTTATATCATTAAGTTATGTTACATTTACTCCTGCTTCTAATAGAGAAACATGCCAACAGCTAAGAAGCCTTGGCTTTGTTTTTTGTTTGTTTTCCATGTCTCTATGAGACATCCAGTCTAAACTTCATCAACACATATTGAAAAAAGCATTTAAAAAATACTTTTAAAATATGACAGTATAGAAGTTTTGAGCCCTTTAGCTCAAAAAATTGAATAGGCAATGCACCCAAACAAACAAATCTTGTTGGATGGCAGATGATGCAGCTGAAGGAGATCATGCAGTCTCAACTCTGTACAGCCAACTGGAGGCAGCCATCAGCAGCTTTGATCATTCTTTACTCATTTTTTCTCCCAATTTGTTGTAGAGTATTTACACACCAAATAAACTGAGATCTCAGTCCCTTCAGTGACATCAACTTTGCTGAAAATAAGAAAGTGACCTCAGACCATGTGATGCAATTCAGTGATGTTGGTTTGTCCCACCCATCTGTAATTTTCCAAACAGTTCACTGGGATATTGTTACCTCTTACACCCAGGTACAGGCAAAAGGCAATTTTGTCAAAGATCACATGGAAGATTGAGAGGGAAAAACCTCAAGACAAGCAGGTTTCTAAACTTTCAACAAATTATAGAACCGTAGTTTTTTCCTCTATGGAAATTAATCCTTTTGTGAGCTGGTCAAATCAAGCAGTGACAGTTTGCACTGTTCCAGTATTTTCACATTTGTGCTCTATGACCACCTTGTGAGAACACAGCACATTCAACTTTGATAATTAGACAAAATTGTAAGGAAAACCATAAGCAAATATGTTGAAGATAAAACATATTACCCATAAAAAAACAAAACAAAACCCCCCAAACATTCACTACTAACATTTTATCACCATTTTCTCTTTTCATCATTGCTAGTCTTTGAAAACTGATGTAGATAAAATTTTAGTAAGACAGTTCTAGTTTTCATTACCCCTAGTTTTAGGTAATGAATACACATATTTTCATCTGAAACACCAATTTCCTGCAGATCTACATTTGCAGAATGATGATTTAATTTACAATTGCAGAATGCAATTTGCTATATTTAATCTAATCAAACTGCAGGCTGCTGCTGAAACTACTCCCTCTACTTGATGCTCATTGCATCTCCTTGACATCTGATTTTTTAGGAAATCACTGAGAAAGCTAATTTTTTCTCATCTAACATGATTTTTGGCTTATTCAGTAATCATGTGACTACAGAGGGATCAGCTCATCCAGCACAGAGAGGCAGCTTACTCATGGTTGAGATCTGTAAAGTGCAACCCAAATCTGTGTGCTCAGCCTTGGATTTACTTCACAAAAAGCACTTGTTTTGAACCAAACAGCTTAAGCAGGTTGCACTTGCCTCCCAAATCTTGATAAGTAATGTCAGCTTTGTTCCAGCCTGCAAACATGCACCTCTCTGCTCTTCTGGTACCTTTGAGGGCTTCTGTTTTCTTCTCCCATGTGTGGTCAAGATAATTACACAAAACTTAACAGAAAAGCTGTCTTGAAGTTTCCAGCAGTAATATTCCAGTAATACTGGTAACACTGTAAGAAAGCAAGATCCTGTCTTTTCTTCTCCTTGAAACAGCAGTACTCTCAGATCAGATCACACCCCCTCCTTCCCCTCCTCTGCTATCAGATACAAACACTGTACCCCAGCAGGAGATTCAGCAGAACTGGCAGCACTGCTGGTTGTGCACGATCCCCCCATACCCTGCTAGCTGCATCTCTGCCAGAACAACAATGCAGCACAAGGAATTCATGCAATTCCCAATAATATTTTCATCAGGCCTACATCTGCACTGTCTTTGTCCAAATTCAAGAGATCACCACATCTCAGAAGGAAGATATCCAGGAGATCTTGAAGCATGTCAGAACACCTACAACCTGTGTCATCATCCTCAAAAGGCCAAATATTCTGTAACTAAAAGCCAGCTCACCCAATGCTCTGTGAACTTGCAAAAATAACAGCTCAAGTTTAAAATCCCTGGTCATAAACAGTTGCAGAACAGCACTCAGCTGCTTGGGAAGTACTTCAAACTCAAATACCCAAAACTTGTTTCTTTGGAGGAAAGAACTATGGGTTTGATAGAAGTCCCCTGCAGATTACACTCAGTTCATAATCTGATAGCTGAACCATACTTCCATAAACAAATAGGGAAACAGCTAAATACTGTACAAAAAAAACCTCTCAGTACAGGAAGAGATGTGATCAAAAGAGTGCTTTGTCAAGTCTTTTTCATTTTTAATAGAGAATAAATGGAATCTGTAGTAATAGCAATCCTCATCAAGATTTAAAAGCAGAGGACGCCAACCTCTTCTAAATGAGCCTCCCCTTTCTCTATGAAGTCAATCTGTCCCACAGATATACCTTGCAGAGATAAATGAAGAAGTCAGCACACGTGGAAAGTCTCTAGGGATTAGGAGCACTGCCACAGGAAAAAAGAAAGTACTGCCTGATCTGCAAAGTAGCATCTGGAGGGAGGTCAAAATGGAAGGACAACTCTTCCCAGTAAGACACACTGAAGGAGAAATACAAAATCCTTAGACCTGACTCTTGTGGTCAGTTGTCTACAGATTAAACACATTGACAGAGATGTACTTCAAAGTTCTTTTAAAAGCCTGTACATGAGAAAGAACTCCCCAGGACACCACCTAACACATCAGGTAAGATGAATAACACTTGAAAGGTCACAGCCATTATAAAGAAGTAAAAATTATTACAGAAAGCATCAAAGAGTTTTCAAAATGGGAACCAAACACCAAGGGAACAAAGCTTGTTTGCCACAAGAGACATTCAGGGAGGGAACAAGGATGAAATACACCACTATTTCATGATACCAGAATTACTGCATTTGCTGAAGGGAAGCAATTCCTCTCTAATAAACCCTTCATAAGGAATTGTTAAATCCTTCCTCTACACACACAGATTAATAAATGACACTTAATGCCAAGCCCACACCACCAAAGGTATGTGCCAGCCTTTCTTAACCAGTGCTTGAACTCGGACCTGCAGAGCTGATTTTGGGATGGAACAGGACAAACAGGATGCAAGAACACAAGCCATTTAATTGAATTACACCCTTGCTTAAAGGGCAGGGCTCCCCACTACTACATTTCTGGCACCCTCCCTTCAGTGAATAAACTGTGGTACTCTCTGATTTCCAGTGTCACAGACCTACACAGGATACAGACTGATTATGTGAAATACATGATTAGGAGTATTTATTATTTTTCCTGTGGAATAGCCTTGTAATTCCTACCAACATTAAACACTCATCCTCGCTAAAGATTAAAAACCAGCAAATTTAAGTTCAAATGTTTTCAACACTGTTGGATAGAAAAGGAGCAATTACTTCTGACAGACTGAAACATTTTTTAATGCGGTGATGGCCATTACTACTAAATTCTTTTTGGCAACTCAGTCACACCACAACTGTTTTAAGTTATTCAACTTGCTTGAATTGATTTTGACAACTCAATAAATGTGTAATTAGTATTCCTACTGCAGCAAACTGATGCACAAAAACATCTGATAAACAATTTTAAAGATAAAATGTACTTGCTTTTCTCTGTTCATCATCTTTGCAGTTCTGGAGTTTTTCATCAAAGAGCTAAAAGAAAGAGATACTTGTGAAAATACTGAAAGTGTTATCAGACAGAAACACCAATATCTCAAAACCAAAACCATTTAGTAAGTCATACAACACTGGTATTAGGATTCAGCGCTGTTTTGGCCTAAAATTTCTTATTTGTAACTAATTTCTCACATCATCCTATCCCACAAGAGACCAAATCTCACAGCTAAGCCTGACAATTCTACCATGATTTGAACAAAAAGGTGAAGTTAAGTAACATAACTGAACTCACCCAGTTGCCTTTCTTCTATTTCAGCAAAAACCTTTGGGGTATAGGAAGCATTTAACCAAAAGAGCTTTAACTCTCATCAACCCTTCAAGGTACCTTGATTCAGGTTCATGATCCAAATCATGCAAGATTCGTAAGCACATTTTTTGGGGAAGATATGACTTCCTTGCACTAATATATGTTTATTTTCTTAAAAGTGGGATATGAGATGCAACAAAACCAAGTGAAACAAACCTTCACTGAGAAGCCTGCATGTGTATTTAACACAAGCTGAGCTGAAAGCACTTACCTTAACTTACAGTTACAGTAACAACCATGGAGTTGTTCAAGGAAGAGAAAAGTTACAGGTAATGCCAAAAGTTCATCACATCCACCCTTTGTAGCTTAGGGAAGAGGATGTAATTTTTAGGAAGTGAGCTGCAGCTTTTCACTCAACTGCCTGCCTCAAACCTACTCATGTGCTCCCTTTCCCTTGAGGGCTGATTCCTACTTCCAAAAATAGACTGTGATCTTGGTCTCTGTCCATCCTCAAACTGACTCATCTTTCATTATTAATTAATTTCTATCCCCCTCCCCCCAGCTGGCCTGAAATAACAATTAGAAGGTGTAAAGATTCAAATACCTTCTGTCAGTGCAGTGATGGCTTCAGAATGGCAGACAAAGACAGCTCCTTATCAAGTCTTTGCAGGGTAGCTCTGAATTTTGTTTTCATCTCTTCTGCCTATCTTCATTTTTGTTGCTGTGCTCACCCCCTTCTCCACCCTATCCTCCAACTGAATTTTTGCTGAATATCCCACATGCAATACTTGCACATTATATCAGGGAAAAAAATCCAACCCAGCAGAACTGAAGCAATTTTAACAGCAATTTTAACCTGCTGAATCATGAGAAAAAGGTGTCCTAAGCAGCAGCAAAAAGTGTTTTTCTGAATAAGGTGAATACTGAGAGATATGACCTCACTGTTCCTCAAATTCCCAGCTATTCTTAAAATAAAAAGTTTAAGAGATCTGTATTGTACAACATTCCTACAGAACGCTTTCACTCAAGGACAAAGCACAGATTATCAACCACCATTGCAACAAAGTCTGAAACTATCTGCAACTGTAGTTACACATCACTTGACAAAACCTTCTCAAGATAGATTTTAAAATGCTATGAGCAACACGATTTAATTATGCTTTAAAATGAAATTTAACACATTTAACCTTGCCATTTCCATAAAGGTTTTATATAAAATAGAATCTTTCAGCCATTGTAAACCCTTTTACATAAATCTGCTTGAGACACTCTAATTTTTAATTCCTTTTTAACAATCCTAAGAGAAAGGCATTTTCATCTTGACTGACTCTCTCTGTTGTGCTTCCTTTCAAGCTGGCCTTGAAATCCAGCCTGATAAGCAGACCCCCAAGATAGTAAATGCAGCATTTAGTTGCCATACCTTCAACTGGTCTATCAAGATCTGTAAGTAAGCATCAGCCTCAGTAAGTTTCTTGTCAAAATCATGAACACTGGGAACAAATCCTGAATCCACACCCTAGAAATAAATAAACAAATAAAAATCAAATATTTAATTAGTGTTTCAGAGGAGAAAAAAATACAACAACAATATGGTTTTGCCTGCCATCTGACTGAGAAAATGCTGCCTTGCCTCTCATCCTGCCACGTGCAAACACAGGCACACAGCTGAACACATTTGGCTCCTATTTGCAGCTAAATCAGTAGCAGCAAATTGGTCCACATTTTCAGAGGGGGTATAATCATCACACACCAGAGTATTTCATTACTTCTGATTGAACAAATCCTCTTAAATTACACTGATTAAAGTTTCTTTATAAAATATAAAGGAGAATTCACATTTTTTTAAGACTGTCTTGTGATTCCATATCCTTACATTTCAGCTAGGGAAGCCCAAATCCTACCCAACAGGATAACTGCACTTTTCACACTTCAGACAGTATTGCTCAACTCACAGCACCCTAGCTAAGAACTGCTAAATATTTTCTTAAATACTTTTGATCTGGAAAGTTCAAAATTATTAGTCCTGGTTGCCCTAGTTCCTTTACAGTTATAATGATTTGCATCCTTGTCATTGCATCTGAATTGTGACATTTTGTTGCACATAAACCACCAAAGACAATGTATCACTGTGATGAGAATGATTACTTTTATATTTTCTTGCTTGGAAATTTGTTTCTCCTAATAATACAACACTCAGAGCACACTTCTGTATATAACATAATCTCTATGTTTAAACAGATACACCATTGATTTAAAGACCCAAACAAATTCCCACTGGCATACCACATCTTTATTTAGAGGAAAGAAAAGAGAGGATTCTTGATTACTTCAGCCTTCGTGCACATATGCTATGTAAACACATTAAAGGTTTATTTATATAATACCTTTAATGCAAATGGACCTGTGAAACAAATACTGAAGGACACTCAGCTAGAAAAAACTGTAGAATGTAAGATGAACATACTTAGGAAGAAAAACACATGAAGGATAAAAAAGCAACCATCAGTTAGAACATAATCCTGAGAACATCACAGCATGACAGCTTTGCTACCAGCCTCAATATTTTCACCTGTATTCACACTGATTTCAAACAGGACAGCTTCACACTCTTTTGAAACCATTAACTCCTGTTTGACTGCTGAGGATCTCTAGAGTCTGGGCATGTAAAGATCAACCAGTGGGGAGAAACATTTCACATGGAGGAAGATGGGCAAACGGTCTTTCTAAAATTCCACATTAGTGTATTTTTTTTTGCATTGTTTGCTCTGTCAGAACAGACAATTTCTCCTATTTTTGTATTATATTGGGCCCTCACAGTAAGAGTTTTATTGATGGCTCTTTAGAAGTGTGAGTACTTTTATGCAGTAGTGGAATGACTTGTACAGTATCACACACAGCCTAAAACACAAATCCATCTACTGACTGTAGAAAATATTATTCTTTAATCATTTGCTACAGACAGGCATGCAGATCTTGACAACAGCTCTACACAGATGGGTTTGTAATAAAAAAAAAATACTTTACCTGTATTAGACATTTTTAATTCAGTCCTCACTCTGTGACTACTAATATGTAGCTATCTGGTATTTCTAGTGGTGACTTAAAGATAAAATGCCATTCTTAAATTTCAGGCTCTTAGAACTAAGGGAAAAGCTAATCAAAACATTCAGTGCTACAACTGAGCAGACACCCACACAAAACACAGAGTGAAAATTGCAACCTCAGAAATTCTATTAGAAAATTAAAACTTCAAACAATGTAAAGAAAAAGCCATAAAACCAGTAAAGTGTCAAGCTGAACATAACAGAGATGAAACATTAGAATAATTTTGCAAAGCACAGGTACTTAAAGCTGCAGAACCTTGCTAGTTTGCTCTTGGGTAATTAAGATGAAATTTGATAACCTTCTCAGCAAATTTGTTAGTCTGTGTTATATGAGATTAGGTTAATAATTTAAATTCTCACAGTTTTAGAATTGAAAACCAAAAGATACTTGGAAAAGTTGAGCAATACCATAGCAGAAGCAGCCTGCATAAATAGCAAACAGAATCAATCAGTATTCCAAACCCAGCAGTAAGTTAAAAGGAGGAGATACACAAAGTGCAGGTTTGCACAACAAATGCTTATTTCTTGATTTTCTGGTCACTCAAAGCCACAGTAAAGGTAAAATGGGGACACTCTCTCCTTCCCTGTCATGAAGGGAATGAGGTTTCAAAAGAAACAGGTGAGCAGTCACTAGAATGGCATTTCACAGCTTGGTAAACTTGTACATTAGGAATCTGCACATCTCAACTAGCAATCAAAATTTTATGAGGAACTTGTAAAATACACTGCTCACCTATTCACAGGCTGACAAACAGGCTGCCTGCAGATATTGTTGAACCTTCACCCTTGAAGGGCAAAGTTCCAAACTCAACTGGATTTGACCTTTGACAACCTGATCTAAAGTAAAAGTGTGCCTTGAAGTGAGAAGGTGTTTGGAACAGGTGATTTCCTGATGCCTTCTCCAGCTGTAGACTATTCTACTGCTATTCTAAAATAAGTATCTTCAGATTATGGAAAAGAACAGGAATTCAGACTATTTCTGAAGATCAGGAATACATTGACTTTATTTTACTGTCTGAAGCAGTGTAACTTGTTTTTCCATTTAGTAACTACATCTATTAGTAAGTATATTTTATTAACCTCAAATAAAGACTCTGTGTTCAGTAAGTTTAAAAGAATTAACAGATAAAATAGCTTCAGAAGCAAGCCATTTAAAAAATTTCAGTCTGGCCAACACCTCCCAAACCAAGAAGTTTGGTGTCAAAACAAGTTGGTTGATGTCTGACTGCTTCCCACCAACAAAACCATACTGATAAGAACTCTAGAGAAAAAAGAAAAAGGTATCATAACATTCTTTCCCTGATCCTCCCTCCCTCCCACAACTCCTGTCCTCCCCTTCAGGACACATAAAAAGTTTAAGGCCCAGACTCTCCAGGGCACATCTCAATGCCAGTGTTTGCAGACATTATGGTTTTATTAGGAAAGTTTCCATGCTGGTCTTGAGTTGAGGAAACAATTCCCATGCTAACAGTAGTGCAAAATTATTCCCTTCATACACAACATTTTTTTTTTTGTTCTTTTTGAGGAGGTAAATAGGAGGGCAACAACAAAACATAACATAATTAAAAATACATTTCATGAGCCTTATTTTCACTACAGAACTGCTAGCACCAAGGGAGTTTCATGTTGTTTCCTTCTCCTCCAAATTAGAAGTCACACATATCTCTAATGCATTTGTATTCAACATTTCTCCATGCTGAGAAGTAATTCAGCCTAATTTAAACCAGTTCTTTCAAACTCGGATGAGATGAAAAGATTGCATCATTCTAAGAAGGAGCATAACAGAAAAATTCAACTATATTTCTCAAATAAAAGCATTACAATAATAGCTTTCCTGGGGGAGGAAGATAGAAGAGTACAGAGTAGAATTTCTAATCTTTTTGAAGACACTTCTTCCACATTCTTCATCCAATTAGGATTCCAAATCCAACAAAAAAAATCCCTGTGTAAGTTAGTTTGAAGGAGTAAATAAGAATGTTTTCCTTTCATCCACAATATCTCATGAGAAACATATCCCCTCCCTACATCATGCTTCATTTTGATGAGCTGGACATTGCCTATAAGGATCACTGATAAAAAATTCAAGAAAAACATTTCTGAAACCTCATGAATACCAGGTGTATCTTAAGAGTCCCATTCCTTTACTTTTATCATCTATAATCACTGAAGATAATGCATATGTTCTAGGGTATTCAGACACTATCCTGATTATTTCATTAGCAAAATCTGAACAGGGCAGCATGGCTGCCAACCCTATGCCCTCCCACTAGCACTTGAAAAACATGTACACTGGATATAGTCATAATCTCATAAAAGTTTCAGTTTTATGCAAGAATTCTTGACTCACACTAGAAGCAGCACTGAAAAGCCAGTTAATAATAATACAATATACTTTAAGTATAATATACTTAAGATATAAGGAAGTTTTACTCTACCTTGTGTTCTTGCTTGCAGCTTTAGAAAGGTCAGAAAAAATCCTGGTTAATGTGATCCTAAGTGAACTCCTACTATCAACATTTCATAAACACGTTCCAAAAATGAAGGGGAAACAACTCAGTTTCCCTGCTGTTTACTCTAGCCTTTACTCTGCCCTTTCTTTTGAGTCAGCATAAACATTTACCTTGTCACATAAACAACTCAATGTGGAAACTAATCAGGGTTAAAAATAAACTCAGAGAGAGCAGCAGGAAAAGCAATTTTTAGTTCCAAATTCTACCCTTCTTGCCACACTGACTCTTCCCTTTTGCTAGAAGTGAGACAGGACTGCTTCCAGCTGCAGCACCAAGTCCCACATTTTGGTGAAGCCATGGTATAATTCAGTGTTTAAGCCATTGTTATCTACTCTTAACAGCAGCCAGCACAGACCACTTATTGGAATCAAGTTTTTTTACCATTTGTTACTTAGAAAGTAAACATCTTTTTTAAATTATGGAATTATCAACCTACAAAGCAATTAATTTTCACTTAATTCCTGTTACTTTCATGGTCCCATTAGAAATGGCCCACCTTCAAAATTTCAGTCCCTTTAACTCTGGAGTCCACTTAGAGGCTGAAGTAGCTTAGTGTAGATCAAATAAAGAAGCTACTCTGTTATTGTGGTCCTAAGACATGAACTATCCATTATAACTCACGAGACAATTCCAGAGCCAAATTCCACTGCCCTGAAGTACTTGAAGCACTAGAGTGCTCCCAGGATGTACTTGACAGACAGCAAGGAAAGCAGGACATGCCCTGTCTGAATGGGACTGCTGGCTGACATGAGATGCTGCTGAGGAACTGAAGAAAATGCAACAACTTTTCTCCCCACACAAACATGAAACTTTAGCCACAATATGCCTTCACCCCATGCATACCCTTCCCCTTAGGTCCTGTGGGTATGAGGCAACTGCTGTGCTGCCACTGCAAAGCCAAAGGCCTGCTAATGTCACAATAATAACAATTTGGGGGATAAGGGGAAAACGCTGGGGGGTTCAGGATGGCAATTCCAGTATTAACACACCATCTGTTCAATGACTTTTTCCATAGACAAAGCTAATACTAGAACTACAATGTGTATTTTTAGCAATCAAATTAATACAAGTGCATACAAGAAAACAGCATGCTTCAGTTCCAAAATTCAAACAAATCAGCTTCAAGTGTATCTGAAACATTTCCTCCCTATTGTTGTTCCCTTTGGATACAACATTACTAATTGTCAGCCCCCTGGACAGTTTTGCACATTCTGTGTATTTATGACTCAGTTCCTTGACTGTAGCTCATTTTAAGGTTTGGGGGAAGGGGACAGAAGAAGTGTGTTTTATTCTGTGTTTCAAAAACACTTACACTATAAATAATGGAAGGAAGGACAAAACAACAGAACATTTAGGCAAAAATAAAATCAGCAAGATTAATCGGACTAGAGAACACAAAGACAGCACTTCACCTCTCCACCTCGCATTAACTCATAATCCTTCCTGATTTGGTTCACACAATGCACGAACCACTTGGGCTTTGGTACAGTTTCTCACAGCTCAAATGAGTTTTTGGTACAGTGAAGTCAACTTTAAGTCTGACTTTCAAACTTGAGCACTCCTGTACCAGCACAGGCAGACTGAAAGCAGCATGGAAAAAAAGACTCTGAAAAGATACAACTTGGGCAAAAAATATATGCCTAAAGGTTTTAAGTGACTGTCAACCACATGTTTAGTTAGCGACAGAAACTATAACCTAAGAAAATGCCTTTATAGAAAATAATCTGTGCCGCGGCACTCAAACCCCGCCATCCCGCTGAGCCAATAATCCCCCAACGAACCCGCTTGACTGTTTCGCCGGAAAGAAAAGGAAAGCGAAAGAACATCAAGTTCACGAAGCGCCGTTTTAGCCAAGGGCTACTGAAGCCAAGGCGTGTCTGTGTATGCGGCCAGCAGCATCCCCGCGGGCACACGGACCCCGCGGCCCCCTCTGCTGCCGGAGCCACCCGGGCGCTCCGTGCCCGCTGCCCGCGGTGCCCGGGCGGGGACGGGCAGCGCCAGCGCCCTCGGCCGCCAAGGGCAGGGGCTCGCTGCCCGCTCCGGAGGGGCCCGGCGCTGCCCCAGGGACACCCGCAGCCCCGTCCCTGCTGCCCCCTGTCCCTGCTGCCCCCCGCCCCTGCTGCCCCGTACTCACACCGGCCATCCCTCGGCGCTACGAGCGGAGCGCAGCGCAGCGCAGGAGCGGGGCCGCCCGCCCGCCGGGCCCCGGCAGCGCCGCCTCCAGCAGGGCGGGAAGGGGCGGGATGGGAAGGGATGGGCAGGGATGGGCAGGGCAGGACCCCCGGCCGCGGCCCCGCCGAGCGCGTCACGGACCAGGCGAACGGAGATTGGAGCGGGACCGGCCCGGCCCCGAGAGCCACGGCAGGGGGAGGGAGGGACGGAGCGGGGAAGCCCAGCAGGGCCTGGCCGGCCATGGAGGGGATGTTTCTGCCTGGATTCACCCCGCGCTCGGCCCCGCGAGCATCCCCCGAAACTTCGGCCCCTGCTCGTTCCGCCCGCACGTCCCATCCGTGATAGTGAACAGAATGAAGACCTCACCTCCTAAGCCATGAAAGAGGGAGATTTGGCAAGGAGACGCAGTCGTGTTTCCTTCTTAAATCAGTGCCTGCTCAGCAGCCCCCGTGCAAACCTTCGCAGTTCCTGAATGGGGGTGTAAGTGAACACCACTCCACAAACAAGGGCCAGACGCTAAAAGGTTACATTACCCATACGCTGAAAAAGGTTCTTATAAATGAGTGGTGAGTACACAGCAGTGGCCCACAAAGTATTACATCCAACAGTGAATATCCTTAAGAGTATGTACTCTATTCTGGCTTTTCTTAGTACTCTATTCTGGTTTTTCAATTATTCCCTCAAACACTACTAGACAAATTACTAACTTGGGCTTCTTTTTTTTCCCCCTAAATATATCTTACTCCTTTGAAAAACACCAGGAACGTGAACAGTTATGTAATGGGAAACAGTTCCATTATTAGCTGATATCATGAAATCTATTTCTGCCACTCACAATTTCTAGAGAGTATGGAAGTGTACATTTTGATGAAATTAATGTAATATTCTAGTGTTTCATTCCTTGACTCTGTATCTCCATGTCATAAAAAGCCTTCCAGGTGGAGAAAACAACACAGATTCCTTTTACTTCATTTCAGACCCTAAACAGGACCACTCACATTAACCTATTCAATTTCTAAGCTGAGGATGGGGAAAGAGGCATCCCGTGGGAGGGGGCTCAGCCCTTCTACATCCACATATTGTGTGTCCAAATGGAGAGATTACTTTTAACATACTCATGGCATTTTATGAGGAGTAAAAAGCTAATTGTCAAATGGGAATTTTGATCCAGGGATCTTCTATTATCTAGAAAATTTGTAGTGATTTTTAATGGATGAAAAAAGGTTGACACCCACTGTCCAATACGTAAATTTACCGAGGTAGTACAAGTGTCTAAAGTTGGATGTTCTAGAACTCTTTAGATTGGGGAAATGGCATCTAAATCAGTCTTCATAAGCTTCTCTTTTTGTGATATTAGAGATTTTACTCCTTTTTCACACTGAACCAAATGTTAAGAGACCTAATTCTCTTGCCATACTACAAAAGCACAGCCAAAGCTTTATTCAACACAAATAATGAACACCTGCTTTATGATTTCTACACTGGCAACAGACACTTATATGGTACAAACCAAATCCCTTTCATGAGAGTTTGGGTTTCTCTGTAGGGCAAAAATAAATGTGCAGCAAGTCTCATAGAGATGTCCAGTTCTAGAATATCAAGAAACTGATCTTAGATCATAGAACCACAGAATATTCAGAGCTGGAAATGACCCACAATGATGACAGAGTCCAACTCCTGACATTCAGTAATTAAAGCTAAGAACCATCCTCAATCCAACCATCTGTCTTTAGAACCAGAAAACCACTGCTACCCAGCTTACACACTGATATCCAGCATCAAATGAGCTATTTACCATTGTTGTCATCCAGAAAGAGGTTCAATGCTGCTATCTCATTTTAATTTCCAAGTTAGTGTCATACATGCACACAAGAGGCTTGACCCAAAAAAGGACTCCTACTTTTACCAAAAAATAACAAAAATCCCCAACCAAAATGCAAATCAAATATACAACAATAAATCCAGAACCTTACCATAAATATACATCATAAATAGAGTTAATGGTAACTATATATATAATAAGTATGAGTTAATAAAGGAAAGACTCATTCTGACTTTCCATCAGGGTATGACAAGAAAAATGCGACAGACTCGAACCTAAACAGATGTTTTACTGTATCCAATTGTATAGGCTATAGAATAGTCAGATATTATACAGGATGTGTTGGATATTAGCAGCCATGCCACTATATTTCATTGCTTAAAAAAAAAAAGTAAAACAAGTGAAAACTGAAAGTGAAACTTGCCTGAAGTTGGAGGGTATGGCGGAGGATGGTGTCCTCTAAAGCGTGGATCCACTTCTCCCTCTCATCTGCATCTCGAGCTGAAAAAGTATTCAGAAGATACTGTCAAATCACATGCAGTCTTATTTACTAAAAGGCATAGGCAAACAGATCTGATGTTCATATTGAATATGGAAATTAACCATACTGTCTTTGTTAAGCACCAAGCACATAATTCCAGTTGTCTTAGTATTGTGTTTTTTCTTCTGTGGTTACAGCTCTGCCCTTTGTCCAGCTTTAGGGGAACGCAGGTAAAGAGTTTGCACAAACATTCCTCACTTAATTCATTTAGTAATTTTAAAATTTTCTTATTTACAAGAAAATAACCTGTAATAAATTACCCAGTAACTCTACTTCAGTATGGACATAATAACTTTCAGGTATAGATTCATAATACAGGATAAACCCCCCAACAGGTCACTGGTGTGAATAATGAAGCACAAAGAATAATCCTAAATATACAACAAACATTAAAATGAAGAAAATCCTACACTAAAAGTGCTTTCTTTCCCTCCTATCCCCAGTACAGACATGTCACCTCTACTTCACTACTCTGAAACAGTTCCTTGCTGTGCTCCAGGAGTGCTTAAAAACAAAGGAGCAGAGTCAGTGGACTCCAGGTAAAGAAAAAAGGGACAATTCCAGAGGCATTAAATAGACTCTAAACAAACTGGCCTCCAAACGGATTGAGAATAGTTATCAACAATTGTTTCTAGTTCCCCATTCAAAGGGAAGATATTAAAAGAAACAGGAAGCCTGATAAAAGCAAGGAAAATTTAAGTGATCTAGCACCTATTATGAATCAGTGAACTGAGATTTCTATCTCACTTATTTTTAAGGAGTTTAGAGGAAATATCCTTAGGTTATACTGAAATGTACTCTCCAGCTCAAAATGCTTTGTTTAAATGTTCCCTTCCTTATCTTTTTGTTTCCATTGCTTTTACTTTTTGAAATTCTGCAGCTTAAACCTATCGCTACTTAAAAATGCCCCAAGTCTTCTGAATTTGTAGATTTTTTTTTAAATTCCCCAAAGATAACCCTAACAATTTTAATATAGGCATACTACACTGTTAACTTCAGCATATATACACTAATTATGACAAGTTAACTAAACCATCAGGAAAGAATTGACAATGTATGTGTTAGTGAGATTAATTAAGAATATCTTTTTAATATATAAAATTGCCTGGAGCCTAACTGATGAGGTGGCTCACAAAACAGTGGGGCAAAACTTCTACTACACACAAGGTAAAAGACTGAAATCTATCTATTTTTTCCCTGAAAATACAAATTTTTCCAATCTACTACAAGACAATACTTATTCACTGTTCTTTTAAAATAACAGAGTATGAGAAATTGCCACAGGCATTTTGGCCACAATACCATTAATCTGAACAAATTAAAACTAGACATAAGGGGAAGTGGCTACCAAAGTGCTTTCAGATGCACAGAGAAAGCCACACAGAAAGAGGAAGAAGTTAAAGTAATCAAATGTTACTGAGAACAGCAGGTGACTTTCCTGCAGAAAATGCAGCAAATATTAAAAAGCTGGATATGACATTTTGATACTCTCAATAGCTCATTAGAAAGAACTAACTCACAGGACTCTTCTTACTGGTGATCCATATTTTAATTGAGAAGCTGAAGCAGGCACTGAGGACAAGTTTATAATGCAGTGAAAGCAGACAGGATGGAGGGACAGAGGCTCTGTGAACCCTGCCCAGTGACTGCATTACACTAAATAAATTTTGCAACATGCAAATCACAGTTTTTCTTTTCACATTCTGTACACACATGCACAAACAAACACTGTTCTTTTTGCACAGCATAGATTACACCTTAACACTAATTGCAACTACTGAACTAGTCAACTAGAATCAATCTTAATGCTTCTTAGTTCCTTTTGTTCTGCTTACCAAAACCAGGCTCCTTGGCCTAGTCCTGCTATACATATCAATCAAGTTTATTCTTCCTGTAGCAGTCACCACTAAACATATATAGCTACCTGTGTCATTAATCTATCAGTATTTGAAATGTATCAGTGTTTTAAATGTTCAAAGGTGTGTTCAAAAAAACAGTGGTTAGCATTATTTCAATGTGTGTAAGGTTTCTTGGGTTTGTTTTCTGTTTTGCTGTGCTGGTTTTTTTTAACCACCATCTCCCAGTCCCAAAAAACATCTTACTGGGGAATTGAGGTACACTGAGGGGCTATTAAGTAATTCATGGGAGACAAATATCCTATGTTGAAGGGTTTTTTTCCCACGATTATTTAAACTAAAAAGGAAACAATCAAGCTACAGACCAGTGAATTAATCCTTGTATTGCAGCAGGATTCCTGTGATCTTCCATACTGCCAGCAAAAAGAGGTCACAGTATTAGTTAAACACTAATCTCAATATACAGTAGCCCATTAACAAAGGTTATCACATTCTGGCTTGGATCTGAATCCCCACCAGAATAGAGAGGCCTTACAGCAGCAGGGAAGACCTAGAAATCAATCAGTTCCAAAATGAAACTGACTTTCCCATGCTCATTAATAAACTAAATATTTGAAACTTCTGCTTCTCCAATAAGCTCTTTATAGCTCTCCCTACCGGGGCTCAGCAGAGGGGGGGAAGAGCTGTATTTTTTCCTCATATATTAGACATTCCAATCTTCTGGCATAGCATGATCAATCCTTAGGGAGCACACATGAAGCTCATCAATCCTGCTACTTAGAGAAAGTCTCAGGCATGATAAATCCAGGAACACTGCCATGAGAAAACTGCTTGCTGCATGGAAACACAGCATCAAAACCTTTTAAGCACTCTGTTCAGGACACTGGTTTAATTTCAGACCATCTATCATCAGCAGCAGATTCTCCTGGCTCTCCTCCATAGACTCTTAAGAAAACCACGAAGAAAACCATCAGGATGCAGTTTTTAGTAAAGCAAGATGCAAGAAAAGTTATATTAAATCTAATCAAAATGGCTGCTGCGAGATTAGGTGCAAGTAAAAGCTCCCTAATGGTAAAAGCAATTTAGAACTGAACAGCTGCCAAAAGATCACTGATGGAAAAAAAAATAAATCAATGGGAACATTCAAAAAAGAGATTAGTCAACACACTCAGAAAGAATTTATGGGAAAAATCTACACACAATGGTCAGAGATCATTATCTACCCATCTGCAGGGAAAGCTAAATATCCAAGCTGATTTCATTTAAAGAAGGCAACTTTGGCCAAAGAAAAAGCTCTAATACCTTTGCACCTAAGTAGTTTGTGATGCACACTGCTTAATATCCACTCAGTATCTGCAGATGCTTTCTACAGCAGGTGGGGACAAGAATGCCCTGCCTGTGCCTCAAGTATCCTGAAATCACTCCAACTTTTCCATTATTTGATCAGGCTCCATTTTAAAGTCAATCCCTTGCTTAATTCCTATGTGAAAGCAACTCCAGAATTTATTTCTGACAAAACATTAGGGAAAAGGCAATTCTTATCCAAGGAATTACACTGGTGTTGTGCTTATACAAAAATAGAGGAGTATTATCTGGTCCTACCTGGCACAAAACTCCTAAAAAGTGAAGAAGGGCAAGAGAGATAAACAAGTTGCTTTTCTCTTGGCTGATTCTAGAATAACAGTATTATAAAAAAACAAACAAGATACACTGAAGGACACCTGGACATAAGAAATACCTGATACTTAAAAACATAAAGGTAGTTCATAGCCTGAAGGGTTAATGCCAGAGTTACCTGATCAGCTGAAATTCAAATTGTCCTAGAGCACTAACTATCCACAGAAATAGCCATGCTATGTCTGCAGCTGAGAGAACACTAACAGTGCCTGTGTTCTTCTCTTATTTTAAGTGCTGGAATTCTAATTCAGTTTTTACTGCATTTTAACAGTGAACATTTGCACGTGAAAGAAGCTAAATCCACACAGAGCTGCATCATCACTGCTGTGTGCAAGAGACTGGAATCATTAATGGCTGAAACATTGCAATTTACTGTGATTAAGTCAGTTAAGCTATTTTTACTTTTTTTTTTCCCCCTGAGTAGAATTAGTATTTACAAACTAGATTGTTCCCATTTGCCTAAGCCCTCACTCCTCTGTGTCTATGGTGCATCCTTTGAAAGACACCTGTATAATTTACTGTGACATCTCAGGCATATCTAAGACAAGCACAGGGTACTTAATATGATCACAGTCCTATTTATGATTAGTTCAAAGAAACACACTTGAAAACTATGTCATTCATTACAGTGAGTTTTAATATGATTTTTAAATGCGTATTTTTTGTGATCTGTCTGGTTGAGCTTATTCCTAAGATATTTTAACATAAATCTTATGCTAAGAAAAAATCTGAATCTTTCCTAGAGAAAGTTCAAAGAAAGAAAAGCAATTATTTGATCAAAGAGAAAATTATAGAATTTTTAAAATTACTAAACACAAGAATTACCACTTCTACTGAAGAATTTCTGTAATTTTGTGGTTTAAAAAATTGTGGTTTAAAACTCCCTTTTATTTTATGAAACAGTCCTTTATATCTTAACTTCCCAAACTGCTAAATGAGATATGTCAGGGATTTTAAAAAGTTATGTTCTATGAGGATAAGAAGGCAAATGAAATGCAACTACATTAGATGCTCTCAGCCTCTATTAATTTCTCAAATAGAGAATAAATTTTATAATTTAGAGTTCCTGTAATATTTATTTTGCTGTGGAGAGATTATTTGTGTTTATATAACGTATACCAAATGTTAAAGTAGAGCATAAAACAGATTACTTTTTCCAGCCTAAGCTTGATAGCATCTAAAGATTAGATATAAACAAGTTTAACAACTCTGCTCCACAATACAGCATTTACCACCAGCATTTCTAGGTCATGCACAGCAGTACTTGGAAGACAGAATACACACAGAATATATCACCTCAGAATCTGCATACTGGTGCTTATTTGTGTGTGTGTGTGTGTGCATCTACATGGGCATCAGGATGAAAGAAAAATCTGAAGAATTAGTGAAAAAAAATTACTAGATTGCTTATAAAAACACCATACTGTCACAAAAAGAAATGCATGTTTTATTTTCATTCACTGTGACCTACTTACAGGCAGAACTCAGTAAGAAGAGTCTATTACACCCACAGAGTCAATAGAGTCAATTATGCAGCCTTTATTCTGACAGAACTTCCACTGATTTCTATGCAAAATTCCTGTATTTTCTCAGCCAAGTGCAGAACTAATGTAGTAACTTTACACACAAATCACCAGATAATAGAGATGAAATCCTGGCTACACTGAGATCGATAGGAATTCTGCCACTGCTCTCAATGGAGAGAGATTTTATCAGTAGTGCTCAATAAGGTGGAAAAGTCACGCATCACAGGACTGTTCCACGGCTAAATAAATTGCTATTTAAAGTCACTGAAGGCCTTTCAAACCATAGAAAAACATGCAAGATGAAGCAGAGTTGCATACAAGCCTAGCAAAACACTGTACCTCCACAGCTTACAAATCCCCTTCTATCACAGGCAGCTCCCACATTTGGCAGTAGGTTGAACATTATTTCCTCTATATCATAACTTTGGAGTTGTCACAATGATTATTTTCCCTCCTCCTTATCCTCCCCCTGATGCCATTCTCCACTCACACACATAAATCAACTCCCCTTTTGCTCTGCAGGTGTCTGACCAGCCTGAGCTCCCTGTTCCTACAGGAAACTCCTGTGCAGTCACAAGACACAAAGTCATGCCCAAGCAAAAGCATCAAAAGGTCTCCTGTGTACAAGGTGTTGGTAAGATTAATCTGTGATCTTGAGAAATCAACTAAACTGTTCCTTCTATTGCTACCTAAGCTCAAAAGCCTTTTTAGTAAGCTTTAAAATCAGCACAGAAACATAGCTTTGGGTGGAAACTTGTGTGACAAGGGAAATCCATATATAATGTGTAATTCTGTAATTAAACAGAATTAAAACTTCTGAGTATGGGACAAATCTCCAAGTATATGGTTTTTCACTAGAGAGTAATACTTAAATATTAATAATAGCAACACTAAACAATACTGCACATGGCATATTCTGTGAAAATGGCTTTTAGGGTATATTTGCATTTAAAATTAATTACAGAATCACAGAATGGTTTGGTTTGGAAAAGACCTTAAAGATGATCTCATTACAACCCTCTGCCATGGGCAGGGATACCTTCAACTATCCCAGGTTGCTCAGAACCCCATCCAACCTGACTTTGAACACTTCCAGAGGTGGGACAGCCACAGCTTCTCTGGGTAAAATGTAACAGGGCCTCACCATCCTCACAGCAAAGGATTATTTATATTGTAGATCCCACTGATAAAGCTCTGGAGCTACTAGTTTAAGGTAGAAACCATATTTTGTCTTGAATTGTAAAAAAAAAAATCAAAATAGAAGAATAAAAATGTAACCACTTACTAAGCCAATAAAATCATTGTCAATTTAGCAGGTCAATCTCAAGGTTGTGGCTATTTGGAATTTCTTGTTAAAACAGAAGGAAAAGAGTGTTCAACTGCATCAGTATCCCTCCCCTCCTTACAGTGAGACCTTTTCTGACCATTTTTTTCCTTCCAAAAGACTTGCCATGTATCACATATACAGCTGAGATAAGAGATTCATATTGATGCTAAAAGTAACAATTTCTTCCAGTGGAAGAAAAAAATAAATCAACACCACACAGATACTGTTTCACAGAATTATTTCTTTGCTATTCTCAAGTTTAACACATACTTTGAAATCTGCAGCTACAACCTTAAAAACAGAAAACCAGGAGGTGCTTTTGGATGAGCATAAAAATTGAGTACAGGAAGTCCCATTAAAAATGGCACAACCATGGTGTGACTGGAAAACAGACAATTACAACAAAGCATGCTGCTGGTGTAAGAAAGACCTGCATGGGACAGGAAAATCACAACCATGGACCATTCCCTGCACTCTGGTCACATGTTTCAACTACTCAAAACACAATACAATACATCAACATAGAAAGGAGGCAGAGGGAAGAGAGGGGAAGACAGAAAAATCACTGCAATAGCTCTGGCTCACAGAGGAGTTTCTGCAGTTATACCAGTCAGGGGAGGATGAGATGCAGCCCAGACCTGGTCAGGTAAAGGGAGGATGACAGAAGCTCAGCTTTACTCTGATCATAGCTGCTTTCTGCAATATAAAAGCACAGCTGAGCATAGCATAGAGGAATTCACTGTTTCAGCATCATCAGAAGCCTAAAAGACCCAGAAAAATGTTAACTTAGGACAAACAGTGCTGTCACAGCAGTTTATAGACATCACTGAAGAAACCAGCATAGACCAAGAATTCACACAAAAATATCTCTCTAGGCATTTTTCAACATCAAATTTACAAAGCTCTAAAACTTTTAGTTTTTAAGGGCTGCAGTTTATGAATCGTTATTTAAATCAGGTAATGTGATAGACTTAAGTGCTTCTTTCTACCACAAGAGCAGTCAGCTTCCTGCCATCTATTTGGTGGACAATGTCAAAGATTTCTAGAAGGCTATAAATATTGACTATTTCTGCAAGTAATGTTGAAACAAGGGTATAAAACCAATAGAACTTCGATATATAATGCAAATACTTAAATTCTCAAATTCTGATACTGCTCAGCAACTAAAGCCTTTGTAGACTCCAGTATATCCTCAATAATTATGCCTCCCACAACAAAAAAAAAAAAATCCTTGCTTTTATAACATTATAGCAATCTCTTGCTGGGCATGTCTCCCTTTTTCCTCAGCTGGGAAGGTGGGTAGACACAAATCAAGCTACAAAACTGGGTAAGGATGGGGAAAAAAGGAGAAATACACTTTTACCAGCTGACAGCTTTCATGTAATAGGAGAATAAGTTGCACAACAACATTCATGCTTCATTTCTCAGATACTTTTGTGGCAGGAATAGGAAAGGAAAGGCAAAAGCTACAGCAAAATCATCTCAAATCAATGCTCTGGATTGCTTCCAAGCTTTTCATCCTTTATTACACAAAACAGTGGAAACAAAACTGATTCGCCTTCCAAGGAACTGTACTGGAGGCTGTAAGAATAAGAGCTGGATTTTCAGACAGGAGTTTAAAAATCTGATTTTTTTTTAAATATTTTTTTTTCTGCATAAAATGTATGTTTAGTGAAGTATTTCAATCCAGATAGAAGCTACTATTGCTTCAGATTAGACAGCAAATCAAATATCAAGAAGAAATATAATAACACCCTTGCCAGAGTCTCTTGAACATCATGTTCCCACTCTTGAATTTAAGTCACAACCATCCCAGTGAGGAGAAAGAACAGCTAAGTAATATGAAGGATTGAAGAAGAGAATTTCCAAATGGAAAGAGCTTAAAGCTTGGTGATGATACGAAGATGTTAAAAGAAAAACAAACCCAACCCCCACAGTGTTTGAATGTTATGGAACATTTAGAGCAGGGACATGTACTGCAACAAGGAAAAATATATTACCATTAAACTAAAAGTATTATCCCAAATGTCTTACAGCAATCTGAATGGATTTTTGCATCTAATCTGAAAAAACCCACGAGGGAATACTTTAAGATCTAGCTAATTACAAGCAAGCCATGAAACTGGATATTCAGCATGACCAAACAAGGACTAATCAGGAGATAAAATACTTTACTTTTACATTTATTTTAAAATTTCTGTGGTCATCCTACCTCCCTTTCCCCTCCAATATGAACAAGAATCAATATACCTTTACATAACAATAAAATACAGGGAAAAAGTCTGCTGGGCACTTTGGCAGAGCTGAAGCCAAGCTGACAGTAGACACAAAACATGCTATTTGTTTTACTGCCCATATTTATTCAATTAACTTCTGTCCTTTATACCCAGGTACTAAGGATATGGATTCCATTTGGGATCTACCCAGTCATCTTTCAAACCTTGTAATGAAAACTTTTTAACTTTTACTGATGTTCAATACAGGGGTGGCCACTAGGAAGCACAGCTGAGAAGAGAAAAAAGGGAGATTGTCAGAAGCAGAAACAAAATATGAACTTTTCTTCTGAGAAAGACTCAGAAGATGCCAAAATCCAGTGACAGACAATCTTTGTGGGAGATGCTGGAGCTTTGGCACTTCAGAAATTCAGTTACACACATACCCACACATATGAAATCAACTTCCATGTGAGAAGCTGGTCAGACAGTTTTAAATTACTTACTTGACCTTCATCTCATTACTTCCATCTCTGGAGTGTTAGTCAGATGTGTAATTTTGAGCAACTGACATTAAGAAATAATTAATTAACCCAGAATGAAGGTTTTCTTTTATTTTTCACAAATCCAAATTCTATCACTGGCTGTCAGCAAAATTTCACTCAGGCACTAATCAGTATTTAAAGTCAGAGTGAATGGAGAGCCTGAAACTGTTGCATTGCAGATGGGACCCCAAATTAAGGTCAAAAGATTTTTGAAAGCTTGGATTTTTAAAGTTCTGATTTTTCCTCAGTGAGGCTCCAGCTTGTTTGAATTCCTGTCTGCCCTTGAGAAAGAAGGAAGGCAGCAAGACTCTAAGCTGCCATTCCTGCAGCCTTTTCCTGTCCAAGACTTCTTTTATAAAAGGTAAATGAATTTATAGCTATGTTACTGAACAAAAGCTCTATCTTAATCAGGTATTAAAAGTTAGGAAGAAATTGTTAGGAATTTTGTATGTTTTCTTGGATCATCCCCTACATACCTGCCCCATACATTCTATGTAGTCTCAGCATATATTTTGTAATATTTTTTGTAATATTTACATTATTAACCACTTGCAACTCATGACCTATATTTTGCAAAGTTAAAACCTGTGTAATACTGAATTAATTTAATATAATGTACAAACATTTGGCATAAATATGACAGAGGTTGCATGAAGTGAGAATGCATTTACAGTGGCTGTAAGAGCTACATTTATAATTCCACAGAGCTTCTTTTACACTGAAATATCACAGGATTGATATCTAACCTGCTTTTTTATACATTTTTGCATTAAATCCAAGTATACCAATACTGTGCTTGTATCATTATAACTGCCTGGCTATCAGGGACATTATCTTCATAATATGCTAATAGAAAAAGCATAATACAGAAAATAGTGTACAATATCTTAGTTGTACACTGAAGGATGATACATAAATCCTGGCCTAATATGAAATACAGAGAAAGAGAAATTATAAAGCACAAGATATGGCAACATTGCTGTTAAAAATTATCAATATTACTTACAGCAGAACATTACTTATGTCAAATACTATCAGTTTTCTTAGGACATCTGGCTACCCAAAGGAGAGTACAGCATATAACAAATCACTGAAAACAAGATTTTAAAAGGTTTATTTTAGTAACTAAAGATTAGAGATTTCTAGATTTACCTGTATCAAGTTCTCAAATATTCAGCAGTATTTAGCTTTGTAGCACTGAAAAACTGCCCTAGTACAGCATTCCATTACTGCATTAGCAATTAGCTTGCATTTTAACAGTTATCCTTGGGAACAGTAGATTTAAGTGTTACTGTGAGCTCAGCATTATGAAGGTGTATTTATAAGGCTTAATGCAGTGAAAAGCCAGAGGACAGCAGCAGCATTTAGGAAAAACTACAGCACAAGGAATACAGAAGCTAGTGACAATATGGTATACAATTAATATTTATCATTAGAAATAGTCTCACAAAAGCAACAGTATTGGTGATAATTCCCATTTGCAAATCACTGATTTCAGGATAAGTACAGCACCATGTAAGTTATAGAATTATTTCAGTTTACATAAATTAAAATGACTGCTTAAAAGCAAGTGTGCCTTTTGGATATTTACAGTTTCCAGCTCTATACAAAGCAATTATTTAGTCACTGCATTTTAGAGGAAAAGCAAAAGGACTAACAAATGTTAGCTGCAAAATATTTTCATCACACTTCCCTAGGATTTTAACATTCAGAAAAAGGAAGTTCTCTATTCAATATTAGCACAGTATTTAGTCCTACTGCTGCAGACAAAATAATTGAAGGAGTACATAGCAATTATATAGAGCCTTACCCTTTCTACCGGTGAGCCATAGCATGCAATGACGAAACATAGCAGTGGCAGATGGCATTGGTGTTAGGAAATGTGAATAAAAGGATAATAGCAGAGAAATGGTGACTGGCAGACAAGACACAGAAATGTAGATGAAATGAATGCAAGCTGGTAAATCTTGAAGCAAAGCTCCACCGTTAAGCCAAACGTTGCCTCTAGTCTCCTCATAATTGAGCATTAAGTTCTATTTGGATACAAATTGCAACCTTCAGACCAGTCTTGATTCTCTTCATAAAGAAATGCATCATTGTATCTTGATAACGAAGATCAGAAACGTTTCGTAAGCGAAACCCATAATCAGAAGCACATTACTTTCTCCCCTTGAGTGATTTATTCTTTACATTATTCATCTCCAAATCCTGCCAGAGCTACAGTCTCTTTCTAGCACATATGTATCCACTGCAGATGTAAATCCCTGCCTAACCTGCAGCACCCCTGGATCCAGAATGTTCTCAGTGTGCTCATTCATGCTGTTCTGCTGCCAAACATTTAAAATCATCCATCAAATAAATACAAGTGGAATCTATTATAAGAAAAAACAATCTCTTCTTTCAGCTCACCCTGAAAATGGAAGGTTTTCTGATCAACAGTTATTGTGAAGGTGCTGTCGTCCTCATCGTCTATACCAATCACAGCTCCCTGTGAAACAAAGAACAAAATCCTGATAAGGCAAGCAGTGACATCAGCAGCAGACACTCTATAACTACACCACTGGAATTTAAAAAGCTTTGACAAATTAGAAGCAAACTGAATACAGCAAAGAGCAGAAAGATTCTCTGTTCAGTCACAGGATGCAGTCAGTTCTTTAATTTTTAGCTGCGTAAAAAAATAGAGAATCTTTGTAAAGCTATTATCTGGATAATAATATGCATCTTTTATTTTTGTAATGGAGGTGGTTTTATGCTGCAGCAGTTCCCTACTACATTCCAACTCATATTTTTAAAAAGAGTGAGAAGCAATATTTTATATGTATTTTCCATGTATAAAAGCAATAAGTACTCTACAGAAAGAAGCTCTTGACCTGATTTTATCTACCAGCCTGTAATAAAAAATAAATCATTCTAGCAGAATGAATTTGGCCCATCATGTCATATCACTGGTACACTGTATGATCTAATTTTCAGTCCCTAAGTAAATATTAACAGTGAGCAATCAGGATACATCAGAAGCAACTAGCTTTGTCTTCTAATTCTTCATGAATTATTACAAGAAAATGCAAATAAATGAAAGACCATCTGTGCTTAGCTATTTACAAATCTATCCACATTTTCATTCCTGTCCCCTCCAACACTTATAATAAATAACAGTTTCACCCAGGAGAAGACACACAAAAAAAGACAATTCCAAGTCTCTGACAACTCAAATAAATTATAATATTTAGCTCAAAAAACACCAGTGGATTTACTCTGTTTCTTTTCTCCTTCTCCAAGGAGATGCAGCACCAGGATCTGTTGCATCCTTCCCCGTCCCACAAAACAGACAAGCCTGGAAGGTGCACATACTGAAAGGGTAAATTCTGCCCTTACTCTCAGAGTACACAAAGAGTAACAGCACTACCAGGAGCTGAGTCACTTCCAACCAGTGCTTCCTTCCACTCAGCCAAGCACCCAGAGCAGCTGCAGGGCTGGGGGTCAGGGGTACACCAGGCTGGCCAAAACTCAAGGATGGTTTGGGTCCAGACTTGGGGGCACAGGGAGCTGAGGCAGTGCTACCCACACAAGCTCCTCATAGTCCCTACATGACATTTGTGGCCTGTGGGACCAGGTCATACATGGCTGGCACCAGCACAAGCCCCACAGGAGTGGCAGGAGCAGTCCTAGGTAAAAACAGCACCAACCATCTGTAATCCAAGGCAGTATAGCAGGAAAGGATAGATCCAAGCTGGTTTCTTTACTTCCCTCCACTGATAAAATGTGCCACTTAACCTCTCCAAGAGTATCTTCCATATAGGCTTTTCATGGACAGCTCTGTGACAACTATAAAAGAGGCACCTAAAAAGTGCATCCAAGCTAGCATAATTCTGAATACTTTTAGTGCCAGGACACAACAGCAACCAGATTTCTTGTAAATACACCAATAAATAAGAAATACACGGCACTTTAAGTTCATGTTTTGTTGTGCAGTAAATCAGGTGGTCACTGCAAGTTGCACAACATTGTTCTCCTCAACCTTTGTATCACAGAGTCACTATGGCTGGAAAGGAGCTCCAAGATTACCAAGTCCAGTTGTTAACCCAGCACTACCATGTTCACCACTGAGTTATCTCAACAAGTGCCACATCCATACATCATTCGAACACTTCCAGGGATAATGACTCTATCACTTCCCTGGGCAGTCTTTTCCAAAGGCTGATCATTCTTTCAGGGAAGAAATTTCCCCTCATATCCTATCCAAACCTTCCCTGGTGCAACTTGAGGCCATTTCCTCTCATCCTGTCACCTGTCACCTGGTAGATCAGACTGACCATCACCTCACTACAACCTCATTTCTGAGACTTGTAGAGTGATAAGGTCACCCCCGAGCCTCCTTTTCTCCAGGCTAAAGATACCAAAAACCTGTAAGTCAGACATCAAGAACATGACCAAGATACTCTGCCCAGAGGATAGAGATAAAACTCACACAAACACAGACTGAGACAGCTGAGTCCTGCCCCATCCTAAGTGTGGGAGCAGGGTGAGCTTTCCTGGGCTGTGAACACAGCACAAAACTGTGTACAGTGCATGCACTGTCACTGCAACACTGGAGCAACAGGAGAACAGAAAATGCTTCCTCTGTCATGCATAATACACATGAAGAAGTAAAATTAAAAGTAACAGTGGGAAAGTTTACAGATATTCCAGAAAACTTTAGCAGGATGTAAGCATAGTGCAGATGACACAGAATGTTTTATGGCAACACTTTCCTAAGTACACTAAGACAATCAGCAAAAGAATTTGGAGATGAAACTTCAGACCCATGAAATGTGCATCATGAGCAAAAAGGTAAAGAACAAGCTTTTCATACTCCATTCAATAGAAAAGGAAATATTTTGGCCAAATTGCTTAAGTTACATGTTTGTTTACGTTCACACTTACGGTTAGAAATCAACAATTACCCTCAACAGAAAGCCTCTTTGATAGAATTTCAGACTGCAGAAGCCCATCTGTTCAGCTATCAGTATCACTGTCATCTGCCAGGGGAGCTGCTTTACAAAAGCAGAAAAAAGGAAGATTCCTTCCTTCCTCACAAAAAAACGCAAACAAGCAAATCAGAGTATTCAGAGAAAGGCTGAGGGAGTCCATAAGTTTTTAAAAAACTCCAAATAACAACTTGTGATGGAAGAGTGGCAGATGGGAGAAGACAAAGGAGCTGGTTTATGTTAAATAAATATAAAGATGAATATTAAATAGATTGTTTACTTTTAATATTTCCTAAACTGGCAGGCTGAGGCCAACCAACAGGTTCACAGCACTATTAAAGCAGGCACGGCCTTTTGGACTGAATTTTTCTGCACAATGAAAAAACCTTCCTCATGAATCTTTGGGAATTTCTTGTTCTAGACAGTGATTTGAGCACAGATTTTACTTAAAGAAATTCTGAATTAAAATATCAAGACATCAAGCAAGGCAAAGTGCAAAGAAGTCACCTGGAATCCAAGTTAATGGGGATTCTCTGAGTCTCAGAAGGCTACAGGTACCCACAGAAAGACTAGAAAGGACTAACAGCAGAAGGAAGGAGTAACTGGGAGATTCACAGTTTTCCTTCAACACTCATCACATTGTAAGACCACAGATCTCCTTCCTTAGACTTCTCTTACTCCAACTTTCAAAATGCTCCCATTCATACCCATCATTCTCCTCACTCCTTCCCCCTACTTGCTCCAGCTATTCACAAGACTGCTGCATGCTAGAACCAGAAAATCTGTGGGAAATGGGAAAAAATATAGGAAAAGGATTTGTGCAAGAAACAGTTTTGGTACGAACATGACCATGAGGCAGAAATTGGGCATATGCAAAGACATCCCAGCACTCTCAGCTCCCTTCAGTACTGCCACTGCCAGCTGCAACAGCAGCAGAGGCAAAATGTCCCATGCCAGAGTGCCTCAAACAGGTAATGCTCAGCTTTCCCATGCTGCATCCTCTGCTTCTCTTTCCCCAGTCTGTACACTCCCAACCATATGTCAAAAATCTTGCCAGCAGTGCTCTCCCTTCCCTTTCCAGTCCTCCTGTTTTTCACTAAGCCCAAGCCCAGGTTTAAGGAGTGTCCAAGCTGGCAGGATGGAGGACATGGTAAGAGAAAAAATCAGGACAGAAGGAAGCAGTTTCACAATGACTTCTATAGGTACAGAAAACTAAATGCACATCTACATCTGTGTATATACACATGGCCCTTCACACACAGAGAGATGAGAACTGCAAACAGCAAATTTTTCATAGTGTCCTACTACTAACCCATCTTACTCTGCCACAGAATGCCTTCTAATATAACATACAAAATGTATAATATTTTTATACCATATATAAATTATAGAATGTAATTAGCCCAGCATGTCACTTGACCTCTAAGGTTTTCTTTCTTTAAATATTTTCACTATTTCAGCATTTTGCAGAGTCAGGAATAGAGCCCAAACCTCAAAAGTCTCCTTGCAGTTCTCTCCATTAGGACATATTATACACAGTAAGTCATTAAGTACTGAATAAAACAACACTTACCCTGAGTCTAACACACCCTCGGCGTGAGCCTCTCATCATCTTGTCTTTTGACTGAAACAGAAAAAAGCAGATCAGTGGGTTAACAGACACAGTAAGAAGAAAGTTACTAAAACCAACAGAGAAAGAATAAAGCATTTCTGAATCATGTTTTAGTGGCTGATTAAACAAGATGCAACTTCTGTTACAAAATAGGTTAGTTCCCACCAGCATGGAATGGAAAATAAATCCTTCAAAAAACAAGAATACAATATACCACTTCAAGAAGTTTTCTCAATACCTTCAAGGAATACTTATGAGATACAGTCCAAGTCTTCTTACTTTATGGAAAGTAAAAAGAAAGGAAGAAGAAAGGACTTGAGAAATATTAAAAATCAGCAGTATGTTGATTCACATCTTCCTCCTTTCTCTCCTATTCTCAAGAAAGTGTATATAAAACAAAATCCAGCTGTGCAGGCAGAATTGCACAAATGAAATTATATATCTGTCAGAAACTTTGCCTGATTTATACCCCTTTTAGGCAGATACAAAATTCATGTTTAGAATTACATGTTTGTAAATCTACTTCCTAGCAAGTACAGCCTGCTATCATTATTACAATTTTAAAAACTAATGCTTGTAGCCATTTGAGCTATTGGAACCCAGATCAGAAAATAGGATTTTCGTGTCCACCAGTACTCAAACTTGTACATTAACCTACCTTGCAAAATTACTCAACCTCTTATTTATTATCTGTTTGAAGCATTGGAAAAAAAGCTTCAAACCCCAGCCCACAGGCCAAGCAGGGAATTCTGAACAGTCAACTCACTGCCAGCTGGCAATTGTGGTACTTGAGCTCTCAGCTGTTCCCACCACTGTCTCAGGCAAAGCTGACAAGTAACCATTGCTATTGGGCAATAGTGGCAAGCCCAAGTAGCACACACACACTATTTAAGGTAAAGAAGAAAAAGAAAATATTTAGGTCATCCGGAATATTCAGTTTTCTGGTAAGGGCTGGTTTTCAACTGCCCACACTTCCTGTTTCTTAAATTATAAATTACTTGCCATTGTAGCCTTATATGAAAGGTAGTCCTGTCTAATAAAACCTCTCTTGCCATCCAAATATTTAAACTACATTTTTTCAGGTCAGGAAAACAACAACTGTCACTGGTGTCTTATGATCAGATTATCTTGCTGTCATCTTCTGAAATACCCACTTCTTTCCAGCAGTGTATCAATAATTCCATCAAGACAATATATTGATGTTATTATCACCAGACCTATTTTCACTGAAGCAATTAGACAATAAAATCTTGCTGACATTAATAGGAAAAAAAAAGACAGGACAAAAAGTGCAGTCTTAGGAGTAATAAATTATTCTTCAGCTTCAACATGTTTTAGATATAGATAGGAGGAAAGAATGAAGCAATCCTAGCAAGTCCTAAAAGATAATGTGAAAGTACAGCACTTGGGGTTTCAAATAATGTTTTAGTTGACCTCTCATTCAGTTCAGGCTTCAATTTATCAGAGCTGTCTTCTGAGTGCTAGAAGCCATCAGTATTAATCTACTTGTTTTCACATCAGCATATGTTAGCTGGTCAAAGTGAAATGCCAGTAAAGTGCTTCTGTAATGTATTCTACAAATATATAATTTCTTTTTAGACAACAAACACATAGGAAAGACTTTTTGAAGCATTGCTTTGTTTTGGTCTTTTTTTTTTAACCTCAAACCCAAGAGAGATCTAGTTATAAAGTTTCTCCAACAATTTCCTATGAGAAATTGTGTATATTTGGGACATAGCTCACTCGAGAACACTTTTATTTTTTATATTTACTGTCTTGAGAGTTCACCTAAAATGGGAGGATGCTTCTGAGAGCTTATCACTCCCTCTGGTGGTTTCTGGAAGAAATATTGGCATAATCTAAGCAGGAAAGAAAATATCTGGACTGAGGCTGCAATGACTTGACCAGGTCTGACTGCTCGGACCCCAGCCAGGCAAAGCTCTCCCAGCTCCCTGTGCTGGGCACAGGCACAGAACCAGAGCAGCCAAAAAGCAAAGGCAGCACAAGGGACTGGGTTTGATTGGGTTTAGACCCCTCAGCAACACACAGGGAATTTGAGGGCTCATCCCAGTGCAAGGGAGAATAGAATCCAAACAGCCCCATTTCCACTGACCATCAACTCAGCTGCAAAAGATACGGTAAAAGCCTCCATTTTCTTGTCCACCACATTTTAATGGGATGGAAATTAAGTTTAAACATTAAAAGGTTCTTAGTCTGCAAAAGAGAAAGAGGTCAGAGTGTGGGCCTGTATATCTACAATTCCACCATCTTCTGACAGAGCTTTACTTGGTTAATACCAATTCTAGGAAAGCACTAAATTGAATTCATCCTACCTGAGTGCAATAAAGCACCCATCATTGCAGTATCTGAATCCCTGAGCTCCAGAGCAGGCTGGCATCACACACACACACACACACAGTGCTGGATTCTCTCATTGGCAGACAGCAAACCTTCCACTGCTGCTGCAGGACAGGACTTTAAAACACAATTCAGCTGACATTTTAGATTTTGTCCACTCTCTAACTAAGATTTTATAAAAATATGATTCAAATACTTTCAGCTTCTCCTTATTATTCTTTGGTTGAAATTAGGTTATTCAGTATATCCTATTAAAAATAAAGCCATCCCATAACTGTTTTGAGGAATGGTTCCATTTCACTGAACAAAAACTCATGCAGAAGAAAGATGTCTCTAAATGGCTAATAAAAAAAACACATTTTATTTTGGTTTTATATTTAAAATTTTAATATGCAGCTATCTTTTCCAGTGCTCAGTTTTATAACCAGCCAAATTATATTTTCCACAAGCTTTCAATACACACTGTACTGATTGTGATGATAAAGAACTTGAACAGGTTATAAGCAAACAGCAATATGAGATAAATTTCAGCCACAACTCAAATAAAAATTTGTTAAAATGAATAAAGCTATAGAGTATTATTGCAGGGGGAATTTAGGTTTCTCTTTTACATCCACACAGTGAAATTAATCATATACAGAACTGACCTAACATAAGGCATTTCAGGTAACCTACAACTTCTTGAGAGGAATGAAAATAATGACTGGGCCTATTTAAAGAGAACAAAACTAAATTAGAATCCTAACCCAAGCCCCAAAGACCCCTTCCTTCATCTTTAGAAATACTACTATTTCATTTGAGTTTTAGCTGTTGTGTGCAAAGTTTAAAGTTTCAAATAAAACCCAGCTGTTCTTCGTCTCCAAAAGTTCTCAGGCACGAGTTCTGCCTGTGCAGAAGGGCACAGAACTTGAAGAGGTGCATTTGTGACTCACTTAGTGCTGCCATGGAAATCCCTAACATAAGTACACAGATGAGCAAAACCACTTGGGACATTTATTTCCTGTTAGGGATGAAGAAGCTGGAACAAGTTGTATCTATAAACAGTAATCTTTGCAATTTATCTGCATCTACAAGAGAAGCTTAAATTTGGATCACTTTCCATAAGAGTAATTTTTCTCATCAAATCTTAAGGCAATGCTTATTTTTTAAGCAGAAACAGACCTCAACAATTTAAAGCTTTACAGGCTGTTCCCAGCCCCATTCCTCCAGCTCCCTCGCAAGGCACACATCATTCTCAGAGAAGCTCCTCGAGCTCAGGGACAGCATCTCACAGCCCTGTTGTTTATGCAGCTAAAGCTGGGACCTTTGTGGGTGCAGTCATAAAACAGGAGATAAAACATTGCAGCAATAGCTGAAGCTCCACCAGGGCTCATCTAACCCAAGCAGATACCAGGATTATATTAAATAGGTAAGGCAACATTTTATAGGTCCTGGCACAGAAAAGCATTACACTGTTTTAGAGAATTCTATGAGAAATTAATATATGTGAGGCCTTGACTGGATAGAGGTGTAAAAGGTACAGCACAGCCCTGGAATCCTCCATTCAGCCTCTTCCCCAAAAATGCACAGCTACAGACTAAACTCCTGTAGCTGCAACCTAACTGCTAAAGAGGAGTCAGCTACTTAAATTATAATCCTTTAACAGTTTATTCAGTGCATCAAAATCTGTGATATAAAGTTTAAACTATGCACAAAATTCAATTTAGTGCTGAATAATAAGAATATTTTTTTATCCCTTGACCATAAATTCAGAATTATTTTCCTTTTACAAGTCCGCTTACAGTTTTGTCTGTTTTTAATAGACTCACTAAGCTGTTTTCAGGGCATGTGACAGATCAAGTTATTGTAAGAAAAAAGTGTCATTTCATCTGAGAATGGAAAACAGAGACCTCAGAGGGAACATTTGTGAAAAAGCAGATGTGCTTTTTTCCTGTTTTCTTGGGATTTTTGCACGCAGCTGCTGATTGAGAAACTGCATTTGGAAGAAGTGTTCAACTGGAAGTCTCTGCCATGGGGCCACTGAGCCACGGCTGCAGCTTTGGAGGCATTGTTTGAAATCAAGTCAACAAGGTTTGTTTTCAGTTCACCACAAGATTCATCAAACTGCTCCAAAACTTGAGTCCCCCTCCTCAATAGTTGGGTTGTACAATTCACAAGCAGTTCTTCAACACAAACCAATATTAAAGTTGCTAACTACTTGTAGTCTTGAAAAACAAGAGATGCATGAGAGGAAAAGATACTTTCATACTACCACAACTACTTTTCCTAACAACAGATTTGACACAGCTCTTGCTCCTGGAAAGCAGTCGACCAGCAAATGTTTTCAAAGTAGTTTGATGGAATGATGAACAAAAGAACAGCACTTAAATCCATTCTTGAGGCATTCACTGGTGCAAAGGCCATTAAGATGATGGGAGGCTCCCCAGTTTGGTTTCAGGAACACACAGTATGGGGCTGTCATACACAGCAATTTTTTCTGACAGCCCTCACTCACTCTGCAAAGCAATTTTTTAAACCTGCAACATTTTGAATAGTTGTCCTTTCAATACCACCAAATGTCAAATATCCACGAAGTTTTAAAATGCTTTAAGGAACTGACCTTCATCTGGCACTGTTTTAAGCACTGTTTGCACAGCTATGCCAGTTCTGCTTTCAATTTATTATACCATTTAAATATTTATTTAAAGAGTACACTTAAAGCCAGAATTTAAATCAGATTTTCAAACTTGAGTGGTTCTCTGGATTATTTCTACAGGATTCCCAAGGGTTATCAAGGCTATAGCTGATGTGTATTTAAGACAGCACTTCTGCCAGAAAACACAAACAAAAAGCAAATTGCATTCAACTCCCCCTTCCTCCTTGACCATTTCTTTGTCTTCATGCTCTCTCCCCAGCATAATGTCAACACATGTTTCTACACTGACATGCACAAAACAAACAACAAAACAAATTCAGCTGAAAAAATAAACCAGCACAAAGCTATTTTTCATCTGGAATCCAGTTCATGGAACAACCTTACAGCTCCTGCACCAGCAGAAGGCAGGAATGAGCCACCCCAAGATTTGTCTGATAAATATTTCAGTGTAGCCAACAACACTAAAAACCCAAAATGCTTCAGATATATTTAAGTTATTCCTTCAACAGAAAACACTGGAACATTGAAATACAAATCCAAGAAGACTGATGGGAAAAAAGAAATTATTTGTCAAGCCATTGGTCAAACTGATCCAAAATGGCAAATGGTACACTGTAATTTAATTCATATTTTGCTTTAAAAGAAACGGTGGGCATTTACTGATACAAGACAACCATTTTAATAAGCAAAAACCATGGGAAAAGAGTATTTGGATGACAGATCATACTCTCTAAATTACAGAATTCATAAGTAACTTTACACATAAATAAATATAAGCAAATTTGAGGATGAACATTTCAATTTTGAATGAGGAAAAAACCTCCTGGACTACAAAAGTAGGAAAAAAAAAAAGCGCCAAAAACTTGGCAAATTGAGTAAAAGGCCTTTGTGAAACATCTTGTAAATGCACATGAGAAGACTCACATTCACACATGCAAGTAGTACTACTATAGTTCACTGCAATGCAAATACAGAGGATGGAACACACAAATGAAAACAGAAATAACATTACCATTACATGCAACATGACCATTACATTTTTTTTCTGACTCTCATTTGATATACAATCTTTTGACTTATTCCTTTAAAGTTCTAATTATTCCAGAAATGGAATTTTACTGAATTCATTTGCTTCTGACGTATGTATAAACATAATCAGGTTAACAGCTATTCATCCCACCAAGAGACAAAGCATTACCTTTCTTTCCCCTCCTGAGTGCAGTGCTATTGTACACTAATTCTGTTTGAATGTTTAGTTCACATTAAGGGTGCTTTTCTGCAGTCTATTTTAAGTAACTACCAAGGAGGGCTGAGTACCAGAGTGCAAGGACATGTCTATGAAGAAGTTTGTGGCTCAGGCTCTAATGGAAAGTTCAGCTGCATCAGGAGTTATTTGCCTGCAGTTTCCTCCCCAGCCAAAGGTTAACAGGCTGTGGGATCTGTTGCAGAAAGTGTCTCATGTCAGAACTTATTGGATAGCAATGGGCTAAGGAGCCTGGAGAGATGATAAGCAGGCACAGGATGATCCCTCCTATCAACAGAACTGCTTCTAGATCTGCTCTCAAAACTGCTTCCAGACAGCCGGGCTGAAACCACCGCACCCCAGCCATGCATTACGGTCCTGGGAGGGGCCAGATTCGGGCTCAAACACCAACTCAGCCAGGCAGAGTGAGGCAACTCCATTGCTTCAGCCTGAAACAGGCTCAGAGGGAGCACAGCACACAGCGCTGAGGATCTGATCACAGTTTGCTCCAAACACAAGGCTGCCTGTGCAGAACACAACAGGCCATTGCCCCATAGAAATAAAACCCCCAAACCAGCCAACGCTCCAAATTCATGCTGTTTACAAGCCTCATAAACTACCAGTCAGGAGTTACTATTACAACACTGAAGCTGGAGCAGTGTTCTACCACCTTCTCAGTGGCAGGATTGGTTCTTGAAAGGTGTGTGATCAGCTGGGACTAGATCTGAGATATCCTTCACACGCTGCTCCTGCTGACCCTGCTGCCCTGGGAGCAGCCATGCCTGCACACACGGAGAGGAGGGTGTGCCAAAGGACCAGATCTTTTGGCAGGCAGGTTTCAGCCTCAGGTAAGAGAATGAATTCAGATGTCTGGAGAACGACCTAGAGACATCTGTGCAGAAAGACAGCTCATGGATGGGAAAAACGTTCTGAAAGAAATGTTTACCACAGCCACTTCTTAGTGGTCAAGGTACATAAAGCAGAGAACACGATTTTTTTCTCTCAACTCAACTTGAACTTTTTAGGATAGGCAGCAAAAAAAGGGTTTTCAAAATTTCAAACTGAAAGCTGAAAGTTATACTAACAGAGAACATAATAAATTATACAAAATAAAAGTGTAATGCATGTGTAGAGGTTCCCAGTCATAGGAAATAAATAAGATAATTCTATTAAATAGCTGAAGACCATAGGATGAAAGTCAGTGCAAGATCCAGAATTATAATTATACACACTAGTCATCAGCAAATGTTTCTATTTCTGTAGCTGAGCATTAAATGACTTTGCACCTTGGACTGCTACTTAGACCACACTGACTAATTCATCTCTGTCAAGCAGCTGACATTTGAAGAGCCATTATACAGCAACTGTAAAAGCACTTCCATTTCTCCATCCACATCCCAGGTGAGAGATTTTGAACACGCATGAACCAAACTGAGAGGCTGTGACAGTTCTGTGGCCACAGCCTTATCCCCTACATCTGGGGAGAGAAACTCTCTCCCAGTATGATGAAAATCCAGATTTAGGGAAAAAAGTTTTATATGCGATGCTTCTGTACGAACAAAGCTTCACAGACAATGTGATATGTCAAGTGGTTTGCTGTAAATCTATTACAACTTACTACGGGTTTAATTTGTATGTGTTTTATTGAGCCTGATAACACTAATCGCTCCACGAGAAGAACACTTTGCTGCATGGATGCAGTTCATCCAGTAAGCCCTCAGATTTCAGAGGCTTGAAAAAAAATTAATTCGTACCATTAAAATACTTGTAAGTTATGTAAAAATACGAATAAGGATGGTGAACAAGCCAGCAAGGCAGGATCTGACAGGGGTTATTAAAAAAAAAAAAAAAAAAAAAAAAAAAAAAAAAAAAAAAAAAAAAACCCCAAAAAACTTAAGGAGAACATCACTGTTTCCTAACACAGCGCAGTTAAAAAGTTCGTGCCGGGAAGGGGGAAGTCCGGAAGGGAAACGGGAAAGTCGATCCGGCTCTGGGAAGCACCTGCCGGGCGGCAGCGAGCCCGCCAGGCGGGCGGTAACGCGCGGCGAGCCGCGGGAACGGAGCGCCGGGCGCGGCAGGGCGCACACGGCCCGGGAGGGCGGCACCGCCCCGGGCCCGCCGGCCGGGCTCAGCCCCCAGGGCGAGTTCCCGCTGGACGGGGAGGGGAGCGCCGGCGCAGCGGGACCCGGCAGCGCGCAGCCAGCACCGAGCGAGGCTTCGGGGCAGGGGGATTGCGGGCCGCCCGCGGCGGGAGCGCGGCCCCGGAGCTGCCGGGAGCCCCCGGGCGGGTCCCGCGGCCGCTCCCGCCGGCGGCGCCGCCCGCCGCCAACAACAACAGCGCCGCTCGCCCCCGCCGCTCATCTCCCCGCAGCGCCGCCCCATTGGCTGCTCCCGCCGCCTCCTCCTCCTCCATTGGCCGCTCCTGCCGCCTCCTCCTTCCCCATTGGCCGCCCGGGCGCCCGCACACGCCGAGTCCCCTCCCCGCCCCCACCCTGCGCCTCAGCCGCTCCCCGGCGCCTCCTCGCCCGCCCGGCCCGCCCGCCGCCCCTCACCGTGTAGTAGGAGAGCAGTCCGGCGTTGTAGTCCAGCACGAACCAGCGGTACTGCCAGCCCTTCATCACATTGGTCCATTTGCTAAGCGGGCCCTCCATGATAGACGCCATCTTAGCACCGGACCGGCACCGCCGCGCACGCCGCGCGCTCGGTGAGGGGAGCGGGGGAGAGACTCGGCGGCCGCCGGGCGGGGAGGGGCGGGGCACGCAGCGAGGGGGCGGGGCCGCGGGGCTCCTCTGCCCCTGGGGGCGGTGTTTGCGCGCGCAGCGGGGCGGGGCCGTGAGGGGCGCGGGACCGTGAGGGGAGCGGAGCCCGGCGGGGACCGCTCCGGTGTCCGGAGAGGGGGAGTTTTGGATACGGGGATTGAGGGCGCTGTCTGGGGGATTCCATCCCCGCGGCTTCTCCTCACGGCCCCGGGGGAGGCAGAGAGCGAGGCGCGAGGAAAGGCTGTGAGGCGCTGCGGACTGTGAGGGCGCGAGGGCGTCATCCTGTCCCCTAAAGCACTTTGGAACCTTTTAGTTCCTCTCTAAAACACTTGGCACTGCTTGGAAGCTTTGAGCATCTCTCGCTGTTGTACTTGTCCCTCTGCCTCTCGTTTTTTTGCGTGTCCAAAGTTCCCTGAGTGCTAACCCAAAGTGGGCTTAACAACAGAGTCCGAGGGGGCTTCTCTTCAAAGTGCTCCACGTCCACAGTGTCTAAAACCCACGACTCGAGATGACCTTTAAAATTCAGGGCTTTGGTGTGACACAGCTTTTCTGTGAACTGATCCAAGAATGTGGAATGAATTCCCCAGGAGCTACGGACAATTGCAAATTTGTTGTTCGGCACAAGGCATGGTTTTGGCACTGATCTCCTCTGACATAAGTACAGAACTTGAGCTGTGCTTTAACATGAAAACTTCAGAAGACCCATAAGGATACTCATGTTGCTTCCTGGGAATCAACAGTAAAGCAGCAGAAGTAGTGCTTTTACCATGAGGTTTGTGTTTATCGTGCAGTCTTTAGAGTATAAATTAGAAACTTTTTTTTCCTTTCCCCTTTACAGCCCTTTTTTATTATTTTACTATTTAAATGCCTTTACAGTCGGGCTGAAGTAGGTTTAGAGTCTCACAACACTGCAACTTTATACTAAGTTAAACAAAATTTGATAGAAAATCATCCCTTTAGTGAAAAAGAATCACTCGAAGACAGTGTGTATGATTTTAGGAAATAAGAAATATTCCAGATTTCTCATTGTCTCCCCATTTCGCATGTCACACGTACACTAGTTTGTCCCCAGTAGAAATTTGGAGCATTGATACTCCCTGGGGTCACCTGGTGGTGTGTTTATGCATGGAGTTACCAGTTTAAGGTACCTAATGCACAATCTGGTTTCAAAATCCGGTTGTTAGTTTAGATAACTTTTTTTTTTTTCAAGCTGCATATGACCTTAGTAGTCTGGTTTTGTTCTTTAGTTTTACTGACTAAACAAAGCTGGGCTGCCTAGAGATTATACCCAGGCAAGCAAAACAAAAAACATCAGATGGTGCCAGAACATTACTAGTGCTGCCAGTTAAAGCTGTAGCTGGACTGGAGGTTTATTATCTCAGATCACTCCTTTGGCTCTATTATGCCACAGAAGCTGAAACAATGCAAAGAACTCATGGGAAAAAAAAAAAAAACCCTCTTGGCTTAACCCTGAAAAACCTGTGTGTAGGCAGAACATCCACAATGGGAAATTCTCCACAGAAGAGCTTTTTATTTACCTTGGTTTGCCAGAGGCTTAATTGCCTGAACTTCGTTTTATGCTGAATATCTTAGTAGTTCTTTGTTCTCTTTGACTTTTTTGGGGGGAAATGTAACAAAGACTTATTTCCATCAGAAAAAAAACATGTATTTTAAATATCTCATTTTAGCTAAAAATTTAGAGTAGGAAAAAACTGTGTTAGTGGATATAAAAGGGAGAATTCAGCTCAAGGTTTCTTCTAGAAATGTAGTGTGGATAGTCTCTTAAAGTAATTTGGCAGAGATCAAAGAATCATTGTTTTTCAGAAAGCTCCACATAAATTGAAATAAATACATGTAAAATTACAGTTTTTGAGTATCCAAGGTATATTATAGAGATTTATGCACTTTCTTTGCCAGGATGCTCTGTCTTCTGTGTCTGTTAGCTAATTCCCCTATATTGAATGTGGACCATGAGGGCACTCCTGAAGGATTTAGGGTGAACTACTTAGATCCTTCTAAAAAGATTCTTTGGGCCTATTCAAATTCTTTTGAAAGATCAATGCAAACATTTTTAGTTAATTTAAACAAATCAATAAAATGAAGTCAGCCACAACTCTGCCATACTCTCTTTTAATATCCTTTGTATTTTAAATCATTAGCATCAATGATTTTGATTTGAAAATGGCTTTAAATAGTAGTTAGTGAGTAATTTCTTAATAGAAGAATTTAGTTTTCTTTAAACTGTTTCTTCTGAATTCCATCTGGATCAGTTTCAAAGAGCTGTTGTTTTCTGTAATTATAGACGGTTTTATTGTGATATTCTCCATATTTTACACAACTTAACTCAGACTGTAGTGTCACCCTCTCATCTGAGAGAATAATGTATTACAGAGATAACAGAACTGGGAAAAAGTCAGCAGCTTTACCTTGTTCTGCCTTTGTTTCATGTACTTCTCCATCAGCTGAAAATCTTGTCCAGCACCATTCTCTGAGGCCTCACAGAGGTCTCAGTTCTATTATCCTGCCACAGTGTCCCAGCCACACACACATTTCCTGACCATGAAGTGGCCTCCAGGGTACTCAGGCTGTCCCAGCAGGAATGTAGGGGGAAGCTTCAGATATGCCCAGTCCTTCCTGTGTTTTCCAGGACATCCCAAGTTGCATCCTACTTTTAAAAATTTCTTCTATGTAATTTTTCTTTGTCCACGCTTGTCCAGTAAATTACATTTTTGCCCATTAGAGTTTAAATCTACGTGGTTTCTAGCCAAAAGTAAGACACTGCTGATCAGAGTAAATACCAGGGTAGACAATGGAAGCAAGAGAGCAGTGGAAGTCTGATTCTTTAAGAGCAAAATGTTTTTCTATTGTAGATTTTTGCTGAAGTTATGGCTGAACTCAGAAGAACCTCAGTGATGAAGTTGTGGCTTGTGGGTTTCCTTCAGGATGTCTGGGAGTGTGACTGGCAGCAGTGAAAGTGGCTTTTGGTTCTACCAACAGCTGCAATTGCTTGGGGTTCTAAGGAACATAAGGAAGGCATTTGAGAAGAGAACAAATAATAATTTGTTTCAGTTTCTTTTCCAACTTAAGAAATGTGCTGGTAGTTTAATTTTGTGTTGCTTGTCCTGTAAGTTCAATGTGTCAACTACTGATAACATAATTATCATAATTAAGAATTTATGTTTTAGCCTGATAATGGATGGTTCTTTGTTTGCTTCTTGATAGCAAGTAATATCTTTTATTTGTACCTCCAGGGAAACACTCCCTCCATTTTTTTTATGAGGGAGAGATGCAGTAATAAACTACAATCAAGTAGAAGATGGAACATTCTGTGTCATCCTCAGTCTCCAGCTACTGTCCTTTACAGGTATTTTCTAGTTTCTCTGTACACATCCCAACTATACTAAGAATAGGAGCACTGTCAGTGCCTAAGCATTTTTATTTTATTTCTTCAGAATTATGTTTGGTTTAGGGGATTACAGAGAGGAAGATAGATGGGAGAGAATCACCTTCACCCTACAAGCAGTCATTCTTCAAAGAGGATAATTAAATCAAGTATGACAGTAAGTGCCATTGTAAGTAGATTTACTGAATAGATTTATTATACTGTCACTAGTTTTAATACAAATGTTTATGAAAAAAATCAACAAAACATCAAAGGAGGACAGTAGCTGGTTTCTGAGGTAAACAAATAATTCTCTTGGGTCTTTCTTGCCAATTCCTCTATGATTCTATGAAATAAAAGCCATTAGTGACACATTTTCCCAAATCTGTCCATTTTAATCTCGTTTTTTTCTGATTTTAATGAATTGTCATAAATTCATCTAGGTCAGGGATGAGGAACCTCGTTGAGGGCTAAGCAGACCTTTCTGAGTCTTCTAAATGACTCCATATTAGCATATTCTGGAAAAAATCAAATTACAGCAAGTCGTATGGGAATCAACTCATCAAATCTCAGTACAAGTCTCAGTATCCCTGTTCTGTTTCTGCTTATTGCTTATGGCTGGGTTTGATGTAAGTTCACAAGAGAAGAGGCTTTTCTTTTTGGACATTAGATCTGCCTTCCTACAGTTCAGAATCTCATCCTTCCATGGTGTGTTTAGAGCTGCACTGGACTGCACTGGAATATTGGAGCCAATTCCCCAAAACCCATGGAATATATTCAGCCAAAAGGTGATACCATTAAAGACAGGGCTGAAAACTCTGTCTTGCATTTAGGATAGAGATGATGCTGAAACTGAGATTTATCCTGTGTGTAGTTATTTAATCCTCCCTGGTAGCGCTGTCTGTCAGAGGGATGATGCAGCAGAGACGCAGCTGACTCACCTCGCTGGCACTTGGCAGGACTGGGAGGAGTTTGTCAGATGTTGTTGCAGTGCGTTCAAAACAGGGTGTGGAGGTGCTCTGTTAAACTCCAGTGACTCACCTAATGGCCAAATGCTGTTACATGGTCTACAGAGAAATACTTTTTAAGGCCATTATAAATTGGAGTGGCTTCGAAACAGTAACAAAACTTAAAATTGTGGTCTGAGGCCTCTTAAGAGTAAATTCATGTTTCGCAGGACACTTCGACCTAATATTATCTGGGAGGTGCAGGAGTGTAGACTGACACTTCAGGACTCAATACATTTCTAGGCTTCTTGAGGGGCTTGGCTGTTAAGAAATATGAGTATCTTCTGCCCTCCCTTTATTCAGAGGACAAAGAATTCCTCCCACATATCCTGATCACATGTGAGATCTTCAGTGTTCTGAGAATAAGACATTAATAGCAACAAAAATTTAATGGGGAAAGCACCTTCTAACAAATTCTGTAACTTAAACATAGTATAAATCTAATACAAAATAATTTTTTAAATTACTTAGCCTTTATACTAAAGAAATAGCTATACAGGCTATTTTTAATCTCTGACTGAGCTCTGGTAATCTGAAAATCAATCTAGCAAGTAGAAAAATACTGGAATGAATTTTGGTGAACAATTCATTGTAGTCTTTGTATTATTTATCATAAAACTTACTATATAATAATTTGCTCTTGAGATCAACAGCCCATGGACGTTTCTAAAATTCAGGGTTGACAGGGTGTTGGGCCATATTGTCTAGTCTGTACTTATGCCAAGAAAGAATGAACCATATTATCCTTGAGGATAATATGGTAATTCCAACCTGGTATTGTGGGAGTCTTTGTTTCTTTGCTGAGTACAGGAATTTAGAATTCACAGCATGCTGAATCCCATTTCATACTCCTAATGCATTTCTTAGATGGGTAATGTCTCATCATTTGATTTAAACATCTTATCCTCTGGGCAGAATGTATTTAAAATTTAATGCAGAAGTCCCTGCTATTTTCTCAGCCACAAGTAAGTGATTCCTACTTTAGCCTCCACAGAGACTTTGAAAAGATACAGAGGAATGCTGCTCAACTGGAATGTTTCCTTCATTGCAGCTGTGGTATGCAGCCCACTGCTACAAAAAGGCAAATAAGCATAATCTCTTTTCCCAAAGCTTTCTCACCATCACCTTTTTACATGGTGTTTGCCCTATTAATATGTTTCAAGTAAGGTTACTTGCTCTCTGTAGATAGTTTAGCAAGAATGCAATACATCCATCATTGTCTTCTCACAAAATTTTGACTTACAGTAAGGTTTGATGTGCAGCAAATTTAGCAAGGGAAAAGATAAGAACTCAATATTTTAGAATATTGTCACTAATCACAGGGATTATATGCTGTGTTTATTTTCAGTTAAGGACTGTTTGATTTTCTTTATATACTGTATTTTTTTTGTTATTAATACTCACAGCAATATCAAAGGTGGTATTTAAAACTAATGTTTATACAAACAAGTAGGTTCCAAAATATATGCATATTTTTAGGCTGTTACCAGCAGTATCTGCACTTGGTGGTACAAAGTCATGGTAAAATCTAGAGCAAAATTGTGTTTTTCTCTGTCTTTTTTCACCCTGTCTTTTTTTTTTTTGTTTTGTGTCCAGGTAAATAACAGACATCTGACTGTGGTAATTTTTAGGGCATTAAACAGGTGATGAAAGGAAGGATAAAAGTAAAGCCAAGGACACCTAGAGCTGAGCAATCCATCATAATACATAAGTAAATGTGTGTCTTTATTGCTCATTTAATTTCCATAACAAGAAGTATTAAAGAGGTATCTGTTAAAACGAAGTTTCCATTGTGTCAATGTAGAATCAGTTTCTGTCTCCTCTACATTTTCTTCTGGAATTTAAGGTAAAATAAATTTTCTTAAGGTCTAGTATCACTTGCAGGGATTTGTATGTAGGAGGAGTCCATGAACAGTATAAGCCCTCTTTTAATACTGCCCTGATTTTGGGATGCCAAAAAGATTTTTCTTTAGAATTACTGTTTCTTGTATAAGAATGAGAGACATAACTAGCAAAGTTTATCCTATCAAAAACTGGAGATTATTTTTTCTTCTTATCTTAGAATGAAAAATTCCTTTTTCATGCCTACTTAAAGGATTTGCTTTCTCCTTATTCTCATGAAATCAAAAATGCAGAAATTGTTTCATCCTACTCAACTCTCTCTCTTCTATAAGAAATGAAAAAAGAAGACAAAAACTAATTTAGTAGAAGAAAAATAAGTAGCCACCAGAATAGGCAAAATAAACTCAGATTGCTCCCCAAAAATCATGATGTGCACTTGGACCAGAATTTGGAAAGCAGATGGGTGCTTTGCTACTGTGTGAGCTCTCAGGAGCTGTCAGGAGAATATTCCATTTATGTGTGAACTGGCAGACTCGTGCAGAGTGCAGCTACATCAGATCTCCAGATGAAGTGAGACTTCAGTTCAGAGCAGCACTTCCTGCAGCTCCATCAGATTGGTATGAGCAGGAAGAAAACCCAGGTTCAAGGATCAGGGAAAACCCTTGCACACCCTGGTGAGGTTTCAGTCTTGGTAGGATGAAGACAAAAGCCTCAGACATATTATTGGATACATTAAGCTGCTGTCTAAAGTAAAACAACCACTCACAAGAATTGTCTCCAGCTCAGGTGACTTCTGAACTGTAAATCATGGGAATTTTGGGAAGTACACTAGAGCAGTCTCACCACATTTTCCAGTCCTACCGTTTTCCATAGCTATTGCCACTGCTGGGCACAGGATATTGGACTGTTTCGACCTTTCTTCTGAGCCACTACTGCTACTTTTATATTGTATTCTTATTTTCATCTAGGGACTTATTTCCACTAAGGGACTCTTTAACTATTATTTCAAGGGGAATTTTGGGTTGTCTGGGTTTTTTTCAGTAAAAGAGTGGGATTTCTGTGGGATCTTTAATAATATCGTAGCCTGATTTTTACGTTTTAGTAGTCAGACCTTACTTTGCCTCTTTTCCAGCACAAAGAGTTTTGCTGAATTTTGCTAAAGCTGAAGTTGCTCAGAATTGTTGAAATATGCTCAGATGTCATGAACTGAAACAAAGGAAATCCTACTTAGCTCGTAGGCAGCAGCACACACAGGGCAGCTCTGTTACTCACTTTGTAAGCCAAGAAAATCCAGGCCTTGTTGCATCTGTTTGCTTCCAAGTTTCAAAAGTTCAATCTGTGAACTTCCCAGTGCCCCAATAAACTACTGCAGCAGAAACTGCAATGCAACTTCTAAGAAAATCCTGCAATAACATTAATTTTAAAATCTCTAAATGCTACTGGAGTTAACCAAAATCTCTGGACTATTGACAAAATGGAGAGTTACATAATTTGCTTTCTATTGCCCAAGAGAATTAGTTTTTGAAAATAAGCTTGTAAGGAATGTACTTACAAGGAAGTCTAATAATAAAAAATCTGCAGAGGACAGTGAAACTTTGATTTGCATGGTATAAGCTAAAACTGGTAATGTTTAGGACACTGTAGTATCTTCCAGTGGTGTGTTTACTTGAGGTATGCACAATAAATAGTTCTAATTTACTGATCAAATGTGCAATATAGTTTGGAGATTAGCAGCCTTGAGCCTTTGGAAATAAGCTACCAGCAAACAAAAGCACGAGTTTAGTTGGATGTTTCCACTCCAGGCCAAACAGCCTAAACATTGTTCACACTTTTGTGTTCCTTTGTGTTGATGTAGTTAGATGTACATAATCAAGAGCAAAATTTATTGCACTGACTTAGAGATTAAAGCATATATCTACCCAGTTTTGCTCTGCTATTCATAATGCATAAGCAAAAGAGGAGGATCTGAGTGTATCATTAGCATTACACTCTCTGCTTTATGTTTCCAGTCTGACAAATACAGGACAGATACAGCTCTTCTCAATACAGCAAAACAAGTAGCAAATGAGCTGTTGTCTTATCTGTTTCACATTTTGGCTTACATATCTGTCAATTTTAGAGAAAACAAAATCCTACACAGAGTTTTCCCTGATCCAGCTGTCACTTATAATATTAACCAATCTGTCTGCAAAATATTCCATCTATTTGGCTTCACACTTTTGAATAACAATTTAATCTGCTAAATATCAGCAGTGATATCTTACACTTAATTGCTACAGTCCCTGCATTACATTTACTCATTGCACAGAATTTCTAAAACACAGAGATGATGATTTTCTTTTTCTTGTAGATAGCGGACCAATTTTACACCCTTTGTCTTGAATGTGGAGTTAACTTACAATTTCTTTGTGTGTTTTAGCTTGAATCTTCTACACCCACAAATCCTTAACTGTAGCACTGTAGTACTTGAGACATTTCAGGGGATAATCAGTGCGGTGTCAGCTGGTGCAGTGTGAAGCATAGGTAACGTTCTGCAGTGTGACTGATCTCAGTGGTGCTTGGCTGACTGAAGTGATGCCTGTCATTTCTGTTCCCAGCAGCAACATGGGCATATTTTGTAGTGTGAGTGCTCAGACTCTGTAATTACTTTTTGGAAATGTTCATTTTTTTTCACGCACACCAAAACTCTGCAGTATGCAATCTGCCATTGTCTGGGTTTTTTGAATGTATTTAATAGTCCTGTGTCAGGATTCCTGGTGTTAAGAAATTCAGACACCTAGATAGTCTGGGGAGATAGACAGATTAATAGACATATATGTACCTAGATGTGTGTGTGCACTCCCAAGAAAAAAATCCAGGTGTCAAAAAATGGTCTTTATAGGAAAATCAAGACATATGGTAGCTTCAAATAAGATTTACTTTACAGTCAAGGCATTGCCTAAGGTATAATAATGCCTTCAGGAACAATGCCTCCACTTAGGCAAGCTATGGGCAGAGAGTCCTGTGGAAAAGCCAGGAAGTATCACAAGATGGGGAGAGCTCTCCAGTACCATGTTTAAATGAGTGTTTAAATGGGAAATCAATACACTTCATATTTCATGCAATTTAAATTATTTATTTGTGCTTAAACCCTGCCAACCAAAGGATGAGTTAAAAAGGAATTTGGTTTCTGAAGGGTTCATATTTTCAACCTTTTCTTTGCAAGCTTGAGGGCCAGAAAGTTCCTGTATTTTGCTCTTTCCTTGTTGGCTTAGTTTTTTAACTTAAGCTCAAATAATGCTGCAATCTCTTTACTCCAGAGTATGGAGCTTTATTTAAAAAATAAAAATAATAAAAAACACAACAAAAAACAAACAAACAAGAGATTGGAAAATGCTATCGGCTGGTATTTGTTTTCTAGAGCATGCCATATTTGAAAAGAATAAGTAGACAAGCAGAAAATGAGAAAGAATCATCTTCCAAGCCGATAGGCCCTGTTTATCTGAAGTGGGACAAGGAAAACTTTTATCCAACATAACTTTTACTTTTGGATGGCATTTGAATTGGCCTTGAGTGTTTGGCAGCTCATCTGTTGAGCCATCTGTTTCAGATTATGCATGCTCAGAGGGCACATTGCACCCAGGCTTACAGTTCCCCTGAACACAAGAAATTTGAATTGGCTTTGCAGTTTAGTGATCAGTAAGCATGGATGTGCATGTACATGTGCATGACACATCTAAATAAACTCTGTTTATTTGCAAAAAATTGAAGCATTCACACAGCTGGAAGGGTCTTAGAAGGGGAAAGCCTTAGGCCTTGCTCACTGTCCTCAGAAAAGGCAAAACAAGAGAAAATCACCCAAGGTCCAGGAAATTTCTCTGCTAGATGGAAAAATTCTGAACGAACTAAGAGGTAATATATTAGCCAGTTTTATAGCCCCTCTGGCTCCCTCCATTAATGAATCATCTCCAGTCCCATCTCAGTGCCAGAGATGAACAGGGCTGGGTAGTGAATCAGAAAGCTGTAACCAGCTCTGTGAGAGTCTTTGTTATGCCTAGGTACATCATAGCCAGGAAAGAGGATTTGATCCATAAACTTTAATGGTGCATTATGTGAATCTTATATTATTTATGGCATACTAGTAGCACTTATCTTTTTCATGGCATGTGCTTTGAATTTTTTTTTTTTTTTTTTTTTTTTTTGTGCTTGTTCCACTCCTCCCTTTTCCTTCCTTTCCCCAGAATGCTGACTCAATTCCTTTTACTCTTTCAGTCAGCTTGCAATTTTAGGCATTTCCTTGTCCAGTTTTCAGGGGAACACTTTACTTTCCTCTCATGAGCACTGTGCAGAACTCCTGTGGCTGTTGAATCTCATGGTGGCTGGAAAAAGAGGAGATTTCTTTGCATGCAGTAGAGACTGACATAAGACCATCTGCTCTTCATGAAATACTCTGAACCTGTGGACTTGGATTGCAATTGTGCAGTTGTATATGAGAAGAAAACTTGGCTCACATAGTGCAATGATTGAGGGAATGGTAAATCTAGAACCAACCAGGAGATTTGAGGGATAAATGCAGTTTTGTCACAGATTCTCTTTCTAGGTAATTATATTTCTCTATTACAGGTTTTCACATTAAGCAAACCCCCAGACTGCATTATTAGCAAGGTTTGAGTCCTCTGGTAATGAGGATCAGACTTCAGTATAGTTCATAATAAATTGTGAACAGAACATTTACCAAATGTAGATATATTGTATTGTTTGGGCAGATCTTACTCAATGTGCATGAAGAGTCTTAATTATGGCATTAGATTGAGCTTGGAAATATTTCTTCTTGCTTCAAGTAGCTCACATAGTTCATTTAATCAAACAACTGCATATATGCAATTAAATGTGCAACATCTAAAATTTGAGGCATTTTACTTTTTGGGATATATTTAATCTGCTCATCTCCTACAAAATAGATCTTCATATTACATTGCTTATTCAAGTATTAAATTATATTACTTTTTAAATTAGTAATCCCCAAAGAGTTACAGGAATTGATGAACATTTTTCCATCGATGTTAAAAAATTGAGTTAAAGTTTTTTCCTTGTTGAATCCTGTTAAATGCTTTCCTCTTATGACAAATTTGTAAAGTTATTGCAAAGCTGTAAGGGCAGGGATCAGAGCTGCAGATATATATAAAAATCAGCTGTATGATAATGGTAAAGGGAGACAGAGATTCTGTGCTGGTTTTAGAATCTGCCAAGGACGTGGGTGCTATATTTTGGGCAAGAGAACTCTTTTAGCCTAATGCCATCTGGCTGGCTTTCATCTGTGCCAGTTGTTACACATGCCAAGCTGCCTGTTCTGCCCTTTCCATGCTTCTTGAAGTGGAAATTAAATTAAAAATACAGTAATTTCCAGTAGCCTGATTGGAAACATAGCCATGAAGGGATTTAGAAACCCAAGGAAGTAATCCAAGCTCCTATGCTTCTGTCAGAGACATGATCAGAAGTTTCCTCATCCATGTCCTGAAGCAATCTTTGGATACTTTTCTCCTTTCAAGCCTCACGGGCAGCAAAGTCTTGGCGCTAGGATCTGCTTCAATTTGTTGCCCAATATACATGATAAATTTAGTTAAAACACACATAAAACCTCTGCACACTCCCCCCTAAGGTCTTCTTTTTCATTTTTTCAATTAGTAACTATATACTTGTATTTATAAATACAACAATGCAGGTTTTCCTCTCTCTACAAGCCACCTGCATGGTTTGTATTTTTGGGCTGGCAGTTGTGCCATCTAGCACAACATGAATCTGTTCTGCAGTCCTCTGTAGGAGACCCACAGCTAATTTTTAGCCTGAGATTTATTTCCTACTTAGAAGAATTTGAATTGAGCTATATTAAGCAACTCATCTATATATTCATTTTCGAGTTAACTAAATAGCTCTACTGATGATTTTGGAGTGTTTTTTTCTCATGCTTATCTGTATATATGTAATTTGCCACCATTAATGCTATCATAAGGAGAGAGAAGTTCATTAAATAATTTTGTACAGATATTTCTGTAAGATAAATCGTTACAGTAAACTTGATTTCAACAGGAACAAATTATATACCTTCACTAAACATAAAGAGACTGACAATCAAGAATGTCTCAGTTTTAGATGGAATTTGGATATCTTTTGAATCATGGAGATTCTTTCAGGAAGAATAAATCTTCTGTTTCTTCCAAACTCATCCAGCTGTCTGATCTTATCTATCTGTCTCTATTTTATACCTAAAACCTTGATACTTTTCTCCTTTGGACCTCAGTGTTCTTTGTGTCAGTTTTATACCTGATATATATTTGTCTTGTGAGCACTTGGGGCAGCAAGGGGCTGTCCTTCTAGAGAAGGTCAAATTTATTTGCCATTTAACTGATCCAACAAATTAAATTGATATGGGGATCTGAAAAATCTTGGTGGTTTGGTGCATCATCATCAATAATTTTGGTAATCTGATGAAAGTATTTATAAATAACATTCTTGAACTCTTCTCATATTTAGTGAATCTCATTTAAAGAAGTATTGCCAATAACAGTGGGAGTTGAAAGAGTCTTTCAGATTCTGAAGTGCATTTTTAAAACCAGAATATATTTAAATGGAATTTTATTTGTAAAGACAACAAGTTTGATTGGAAAACTGTTGTGAAGCTACTGAATCCATGATGTATTTTTCAAAGTCACAGTGATGACTACACTGGAATTATTTACCACAGCTGCTTTAAATGCTACTAAAAGTCATTTAAAGAAACATTTCTTATTAATGGTCACCAGACTTTCACTTTCTAGTTGTTATATAGCTGTATCTGTTTATAGCTGTATTAGCTTCACCTGTTCAACAGGTGAGATGTCTTTTATTACACCTAAAAGGACAGGAACATAAGGTGGCACAGAGGAAAGCAAGTCCTTGTCAGCTGATGGAGTTCAAATTCCATTAATGCCCTTTTGCATCTGATCAGTTACATGCACACCTTAACAATTCCATTGAGGCTGAATCACTGCTCCATTACTTCTGCAAATTAATCTTTCAAAAAACCCAAACAAAATCAACCAACTGAACAACCCAGTAAACAAATCAGTCATTAAGCAAATAACTTGGTCATATTTAAGAATATTTCATATTTTAATTACACTGTGTGTGCAATAAAATGAGAACATATTTTGAATTGTGTACTGTTGTGCTTTACAGCAGTAAGAGAATATTCAGTCTTTAGTACTTAGAAATGAGATTTATTCTATGTGCTTAAAAAATCTTTCATAAAGGCAAATATATTTTGGTACTATCTCATCAGTCAAGTTGCACTCTAATATTGATAGTGCCAACCTGATGTAGAAGAATTTAATTACATGTCAATTATTCAGGAGTACAAAAAACAAATGGATGTTTTAAGGGAACATTCCGTAGTCTTATATGTTGACACCAGTGGGGATTATGTGTTGCACTTAAAGGAATATTTTGCCTGCTGGTGTTGTGCAATAGTTGGCCAAGTAACAGAAAATATTCCACTCCCTGCTACAGGGCTGTAAATTAAAAAATCCCACATGGTGCTTTCTCATTTATGGACATACAGCAGGATTGTGCTTTTGAGAAGGGGAAATGCAGCTGAAAAAGTGCCTGTGGAAATTCCTTTCTGCAGAAAGAGCACTGAAATTTGGTATTTGATGGCTTTCACAGAGTGCAATCTGCAGGCTCCTTTACAGCTCTCAGCATTCATACAGATGTAGGCAAGCAGTGCTTTGCTCTTGCTTCTCTGTGTATTTGTCAATAATTTGTGATCTTTTCCATAGTAGCAAAAACACAGTTTTAAATGTCACTTGATCAAGGTTAACTAAAATGGTTGAATCACCTCTGTCCTTGTCTACTCTGAGACCTAAAACATTTTTGAAAACACCTTTTCAAATATGATTGATTTTTCTCTATTGTTGAGGCTTTTGACTCATCTCACTGAATCTTTGGCACTCACTACTATAACCCAGCTGAGATCTGTGTTCTGTCACTGCAGCTCCCATACATGAGAGCTTTCCTTACTGAAAGTGGAATATGATTTAAATTTAGGAGAAGTTTTAACTACTAGTGTAAAATTAAATATGAATATTGTGTTGTCCTGAATAAGGATGAATTAAAAAATATTATTTAAATGTTGGTATCTGAATTGCTCTGCTTGGAGACTGGGTTGCCACAGTAGGTTACTCTGATTTGTGAAAGTTATTTTTTGTCTTATGACCAATGTTACTGCACTGGTGTTGTTTTAATACTTTCTGAACCATTTTGGCATTATTATGGATGTAATTAAGACTAGACCAAAATGAAAGAAAGTGAAGAAGGTGAGACTAGATAAGATGAAAATAATTAGGAGGACAAGTAAGGAAATCTCAAGAAGAAACACTTACTAGTATCAAGAGTTACAGTAATCCCATAAAAATGGTCTTTTACCATTTGCATTACTAAATGCTCTTTTGTCTAATTACTTCACATATCTTATAATTCTGAAAATAATTAATAATCTTTGTGAAGGGCAGAGTAAACTAATTCTAGGTTAGGGGAATGTTGGGAATTCCGTGTGTAGATTATGTTTTTTAATATTTTCCGTTTTCTTAAAACATAGTAATCTTTTAATTATTTCAGAAAGGTGAGCAATGTGTTTTCTTGATTTATAGTATAGAGAACATGCCTAAGGAATCAGGGAACAGAAGAAACTGTTGATAAAAGCTTTTCTGCCTGTTACTTTGTAAACATAGTAGTTTTCAATTCTCATTTTGTTTAATAAATACTACACACTATGAAATCGATGTGTTTAATTTATAATGAAGACTGATGCTGTTACAGCAGTGCTATTGCTTGTTCTATTTCTGTCAGAACATGTATTAAGCTGTTCAAGGAACATCAAAATCTCCAACTGCTGCATTAGCTGGACATGTCAAATTAATGCCTATTGAATATTTTTCTGCATTTCAAATATGGTCTTGAATGAAAAATGTCATTCTGCTGTCAGTCATCCAGCTAATTATCTGGAGGTCAAGCTGACTACTTGTATATATCTACATTTCCTCTTATTATTTTACAACATGAGGTGTAGCCCTATGAAACTGGCTAATATAAATTAGTTTGAGAAAATATACTTACAGTCTTAATGGAAAGGTAAATTGTGTATGTTTTAAAATAACATGGATCTGTACTGCTGCATTTCAGATTTGCCAACTCTTCCATCAAATATTATTAAAGAGATTCACTCAAGCCTTATTCAGGTTATTTTAATTTTACCATTCTCTTAATAAGAATTCAAGATTGTTCTTTGTAATTACTAGAGTTCAAAAATAATTTTGCTTTTAGATTTTTGAATGCTGGAAATACAGATTATACCATTTTACAAAACAAAGAGGTACAATGATTCTATACTGTACTCTGTTTCTGCCAGATGAAGGAGTTAAATTCAGATATATTCAAATTCTTTTGAACATCTGAACAGAAAACACTTTAGAGATGAAGAAATATGCAGTTACTTTAATATCCTAATTTGTTTCTCTAATGCTGCTACAATTTTGTATAAATTTGATCATCCTACAACCCACTTTGAAATACTTTCAAAGCTTCTGTAACTTTGAAAGTCTGCAAACCACATTAAGAAGCCAAGAGCACAGCACAAGATGAATTAGCAGATAATTCCTATGCAGTTTTCATAATGCTCTAATAACTAGACATCTTCCTAGAAGATACACTGTAGGACTCACAGATGGCATGTTTTATGCAAAAGAAACCCAGAAATGAACGGATCTCTACAGAAAGTGTGCTGGGGTCTGGCTTGTAGTGTTCTCTTGTGGCCTTAAAACATAACAGCCTATCTGTTACCTTTTGTCTAGAAAACTTGCAGCTGCATAGAATGTAAAGAGCACACAAAGCATGTCCTGGGGTGGATGTCTAGGTAAAGGCATGCCTGCAGTCGTGACTTCCTAAACCAGCTTGTGTCACTAGTCCTGGAAAGTGCTCTGAGGTTTCTGATGAAAGGTCCCCTCAGTCCAAAGGTTATCAAAGTTTGTGTGATGAACTTTATTTCTCAGAAGGGATCTTTCAGTGACCTAGCTGTGGGAAATGCTGTTCTGTGTCAGGAGCATGGGTGTTGCTTGGCTCTCTGAAACCTGTGCAATGTAAGACAGTCTGTTTGCCTGTGGGCAGGTTCCCTTGCATTACAGTTTTTGATCATAGAACAGTGATTCCTTTTTTTTGGCCAGGATTTTGTGTGTTGATCCTTATGTTTCCTTTTGTTCTGTAAAACTCAAAGTGGCTTAATCCTTCTTACCTTAAAATCCTTGATTCTGTCTACACAATGCTGCAGCTACTGCTCTGCTTTGCACTGGAATTGCAGAGAGCTGGGTACCTCATTTAGTGCTCAGGAATGCAGGACGCAGGACTGAGTCATTCCTCTCTCAGCCTCCGGAGTGCTCATGGGCTGTAGTAACACCGTTCCTAGAACGAGCAGAACGAGTCACACTAAATGCCTGTCTGCTGATTTGGGCTTCCTGTGTGCTGATCCATAGGATAAACAAAGCTCTAAGAAAGGAAAAGATGGACACTTCAGATGTTATTTCTAGGGAGATTATTGGATATTATTAAAATGTTACCATTTTACTAACAAACATATTTGGAGATCTATAAAACAGAGGTTGTTAGTGTTTCACCGGTCGTGAGCCTTTCTGTGCTGTCTTGATGCAGCACATTTTCAAATTCAGCTGTACCAGAACAAGTCTGTTTAACACAGTGTCTTACAGTGGGGATTTGCACCAAAACAGTTGTGCTGCTGCACTGCTGCAAGGCTCAGCCTTCAGCAGCCATTTGGCTAGTTTTGATTTGTTAGCAGTCCCTTGTTTGTCCTGTGTAGACATAACCTTGTGCATTGTACTTTTAAAGAAACAATAAAGAACACTGAGAGCTGGTACCTATTTGTCAAATTACCAGTACTTAGAATCATAGAAAATCCTATTATACCTAGAAATAAAAGCATGCTAATACTATTTTCTATGTCCTTTGTGTAACAAGTGCACTGTAGTAGAGGATCTTGCTGCAGAAAATCAACATATAGCAGTTCTTACAGAGCAGATAAACATTTTCTGCAGGAGAATTCATGTTGAATGCAAAAAGATACAAAACGAAACTGTTAAAGTTCTTGCAGTTCATTGATCTTTGACTTTATTAGGTTCTTAACAAGCTTTTCTGAAAACTCAGAATCCCACTGCTCCTTACACAATTCACAGAAGATATTGCAAAAGGTTGAGATTCACGGGGTCAGCAAAAGGCTAGAGAGAAGAACGGGGTTTCCACTGAGGAGAAACTAAGAGGAGAAGTACGTTTGGAAAATCCCCCTATTCCAGATTTCAGGACTCTTCCACCCTAGCCAAGTCCTGGTGAGTTGCTCATGGCTAAGCCAAGAAGGTCATTGGAGGGCATTATTTTGCAAACCTGCCAACAGCTTTGAGTAAATTTTAGTGGCTGTGATTTTTCTCTTGGCTGAAAGTAAGTATGAAGTCCAGTTTTATGATCCAATGTCAGGTGATGACATCTCAATTCCAGCTGAGAAGCAGAGAGCTGGGTTTTTTTCTGGGAGCTGTCATTCTAGATTCGTGAAAATCTGCAGTACAATCATTCACCATCAGCAAGCTGACAAGTGCTGTTGTAATTGTTACAGAGATGTCTGAGGCTCTGAGCTGGTTGTTTTAACTGTCCTGGTGGTTGGAGGCATCCAGGACAATTTGTCTGTGAGATGCATGGAATGATCAACAGCACAGATCTACATGACCACACTAATTCAGTGTTGATTATGTGAAACTCATTATTATTTTAATTTGTAGAGGCTACAGTAGTTACCTTGAGTGATTCTTGCCCTCTGACTGTGGACACAGTGGTCATGCCTGATGACTGTGAGTGTGCACAGCCAGGTTGAAGGTACTTAACCACATACCTGGCACTACCTGCTTGTTCCTGAGCTGCAGGTGCAATTTGGAGTCTGCTGCAGTAGCTTTGGAGAATACTATGGAAAGGCTCTCTGGATGCAGACTGCTGTGCATTTCAGTTTGAGACAGTAAATTGGAGGGGTGGGGGGGGGTGTTAAGTTTATTTTCCTGAACAAAGGTTCAGGAAGGCCAGGCTCTCAGGAGTGGTCATTCAGCTGGAGCAGACCTCCCTCCTCGACAAGTGTTCTGCTCTGAGGGGGCTTGGAGCTTTTAATTGTACTCAGGGGTGACACAGCTCTGCTGGCTACCTGCACAAGTCCCTTGACTCAACAGCCCTACTCCAGAACCTTGCTGCAGTTCTGGGTCCCTTCCTGGACCTGGTGGGGAATACTTGATACAACACCCAGGAGAGAAAGAGAACAGCAGAAAGAACACTGCTGAGCCAGATAGTCTACCCACAAAATTCTGCTCACAGCAGCTCTCAGCATCAAGCCTCAGACTCCGGAGCCAAATCCCAGGTCCCTGTTTTGCATTTTCCTTCTCTTTGCAGTGAGAACACATCAGCCTGGGTGTAACCTCTCCTGAGAGGCCACCAGTCCCTGCCAAGCTGCAAGACTGAGAGATGAAGGAAAAAACCGAAAGAGCAAAGGGCACCCACATGAGCTCATGACAGCTCAGAAACCCAGGCTTTCCAAATGCCTGCCCGGGGACCCCCTCCCAAAAATACTGCTCTCCCCAGGAGACACAGCTCTAGCTTTACAATCTTTTGGTTTAATTTAGAGGTATTAATTATTCTGAGATACTATTCCAATTTTAATCAAAGAAGAAAAAAATCAGCCTAGAAATATAAAGTCTGTGTTGTTTTCTAGGGATTTTGCTTGTGAGAGAAGTGTGAGGTGGAGTAGAGAAGTGACAGTGAGTATGTGAATAGTGTAAATATTTTTATATCTATTCTGTTTGCTTTTTATATTCTTCCCCTCCATATTTTCTTTTTCTTGCTGAAAAAAATGGCTGAGAATCAGGTTGGTAAAGCAGAGCTTCTATAAAACCTTTATTAAGGAATGGGTGGGAAGGAGGGATCCCACGTTTCACGACAGATGATGAGCACTAGCAGTTCAGGATGACTGCCAGCTGAGGAATGTCAGGATGCAGAGGTGGGGCATGAGCACACAACTGAGCTGAGGATGACAAAAACAATGCAGAGGGGTAGAGAATTACAAACAGATAAAGAAAACAAAGCATGTTAGGAAGGCTTTCCAGTAATCAAGTATGACTTCAGCTAATTTCCTCATACTGCTCCGAATGCATATTTCAAGTTTAAATGTGTGCCTAAAGCACCTTGAGGTAAAGTATAAAAATAGGAACGTTTTCCCTCAGCCCTGGGGGACTGATGTGTGCTGAGGTAGTGCAGAGCTCAGAGTAGGAGTGGAAATAAGCCAGTGGGAGGAGGTGAGCAGTTACAGGAGGAGCAAGAGAACAAGTGATGACCCAAGTATTGTTTTCAGCCAGTCCCTACACAATTGTTTCCCATGGGTTTGGAGAATGGTGGGCAATTTACTCCCCACTCCAGCTTGCTCCTCCTTTGTGTCTTGTTGCCTCTGATATATCAGTTTCTCCTGCCATAAGGGTTGCTCATCCCTTTCTCCTGGTTACTCTCCCCCAGAAGAGCCATTGACGCACAGAGTCCCTGAGTGCAGGCAGACAGACAGACAGACAGAAGGATGTGTACAATGATGAGTTGCCTGGGCAGGCATCTAATTTCCTGTGAGTGGAGGGAAGCAGGAGGCCGAGCCCAGGGCTGCTCCTCACTGCTGTGAGGATGTGTCGGGTCGGGACATCCTGCTGGGCTCACATGCTGCTTCCTCCTGGGCCTTGTGCCCAATTCTGTTGCAACTAATCCCAGACCTGGTTCACCTCCTATTTTGGGACTTCCCCCACCAGTGTCATGACTAGGCTGGAGAACTGCAACCGTTCACCATGCTGGAAGCATCTCCAGCAGAAGCAGGGCCAACAGGGAAGGTAAGGGAGAGGCCGGGAGCTGGCAGTGGGGGATGTTGGCCACCGTGTCCGGCTCCGGGTTTTCGCTGCAGCTGCCTCGAGCGGGCTCCGGCTCCGGCAATCCGCACCCGGTTTTGCGCGCGGCTGCGCTGCCGTGCGGCGGCGGGGGAGGCTCCGGCTCCGTCCGGCGGGCGGGCGCGGATCCGGTGCCGGGATTTGCCCGGGGCCGGCTGGGGAAGTTGCCGAAGTTGTGCGGCGAGTGGCGGGGCTCGGCGCGTCCTTCCTGCGGCCCGGCCGGGGGCATGGAACAGCATGGCCGCGCGCCTCTCCCTGGCACAGGTACGGCCGGGGCTGCGCGCCCGGCCCGCCCGCGCACCGCCGCCGCCCGCTCCGCCCGCGGGCACGGCCGAGCGCCGCGGGGCTGCCCGGGGGGCCCGCGCTTTGTGCGGCCGCCGCAGCCCCGCAGCGCTGCCCCGCCGCTGTCAGGTGGCGGCGGGGCGGGGGTGTGTCCGTGTCTGCGGGAGGGAGAACGGCGGCGAGGGGAGGCGGGCGGGCAGCCCCGCGCCGCGACTGGGGGTGCCACGGGCGGGGAGCGGGTCCCGGCCGGCCGCAGGTGCCTCTGCCCGGCGCTGGGGAGCCCCGGGCGGGGAGCGGCCCTGGCGGGCGGGGCGCGGGGCTGCGCCGGCCGCCGCCGCGGTCCGTCTTTGTCTCTGCAGGAGTCGGGGCGCCGGGCTGCAGCCGGCGAGCCCCGTCCCGGAGCGCCGAGGCCGGGCGGACTCGGGGTCCGTTCGCGGAGGGGCTGGAAGGCGATAGCGCCGGGTTAAGGTGTCCGTGCCCGCCGCCAGCCCCGCGGGCACTCCCGGCTCCGAGGGCTTCTCCGGGGCAGCGAGGCCGGGGCAGGTGACCCTGGGAGGGACAGAAGAATTCCTTGTTTTAGCAGAAACCTGCCTCTGCAGACACTGCTTGCGAGTCATTTTACCTTGGTTTTGGTGGACCCCGTGGTATGGGGACACTGTTGTCACACAGTTCCCCTACAGGTGCCTCCTAGTGAAGAGTTGTGCAGGTGATGGCCCCAAAACTTGGAGACTCTTGGCACTGTTCCGTGCTCGTGTGATCTCACTTCACCTCAATCCTTGGTGCTCGCATTTTTTCCTGACGATAATGGAATCATTACACACAGGTTGTTCTATACCGTTAGGATCGGGTCTTATTCCCTAGCGCTGCTATAGCTAATGAACAGTGCTTTTTGATACTTTTTAATTTCATTTAGCTGTGAGATGAGAAATTTCCATTCCTACCTGACGTAAGGCTAAGGTGGGCCTATTGGTTCACCCTCCTGGCTTGGGATGCTTCAATCTGATAGCCAGTTGTGACATTTACACAAAGCAAAGCTGATAAATGAGCTTAATGAATTGCTTAAGCACATGGAAGTAAACTTTGAAAGCTGGCAGCAAGGCTGCAGAGTTTGCAGTTACTTACATAGTTCACTTTTGAGAATCTCAACCGTTTCAAGGAAAGAAAGGGTAGTTTAGTGAAAAAGTAAATAAATATGTGAAGAAAACAAATGTGTCTTTAAGAGTCTAAGGGTATAGATTTGTGAAGTATAGTACTTTTTGTGAAAGGTTGCTTTATATTAAAATAGCTAAGTTAGCATTTTCTGAGTCTCTCAGTAGTCTTCCAGTAAGTGAAAAAGCTGTAAACATCTGCTTACTGAAGGGAAAGAAGTTTTCACAGTGCTGCTCCAGCTCTTGATTTGGGGAGAGGTGTGGGGTGTCAGCTCTGGTGTGTTCTACAGCAAGACATTATTGCTTACAGGCTGTGTAATCCTTTCATTGTAGAATTTCTTTACTTTTTCAGTCACATGGATGGGGAACTAAACACAAATGTGATAATGTTGACAGAAGCAGAAAAATCGCCAGTATCCTTAAACCCATTGTGGCTGCAGTTTACAGCAGTGGTTAAACTGTGGGAGCTATTTCTGTGTGTTGACCACTTGTGCGGGGATTTCTTTTTTTGGCATGTTTGTTTTTTCTTCTTGTGTTGCATAAGAATCATCTTAGTCAGTCAAGCAAGCCTGAAGATAGTTCTTTTCAATGTAGGTTCTAACATGTGGAATGTTTGGGTTATAAAAAGTCCTGGCGAGTGTTGGAGTGTTCAGAGTCTGTTGAAGAGCATGAGGAAGTGAGAATGAGGGCGTGGGGGTGGGGATGCAGTGGTGGCTGCTCTGAGATCAGTTGCTGCCTGCAGTAAAGGTGAGCAGATCAGGGCAGTCTGCTCTGGGCACACGCAGAGAGCAGGAGGCACATGAACCTGCACTCAGGCTCTCTGTTGGGTCCGATTTTCTGTTCTCTTTCCTGTGTTTGGTTTGACACTACTTTAGCATGGCTGGGGCATTGGGTATTTCCAAGTGAGATGAGGGTATTTTCGGATGACTTTGCAGCTGCAGTGTCTGAGAGGGCTGCACATCCTTTATTTGAATATCAAAGCTGTAATTTCAGTAATTTGAAACTTTTCTGTGCTAATTGTGTTTTTTTGACTGATTAGGAAAAATACTTAAGGACTGTGTAACTGTAGTGATATTTATTACACCAAGTATGCTTGAACAAGGGCTGCAAACTGAAGGTGATTATCTCCCCCTCCACTCTCTTTAATAGTAGGTATCTCAAGTATCTTTTATCTCCCCATTTTGAACCCATTCTGCAACATCTTGTTGCCATTTGCATTTGCTCAGTGAGTGTTGTGATCTGAGCATGACTTGGAATTAATTTGGAACTTCTAAGGGAACTTCTACCACGGGAGTGTTTTGTTGTGGTTGCCTTTAGTTTGGAAACAAGCAAACAACAGCAATGAGAAGGAACTGACCGATCTCACAGATTGTCATCTGTTCTTGGAAAAGTCAAATTAAGCTAGAACCAGCATAAGGAGTTCTATGTTTTGGCATTTCAAGGGTGTTTATCAGACCTATTTCATATGGGGAATTTAGGGGAGGAAGAACAGAAAACTGAAGATGTGGAAAATGGATGTTGAGAATGGGACAGAGGTGTTTCTTGAAAGGTGGGTTACATGGACGTTCAGTAGCTTCTTGTTGCTCTTGAAAATTGACCTTGTGGTTTATTCTGAAAAACTGGCAGTGATTGAGGGGAAGCTCACAGTTCAGGGAAGCACTGTAAAGAAATACTCAGGAAGAAAAGGAGGATAACTTTGTGTTTGTCTTCCTGATGAAATGCTTTTTGTGAGAAATGCGGTAGTTGTCTTGAAGTAGTTACAAGCTGCTTTGGTAGATGAGACAAAATCATGTAATATCAATTTGTATCCTAATTAGCTGTAAGTCTCATTTTAGACTTGGGTATTGTGTTGCAGAGTTGAGAATGCTGTGCTGTGTTGTTGAAGGGAAACATGGAGTATTATACTGAGGCTGAGCTGGATGGATTCCTGTCTCGTGCACACATTGCCAGGATTAAGGTCTTGTTACTGGAATACACAGGATCCAAATACTTGCAGTATGAATGATGCCCTCATAGTAATGCACATGTTATGTATGATGTAGAGCCAGAGATTTTGAGGTCTCTGGCAAACATCTGGTTTCTTTTTTTTTTGTGGTTTTTTTTGTTGTTGGCGGTGTTGTTGTTGTTGTTGTTTTTTTTTTTATTTTAAGAAATCAGCAAAATTGTCAAATTAAGATCACAGTTTGTAATTTTTAGTGAAATGAGGAACCTCTTGTTCCTCTTTCTGTCCTGCAGATGAAGAAACCAGAGTATGAATGTATATATTTTTAACCTGCATATAGAGGAGACTGACTGGTCCTAAAGCAGATGGAAGCTAATTTTTTTTGGTTGGTATTGCATCCACCATGTTAGAGAGAAGCTGCCTCTAAAAAGGCAGTGCAGCTACTCCTTCATGTTGCACAGGCTTTGTTCAGTACTGATTAGAAGATGGTGGAGATTTTCTGTAGCAATTTGAAAATTAAATGGAACCATTTCTAATTATGCAGTGACAGACATCTCTGCAGAGAGAAGACAGCAGTTCTTGTGCCTGCTTCAGCTGTTCAATGGGAAAGAAAGTGCTCCATTTTTAAGTGTTTGGTAATAATTGTATAAAAATTTATAGTAAATATTTTCTTTATATTTGTTATTGCTGTAGGAGATGTTCTTGGTTATATAATTGAAAGTGGTAGAAAGCTTTACCCTGAAACACTTCAGCTAAGACAATAAAGCAATAGAGGAAAAAGAGAGAAGTTGATTATTATTTTGAAATGGCATTGTAAGGAAACCAGCTTGCTTTGAACTTACCAGCCTTTTGGCTGGCTAACTAAAGGAAGAACATTTAAGGCCAGACTGTGCCTTTTGAAAACTCCTAAAATGAGTCCTGGAGCTCTGTGTTGTGATAGAATATGGTATTTTGGATTTTAATCAGGATAGAATAGCTCGCTTCTCCCCAATATCTCATTGGGGTTGGAAGGGGAAATTACTTTTGTTTTTCTCAGGACAGCATTTGTTTGTTTGTTTGTTTCTAAGCCTTTGTGGAAGGAAGGTTGTGGCTGGATGGGGTGCACAGACTGGTAATAGTATCTTATTAGACCTACATGTGAATGTGCCAGAGGCATGAAAACATGGGGATTGATTGACAACAGAAGATGAAAAAGACGGGTGTCCCTGAAGGTGTTTTTCATTTCCTAGGTTATCATTCTAAAGCTCATAGGTTTGTATCAAAGGTTGTAATTACTCCAACACACATTACCCTTATGAAGTGATCAACTTTGAAATGGAGCCATAATAATGTCTTTCTATTTCTGTACGCTGTGGAATCTGACCTTTTCTCCCTCCCTCATTTTGCATTTAAAACAAGCTGAATTTACTCTGCAAATAGTTGTTACAAGTCCCATAAAAAGAATTTTGCCAAGTAAATTCTACAGCAGCACCTGAAAAGGTGTTGAACTGTGTTTTTCTTCTTATCCCAGAAAAATATCCTAGATAATATTTGCATCTGTTGATTTATTGTGGGATATACTTTGAAGGAAAAACAAGTCTATTACTAGCAAAATAGTCTGGGAAGGTTTTTTACTACTGTTACTCTATTCACAGGAAATTCCAGTTACTGCATTGATACTGATGTTAAAATGAATATTGGAAACACTAATGAAGTAAAGAATTATTGGCTCGTACTCTTAAGTGCTGAATGAAAAGATTGTTTTGCACTTAGTTTTTCCATTGCAGGACTTCAACATGATGTTTCCTGTCCAGGAGTGCCAGGGATCAGTTTGGCTGTAATAAGGAAACATTTGGCTGAACAAAGGGTGACATTGGGCAAGAGGGATGGTGCACAAGGAGAATCAGTAGTTCCAGAGGATGTGCTGGCCAGCTCTGTTCTACTGCTCTGCTCACAGATTTAATTTTAGACACATACATATGCAACCTCCAGGTTGCTGTGCAAAGTATAGATGAGTGGGTAAATAAAGCATGTGAGGTTTAGGTGAGAAAATACAGTGTGCTGTGGAGGGCTGGGAAATGGTTGAAAGTTGTTGTATTGGTGTTGTGGCAGTCTAGGGGCTGGCAAACCTTGAATATATTTTGTCAGGCTATTTTAGGGGATGTGTAACTGCATGCTTAGTTGATGGCTGAAATAATAAAAGTCTTTGGGTACCAGAGCAAAGTCAGAGCAAGGTTAAGCTATAAAAATGGAGGTATTGCAGTGAATACCAATGATGGTTTCCCAGCATATGTAATTTTTCATGTCTGGCTGTGGGAGAGGTATTTCCCACCCACCTCTCAGCAATCAAATAAAACCTTAGCAGTTGTGTGCCTCTGTTGTTGTTCCCTTCCACCAAACACCAGAAAACCCCAAAACAAACAACAACAACAAAACCCACAAAAAGCACCAAACACAAAACCAAAAAAACAGCTGGAAAATCAGAAGCTGAGTCTCTGGGGCAATATACTTGCTGAATAAGCTCTGAATGGAAGCTCTCCTGTTATTTCTAGCTGTACTCTATAATTTGCCTTTTAGGATGTTCTGGTGATGCTGCACACTTTCTATATTTGCACAAGTTCACACTAAACTAATTTCTACCAAACATCTTCTCTTAGTATAATTTTCTGATAATCAGCACCTGTGAACATGGAATATTCAGCCAAAATAGCAGCTGTTGCTGTAGGACAATGGATGTGGTGTTACTAAAGAGATTAGGTTTAGCATTGTTTCAGGTCTTAGGATTTTTTTTTTTTATTATTTTCTAAGAATAATTTGAAAATAAAGAAAGAGCCTTTTCCAAAGAAGCTGTTTTATTCTTGTCCACTTAACTTTAGGTGAGCCCTGAATATATGGTAGAGGGCAGTGGAATGAAGGCAGAAGTTATCCCTGACAAGGGTTCAAGTTACAAAACCCAAAGTTAGAATATTATTCTATTTTAATGAGGTACCATTGCTGTGGGTTTAGTTTTGAATCCAGGGGTTAATTTGGGTGTCTGAAAATTTTACAGACTGGTTGCATATGACACTAAATTCTGAAGAATGATGCAGTGGACAGTGAAATAAAATTATATTGCTTTGTACTCTAATATTAGAGAGCACTTCCTAGCCTGAGTCGTTTCAGGTTTCTGTTTTTGCCCATAGGCAATGTTGCCTAAGAGTTCCTGTTTCACACAGCCTCACCTGGTGACCTGGCTGGGGGAAATCTGATCTGGGGTGGTATTAATGTCTGCAAAACAAGAAGTCAGTCTACTAGGAGTTACAGCACAAAGAGCTGTCCTATTTCCTCATCATTGTACAGAGTAAATCCTTCATGCTTCTTTGAAGACCAGTGGAGAGTGTTTTTATATCTTTATTTGTCCAGGGAGAGAGAAATTGAAATATGGATCTTCAGGGCTAATTTTCTCTCTGTGTCTCTTTCACAGCTATCGAGTGCAAATCCTGTGTATGAGAAATTCTATCGACAGGTATGTATATTCTGAAAGAACAGACCTCATTTGGATTTTAAAGAACTGATATTCTTTTGCTATGAACTCAGCCTAGTCAGCAGTGTGTAAACAATAAAAGTCCAACAAAACTTGTAGTGCTTTAAAATGTATTTTTATGGTAGGTAGCCATTAGGTCTGAGCTATATTGGTATAAATTTAATATTGGCTGTAAAATGACCCTTATTTTCTAGGGAACTGCCAGGTATGTATGGTATACAGCTCTTTACTGTTCTAACAGACTGTGAGGTCTTGGGATGGAGTAAATTCTTTAAAAATGCTGTATTGATATGTTCTTAGTTACTTTTTACAAGTGAAGATTAATTTTTTGCATTTGTAGCTCAGTTAGCATCATGTAAGACTTGATTCTTCCTCAGAATATCCCCAGAATTAATCACAGGATGTTGTAAGGAGTGAAACTTTGGATAGAAGGTCACTGAATGCAAAAATAGTGCCTGTAGTTCTTGCAGTTTCACTCAACAGATGCAAATGTTTTGAATTTGACACAAAAAAACGAAATACATAAAAATAAAATATAAGAATATAAATTTTATTTATCACCTGTCTTCTGTATTTTGACCCAGCAATACCAAGGTGTCTCTATTCCTATAAATACAACTTATTTTTAAAAATAGCTGTTTCACCTATTCTGTAATAACAGTATTTTCTGTCACGTACATAATGTACTTTATGGTACAAATGTAATGTAAAAACTTTCAAGAAAATTAAACTACTTGGCTGTATAAAACAATTTAAAATAATTTTGTTTTGTAATATACATGATGAGTAATTGATGAGCCTTATAGGAAATTTTTTTCCTTTGTGCAGCTGGTAATATTCCTGTTTGTCCTAAGACAGGTTATGGAGTTATGGTCTCCTTGTTTAGAAACTTCTTTTGTGTGTCAACATGAGAACATGAATATAAACTTATGTGCTGGGGAAGGGACAAAGCCATGATTTCTATCCATGCCCTCTTTTTGGATTGTGCTTAGAGGATTAGTCCCATTATCAGGTGCAAAAAACAGCAGTTCAAGTGTATCAGCCTGTGATGCCTGAAGTCTGAGCTTGCCATTGTACTTTAATAGGGGATTTTCTCCACTGCAGGAGAGTAGCAGATTTGAAATTGCTGAACAAAAATAGAGAGTTTACCTTGATCTAAATTCAGATCATGGTAGCTGAAGGAGATAGCATCACCCTCAGAAAGTTTTCCTTCAGATGGACAAGTCCACTGTGTATTTATCTCTAGGCATTGGGTTAAAGACCCTAGGAGAGTTCCTTCTAATAAAATATCATTATAAGGGCACAAGGTAAGGCTGAGAACTGATTGTTCTGCACGTTGTGGTTCCTAGCTCAGTCCTGCCTCTCACTGTCAGGTACCACCTCTGCCATGTGCCCATCTCTTCCTCCTGGCAGCACTTGCTCAACCACTGAAGTGTGGAGCAAAAACTCAGATAAAGGAACTGAATTGAGGCACAAATGTGATACTGGTTCCTGAGTCAGTGTCCTCCGTTTGTTGGAGTACACAGCCTAGTGAAACTGGAGCACTGTTTGTTGTCCAGTGGTTTCGGTAGTGTACAGGAACAGGGATTCCTTAAACATGATGTTACTGTTACTGAAGTGGTGCCAGTGGATTTGTTTTCCAGAGGATTATTTTTCTGCCTTGCTCAGATGAACTCTTTGCTGCAAGCATTTTTCCTAAAGAGGAGCTTTCAAATGTGCCCTAAGACTTTTGGTTCCACTAGGGAACTTTTCCCTTCCATTCCTCAGGTAAGGAGATATCAACTTTTCGAACAGAAATGTTAGAGAGACATTTCCCACTTTGTCTTATGGTGCTGGTGGAGTGTGCTTTTATATTAATGAATTCATTACCTGAAACAGCTCTGATGCTGAATACACTTCCAGTTCTATCACAAACTTAAAGGAATTCATCTGGCAAAAGATGTGTTGTGAAATGAATGTAAATCTTGCCCTTTGTACTTAGAATGAGATTGGAATCTCAGCCTTTCAATAGGCACTTTTTTCTTTCAAATAAAAATTTTTATTTTTAACCTTTTATAGACTGACACAAAGCAGGGTGAGGTTAAAGGATAAATTTAAATACCTGTCATAAAGCACTAAGAAATTACTTAATCACGTGGTGCAGTACAGCAGGGAAGCAGTGCTTCCTGAATCCTGAGCTGAAGCACTTCTCACTGTAACCTTCTGCCCTAATCACATTAGATATATGTTTGTAACTTTTGGTAGTTCTTGGTCCTACAAAAGACAAGCTGTAACAAGGGAGTTGTTGGCTGATGCAGCTGTAGAAACTGCTTCTTGCACATCAGGGGAAAAGCTCTGCCAAGCTGGTGTATAACTGACAAACAGCAGCTATCATCCCAGTGTAATAATCAAATGTTAAGTATCCCCCACCCCAGCATTCAAGACTCAGTAATTTGCAAAGAAATTGAAATCAACCCTTTGAAAAAAATAGTTACTAAGGTTTAGAGAATTAATTGTACGAAAAGAAACTATTGGGTTAAGCAAGAATCCTGCTTAAATCCCTTAAAGTCACCTTCTTCTGGCTTGGACTTGGAGAAATAAAAAGTAAACACAGCTGATACTGTGGTGTTCTGTGACTTTCTTGAAAGAGAAATGCTAGGCTGAAGGTTTTCTGAGTGGATGCCAAGATTGTTGTGTTGCATGCAACGTCGACACAGCTGTTTGAAAAGGGAGTTTGATGCACTGTCTTGGCAGCTGTGTGCCCATAGATGAACAGCTCTCCCATAACTCAATTAGCCAAACTGCTAGACTGTGTTTGCAACCTTATTACTGTGACCAGGGCATCCCTGGTTACAGGAAAAACCCTCTCCTAATTAAAATCATACCAGTTATGTTAAAAGCAAAAGATGTTTTCACTTTCATATTAAATTATGGTTTTGGGATTTCAGAGTGTTTTGTTCCCTTTCAGAAGTGTCTACAGACAACTGCTGCAGCATTCTTTCCAGATGAAATTATTTTTAAATTCCCCATGGTCTTTCAGAAGCCAGTTCTAATCCCATCTTGGGAAGTTGTTAACTTTGAGCACCTTGTGTGTGCTGCACCTGTGAACTTGGGCAGTTGTTCTTACAATATTGAATATGTCCTTTGTTTAAACACATAGCTGTGAGACTGGAAATGGTGCAGTTGTCATCATCATCACCCTCCCTGTGGGATGTAGTAAGTCTGACAGTCTGAATTGACTGAAGATAGCCTTTGTGCTATTTCCCATACTTTTTAAGAATCCTTTCCTTTAGGCTCTCAAGAGCTCTCAGCTTTTCCTCTATTTCCCTTGTCCTTACATCACCATGTAGGTGATGTAAGTTTTCCTTCTTTCTTTTCCCACTTGAAAAGGTTTCATTTGGGTAATGTTTCCACTTCAGAACGTGAATAACTCTCTATTTTAATCTTCTCTCTGTTGATCCAGGGAGAAATGCATGCTGATTGGTACTGTGCCAATATCACCAACCTCTTTATTGTGTAAATAAGTTTCACTTTAGGGAGTATTTCCCTCTGCTGTGGTGGTAAAGGTATCTTCAGAGAAGATCCTTCTTTTTCAGACCCTAACAGTAATGAATGCAGAGCTGGACAATGAAATGTAATCAAACCCTGGAATTCTCTGTTCTTAAAAATCACATGTTTTGATGGCATCAAGAAGAAAAGCCCATGATTAAAAGGGGCTAATTTGATAGGTTCAGAAGATTGTCCTTGAAGTGACTTAACTTGAGCATTCTTCTTTGGTAGCTTGTTGAGAGTCTATGTAAAGAGATGGCATCAGTTCAAAAGATAGATTGTCATGTGGGGTTTTTGTCTCCACCAGGTTGATTCAACAAATGCTGGAAGAGTATTAGCTTCTGATGCAGCTGTTTTCTTGAAAAAGTCTGGATTGACAGATTTGGTACTTGGAAAGGTATTTATTGGCAGTTATTTAATTTATTTAATTATCCTGTCGTCTTCAGTTAGTATCCTGTTTAAATTAAAATGCTTGCTATTACTACAGGATACATGATCTTCCCTAATGTGTTTTCAGTTGTTCTATCCAATAGTCCCAATAGTTTCTATGCAGTCATGGAAATTATTGCAATATTAAATGTGTCATCACAATTAAGTGTTATCATGAAAGTTAAGACATGCACTCTCCTCCAAGTGTCTGTTATACATGGAGGGAGGACTTGCCAGCTTCCTCTCAAGTGCTGTGAACACTATGCTATTTTATGTTTTCAGATTTGGGACCTAGCTGATACTGATGGCAAAGGTATCCTGAATAAACAGGTATGATTATTTACTTGGTGTGTGACTAACCATTACCCAGCCTTGAAACAAGATGAAAGTTGAAATTTTTGGTTCAGGAAAGCAGTTTTTCTTACAGATTTTTCTAACAGATTTTTCTAATTTTGACTGGCTATGTAAGTCCCATTTGAGTAGAAGCTACAATAAATTAAACATCCTTCAGCTGCCTCCTCAGCTTTTCTCCAGGTTGTAAAATGGGCTGATGTGTAGCTGTGCAATTTGCTGAGAAGTAATTTAAGGTTTAATGTACTGTATTTACGAAGAAAGTGATTTTTTTTTCCTCATAATCTTGTAGGAAACAATGCAGAAATTAAAATTCTTGTAAAATCTTCAAAATTCTTATTTCTTTAATTTTGGTGGACTTGACATTGGTACATTCTGCTTGGAATTGTCCTTCCCAAGCTGTGTCAGTGAGCCTTATGGGGACAGACTTTTCATCTCACTGGTGCTACCACAAGCTCTAATGTGTGTTGATGTTTGACTTGAATTATAAATAACAGTCCATTGAGAGGGAACTGCTTCTTCCCATGATAGGAAGAAGAGGAAGTTGTAATATCTACCAAACAATTTTGGGGGTTTTTGAGCTTCTTTTGGTTCATTTTTTCTGTTTTCCTCTACTTCCATTAACCATCTGTGGGATCAGTTCAGTTCCTCCAAGATAAACAGCTGTAATTACACTTCAAATTTTCACTGTTCTGTTATAGAAGAACTGAGTGCTGAGAGCTGATTACACTGGCCAGGAAGTTACTAAATTCTTGGAAAATTAATTGCAAATTTCATCTGACTGGAGGAATCCAGCATTTGCTGGCTGCTGATTTTTGTCACTTTCTGACCCCCTTTGAAGCCATGTGCAACTCTTCTTGTATATAGCAATACCAAAAAGCTCTTAATTCTTCTGAAATGTTGCTATCTTATATTACTAGATTTTTGTATTATAAACCCCTTAAATTTCTTTTTTTTCTTCCCTATAGGAATTTTTTGTGGCTTTGCGCCTCGTGGCATGTGCACAGAATGGATTGGATGTTTCTCTGAGTAGTCTTAACTTGCCTGTTCCTCCACCAAGATTTGTAAGATTTCTTTTTTAATTGAACATATTAGTCACAACTGCTTTTAAGTGAAAAATTAAGAAGGTTTGGTGTAAATACCCAACACTTCAGAGGGTGACGCTGTAGGGCAATGGGGCTTTACAACAAGGAAAAAAAATCAAGCAACATGGAATAAGGTGCTACATGTTCTAGTGGGGATTTGGATATAAAATTGTGTATAATTTGAATATATGTGATATTTGTTCTATTAGTGTTATCTTTAATGGAATAAAGATTTTAAATTTTTTGCTCTAAATTTTGGTGTGAATGACTAAAATGCAGTTCTGGCTTTGAGAAGCTCCTTCTCAAATAAGGGGGGGTGGTTTTGCAAAGTCAGAATCACATCTTTTTTAATGCATCTGGTGGTTTTTTGCCTTGTTTTTCCTTAGACTGATACTAGTAGTCCCTTGCTACTCAGTGGAACAGCATCAAGTGATCTACCATGGGCTGTAAAGGTAAACTGAATATTATCTGTTACCTGGAACTGTTTTCTGGAAATTTGCAAGAAAACCTGTCTTTCTTAGAAAAATCTAATGCTACATTTCTAGGGTGTGATAATTACCCTTCCTGTCAAATTCATAATTGGGCTAATAGACCTAATCTAATAAGTACACTTGACCCTTGGGAAATCTCTTCCTGTTTAGAAATTTAAAATAGAGGGGAAAAAAAAGTTGTTACATGAAGCCATGAAAATAATTGAAGAAGAAATCTCACAAGGTTTTGACGAGTCTGATTTTAAAATAACATCTTTTTGATGTTTTCTTATAAGCATCAGGAGCTGCAATGTGTGTTTATTTAAAAAAGTTAACACTTTTGAAAGAATTTCTGATTCTTTGGCTATGAATGTGACTGCATAAATAATATTTTTCTTCTGCCTCTGCAGCTGGAAGACAAGGTCAAGTATGATGCTATTTTTGACAGCCTAAATCCAGTGAATGGACTGTTGTCAGGGGATAAGGTGAAACCTGTGCTCCTTAACTCAAAACTACCAGTGGATATCTTAGGACGAGTAAGAATATCTTTCTTCTTAATTGTCAGTTCACAAGTGATACCTGTGCTGCATTCAGCAATGCTTGTTCCTCTAATTCAAGATTTGTAGTAATGAGCCTAACTGTTAAATAAGATCTTATGCAATGCAGCCATTAAACTGAAAAATTAAATTTGTTTTGCTGTTTGGCTCCAACTGCATTGTATCAGTTCTGTGCCCTCTTTAACACTTGGGTCAGGGCAGGGTGCCTCTGTCTCCAACTTAAGAATCTCTCTGCTTTTGCATGGTTTATGTGAATTTACATTACTGGAAACTAATGGTTAACAAAACTTGAGATATGGTGGAGGGAGGCTGTTCTCATGTGTGTTTTCAATGAGGTTTTAAGTAGGAAACTGCTGCAGTTTAGTCAAAGATCCCTATATTCTGCTTTTTATTGGTAGGTGTGGGAATTGAGTGATATTGACCGTGATGGAATGTTGGATCGAGATGAGTTTGCAGTTGTAAGTATCTTCTGCCTCCTGGGATTTTGAAAACCTGATGGCAGGGTTTAAAATAGATGCACTGTGTATTCATTTCTGACTTTGCGGTTCATTTATTATCTTTATTCAGAGTCCTTAATCAAGTTTTAGTGCTGTTTAATGTTTCTGTCAGTTTGTTGGATGTGTCTCAGTACACAGCCCAACTTTCTTTGTGGGTTAGGTGAGCCATTAAAAACTTCCACCTGAGATCTGCTGTCCCATGAGACACTGAGTGTTTTCACTGAGTTTTTCCTTAACCTTCAGTATTTATAGAACTTGAATGCCTCAAGGTATCTTTGAGGAAAGTTTGTAGTAAGTTAGAATTTTAACACTATTAATGCTGGGGCTGATGAAATAGTGTAAGAAGTGTTAAATTAGAGGTGGCCAGAACAAAAGAATTAAATGCTAAGTGGAGCAATTTCTGGGAAAATGGTGATAAATTAAAGTGTTTGAAGTGTTCTCTCAAATAGAATTCCACAAGTACTGGCACAAGCTTGGAAAATTATTTTAATATTCTAAAAGATACTGAACTTCACTTGCTAAGCACTGATCCTCAAAAGAAAATGGTAATGAAAAATACAGTTTAGAAAGCAATGAGCTGCATCTGTTGAGAGACTTGTGAAGGGGAAACATAATAAAAAAACGCTACAAAGTTATTTCTTAATTAATTCTTTGGTGTCTCTCTCTCTATATGTATATATATTTCTAATATATTTACAACCACACACCTTTTTTTTTCTTGTTCAGGCAATGTTTTTGGTGTACTGTGCTTTGGAGAAAGAACCAGTGCCAATGTCCTTGCCTGCAGCTTTGGTGCCACCATCCAAGAGAAAACCTCTCAGTGTTCCAGGAGCAATGCCATTAATACCATCTTCAGCCAAAGAGGCTCATCAGTCCTTGCCACCTCTGGGCATTTTAGCTGCCAAAACACCATTAACACAGGTACAGTTCTGAAGTTAGAAGATGGGGATTAGATTTCTGCTTTTAACCCTGTGCTTCAGAGACTGCCTGTATGAAGAGACTTGATACAGGTTCTTAGTTTGCTTCTTGCCCTGCTTGTTGGTTTTAGGAGGCTGATGGGAAGACCAGATGGAAAGGTGTAAAATTTTCTGTTTGACTTTTCCTAGATGTCTTCAGATATTTTGTAAATATTTTTAAACAAATTATTTCAAGCTCAAAAAAATATAGTAGTCCAGGTACACATGGATGAAGACTGACTGGAATATGGACATGTTTTTAAAACAGATTGTGACAATCATGTATGTGTGTGCATGTGTGCAATTTGGAGAAGGCATGAATTAAAGTGGAATAGATAAATGCAAGCAATGGGAAAAGGAAACAAAAGGTCTAGCATTTCCACCTAGACACAGAGAGATTTGATTCTTTTCTGAATGTGATTATTAGGCAACTTGATGCCTCTTACCCTCCCCAGGCATCTTATTTACTTTTTGTCATTTTAGAGTCCAGAGTTTGGGAAATGTCTTTCTGAGTAGCTTATATATAACTTGTTCTATTCAAAATGAGAAAAAAATGGATAAGGGTATTTAAGGTAAGAACTGTGGTACTTAATGCATCAGATGCAGCTTGGACATTTGGGTAATCAGTATTATTTGAGCAATCAGTAAGAAATTGGCATCTTAATTTTGGAGGGGCCAAGGTTTTAATCTGGAAATTTCCTTGCCTGAGGGTAAGTCTTGCTGTATGTATTTCAAAGCAGTGCCATTCTGGGTGAGTTTGTATACAGCACCATTTGGGAGTCATCTGTTAATTGTCTGTGTGCACTGAAATTAATTAGCATCCATACATGCACTTGAAGCTATTTTCACTCAAAGAACCCTAGACATCTTTATATTAGCTGAATGTTATGAAAATTTGCTCAAGTAACAGAAGTGGCTCTAATTCCCATCTTTACCTTGTTCAAGTGTAAATTCTTCAATTTATAATGTGCCCAGCTATTAACAAGCTGGGCTTGAGCAGCTCTCCAGTCCCTCCAGCTAAAGCTTCCCAGCTGTGTAAAGGGGGATAAAATTGATGGAGCCAGACAGTCAGCAGGACTGTGAGCACAGTGGTGAGGGAGGAGATCCAGCCTCCAAGGAATGCCTTTGTTGCATAGGCAGAGGGGCAGAGCAGCAGCAAGCAGCCTGTGTGCTTCACTGAGGGAAATGCTTCACTTCTGCTTTTGCAGTTGCTTGAGTCTCTGCATGTCTGTTCAGGAGGATAAAATGAGTTAGGCACCTGCATCACTTATTTAAAAGTTGTGCTGTAGTCCTTGAATTATGTAAGTCTGACTTGGAAACAGAACTTGCCTGTATCTTAGTATTGTGGTTTTGGTTTTTTCCCTTCCATCCTTATCTCCCTTCAGTGGGTTGTATCACCTGCAGACAAAATTAAGTACGATGAGATCTTTGTGAAAACTGACAAGGACATGGATGGATTTGTGTCAGGTGTGGAAGCCAGAGAACTATTCCTGAAAACAGGACTGCCTTCTGCTCTCCTTGCACATATCTGGTAGGTTCTTTTCCTGTGACAGCTGTGTAGTTTATGGCATTCTCACTTCTTGCTAGGCTGACGTTTTTGAAAGTGACATTTCTGTATATAATAGCATGGCCTTCGTATAATTAGTGATAACTTACTTGCTTCTACTCTGGACAGAAATGGGTGAAAATTAGGCTTATGCCTGAACACAGATTGTTACAAATACTGCACTTCAGCTATCCCTGTGTATTTAAGACATCACATCATCACAGGTATCTGATTACTGATCCTACCCATATACTGGGAAAGGGAATTGTTTCTATAAAATTGGTAGCATGCAAGATTTATGTCCCATCTCATTCTACACATCTTTCCTAACAGCTTTTCATTCATTTAGCATTATTCATTGCAGCAATGCCTTATTACACTCACAGCTTTTTTAATTTTCTTCCCCACTGTGAGTTGTTGCAGGACACTCTGATAGGAACAACCTCCCTCCCCCCAAGTTATGGTTAACACAAGTGCTGATTAGAAAATCAGGAAAATGTAAATAAACTTGTGTTGGTTCTGAAGGTGTTGCTATTGACCTACAGCCCTCATGGTACTTTTCACCAGAGCACAGCTGTGGGCCTTAACTTGCACAGTGAAAGTGTCTCTGTGTGTTTGAGTGATGTTTCCTATGTCTATGGTTTTGTTTTAGAAGATGAGAGACACCCTAGCAGTTTTCACATTTGTAGATGACAACACCTGCACTGAATAGGGCTGTACTTGGAGAAATGAGTATTTTTAAAATTTCGTGTGCATCTCTGTACAGGGCTCTCTGTGACACCAAGGACTGTGGGAAGCTTTCAAAGGAACAATTTGCTTTGGCTTTCTATTTAATTAATCAGAAGTTAACAAAGGGCATTGATCCACCTCAGGCTCTGACTCCAGAGATGATTCCACCTTCAGACAGGAGTGTCAGTTTACAGAAGGTAAGGATGGGTTTGGCATTTTTGATGTAAATCTCAACAAATTATGTTAATTTCAAAGGCTACACGAGAAGCAACCTCAAGTGCTGGCATACCTTAAATTTATCATAATATCAGGAAGAAAACAAATCTTAGGTGCAAAGAATTGACAAAAAACTCCATCCATATTTCAAAATGAAGCTGTCATTTATTACACCTGCCAACCAAGCAGAGAGATCTTATGTTGGGCAAGCATCATTTTCTCATTTGAAAGAATAATCCTTCTGTTGCCATTTTAAAGAAATTGGAGTTTCCATGTGAAGTGATATGCACAAGTTAAGTGCTTTTCTCCTAATGTGTTCAGGTATCTTTTTTACATCAATCTTTGTTAATAAGTTTGGAAGCAATGTGAACTAAAAGTTTAGAGTTGTATAAAGTTTTAAAAGTAAATGGTCCTCAATTTTATACCTCACAGATGGTTTAGGTATCTCCATAGTCTGTTGGTTGCCATCTATCTCAATCCAGCAGCAGGCTGTACCTCAGCAGTTCAATTTGTAGCTGTCAGAATGGTAGAGGTCATCACAAATTCTTATGTGTTTTACACATCATGAAGTCTGATGTGAGTTACCTTTTCTTGGTTGTGCAACACATTGACACAATTCTGCAACTTTGTTAAACAGAATGAAAAATTCACACCTGGAAAAATGAAACTCAAAATTTGGCACTACTTTTTTGAGTTTCTGTAACTGGTATTGAATTTGTTTTTACATTCTGTTTTTAAAAAGTAATTGCTTTATTTGCAACTCTACTAATCTTTTTTGTATGTTTGCTTTCCTTTCTATGTCTCTTTTCTAGTTTGGACTGTTTTTTCCATTCTGCACCACTCTGCTTTTCATCCTTATTATTCTGTCAGTTTGTTAACTCTGCTTTCTCAAGGTTAGAGAAACTTTGCTTTTCTAATATTTACTGTCTGTTGGTTTAATAATGAGCATCCTCCTAAGACTCACATAGTCATGAATTAGCTCAGAGCTTCTCTCAGGTGTCACAATCTCAAGTTCTGCTGATTTCCAGTCTTGTTCATCTGGAATAACCCCGAGGTTTTCCCTTGATCCCAGACCTCTGGGGCTGTTCCTGTTGGCTGCTTAAACTGAAAAGAGAAGATTCTGTGTCTTTCTGGTGAAATTGCAGGGGAAGTGGTGACAGAGTAGTAGTCCAATGTGGCATTTGGCAGTTGTCATTAGGATTAATACCCATGAGTTTACTGAAGATATCACAGAAAATTTAGTGGTTAGAAAGCATTAGATGAGTTCAGTATTGGTTACTGCTGTTTTGTGGATGTAAATTGATTTTACAAAACTCTCAGGCATCAGTGTGGTTTTTATTTCATTACTAACTTAAGTGATGGGTAAGAATGTTGTGTAAAAAGGTAAGTTAACTTTCAATTAGCTCTGTAAATCCTTAACAAGAGGTTTTTTTACTAATTTAAGCTGAACCTTCAGCTCATTTTGAGCTTTTTGAAAAGAGGTGCTGTATCAACAATATTAAATGATATTGAACAATATGATATGAAAGAACTTTTTTGTCCAAGATTATTGCTCAAGATTTGAACTCAAAGGATTGAATCAGTAGACAGAGATAGGCTTTTTGCTGATTTTCTTGTTATGGTGTGGCTTATACGGTAAAAAAAAAGTCCCCAAAACACTGTCTTGGGCTTCATCTTCTGAGTTGACAAAGGTGATAACAGAAATATCAGTATATGAAATGGTATTCCATTGTGGTTTAAAATTTGTTGCTGTGTTTACCTAGAACTGTTTGTAGCCACCACTTGCATGACAAGCCATAAAAATTAATCTTTTATGTAAGGTCCTTTCAAAGAATTCTGATGGGAATTTCCTCGTAGCATGACTTTGAGTAAAAAACTGGAAGTGCTGTTTTGCATGCATGTTGCAGTGGCAATGGCAGCCTATGGCTCTAACTTGTCCTTGTTACCACATATACTGAAGCTAAAGAATGTTGGCTTTTATGTTCCTGCCCCCCACCAGTTCTCCTGAACAACTGAAAAAAAGATTGAACTACATTTTCCTCAAGTTTGATGCTGGCATTAATGTGCAGAATTTCTTTAACTGGTGAAAGAAGGAAGCCTGGAAATAAATTTTCTTGCAGCTAATATTTCCATGTGTTCCTTTTATTCTTGTCCTAGGAGAAGTAGAAACTCCTATTGGAATGCCATGATCAACTCTGCAAAACTCCTGTGTAATTCCTGTAGAACAGGATTGAACATCATAGCTAGTTTACCCATTTGAGAAGCTGTACACTAACCACTTTAGGAATAGCTGTATGGTTGGTTTTTTGGTTGTTTTTGTTTTAATTCCCAGTTCATACCATTTTTGCTAGTAAAATATGCATGAGCAGTCTGCAGCTCTGCTGAATAATACTCTTAGGCACTGTGTGCTTACAGTTTAGGTGTCCATAGATATTTTTTTTCCTTCCTCAGAGTATCAGTTTGAGTAGGCACATAGTTAATATTAAGCATTTTGATTTATCTGTGGAGAAACTTCAGCATTTAAAATCTTCTGCATTATATTGGGGGTATCATTTGCCTTTTAAAATTATATATATATACTTGTCCTTGGAATATTGTGTTTATCCTGGATGACTTTATTCAAGACTTGAAGGAACTGATGTATTTATAGGAGGTAACTACAGTGGCTGTTGCTTTCTAAGTGTGTTCATGTTGTGACAAAGCACAGAAGAATAATTGCGGCATTTGTAATTTCTGTCTTCAGCATTTGTTCTCTATCCATTTATGTGTACTTCTTTTGAAACAAATAATTTCTATTACAGTCATTGTCTTATAAAGACACTGAGTAAATGGAAACTCATGGGTGTCAGTCACTCCCTGTGACTTTGTATTATCAAAATTTCTTTGAGTCCTCTGGAGGTTGTTGTTAAACAAACTTACTGTCCCTTAAAGCCTTGCAAATCAGTGTCTGTGCTCTGCAACATGAGGATCACCAAGGTGAAGAAATACAAAAGTACTAAGTAAACCTCTCTCAAGTGAATGCTAGGAAACCACCTAAATATTAGCTGTAAGATAAATCTTATTTTAGAACAAGATTCTGTGGTTTTTTTGTATGATTAAGTAGTCCTGTGCTTTTGTGGAAGATGTCTTCAAGGGTGTGCAGGAGACATTCTCTTTGAACTGAGCTGTCTCCAAGCTTTGGCTGTATGTTGTGTTCTGCTCATACAGCATCTGTACTCTTTTGGGGTTTCTAAGATTGAAGGTTTGAAATACAATGCTACCAGTAGTTGTTGAAAGAGGACAGTTCATGTTGCCACAAAAAGTAAAGTGAATCTAGTAGTTGAATAGCATAAGCTCTAGACTAACAATGTTTATTTTTAATCTTTCAGAGTACTCAAGGACCGAATTCTGTAGCAGATTTTTCTGCAATTAAAGAACTTGATTCATTAAACAATGAAATTGTGGACCTGCAGAGGTATGTAAGGGAGGAATAGCTTGAACTGCATGGGATTCAGGTGTGCTATTTACTGTTTTTTAAAAAAACAATCCAGTGCATCAGAGAAAAGCGGGTGGTAATACCCAGCTTTGCTAAGTAAAGGGTCAGCATGTCTGTAGTACTGTGTGACACTGCTGCTCTCTGTTCACTCACATGAGTGCACCCAGTGACAGCAGGACTGTGAAGGGTCTGTCCCTCGTGCCTTCAGGGTGTGTTTCAGGGAGCTGAGTATCTCAGCAGCCTGACATGGAAATATTCTCCATTTGTTCATCTTTATTGGCAGATGTGAATAAAATGAATCTTTAGGATGCTGGAACCATACATAAGTGGTGTTAGTTGTCTTTGATTTGTAGAGGTCATTCCAATAACTTGGTTTTGGTGGCAGTAGGGAAGTGAGATGGAAAAGATCATTAAGTATGCAGGATAGGGAGTGGGAAGATGACTGTGCATGGACCTCTGGTAGGATTTGGATGAGGGTAAAGATGGGGATGCTTCTCTTGTGTAATACAATAAACTGCTGGACTGAGAAAAATTGTTTTGATGTATGCAGACTCTTGGATTCCATTAATTATTTCTAAGGTGATTAAGATGACTTCAAGTGACTAAGAAAATAAAATTAATATATTTTCTGTAGTCTTGGTCATGCTCTTGAGACAGCAAGTATTTTTCTTCAGTGTTTTTCTTGTTACTGTTATAAATCTACTGAAAATTCTATTAAGAACACTAAATTTTCCTATTTTTTAAGTGCAGGTGCTTTGTCATTATGAAATCTGCCTCTCTAATTCATGTCACTTGTGGGAATGATTTAACTTGGCAGTGTGTCAGAGCACAGTCTGTTTCCTAAATGCATAAATATTTTTTCACTTCACTTGCTTATTCTGTCTTATTACTCCCACTGCCTCCTTGCTTCTCCCTGCTCTGCCTCCACTATTCTTCTGGTTATATTAATTCCAGTTTTGGACACTCACATTTATTAACCTGAAATAGGATTTGCAGCTGTGTATATTTACTGTTGGTATCTTAAAGGGAAATAAATTGTTGGCTGGCATAAATTTTTAGATGAAGTTGGTTTTCAGTAGGTGGGCTTGCAGCCTAACATGCAAGCCAGGCTGTTTATGAGTCTTGTTTTCTTTTCTTCCTGTGAGGTATGAAGGAACCATAGCCTTTAAAAAGTCACTACTTCAATTTCTTGAGGGCCAAATATATATTGTCAGTTATTTTAAATTGAATGATACTAGATTGTTGAAGATAGGGTGGGGGCAACTCTTAGTGTGTATTTGTTTTTAGAAAGGGGAAATCTACTTTGGTATGTTTTAGAGTTTCAGAATAGAATGGGATTAACAATGTGCTAAATGTAGGAAACTTGTCTTTGGTGAATCCACATTTCTGTTGCAACTGGTGAAGTACATTTTCAGACTTGATGGGTGTCATACAAAACATAATTTAAACTGAAGTTATTTTTGTTCATTATTAAACAAGATAGATTGTTCAGCTGTCGGACTCAATATATAAGAGTTCTAGTCTCTGATTCCATTGAGAAGTGTCCAAGAGCTGCATTTTTGAGACCAGTAATAGAACTTCAATCCATTTTTGAAGTGCACTTAAAAAAAAAAAGGCAGGAGAGGAAATTACCAAAAAAATGAAGGATGACAGTGTATGGAAAACAGCTTTTGGAGAGACTGAGCAGAGAATACAGAGGTAATGTCTTTGTGGCTCAGCAGTTTGTGGGAAAGAGGTCTGATGGCCAGTAGCTTTGTTTGTTAATCTTAATTTGATAAATACAGTGTTAAGAAGGTGGAGGTTGAGGATCAGATGAAGAATAAAATGGAACACTTACTAGGGAGGATAATACCCCTCTGGTGGAGGGAATGATTTGCCTTGGGACATTGTGGAACCTGCATCATTTTGAGCCTGTGGGCACTGTTGTCTCTAAATTGTTTCAGTTGCACTATATTTTTAGAAAGCTATTTGATGCTTTTCTTGGTCAGCATGGTGGCAGACTGTACCAGATGATTTTTTTGAGCCATAAAACCTTTTTCTTCCCCAACAAATCCAGCTTTGCTTTCTTGCTTTCAAAGTTAGTGACAGCCCACAAATTCACAAATTTCTTCAAGCTTTACTAACACTACATTCTTCTCTAAGCATGGGGAGTAGTTGAGCTTAACTTGGGATACCTCACCAGACATGTCATCCTTCATTGCTGGATAGCAATATTAAAACCATCTTGAGTTATAAATGAGGTTAAAAGGACCATGAAGCTGGTGAGTTGGTCTCTCAATAGCAATGAAAGAGCAAAACATCCACCAGAAAAACAGGACAATCTCTCTCTGCCATACACTTGCATCAAACCTTTGTTTTAAATTTCAGAGATCTACATCACTTTCACAAAGCTAATAACTTTAATGTAGGATAGATCACTTCTTTTCAACCTCTGATTATGAGTAACTGAGCTGTTGCAGCAGAAAAAGTTATGAGTAACAAATGTTAGAAGAAACAAGGCAAACCCTTGGCATGGCTTCTAGTATTGCCAAACTGAAGTGCTACCACATTAGGAATTCCCAAAACTACAGATGTATGTGAAAATAAGAAATATTGGGCAACTGTGAGTGTAGATAATGCTACCAGCTCTGTGAGTAGTCATCATCTTATTATGGAAAAGAACTATGATATTTTGCTTTTGTATCTAAGGTGATTCAGCCTGGCCAAGTTTGAAGGTTTGGCTTGAACGCCTCTGCTGACACAGGGACTTTGCAATTCTCAGCTATGACAGATATTTACAGTGTGCTGGCTTCTATTTATAAATGAATCCATTCACAAATTAGTATTAAATTTAGGGATTTAATAAATCATGAAGCATCAGTATGGGAGAAACCATCTATTAGTCATTGCTTTTAGTTTATTTGATACGAGTTTCTCCCAATCTGACTACTATTAAAATGCATAGGGAAATTGTACTGCTTTCAAAAATGTACTTGAATTGGTTACAAGTGTCCTTTGTTGGCAAGACCACAGTTCTTTTTGGGTTGTTTTTTTGGATGTAGTAAGGGACTTTATGATCCAGGAAATCTGTCATATCCAATTAATCAATTTTGTTACTTGCTTTTGGTTCTTTTGGCTGCTGAGCTTTCCTACAGGGACATAGCAGATAGTTTGTAAAAGAAACAGAGGCATTCAGAGGAATTAGTGAATTAAGTAGGTCTGTGTTGTCTTTTCTTTGAAACAAAGAGGCATTTCTGGGGGGAGGAGGGGATGTGTTAAATGCAGACTATATACTCTCAGCTTGTTTTCCTTTGCCTGAGACTACTGCCTAAGCTTTTCTTGTTCTGTCTGACAATACTTCTTTCACTTGATTCTTTCCAATTCATTGTTTGTGCTCTGACTTGGCTCATGGAAGTGCCAGTGGGTGGGTGTTATATCCTGTTGCTTATTCCAGATTGCAAGGATTGAGGTACCTGGTTTGTGTTGAAATACAAAGGAAGTGATCTGCATCTCTGACAGTCTTAGGCACATCAGTGACACTAATGTGGAAAGACTGTATATTAACCACATACCTGCTTGCAGTTCTATTTCTTGCTCACTTTTCCCACCCCAGCAGGAAAAATAACAAGTATTTGTTTTCCTAGTCTCTTTTATCATCAATCAGGAAGAATATATATGAATGTTGGCTGTGTTTGTTGAGTGTTTGAGGACTTGAAGGTATTTTTCAGCTTGATTTGTACTTAGATCTATAGAAGTACTTTATTGAGACCTTTGTTCATGGAAAGTTACGGAAGCCAAAGCAACAGAGCTTGTTTCAAGCCTGTGTTGCAATGCTTTAAATATCTAAGTACAACTATGCTACATATGCTTATTGAGCTAGAGGAGTGTGCTGTGGCCTTGTTTGAATAGGTAAAGATTTTCTTAGAATTTCCAGTTTCTGATGAATGGAGAGTGAGGAATTTTATGAAACTTGAAGGATCACACTAGACAGAATAAATAATCTTGATCTTCAAAGTTCCTGTTTCCACATCTTTCCTTTCCCTTCCATTTAAACTTCCCCTTTGGACATAATCAGGAAGTTGCTCTTTAATCAGATAATGAGAAAAATAATAGCAGAGTATAATCTATTGTCATTATTTATCAGATCAAATGTTCATTTAAGATTCTACATCTGGGTTCTTTTTATTTTCTATTGTGTGTGGTTTAACAGTAAACAAAACTTTCTCAGCTTGAGTAAAGAGAACTTAGAGTAGACCAGCTTTACTTCAATGCAGAAATGCTTTCTTCTGTTTATCAAAAAAGAGTAAATAAAGAAATAGTTTTAGACTGATTAACAATCTGCTGCTATTAAAAGATGAAGTTTCTTGTTTCAGTTTATACCAGTAATACGATCTAAATGTTTTTCACTATGGAATTTAATTTAGAAATGTTAGGTTTATTGTTCAAATTCTAACTTCAATGTGTGTGTTGGTTTATTAACAGGGTCCTTGTGAAAGTAAATATCTACAGAAGATTGTGTAAAAACTGTAACACTTAATGTTTTTTTGCCTCTGAAAAGAGAAAGATTCCATATGCTGTCTAGAGAGAAATACTCATTATTTTTTTATAACAGTAACACTTCTGAGTTGTATGGGTTTTTTTCCTTTTCTTAAAGCTATTGTTATGTCTGACTGATGAGAATTTATTGATGATAATTCCCCTGTCATCAGCAGTCACTTAAACATGAATAAATGTCTGTAGAGGCAGGCTTGATATGACACAGCAAATCACTCCGTGTGGAGTGTCTGAGCAGATCATGATTCCAGCAAGCCAAGCCAGCCTTCCTGCTCCTGCCTGAGCTTCCCAAGAGACAGATCCAAAATCTGACAGGCAAAGGGCATTCATGGGCTCTGGGGGCCTGTGGGAGTGTTCCCTGGCTGCTGTGAGCACAGGCATCTGTGTGTTTGCAGGGGTTAATAGATGGAATCTGATGCAATCCCTCCCACTTTTCCTAGCAGTTTTCATTAGACAAGTGCTCCATAGCAACAGTGAGATCACTGGAGACAGTATTTCATTGATTTCTGCCTCCCACCCCCTTCCATTTTTGAGCCATTCTTATCACTGGAGTGCAGTTGGTGGAAAGACAGGGGGGGTTTATGCAGAACTTATCTGGGCTTCTGTCTTGTAAATAATTCGGAGAACAGAAATCCCTCACATCTTTTGTGTTTCATGTTTCACTATGTATTTAAAGAGAGATACAGGCTTAGGGGGCTGGATAACTGTACCTGCTGTAGCTGATGTTCTTAAGTATTCTTGCATTGTTTGCTGGTCTTCCAGGGAAAAGAATAATGTAGAGCAAGACTTGAAGGAGAAAGAAGATGCCATCAAGCAGAGGACAAGTGAGGTCCAGGTAAATAAATCATCAAATTATTGTTCAGATGTCTGATATTGCACCGTGTGCTGTTTTAGTGACAGTGGGATTGGCAAGTCTTTAGATCATGTCACTTATCCAGTAAAAATAAAAAAATTAGTGGCTAAGAAAAAGAATGTACTTTGAAGTGTATTTTCTATATAATTTTGGGTTTGTGTAGGTGTGTATAATTATATAAATGTGTAGGCTGATATAGAATACATAGCATGCATGGAGTTTTAAATGAAAAATATTACAAAAGAATAGATTTTTCTTTCTTTGCTTTTTTTTTTTTTTAACAAGACTATCTACTCTGTAATTAAAACTAAAGAGGACACTGTAGCACTGTAAATTAATTAATAAACTTAAGTGGCTGAATTAAAAGAGCTTGTGTATAGGACTGCTTCTTAAGAGGTGCAATAATTACCAGCTTGGGAGAAACGTTGCCTCAAGTTAATTTTGCCTAATAGAAGTGAATTTTAAAAAGAATCTGTTGGTTTTTATTTGAAAGGATGATACTGAATTCCTTGAATATCTGACAATTTAAATTTGCAAGTGTTTTGCAGACGTTAAAAATTATGCAGTCAGCATCAGTATTTAGAGTGCTGACAGACTAGCCAAGCTCTGAATTAAATACTGCAAAGCAGTATTTCAATTAAATTTTCAGTTGCTGTTTAAAAAAAATATCTTCAGTGTGATATCTGACCACTTATATTAATTTATAAATGTACTTTAAGAATCTATCATTATCCATAATCTTTACTTAAGAGCAAATAATGCAAGATTTCAGCATTTTGATTGCAGTTGGGTTGAAAAAGAGCTAATGTGTCACAAGAGCTGTGAATTTTGTGCAGGATTATTTAATATCCTTGGAGCCTGGATGATAATTAATAGTGTGACCTTTGAGGAGATAATCAGATGCTGGCCTGTTGGTCATGCTGGCAGCAGCTCCAGCAGCTGCAGGAATGCGTGTGGAAGTTGCCCATGCCTGTGCTCCACAGCCATTCCCCTCCCCACCCTGCAGATTCCCTTTCCCACTCTTCACAGAATTCTCAGGGGTATTCCTGCCTTTGCATACAAAGATTATTTTGTTGTTGTCTTCTGGAATCTGTGTTTGCTCATGTGAGGGTTATGTTCTCTGATGCCTTTGCACAAAAGGTTTGTAAGCTTGATGAAAGCCTTACCTTGAATGTTAAAGTGTCATCCTGTTTGATGGTCAGTAGCATCACAGAATCCCCTGAGTCTCTGTATCCTAGGCAGGGGTGTTGGGGCAGCTCTCTCAGCTCTCCTGCCTGTTAGTGGCCATACAAACTGTTTGTTAAACATAGTTACAGAATTCTGTCAGTCTGCAGAGAAGGAACAATGTATTATTGGCTTGTCAGAAAAAGGAGAAACCTCCAGGATCAAACAAATGGCTGCAGCATTTGTTTGATCTGGTGTCCCTTTACCTTTTCATATTTCTGACTGGTTGAGGACCTGCACGTTTCAACAAACTTTCTAGAACTTCAGAGAATAATGTGGCAGACTAAGGATATCTTTGCTTCATGTTTTTTTCTTCTGGTTTTATTCTAATGAGGACATTTCTAAAGATAGTCTACAAAACGAATTTGCTCTAACCTGCCTCCTTTCTTCAAGCTAGGTTTGTAGCATGACACTTCAGGGTTTCTGATATCAGAGACTTATTTGTATTCTCAAATATAGCCATGGTCAGTGATCAATCAAACTGATTTGTATAGGAGAGGGGAAAGAATGACAGTTTCTTCTTCTATAAAATAATTTCAATATTATGTAAATAGGTACTAAAAAGCAAAGGCAGAAGAAGAGTTGTAAGGAAGATCTAGCATATTGATGGGGTTTAATGAGCTTGTTAAAATATTAGCTCTTTAGTAGCAGAGACTGAGGGATGTTTCCTCAAAGTTAAGTGCTCTGAGTATCCCTCAGAATTGGATTTTCTTTTTCTCTATTTCAGTGTACCAATGCCATTAGAAAGTCAGTGAAGTTTTACTTTTCTGTCCTCTTGCAGGTTTAACATTTTCTAGCACATGAATTGTCTTGGGAAGGACAGACTGGCAAGCTGTTAAATCTATTGTCCATGGAAATACGGATTCCTAAGCTTTCCTTATCCTAGACTAGATTGGCACAGAGTTACAATGATCATAAATCTAATTAAAGGATTACTATTACCATCAGAATTGCCAGTTTGTAACACCTCAAATATCTTAGTGGTTTTCATTTAGATCTCATTCAGTGGTTGAACATTAAGGTGCTGCTTCTATGCTGAAGGAGGTTCTTTGAAATTGAACCTTAATTGGAGCCTGCTTTACTTCATGAAGAGGCATCTTTGAGTATTATTGCCAGTTTTGTGTGTTGTATCTACTCCAGCCTTTAATTCTGGAAGGGTTAGATGCATATGTGAACAAAAATCCACAGATTTTGGGTTTGGTTGGATTTTTTTCCTTTTCTCTTCTGGCAGCCATCAGGCTTAGTTTTGTCTCTTCAGTGCTTCTCTACTGCTGTGCCTAGAACAGGCAGAAGTGGAGGTGGCCTATATTTAGCTTATGTGGATCTGAATTCTTGCTGCTTTTAGGAAAAGGAGGCTGAAGGCTCTTTAAACTGTTACTTTTTTTCCTCCACTGCTTGTGCTAAGTGTCAGCTGATCCTTGCTTTTCAAAGCCATGTGAAAATGAATGGATCAAGAGTGTCCCAATTATCCAAGTCAGTAGCTGCTCTAAGAGCTTTTTGTGTACATGCTGGTTTTTCTCTCTTGGGTTAGAAATAACCAGTATTTTTCCTAATCTAACTGGTGTGTACTGACATTCTTCACTAAAATTCAAATTTCAGGAGGTTTTCGTGGAGGGCTTTTTGTGTTTTGGCTTGGGAAATTTTCTTGTGGTTTGTGGTTGATTTTTAACATAAGAGCATCTGTGATGTATCTTTGGGTAGCCCTCCAGTTGTCTTGAGGTTACCTAATTCCCCAGCATCTGGCTGCTGCACCATATGCCTTTCTATTCCTATCTGGCTTTTTGTCCTCGTTATGTGGAGGTGTTAGCACACAACACATGGGTAAACTGTCTCACTCACCAAAAAGAACCCAAACAAAACACTCCTAGAAAAGGAGAGCAGGATTGTAGCTTAGAGCAGCAGCAGCACACAATGTATGATCTAATCAGAATTTTATGTCTGCTTGTTTTCTTATCCTCCTTAATTTTTTTTGCTCTCTTCATTTTTTACTGTTGTTGATGATTGTTCCTGAAATTGCTGTATTTTCTCAGAAAGGCTGCAATCTTCTCTTTTCATCTAATATTTTTCCTTTTGTATTAATCCTTTTTGATCTCCCTGTATTATCTCTCCCTCTTGACTTTGATGATGCTTTCTTCTTCCTAATTTCTTTCCTTGACATGTTTTTCAGTGTTAACTCTGCAGCTTGTTGAAATATAACCATTCCTATTGCTCAGAAATGAACTAATTATTTTATGATGCTACTTAATGTACTTAAAACACAAGACACATACTTGCTATTCTTTAATACATCAAAAGATTCCAAATTGTTGCATATGAAATGTGCATTTCTTACCTGTACTGGTAAAAGAAATAAGATTTTGGCTGATTCTTGCAAAATTTGGGGCAGGAGTGCCCTTGGAGACAGTGCATTTGGGTTAATGGCCTTTCACCATACTCTAAAAAACAGTTTCTATTTTTGGCCATTGAAAGGGAAAGGAAGAGAATAGAATAGAAAATAATTTCTATTATCAAAAAATCCCAGAATAGTTTGGGTTGGAAGGGGCCTCAAATCCCCCCTCATTCCATCCCCCTTCCACTGTCCCAGGTTGCTTCAAGCCCCATCCAACCTGGCCTTGGACTTTTCCAGAGATGAGACAGCTGTGTGCTGGTGTATGATCTCAGTACTTCAGTGAGATTTGTTTTACTGAAGAAAACGAGGGCAAACAACCTGATTATTGTTGTGTCATTGAATTAGAATCTGAGAGTACTTGCTTGTCTGGTATCTATGCAGGCTTCTGGAAGATAATTTGTTGATACTTTGAAATCTGGGTTAACACTGCAGTTTGTACTGTGGAATTTACTGGGGAGAGAGAGAACAAATGTCAAGCTGATGTGTTTTATTTCAGGATCTCCAGGATGAAGTCAAGCGGGAGAGCAGTAATCTGCAAAAGCTGCAAGCTCAGAAACAGGAGGCACAGGAAACCCTTAATGATCTTGATGAGCAGAAGGCCAAGTTGGAAGAACAACTTAATGACATCAGGCAGAAGTGTGCAGAGGAGGCCCATTTGGTAAGGTCTGGTGTCCAATGCCCTTGGGAAGTCTAAATGCCTTGTCTTGAAGAACTCAGCCTTGCAGAGTTACAGTTGTTGGGGCAGGAGAAAAGGCTTTAGTGAATAAACTGCCTGAGTGTCAAGGTTTTGTGACCGACAGAGCATAGGAAATACATCACTCACTTCAGTGTTCCTAGTTCAGTATCAGTGTGTCAAGAAACATACTGAGACACCCTTGCACACAAATAAGGTTTGAAGCAAACAGCAAAATTGTGATACAATATAAATGTGGTTAGAACCACTAGTTACTGGGACTGACTTTTTAGTGGTAAAAAAATATCCTATGTAATTTTTTTCTAACATAAAACTATTGTATTTCTTTAAGGTTTGAAATTATCTCTTCAATACTGGAAATATCTGTATTGGTCAGAAGAATAGCTAAAATACTCTGTTCTTATTGAGACCAATAGAGAATTAACTGTTCATTTTGGTATGATCTATAATCTCTGCAATAGCTATGAGATTTTTTTACTTTTTTTGGTCAGAAATAATAGATTTTGGATGTGTTTGGAAATGTTGTTTGGGTTTCTGGGTGTGGGTTTTGGATGGTTTTTTTGACTTGAAATCCTGTTCATACTTTAGATTGCCATGCTGAAGGCTGAAATAACAAGCCAGGAATCAAAGATTTCAGCGTATGAAGATGAACTGACCAAAGCCCAAGAGGAGCTGAGTCGCCTGCAGCAAGAAACTGCAGAGCTGGAGCATTGCATAGAGTCTGGGAAAGCACAGCTGGGACCTCTTCAGCAACATCTGCAGGATTCACAACAGGAAATCAATTCAGTAAGGCAGTGTGAAGGACCCACCCCCAAAGAATATTTTAAGCTGGCAATCTTTAGTGTGGTTTGCCTTTAGGGGAAGGCATTGTTTCCTTTTTCCTTCACTCTTTGCTCATGTCTTTAGTTACTTACACATGTGTTCTGTACTAGTCCTTATGATTTTTAGAGGCTGACTTAAGTCACTCAAGATACTTCATGGTCTTTCTCCAAGTTTATTAATTAAAGGGATTAATTTATTATACTCTAGAAATAATTTGTCATAATATAATGAATGAAAAATGGATAATGCAGACTTAAAATTCTCTGTGTCCAGTAGTCATTTAAGTTTTAATCCTCCATGGCCTGGGGCATGCTCTTACTATTCTTCAATTGATGTGAAGTCAGTATAAAATTACTGATAGCATTTACTTAGTGCATTGGTGAAGGGGAAAGTGAGGTGGATGGAAGAAGAAATTGAGTTGAGATTAGGCACTGAGAGGCAGAGAGCCCTGTGCTTTGAAGTGGCTGCTGTTGCATGAACAAGTTTCTCTGTAATCAGTGATTTGTTATTACTTCTGTGATGCATGAGCTTGCAAACCTTTCCTCATGGTTCTCCTTCCCTGTTGCCAGCTGTGTGATTTATTAGCCACTCACACTGATATCAAGTTGAAAACAAAAGGCAAAGCCTACCTTTGAACCCTAGAAATGGCTGACTTCAGGGTTGGTCATTTCACACAATTCACATCTGTAACTTGCTAACTAGTCTTATAACATTCAAAATTTTAAAATATGGCTTTTAGTTTTGAAACTGAGAAGTAAACAAATGAATTTTTTCACCATTTAATCACAGGTAGAGAGAAGGTTATACCACTTCAGTGTTTTTATATGGCAAGAAGTGCTTGCCATGAACAGATTTGAGACTGATAATATAAGTGGTTATGCTTGATTGTACTACAGAAACTTTTTAAAATTAGGTTTTATTGCTCTTGACTCCTATATAAGGAACAGTAGGTGCTTTGGTGCTTTAAGCAAGATTATCTAATGGCTGGTCTGGGGTCAGTTAACTTGAAAGATACCTGGTGGCATCTTTGCTGACACCCTAACTCTATTAGGTGACTGACCTAGCAGAGTTCAGCAGGATTTAGGCAGCTGAATATTTGGACTAGGTTTATTCTCTTGCATAATTTGCCAGATCCAGTAATTCCTTCATAACTGGCAGATTGGTTATAAAAGTTTGTTGTAAGGCACTGCATTAAGCATATTGCTGAAATAATAACATATGAATATAAGTGTCTATTAGGAAGATAAACTTGGCTTTTGTAGACTTCAGAAGTCATGTGGGAGATGGTAATGAAATTATAATGTTCCTTCTTGGAATATGGGAATTCTGATAAAACAGCCTTTTTAATTTTGAGTTTAAGGAAATTGCAAATATATAATCTAGGGGAAAAAACCAGAACCACACACAAAACAAAAATAAGAAAAAAAATAACCTAACCAAAACTCTCCAGCAAAACTAAACAAATAAAAAAACCCTGAAACCTTCACATCTTTTCTGATGAGTTTGAATAGCTACAAATCTTGGTGTTGCCAGTGACACAGCCTTCCTCCTTGGCAAAAGGTGTGTCTTTCAACCAGTCTGAACTTCTGGTAAATAAGATTTCTGCTTATCTCTCAAATTTCACCCTTTGATTGACAGAACAGGTTTTTATTATATTTATAATATTTTGTTACATTTGCTTTTGAAAATAAGATTTTCAGATATATATCACCCACCTTATATTTAGGAGGGGGTGGCCATTTACTGGCCACTCTGATGCTAATACATTTATTTCTGTTTACAGGTTCAGACAAAGCTCCTTGAGCTGAAGGAACTGGAAAATAACCAATTTAGTTGGCACTCTCAGCCCCATAGTACACTTGTTAATGGAACTGTGGATCATTCTAGTCTTAGCAACAGCAGCAGTGAGACTGCAAACCTTAATGAGAATGCTGAGAAGGAAAGTATAGCAGAAGAGGAGCAAACAAACAGTGTGTCTCCAGTGAGTAGTGTTTTGCCTGCTTGATCACGATGCATTGCAGCTGTGAACTTGGAATAAGTTAAGAATCTACCAAGATTGATTATGTTTTTGAATACTTGCACAACTGATATTTCAGGGTGTTTTTCTGAGGGACTGTATTTCCACATATCTGAAAGTTTATAAGCAGAAAAGGAGGTAATTGTAGCTTGCCTGGAAATTAGCATAGTGGGGTTTTTTTTCTGTATTTATTTCTAAAGCAAAATATCTTAAATTGAATAGCAGAATTACCATTAAAGGAGAGCAGCTGTCTCATTTGGTGCAACGAGAGCAGAATAAGGAAAAGTACAGAAATTCTAAAACTGTCTTTCTTTAAATGTTCCTCCTTATGTCTCAGTGGATTCATGATGGATTTATTTTTTAAAACTTTTACAGGGTTTATGGAGCACTAAAGTATTTGCTATAATAAGTATGAATCTCTTGAAGTACACTTTAGTATATTCTGTGATTCTGTTTAAGACTTAAAATTTTATTGTGCAGTCCTGTATTTACTTATTTATGGTGAATTGCTTTTATCCTTGTACAGGTAAGGAATAGTCCTGAAACAGCAGTCTCTGTTGGAGAAGAGAAAGAGACCCCAGCTGCAACTGTTACCAAAAAAGTGAGTTTGTTCAGGTCTAGGGGAGGAAAAAGTAGGTTAAAAAAATCCTGGTTAAATTGTTTCAAGCTTGCATGATGATCATACAACAATAGATGAATAATTGTCACTTCTTACTGGTTTTATTTAGTGTGATGTCTTGAAAACATTTCATCTCATGTAACAGGCAGGTTGTTGAAAAATATTTTGGAGCTCCATTGATGAATTATATAGAATTCCAGCTGTCTCTTTGCTTTAAGCTTTAAGAAACCACTGAATGGTAACAGGAGATGACATTAGTGTTTTCCATCCTTGTAAGTCTTAAAAGTTTAATATGTTTCTCTCTTTCTGCATTGCTCAGGAAGATCCATTTGATGCTGAATCTCACCCGTTGCCTGATCTGGTTTCTGAAGCCAGCTTAGAGTTCTTCCAGTCTGACCCTTTTGTTGGCAGTAAGTAAACATTTCTCTCTAAGTGCAGATTTGCAGAAACAGGTCTTGTGTGAATTGTGTGAATACATCAGGCTCATCTTCACCTTGAGACTGCTCTTTATAGAATAAATCTGAAGGTGTGTGAGTGACAGAAGAGTGGAGCTAATAGTGTTACAGAAATAGAAGTGATAGAAATGAAAGTTCCAGGGTGTTTCTCCTTCCTTGCTCTGGACTTCCTAAATAGATCTGAAAATTGCTCCTTTTCCCTCACTGCTCTTCCTGAGGGTTTCTCTTCCCCATTCCCTCCCTGCCTCTGCCCTGGTGGCATTTTGGCTGTAAAGGTGTGGGCAGGTTTGTGGTAGGTGTGGTGTCACTAATCTGATTGACAGCCCCAATCCACAAACAGGTCAGCAGAGGCTTCCCTGGGCTGTGCTGTGGGGAGGGTGTGGGTGGTTCAGAATGAATGGCTGTGGCCTACTTCTGGTGAGTTTGGCTCTCAGAACAAGGTAATGTGGAACTGCACCATCTGTTCATCTTGTGGAAGTGCTGGGCTTTATTTTAAGAACTTGCCATTGACGAATGATGTTGCTCTGCTCTTATTTTTTTATGGAAGGAATGATCTGCCTGTGTGGAGCCAATTGAGGAAGGGGAGTTTATTTGAATTAACTGCAGCAGATGTTTTCAGCCACATTAATATGATTTTACACACTTTCAGATCAACATGGTCTGATCAATTTAGCTTGTATTGCTTCGAAAGGAAAATAAGCTAATTTGTTTCAGATCACTTGGCTTCTGAAAGAATGTCAGTGCAGATTGAATATTTTTAATTAATAAATTAAACTAATTTAAAACAGCTTGTATGCTTCTGTTTTGATACTACTTGATTTTTGTTTATATTGAAGTGGTCTTACAGCACATGACAAGGCCTTTCTTTCAGCAAAGGTCTGTCTGTTAAGAACCAAACTTTTGGGCTGTGAGCACTCAGTATATGCAGGGGTACCCATATACCCACAACCACTAGACAGGGTATCTGTCTCTCAGATGTACATGAGAAAGTAGAAATGAGTTGGGATCATGCATCCAGTACTGAAGTGAGCACTTGGGAGCTACCATCCACAGTGTCTGTGACAATTAAACAAAATTGGGACCCATCTCAGTGGCTGGCCTGGATTACTGCAGTGGTAATACTGCATTATGTGGGTGTTTGTGTTCAACACGCAACAGAAATGCAGCTTGGACTTGGCTGCTGTTCTGTGTGTTTCGTGATGGTAATGAGGTGTTTAATGAATATTTGCTTTTCTTTTGAACAGATGATCCCTTCAAAGATGACCCTTTTGGAAAAATTGGTAAGTAACTTTATAACTGATAATGCATTTGTTTTTCTAAATGGTTCTTGCTAGTGGGGAAAATTGTCACCACTTTCAGAGGAAAAAAGTATGTGGAAATGCCACAAAAAGTCATGATAGGATATATGTGACATTAGCACCTGGCCACTTGTGTTGAAGCTTTTCAGAGAAGCCCATTGCCAATGAATTTTGCTCTCATTGAAAGTTCCTTAGATGGGATTTAAGTATGTGAAGGTGATGAACAGAAAATCCCAAACACTTTCTGCCTGTTTTCTTTGCAAAGTGATAGGACTCTGTTCTTTAAAAGGCTCCTAACATACCAGCTTCCTTTAGAATCAGGTATTGAAAAGGTGGGAAGTGTCTATTTAGTTTGACTGTATAGGCAATGCCATTGCATTGTTTGCTTGGTCCTGAGTGGAGTTACTAGTGGCAAAAAAACCAAATAGCCAATGGGAAAGCAATGGTAAAATAGGGTTGAGTACCAAGTGCCAAATAAGAACATTAATTGGATTTGGGGAGTGCAGGAGAGGAGAGCAGGAGAGTTCTTAGAAACATTAGGTTCTGTAAAATGCTTCATTTTAGGGACTTGATTAAAGAACCTATATGCTGAGATGATTCTGGAACTGCTGTTTTCATGATGTGCAGAAAACTTTGGCTTGTCTGATATTTTGAATCATACAATACAAATTATTCACAGGAGAATTTCATACTTCAAAGGTCCTTGGTCTTAAATTTGTCATTTTGTAGCAGTATGAAAAAGCAATACATTGTTTAACTTTTAGGATATCTGCTAAGTAAAGCAAGTAGAAATACTAGAGAGATGTTTACTTTTTAGATCCTTTTGGTGGTGATCCCTTCAAAGGCTCAGACCCTTTTGCAGCTGACTCTTTCTTCAAACAATCCTCCACTGATCCTTTTGTGACTGCTGGCACTGATCCATTTAGTTCTGCAGACAACAGTAATAGTACCACAGTAAGTTTGTTGTCACACCTTTTACTGCTTTCTCTATGTGATTTGGACAAAATAACCTATTTTGTACATTTAGACATGCTTTTAAAAATTGATATTCAGAAATCATATAAAGGTTACCTCTGATCCCCCGGCTGTCTTGTCTTTTTATGTCCTATTTTCTAGAAATAGTCACAGATGAAATAGAACTAAAAATAAAAACATTTTAAAACTATTTCATTGGGGATCTTCCCTGCTCCACAACTAAGAGCATTTGACAGTAATGACTGTCATTATTTAACAATGACTTAAGTTTTAGAGCTCTCCAACAGTTCTATTCATTGGTGGAAAGTAATAAATGGAAAGAAACCCAGGATCAACCTCACTGGGTTGATCAGACACTTAATTTTTGCCTCCACATGCTATAGAATCAAGAACTATGTGCTGTATTTTGTCTGAAATCTGAAGTGGTGTATGGGGTTTCCCCTCAGAAAAATCAGATTGTTCTGTAGATAGGTGGATGTTTAGGTTTTGATGTGACTTGGCTTTTTTCAATAAGAATCACCAAAGGTCTCATAATGTGGTGATACCTTCTGAAAGTACCTCTTTCAAGTGTACTTCAGTCTGTTAGCTCACATCATAAATGAGCAGTTACTGAATAGTCTTGAACCGTTAATAAGGTAGAGTTGGACATAAAACTCTTTCTGGTCTAGACTAGAACTTGTTGAACATGTAATATCTAAAGCTTATAGACAATTTGAGCTACTGAAATTCTTCATGCCATTAACTTTGTCTCCATTCTTTTGCCATCTCCTTTCCTTTTCGGTGCTCTTTCTGTTCATGCCTCACTTCCAGCTTTGTGTGTGCATAAAACATGTGTAAGCATATATAAAACTCAGATACATGTGTATTAAGAATCAAGTCAAGTGGCTGTAGAGTGTGCCTGAGGTGCTCCCACAGCAGCCAAGAGTGAGAAATCATTGCACTGACAGTGGTGGTCCTGCCCTTCCCCATGGTGTGCACACTGCAGATCTCAAGGTTGTATTACACACCACAGCCTATACCCCCAGCCTTAAAAATTAGATTTCTACAATGTTTTACTTGGCACACTATCATTTTAAAAGTCTTGATGTTCTAATGTAACCAATAAGACCAATTTCTTGGCCTTATTACAGTCCAAAGGAAGGGGAAAAAAGAGAGGCAGAGCTGTGGTGTGGATTAGCAGTGGATTCTTGAGATCTGTACTTCAGAACTAAAGTTACACATTCATCCTAAATGCTTTACCACACATCTCTGGAGTGTTGAAATCTTCATGAAGATGGCTCTGGTTGTAGAAGTCTGAGACCAGAATGAGTGGTAGATATTCCTGGCTGTTGCATTAGCTGTTAACAAGTATGTTGCACATATTGTACCTTTTTCCATCCTTTTGAAGCATAGGGGAAGAGTTTCTATTAACAGACTTCTTTACTGATGCTGATAAAAGCTATTTCCAGAATGTGTTATCTTAAAACTTCTAAACTAAAATAAATGGTGACTGTGTTCTTAGATTGAAGAATCTTTTAAGCTGAAAAGCAAATTTCCCTCCAAAGGAATTTTTTATTTTAGACAGAGTTATCAAAGAAGAATGACCCTTTTGCTCCTGGTGGAACCACTGTTACTACATCAAATGATCTAGGTAAAAGTAGATATCAAGCTTTTTGGGGTTTATTTTTGCTTTTACTTGCTTTTGTTTCTAGAATTTTGTTTCTGAATTTGCAACAGAGCATTATAGGAATTTCCCATGTTTTATGAATTGTCATATAAAGTGTGACATAAGGGGCCTGTTTTCAGGGGGGAAATTTTTAAATCAAAATTGCCTCTAGTGTTTATCATTGAAGACCGATTCCACAAAAACTGTTCCTAAAGCTGGGACAGTATCCTGATCTAAGTGTTTGGTGTATTTGGATGGTTTGTACTGCTTCCCATTAGGGTTATTTTTAGAGATTTCATGTTACTTCCTAAGTAACATCAGGAGAGCTCTGCACCATGAAGGTAGATGTGGAATAGAGAAACTCCTCCATTGAGATTTTTAACTGCTTGAGTTTGTTCCTTCTGTGACCCTCTCTCACCTGAGGGCTAAAAATGTTTTAGGGAAGGCTCTTAATACCTATTTTCCTCAACTGCACTGATAAGTGATAATCCAAAACGGGAATCCATATGTAATTTTGTATTGTACACCTGTTAATTTAATTGTAGGAAAAATATGGTGTTTTTTAGAGATACAGAAGTGAATATGGCACTTCCTGCTCTACAGTACAGCAGCAGTTTCCACATATTTTAGGCACATGAGAATGAAAAGGTACTGTTGAATTAGACTGGGGGGATATGAGGTTCAGGTACTTGATTTCACAAGTGGGTCTGCAGTCAGAAAAGAGCTCTGGTTCATGTTCATATATATATATAAATAAATATATACATATATATGTCTATATATGTATATTTATGGGTGTATGCACACAAAAAAACACCTCTGTGTGTATACATACATGTATCTCAGTAGAACTTTTCCAGTAGTGTGATTATTGTTATTTGATACTTTCAGTGGAATTTAACTTTTTTTTTCATGTAGGAAAACATCCCAGTATTTCTTTTGAATTACTTCCTGTTCAGGAGGTTTGTTATTCTTAATTGGAAGTTGGCAGAGTTTTTGAGAAAGCTACTTCATAACTCGAACTGCTGACCTCATAAAATACTTCACTTGAATTAGTTTATGTTGCAAAATATGTAATAGTTGCTATTTAGTAATAATAGCAGTGGGCATTTTTTTTCTCAGTCTTTCATATTTAACTTTTAATCTTATTCTTTGCTTGATTTGTGTGTATTCAGCTACAGACCCCTTTGCCTCCCTGTTTGGAAGCGAATCCTTTGAAGGTGGCTTTGCTGACTTCAGCACACTGTCAAAGGTAATGTGAAGCTGCTGCTACTCACAGAAAATGCATGAAACTGCAGTGACAAGACAAAGCTTACTCAGTTGCATTACAGTTCTGCCACTACTAAACAATTATAATGGCTGACTTGCTTGAAATAGAGGTCTTGATAGGAAATTGTCCTGCAATTCTGTGAAGAATGCAGTGTAATCTTTTTGGCTTGATAAGTATTTTCTCTCTATTTCCAGTGATACTATAATTTATTTATTTAGTTTTAAATTTGCTAAGTTTAGCATCAAAAGTATTACTTTTGCATTTTTAACTGCATTCAACTTTATAGTGCTGTACATAGTAGCCATTCCTGATTTTGCTTTCTGTTCAGTCTTCTGGAGTACGTGGGATATGTGTAAAAAGAAACAAAAGTATTTTCTTTAGTCTTAGTCCAAACTTTCAGTTCTGGTTTAATACTGTATTATTGAAGAGAATGTCTGGTAGCACTGCACTGAAAATGTGTGTGTTGCTGTTTTCTTTGTTGAAGGCCAACAATGAGGATCCTTTTAGCTCTTCCACATCAGGCTCTGTCAGCAGTGTCACCATAACTAAAAACTTATTTGAAGAACCACCAGCTAAAAATGAGGATGTTCCTCCTGCACTGCCCCCTAAGACAGGAACTCCCACCAGGCCCTGCCCACCACCACCTGGTAAGATCTGACACTGAGATGTGGTAACAATCACCTGCTTCATGTTGGCAGAGAGACAGGAATTGTGAGGAGAGGGTAAAGGGTCTCAATTTAAAATTAATGAGCAAGATGTGGAACAAATCCGTTCCTGATCTGCTGGTCATTTCCTCAGAGTTAAGTTTTGCATGGTGTTTGGGATCAGAGTTCAAAGAGACAAAGGATGTAGAAAACAGTAAAAAAGACTTTTTACAAATGTATGCAAGAATACATCATAGCTGCAAATTAAATGGTTGCTAATGTGCTACACTGTGAATCTTGAATTAAATTATTATTAAAGTGAGAATTTAGTGTGCTTTATACATTGCAAACACAGATGGGTTTAATGCAAAATGTTTTTAAAAGGGTTAAAGAACTGGCTTAGATTTTCAGGTTAACTTTTTCCCAGAGGTTTGTAGAAGTAACAATAATAAACAAGTTCCCTGGGCTGTTCTCTCCTCAGTGGTAGAGGAGTTTCTGGGATGTTCCATGGCACAAACCACTCTGCTCTCCAGAAAAGGCCATGATTATCATGCATAACAACACCTTTTTGTGGTTGCAAGACCATGTTACAACAGATTGCTTACTCACTCTTAATTTGTTTTTGCAAACATAGGAAAATATATTTCTAGTATTCCTTTAAAAATTTCTGTCCTCTGTTTCATTGTCTTTAAAAACTCTACTGTGTCATTTGTTTCACTGTTACACTGCATGAATGAGTCTCAAGGTATTTTGAGAAACTGTGGCATGAAACTTAAATGTGTATTCATCTTTTCCTCTAAAGAAGGGGAACACAGTAGATACAGGAGTGCTCATACTGAAGTTTAAACTCAGCTGTTCAGTTTCTAATGTTGGTGTGAGATCTGGTTCATGATAATTCCTTGCAAGTAATCATTTCCATTGTAATTAACATTAAAGCAGCTGACATGGCAAGTGATGATAATTTGAATGTTTGATGTTAGTCCTTATTTAAACATAAAAAGGATTTCTGACTGACTGTATGGGAGTGGCTGTGACATGCAGTTTTGGAAGGCAAGTTTCTAGGGATGGAAAAAGACCATCCTTAGCAGCAGATGATTAGAAAAAAAAATAGGTGGTTTTGATAGGCACAGTTAAAAATGTGGTTATCTTGATAACTATTCCAAATTAATTATTTTCCTAATGGAAATAAAATTTGAGGTATTTAAATGTAATTATTTTTATGACTTCCTTGGTCTGATGTGAAACAATGGAATGCTTTTTCAAAGACATACCCAAAAATCTTTCTTGTAATTTCTTTTAATTCTTCTGTCTACTGGGAAGTGTGTAGAAGGGCTGTTGCCTCTGAATTCTGTTGCCTCTTTAGATACTGATAAACACCCCAATTTCTCAGTTTTGGAGAAGATTCGGTGATTGCGTATTTTATATTCTTACAATTTTTAACCCTTCCCATGCAGAAATAAAATTCCCTAGTTGTTATTTAGAGATACTTCTCCCACATTTTTCAAGAAACAGGCAGGCATTATTTGTAAATAACAGAACTGTAGAATCACAGAATGGTTGGGGTTAGAAGGGACCTTAAAGATTCAGTTCCAAACCCCTGCCACAGGCAGGGACACCTTTCACTGGAGCAGATTGCCCCATCCAACCTGGCCTTGAACACTTAGAGGGATGTGGCAGCACAATATCATCAGTGCCACATGGATAGAACATAATCCATGAGAGAACTGGAAGGGTTATCTGGGAAATGTCTAAATAAATTTTATGTTTCCCAAAGGATGTTCTCCAAATCTCTAAATCATTGACAGATGAGAATCTCTTTTGCTCTTATGAAGTAATTTCAGTAGTGATATGTTAAATAATCATCACCTTGCTCAATTCTGTAGTTTTAATCTGAAATTGAAACAGAGGAAAGTTTTAAAATACAACCACTGCAAGTGTGGAACCACTTGCAGAACCTGGTAGTAGAATTCAAGAAATGGCACTGAAACCTCATGTGTGAACAGTAACGTACAGAGGGAGTGGTGGGATGAAGTTCAGCTCAGCTTGAATTCTTGGAAGTATTTGGGTTAATGTCCTCCACGGTGTTGAGAGTTGACTGGGATTAAGCTGTAAAAAACCCCAAACAGAATAAGTGGGGGGTTGTCCCTGATTCTGTTCATTTCCAGATACTTAGGCAAGAATTAACAAAACAGCTCAGCCTGTGATTGCTTGTTGTCATATTCCTTGTTTTAAACTGCAGAAATTCCTGGCCTTAGCACAGGGAGAGGACATAGTGTTTTGAAAACTTATAAATGTAGTGTACTTCTGCTCTCTGAATAAAGTTGTGTTAACTTGATCCAAAGAAATAGTAGAAGAGCCCTGATAGAATGATCAAAGACAATTGACAGCCAGAAAACAATACTGTGCTGACAGAATAGGTGCTCAAAACTGTTAGAAATTCTCTTTCCAAAATAATTAATATACAGCTGTGTTCCTGACTCATTAACATACATGTGTTCTTTTTGACCTGCTTACCCTTTCAGAAAGTGTGGGCTGCACCCTCACTTTTTAAATTGGCAACCCTTCCTCTGAAACTACAGCTCCACTAGTTTGTGGGAAGATGTTGCATTCCAAGTAGCTTTTGAATGGGGTTTTTTACTAGTTTTGGCATGTTATTACCTGCTATCTTAAATTCATTTTAAATTCATTTTAATCTAAGGGAAAAGACCTATCAATCAAATAGACTCTTCAGATTCCTTTAAGTCGAGTGATCCATTTCAGCCTTTCCCCACCCCAGACATTCCCAAAGAACAAGAAGCAGATCTATTCTGTGATCCATTTGCTCCCACCAGCATCAGTAAAGAGGCTGACCCCAACAATTTTGCAAACTTCAGTACTGTGAGTAAACACTTTTTACATTTGTTTCAGTCTAATGGCAGTTTTAAATGTTCACACTGAAGTCTTCAGTCTAATTTAAATTATTGAAACATATCCCATGTATGAAAGGGATATTGCTTCCAGTTTAAACTGTTTACATTTAGTTTAAAGCTGAGGCTGTCCTAAAACAAAATGCTGCAAATGTTGTAGTTAATGTATAAATTGCATTGGTTTTATGCCTTTTTTCATGGAGGCCTCCTAGCTTTTAGAGGAGAGAATTTCAAAAATATCTGTGTTCAAGGGATTATCCATTTTATCAATGTGTGCAGCAGATTTAAATTACAAATCTGTAACAAGCACACTGTTAACTACCCAATTAAAAGTAAACCAAAATGTGATTTTAACTGTCATGAACTCTTTGGTCATAGTGATAAACAGCCTCGTAACAGTGTATGTTAATGAAATATAACTTGATGAGTTTTGAATGGTTAGTCAATTCCAGACTTATGCACAATGTAGTAAAACAGTAAGTGTCTCTTTATAACCAGAATTCATTTCATAGAAGTCGTGGTGTCCAAGCAGTAGAAGCAAATCTAAAGGTTTGTGCATGCCTATATATTATTTTTTTCTTTTGAGCTTTTGCAAGTAGAAGTTTTGAAAGGCATCATCTCCCTTTCAATCCTGATACCTGTTAAATGCAATTTGCATTTACAGTATCTTGACCATACTGCTCTTTTTCTGTTCAGGCCTAATAAACTATGTGCTTGATTGAAGTAAACTAAGGATTGTCAGGCTCTCCAAGTAGACTTGCACTGGTTGCTGTGTCTTGGAGCATGGTAGCTTCTGAAATGTGGTTATCCATCTGTGGTAGTAGTTAGGGGGACTGAGAAGCCAGTTTGGAAGAGTGGCAAGAATGTTTATTATCTTTATAAGGGAAGTAGTATTCTTTTCCAGCTGCAATTACTGAAAATACTGAGTGCACTATGGAGAAAACTCAGGTATTTCTGCTTTTATTTCCCAAAGAAGCAGCTCAGAGCAGAGACCTGGGGTCTCTAACATCTAACCCTTTCAGTTAATGCTGGCACATCCATGAGGACAGGGGCTTCACCTATCTCTTAACTTTTCTGCATGTTTGCTAGGAAGAAACTTTAGCATAATCTTTTGTATTTTATTTAAGATAATACCCTTAGCTGTCTCTGATTTATAGTCATTCTACCAGAGATATTTAGTTCACAGTTGGTTCTCATCAATATACATGGAAATAATCTGTTCTTTTTTTTCTCTCTCCTATCATGCTGACCTTTCTCTGTATTACTATCAGCCTTCTAACTCTACAGTTACTCTTATTATTTTGCTGCTTCTTGCCAGTGATATTTTTCATTACACATTCAGAAACAGTCAGTCTACATATAAATTTTTGCAATAATTTTCATCTGGAAAAGTCATCCCTATTGACAGCAGGATAAATCAGGATGGCCTACAGTGTGAATAGGAGTGTGCTTTGCAAAATGTTCTCCTGATTTATTCAAAGTTTTTCTTGTATAGACTGGTATTTATCCAAAATAAAGCTGTGTTTAAATTATAGCACTTTTTACTCTGTAACATTTTAGAAACTTAATACTGAAATTTGAAACATAACATATGTCATTAAAATACATCAGTGTGATTCAGTGCACTTCTTAGTAGTTAAACCTTAAACTGAGCCAATTTAGTCTATTACAACTACAAAACAAGAAATATTTTTGAAAGACTAGAATATGTTCAATTATTGAAAAACTAATTGTCCCTTAAACTGAGTGTTTAACATCATAATTAATAGTGAGTAGTAATTATCACTATTATTAATCTGTTTCATTTTGTCTTTTAAACATACAGTATTCTACTGAGGAAGACATGATTGAATGGGCTAAAAGAGAAAGTGAGAGAGAAGAAAAAGAAAGATTGGCAAGATTAAAACAGCAAGAGCAAGAAGACTTGGAACTGGCTATTGCACTCAGTAAATCTGAAATATCAGAAGCATGAAGTTTAGAATAAGATTATATCTGACATAAACTGTTTTGTCCCTTTTCCTGAGTACCTAACGTATTTAAATGTTAATCAGAAAATGCATATATACAAGAAACTATGAAAGGTTTTAAATTTCTGAAAGTGATGTGAATGTTTCTGCTAAATTCAATCCTTTTGGTTATTGTTTGAATAAGTGTTAAGTTTATCATTCAATTTCTCTCACATTTTCAGGAGAGCAAAGTACTTTTCCCAGCTGAAAGCAAATCAGTTTAAAATGCAGATAGAGAGGATGGGGTTTGACTGTAATCTATCAGCAGTTGGTAATTGAGCATAAAGTGAACACAGCAATTATTCTGTCATGGCTGACTGTCTCCCATCAAGCAGTTAGTCACTGGAAACCTTTTATCCTTCTGAAGAGGTTTTAGTAATGCCAGAGTTGTGGAGTGCTTTATTTTATATGTATGCATATAGATTATTTTTCTCCTCGTTGAAGATTTTATGTTGGATTTAACATAATCTTCATGGAGTCTCCATCATAAAGAGTATGTCTTTCTGAAACCTTTATTGCTTTTCCTGCATGATCATAGGTTTTAAGACAGACCTATTATTTTTGTTTTATAAAGCAATTAAGCTGAAAATTCATGTGCATTTGCTGTTGGCTAAGGTGACTGTCAAATTGTGAGACCCCACTGCTATTTGAGCCACTTTTGCCTGTGAAATATGCAGCTGAACTGGCAAGTTAATGAGTTCCATTTGAAATAGGATTGAGAATAGAAAGAAAAAACAGGTAGTCTGATTTCTATTTTTTTTTAACCACAGTTGTTTTCTGTATATGTAATTTATTGATTGCCAACTGATAGTTGCACCTTAAACTGAATGATTTCTGAATGGTCACTGAGTCAGAGTAGGATTGATAGAATGTTAATGAAAATAACTTAATTAAATAACTTATTGTTCATTTTGAATGAATTCTATTTGGAAAATCAGTTTCATTAAAATAATTCCAAAAAGAATAATCTTGTGCCCTATCTAAGAAAAATGGATGGCAGCAGCATGAACATCTAGAAGGGGTTTTTTTCTTGCACTTTTAACCTGTGGTATTTCTTTTGAGGAAATTGAAATGTTTCAATACACAGCACTGGGGCAGAGGGGAAGAACTCAGCCATGCTTCAGTATATTTAAGCTCTTCCCATTACCTGTCAATGCTGCTGTTGCATGAGTTTGAGGGTTTTTAATTTTTCAGGAAAAAATTAGTAACCTGACTGGGATGATTTTTCTTTTGCACTGGGAGATGAGCATTTAAACACCTGCTCAGAAAAAAGTAACTTAAAATTTTGCAAGTATTAAATAGTTATAACTTATCTTATACATCTTTGTAATGAGTGTACACTAATCTTGCAAATCATATGCTTAACTGGATTACATAGTTTCTTATCTTTTGGTAAAAATGTATACTCAGTGGACCAACACAATATTATATGTATATATTATATATATATTCCTGCTTTCCTTTATGGAATTTAAAGTTTTGAGTCATTTGATGTTACATTTCATGTTACTGACTCTGACTATAGAACTTTTACTCAGACTACCAACAAACCACTGCTGTGAGCTAAATGGCATTACTTTATGAAGTTTTAACTGTTTGGTTTTTTTTTTTAAAACAACTTGTTCAGGTGGGATTAGCCTCTATTTATAGACTTCCTTTTTGTTTAAAAATTCTAACAATAGCCTGTAATTATGAAGAAATAAAGTTTAAGTACATAAATGTGAACTGTTTGTCTGTTTTTTGAAGAGGGTGTTATGAGATGTAAAAAAATTGTGTGAATATAATGCAGTGTGAGGTGTCCTGACTGTAGTCTGCTGTCTGTGGTCTTTGCCACCTGACACACCTGCCATGGGTCACCTTCACAGAATGGAATCCAGTGGCAGAATTGGGCTGCCTTGTGTTATTTCCCCAGTAATTTCTCAACAGTTTCTCTAAAGTTTAAATTGGCCGCTTCAGAATTTGAATATTTAGCAAATTTATGTCTTCAGTATTGGAGTGGTTTAGTTGTGCTTTAGCCTGAATCTTTGAAGTCGTTGTGTGCATGGATGTGCAACATCATGGCTTTGTTTTTGCAATACTGACAGAATGGTAATTTAGGTGATACTGGATTTAGATATCAGAGAATAAGATTGGGAAAGTAACATATTTGTTCAAAATATTGGCAACTAAAATCCTATGTTTTCTTGTTATGGAATTCTGTATCATGTCAGTGGATGCTCTTGAATTTAATTCTGCTGTTAACTAGAGTGAACATGAAGATTGGCTTTCAGATGCACCCATTTTTTCTTAAAAGAAGTAAGAGGACAGTGATTTTCCCTAACAAAAGATATTTTTTGATCTTTTGTGGTGGGTAGAGTAGAATTTTGTTGCCCAAGTTGTTAAGCGTTACTGAACTCTTGAATTCTCTTCAGAGTTGTGTTTGCAGAGATTTCTGAGGTTTAAATTAGGAAAGGCACAGAAGTAAAGAGGAAGGAAGGGAAGACAACATAATGTTATTCCAGAAAAGGTGGAAAGGAACTTGTAATTCATCAGCTGACAAGCCATCGGTCAGTAATATCCTGAAACAGAAGTTCATCCACAAGCTCTTTAAAGAAACATGAATAGCAGAACATAGATAAATTACACCAACTGCATTCCCATTCTTTGCTCAGAATACTTCAGAATTCCTGTGGTGCTGAAATGGAGACACCTTGAGCTGTCTGCACCTTAGAATTTAACCAAAAACAAAGAGCATTGGTTTTTAGAGCAGGTGATCTGCTGATAGAAGAAGAAAATGCTGCATTGTTTGGATGTGTGTTCAAGAGGTCAGGATGTTGTTTCTAGTTATCTCTTGCTGATTTAATAAGTGAGTATGGACAAACCACTTAATGCTAAGCCATTTCCTGTTCTGTAAGTGATAACAGGTCTCACAGTTATTACATAACTGCCCTAATCTGGAAAGACAACCTTGTGCAGAGTAAAAGGAATTTTATTCCATTTTACTTTTGTGTCCTGTAGATAGGAGCAATGTTATGAGGTATTTTCTTTGTTGGTATAAGCAGCCAGTTGCAGTCCTCTGCAGGACTATACAAATAACTGGGAATAAATTAAGCATTTAACAGAAGTGCCATTTTAAACAAGATATTTGAGGGTTTAATTTGCTGGTAATACAGGGAGAAATTCTTACCTTTGACTTCGAGGTCTATCCCAGTGAGAGGTCCTGCAACACTGAGCAAATTGTCAGCTCTGTCAGGTTTGCATGTGCCAGACTCATCCTCATCCACACAAAGTGACTTTCAAGTGTGGCCAGACTTCTGTGTTTATTCTGTTGAGACTTTGTAGCATGAAATGTCTGTGTTCAAAGCCAGAAGGTCTTTAGGATTGTTTTCCATAGAATTCAGTCTCTCCTGCAATGCTACATGAACAGGTATGGTCACTTATACAGAAAAAATAATTTTAAAAGACTCAGTGGGTTTTTAGGTAAAATCCATGTAGAATTTTTTTTAATACTTACTGAAGCTCTGCTAATACTTCCTTACTTTTAAAATTAGGGTCCTCGAGTTCCAGACAGTTCTGAGGATTTTGGAGTGTCAATTTCATTTTGGGCCCACATTCAGTAATAACTTTCACTGAATAAATAACTCAGGTGTGGTTCAAACCACTGACCCTGTATCCTGAAAACTACAGATAAAGTATACTTGTTTAATGTTCAATTCTCTAATTTTCGTTAATATGCTATCCATTTAACTTAGAATATTTATTTTATTTTACTGTCAGATATTAAAAGCACAACTGTTCTCAAATGTACAATACTATGCTCAGAGGAGCAAATTTTGTCCTGTTTTAGCTTTTTCAACTTTGTCCCTACAACATATGATTCTAAAAGTTGTAAAAAGCAACTTGGAGTATATTCTGGGCTGATTATTGATAAAAATGTTCTTTAAGTTAGCTTGGCTAGCTACTGACAATGGGCTGAAGTGTAGAACTACAAAGAAATCTGGCTTCATTGTGAACTATGTGAGCTGGAATGTATCAGCCTCACAATTCAGAAAACGAAACGTATGTAAACAGGTATTTTATGCTGGAAAACGTGGGCTTGCATTTGTTCCAAAATAGCTCTGGGAAGGTGCTTGTCACAACTCCTTATGCTATCCCTCACTGAGCTGAAATGTTTGATTTAGTGGAGACGATCATGACTTGTTGGCTGGTGTCAGAAGAGGGGACCATGCTTCAATCATTGCATGTCTGGCTCTTCTCTCGGAGCAGCTGCACCCCGAGCACTGGAGCGTGAGCCCTCCTGCCACCCACCCCTTGTTCCTCCCATCACGAGCCACATTGTTGGTGTGCAGCTAATAAATTCTTTCTTTTTTTAACCTTATACGCCCACTGTTCCCGTTAATGTGCCCATTGTTTCTTTATGTCAACCCAGTCCTTCTGTTTGTCCTGCCACTCCCTCGGCCGTGTATACCTTTGCCTTCCTTTGCCTTGTTCATTTCCTTCCACAGGCTCCTTTCTTTTGTTAATCTGAACTCTTATCCCTGTAATCCCCAAACTGCTTGATCGATACGATTATAATATAGATAATGGCCCAAGTAATGCATTTTTTTTTTCAGTATTGCATATTCTATTTGCAGTTTCAATTGGTTTGCTTTTCTTTAATGGAAGAGGCAAGTTAAAATTTTAAATATTTATTTTGTTTATGAATTTTATGTTAATGAACAAATTAAAGGATTAAATTATTTAGATCTAATTATTTATTTATGTGATTTGATCGTAACCTGGTCCCTCTGAGGTGTGAGCTGTGGGGTGTTACTCCTGTGGTACAACTCTCTGACCCCTGTGCTGAGGATAGGCAGCTGCACACTGGCAAACCCTGCCTTGGCAGCAGGTGCAGAGTGCAGCTAATTGAAAACTTGGCGAAATATGAATTATGTTTTCCTCATGTTTTTGGTTTTTGTTGTGTTTTTTTTTTCTCGAGAGGAATTAATGACTAATTCCAGCACACAGAAGCGATCCCCGCGCTCCTCTCGGCCGTTCCCGGACCCTTCGGCGCCGGTGCGGAACGACACGTCCGGGTCCCGCCCGAGCGCTGCGGTGGGACTATAACCCCAGGGCATCGTCCCGTCCCATTCCCATCCCGTTCCCATTCCTATTCCCATCCCATCCCCACGCCGGCGGAGGGCGGGCGCTGCCGCAACCGCTCACCTGTAGGGGCGGCTCCTCCGCCCGGCCCGGCCCGGCCCTGCCCGAACATGCGCCGAGGCTGCGGCTGCCGCCGCTCCACACACACCATGCGAGGTGGCTGCGGCGGCCGCCGGGGAGCAGCAGCAGCAGGAGCAGCGCCAGCCCCTCAGCCGCCCTCCCCTCAGCCGCTGCCCGTCGCGACGCCTCCATGGACGCCCTCCCGGCCGGCAGCGCCGGCGCCCGGTACGCGGCTGGGGCGGGCCGGGGGGCCGGGCCGGGGGTCGCCGGGGGCAGCACCGCCTCCGCCGGGCTCCGGCGAGGCTCCGTCCCGGGCGGGAGGAGGGGCCGGTAGCGCAGGGCCCGGCCGCGGGACGGTGTGAGGGCGGCGGGCCGCCCGCCGGGCGCTGCTGCCGCTGAGGGCAGTTCGGGCCCCCGGGGCTGCGGCCGGAGCCGCCTGTGGGCAGAGGCTGCCCGGACCGGGACCGCCCGGGCCGAGACCGGGACCGGGACCTGGCCACCCGCGGTCCGCTCTGGCCACCGGCCTGACCCAGCTGTGCAGGGACTGTGCCCACCTGTGCCGGCTGAGCCACCCCAGCGCAGCCACTGCGCGGGCACAAACTGGTTCTTGCACTTTGAGGGGGTTTTCTTTTTTCTTATACGAGGGCTAATTACATACCTGCGCAGCAGCCCTTCAGTAGTTATATGCAAATTGCCTCTGGGCTTCAAAGGGTTGCTGAAGAGCGTGGAAGACCAGCTCCTTTTGCTTGAGCTCCTGTTTGTGAAGCTTGTAACACACCTTGACAGCGAAACGCTGACGTTCATTTCTCGGTAACTCAACACCTTCTTGCTCACCCTCAGGAACGAGCTGCAGGTGCATAACTTTCTCCATTCCAGGTGTGCACTCCCACTGCCCCTAAAATACATAAACTTCCATTGTGTGTGTGTGAGTTGTTCCTTTAAAAGCTGAATCAGTCTGCAAATAACATTCTTCCCCCATGATGACTGTGTGTTAAATTTTAGACGTGGCTGCGTTAAAGGTCAGCTTGTGGATTCTGTATTTTACCTAAGACATTTATAGTAAATTATCTGCTTTATAATCTATACAGGAGTAGAAGCTTTTAAGAGTGCAGTTGTTGGAAAGGTTAGTGAACTGCTGCTTAGAAGAGTAGTAATGGTTCTGTTCATGGTTCTTCGTCAAGTGTTTGCAGCAATGGTGTTCTCTCTCCTGGCTGCACACTTTCCCTTTATCTTAAAGTTGAAAACAGCAAACATTTACCTGAGACTTTATTTCTACTGAAGAAACCATGATGGAAAAAAACCATTTAGATTATATAAGCTGTACAATAGTGCTCTTTTTTTGGTGGCATTTAATATCAATGTTAGAGTTATTACATAGACCAAAGGAGGTGGTCTAGTGACATTAAAAGCAACAAGGTTGTGTGGGATTTAAAAATCTAGAGTGCTAGACTTTCTAATGATCAAAAATGACCTGTTTATTAGTATTTATATGTATAACCCCTACCTGAAAGTATCCAAGACTGGTCTGGATGGGCTCTGAGTAACTTTGTCTACTGGAAGGTGTGTCTGCCCACAGCCTGTGTTTAGCATGAGATAATGTCCAGGGTCCTTTCCAGCCCTGTAAATTCTATGATTCTCTGATTTTTAAGAGATTTATATTATTTTGTCACCATGCTCTGTCTTGATAATTCTTTAACGAATGACCCAGTAATTTTAAAATTATTTTTTAAGTCCGGGCTGGAAAGGTGGGCTGGTGTTTGTAATAATGATGTTAAATGATTCCATTAAATGACCTCCAGGTGCTATGTTTGCACTGACAATGGCAGCTGAGGCCTCAGCTGAGGAACTGCAGTTGCATTGTGCTTCAAGAAGTTCTATGCTTGAGGCACAATTTTTGCAAAAATATTTAGAGGCAGGAAGGAGCTGAGTGAATTTGGCCAGGTTGGGCAGGCTGTCCTGAAAGTCTGTGTTACTGAAGCTGCTGGAGCAGCTGGTGCTGGCTCCTCATTGCCTTTCTGGAGCTCCATCTGCTGGATCCAGCCCTCCCATTCCAGGGGAGCACACTGCACTGGGATCTAAAGGGATTCAGATGTTTCCAGTACTGTGCTACAAAGTGTTGAAAAGCATATATCAGAATTTTGGCTAGTTTGTGGGAAAACATGACTATTTCCTTATTGTAGTTCATATTTTACTTAAATAATTCCTTGAAAACCCTGGTGAAGCTCCCAGACAGTGTTTCCACAGATCTGAATTTGTAGTTTACTTAGGTATCATATATGTTTTGAGAATAGATTATCAGATCATAGTTGGAGGAAGAATGATCTAGTGGAATGATTGGAATTGAAAAGTAAACAGATTTTTGAGTAGGGGTGATGAAAAATGACCTCCCATTTTAGAGATTTTTGACTGTTGTGTTCAACTGGATAATAAAACTTTCATTCATCTGTTGTGAAAAAGCAATTGTCAGAAGAAAATATCAATCTTTGGATTGGGATAAGTCATTCAGATATACTTAATGGCTGAAATCTCAGGTGTGTATCTAACAGAATGCACTACTGAACTTGGGTGTCATTTTACATTTTTCTAACTAAAACTGCCATCCTGAACTAATGAAATCTCATTTCATCTGCATTAAAGCTTTAACTTTTTGCCAATCCTTGTTTCCTGTCAGAAAGGGAAAAACTGACAGAAAGGTCCCAAACTAACTGAATCTGAGTTCAATACCAGCCTCACTTGTTTTTGTTTTCATTTGTTTTTCTCCTCAGTTAGTTTGCTTAGTTTGTTGTTTTTGCACTCTGAAATGGAGATAATAATTACTATTTTCTTCTTGAAGCCACTATGCCAAAGAATAACTCTTCAAAATGGCTTTGGCAATGCTGAGTGCCAAGACAACTTTCTACTGATACTTCTTTTTCTGGTCTTGAGTATTGATTCAGTGGGCAGGTTCAAGAGCTGCAAACGTGTATTGAAGTGCCATGCTTGAATTTTTATTGAATTAGAGAGAAAGTGGCATTGTTATTGGTCAAGATACTGTGAGGTATGCTTTTCAGATGACTTCTGAAGAATAAAGTCAGGTTGTTGGAAGCTCTCAGGGAAACATAATCTGGAATGTCGTGTAAAGCAATGATTAAGGGCAAAGCAACAATCCTGTATTTGTTCAAGTATTTTGTGTCATTCCTATATATTATTTTTATGGGATACTGTTCAGCAGTGGAATGATAACAAAAGCATTAATTTTTTTTAAGTTGCAACAAAACATGTTACAGAGATGTTTTGCTTAGATGTAATGAAACAACAACAACAAAATAGCAAATCCAACCAAATGAAGCAAAACCAAAGAAACATTTCGACTCACATGAAGTACTACAGTAAAATGCTTTTTGAGCCAGAATATGTATTTCTTCCCTTCTATGTTGGTAACCACACTGAAGTCTGAAAGAAGTGAAGTATAAGCATAAACCGGATTTTACAGATGGCTGAAGAACCATGCCCAGGTAACTCTCTTGTTACCTCCCACTCAGCCTTTGTCACTGCTGGGAAGTGCAGAATCCAGCCTAAAGGGGGAATTGCCTGACATCCCTCCCTGAATTCTGGAGTCTGATTTCAGAGTAATAAAGATCTCTACCCTGACCTTGCAGTCCTTAGGAAAACCAATCTCACAGATTTTGTCTGGTTTCTTACCATGAACACGGCAGAGTAAGTTTACATTTTGCTTTGTGCTGTATTTGTTTGTTGGGTACCTAAATGGGCTCAATACCCTTGCATAGTGGTCTAGTGCAGCTCTTGCTGATTTTTTTTCTCATTAGTGAGATGAGAATTAGACCTTTAAAAATTGAGAGTAACTATGTCAGAAGTGTAGGTGGACCAGAGGCAGTAAAACTGAAAAGTCAGAGGACTTGGAAAAAAGAGCAAGTGGATATTATAAAGGTTGTCTAAAGACTCTTAAAAACCCCAAAAGGAATTACATCAATCACACATGACCTTCAAAGTGACAAAGATTGTAGATGATCTGAATTTAAAAAGAATAACTATTAAAGCTTGCTAAATATTACTGTGGTCTGATTTATGATGAAAATTTACTCCTAATTCCAGCAATCCTGTTGATTTCTGTAATACTGAATATATTTGTTATATTTCAATATTGATCCTGTATGAGTTAACTTTTTCTTTCTACATGCCAATAGATCAGTGCTGTTGCAGGATGTTTTGGCATATTTTTGTAATATCTCAGACTGGATTGTGTGTCTTTATATATATTTTCATTCTGTCTGATGCAGGCAGTTCTGCTGACTGAGAGTGCCCACCCACAGTGGTGCATTTCACCCTCTGAGCAGTCATGGCAGTACAACAAGGAAAGGGAACAGTAGAAATGACACCAGTACATTTTATTTGTCTGAACAAACCTGTCTTAATGAATTTATTGCATTGTTTGCCCATTCAAATACAGGATGAGAACTGTGAGCCTAATGCTAACTAGATCCTGCTTGGTCCAAGTTAAACATGGTGGGACCAAGGGCAGAACACGAGTCTGCCAATGCCCTGGTCTTTGTGCTGCTCACTGGGCTGCTTTGCCACATCTCTTTGATTTGTGAGCCTTTACTGGAACAGAAGGGCTTTTAAAAAGACCTTTGGCATTGCTGAGGCATCAATAACTCAGTGATTTGAGAGCTGAATTAACCTCAAAAATAAATGGTGTCATACTCCATGTACAACTTGAAATACTATGATATCCTGAATTCCAGAATTGTATCACTGTTGTGTCTCTATGCAGAATATTTGGAGAACACAAATACTGAAGCCTTTCCAGTTGCTTTGTTGTTGGATTAATGGCATTTCTGCAGCACTGAGGAGTCTTAGACATGGGCCAGAAAAGTTTTCAAGAATACAGAGAGATAAATGCTGAGGTATTAACAGCTTGGCACAGAGAACAGGAAGGGATATGGGAGAATTAATTTTCTTGCATTAACTTATTTTCTTTTGAATTATGGAGATATTTCTGTATTGTCTGAAAACTGAATAGTAACAAATTATTGTGAGAAGTGCTTATTTGTTCCTTTCATCCAAGATTATTTCTGATCTCATGTGGGTTTGGAAGTGCTTGCAGAAGAAAGGAATTCTTCCCAAGTGATGTGCTTTTTGTTTTCTTTGAATGTAGAGAGTTTTCAGGCTCACAACTTGTAATGCTGTGTTGCTCAAAGAAGTCTATTTAGAAAAGTAGTAGTGAATTTAGGAATGATCTGGAGAACTGGAAGAGACTAAAGGAAGTAACCCCAGGTGTACCCTGATATCTCCTAATGTCCCTGTGATTATTCAGCATTGGGAGAACAGAAAATGGTGTCATGGCAAGAATTTCCATATTTCTGTATCTTTTAGAAAACAGGCAGTAGGAAGGACATCTTGGTGTCAGTGACAGTACCATGGGATGTGAGCTGCTGACTCTTTGTATAACAAAGGGCACAGGAGGGACACCTGGGGACACAGCAGGGGCTGAAGATCCCCAGACATTTTCCTCTTTAGACTGTGAGGGGATAAAAGCCCAGGAGTTCCTCTGTTTGGAGTCCCTCCTCGAGGGACCGGCTCGAGCTGTTAATTTGTTATTGCACCAAGATGAAATAATTTAAAGGATTGGGACATCTGAGACTATTATGGGGTCGAGCCTGTCTCACTCTGAGTGTGGGATGTGCAGCTGTAATGGTGCTTTGGTCCCAGCTCATGAGATGGGAGTGTGAGTGCCAGTGGCCCCTGGGTGGTCAGACAGGGAAGTTTCCTTAACACTGCAATTGAGACCTTTGAAATATGCTATGGGAGGCTCCTCACATCTGTCAATGGTTGAAGTGTTAGCACTGGTGAAGCTTAGATGGTGTTTGATTCTTTGTATTTTATTCTCCTCCTCCAAATGAAGTTACCCATGCACACACTCAGCTGACTTTTGCAGATAAGGTAGATTTCGCAGAGAAATGCATTCATATTTTAGGATATGACTGGTTTAACTTGCTTTTAGTGTTTCACAGTACTGAAGGAGCTCTTGAATTACTATTACAAGCATTACTACAAAGATATAAACCTCACACTTACCTTTTTTTGTAAAGTTCTGATAATTACTGAGGTCGAGTATTTTAGCATTTTGCACAGTATAAGATTCAAGATGTTTTCTTAATTGAAGAAATCTGTAAAACTCAGTGGCAAATCACAAAGCTCATGCACTGTAACTTGCAGTAAGGAGCCAGTCAACATCATGCACACAGTGAAATAAAATTATGCATTAAGATGGTAAGTCCCATGCTCAAAAATCATGTGTCTCTTTCCTTTTGATGATGGAAAACATTTTTTTAAAGATGCTTTACTGTTCATTAATACTCCAGATTTCAGTTTTGGTTACTTCTGCTTATTCATTTTGTTGATACTGCTAAGTTGATGTAGAAAGGATCTGGTGCTTAAGTAAAAGGGGCATTGTCTGGGATATTCCAAGGAATTGTGTCTCCAACTAGAGATAATGGGGATGCAGTGGAGTAAGGAGAGCAGTTCTTACTGCAGCTCCCAGGATATATTGTGGTTGTTATGTGTGAAGCAACCCCACTCATGGTCCCTGGGGCAGACGACAACGATTTCATAAATAACAAAACCACAAGGAGAACCATATGACTATCCTTGCAAAACCTGCTGCCCAAAAGCAAAAAAGGGAAGAACCTTGTAAAACCAGCTGGGAAATTACCTAAATGTGGAAATATTTCAGATCTGAGTTTTTTACATTTGTTTTCTTTAGTTAAAAGAAAACATATATATATATGTGTGTGTGGAGAAGTTGCATACTGAAGCTTGTCTGAGCATATAATTGTTTCTAGAGAAGTGGTATTCAATTAAGAACCTGCCAAATCAAGTCTTGAAGACTTTGGCAGAGACAGCCAGAGCCTTCACCGTACAGGGCTTTAAGGACCATTTAGAGAATACAGTATTAATTAGAAATTGTACAAACAGCTAGTGAGAATTATGAAAAACCTTTTCAGAGTAGCCCATGATCCTGCCATGGAAGCAGCCAGTTAAGCTGTAAGCAGTAGTTATTCCCAACAAGGGGGAAAAAACCAGTAATATCTTTTTATCTCCTGCTGTGGCCCAGGTACACAATGCTGTTAGGAACAAGTAATGGAGTCATTATTGGGACAGCCTGTGGATCTATTGCAGTAATTTTTGTACCAAATGCAGCACAGGCTTTTCCTGTACAGGATGCCATAAAACCAGCAAGAGATTTAATCAGGTATGTTAATGGATTCAGAGTATCTTCCTGGAATTGTCCTTTGCTGATTTATCATTTTGGGGTCTTCCTTCAGCAGTGCATGTCTTCATTATTGATACTGCTTTGTGTAATCTAGCAAACAGATAATTTCTGACATTAGATGCTCTTGGAGAAACTAATTTATGTAAGTAGATCATGGCTGATCAACTTTCACAGTCCAGCTCTCATAAACGAGTGGAAGGACTGGTAATGCTGCTTGTAGTTGTGTACAGGGCTGGTATGGCTGATGTGCCAGCAAAGCAGTTCAGAGGAATACACTTTCATTTTGGGCAAAATCAGCCAGATGAGCTCACACCACTGATTAAATTGTTAGTGCCAACTCTCCTCATTTTCCATGGCATTAAAGAGAGATGATTACAAAGAGCGTGTAAAGTCTCAGTTCCTCCCAAAGGTACAGGAACGAACAAAAAGCAGCAGTTTGGCTGCTGGATTGGAGCCTGTTTTGTGGAGAATCCTTGCTGGGAAGAAGCACTTGCTTGTCTCTCCCTCTGTGCTTCTCACATTTACAGCAATTACTGCCTGAGTGCCGCCTGTCAGCTGCTCTCCTTTGGCTCTCTGTTCTGGTTCGCAGGTTTCTGATGTGGGCCACTGCCACATGCAGTAATTCCTGTTGTTTCAGGTCTGTAATTACAAGGGTATTTGGCTTCTGCCCGGTCTGGACAGAAGAAAAGGTGGCTGCTGCTGCTGCCCGTTCCAGACAGGTCTGGAGATCAGAGATAGGCTGGCAGCCGCCAGCCCCTCCTACCTTTGAGGCATCCAGCTGTATTTGGCTCCAGTGGCACATGAGGCTGGTGTGCCACGGGTGGTTTGTAGGATGTGGCCGGTGGATTAGCGATGCTGCCGTTCCCTGGGCAGTGCCCAGTCGCAGAGTGGTGCCGCAGGCAGGCGCTGCCCTGCGCTCCCGGCGGGGCTGGCACCCGCAGCTGGCTCGGGAGCACCGGGTACTGCTGATGCTCGAGCCTAAAAGCTGGGTGGGCTTACAATGACTATGTCAGAACACGCAGGAGACTCAGCAGGGAGGTGAGTAGCAGCACACAGCATTTTGCGTTTGGCTTAGAGGCAGTTCTGATCCTGCTGTTGGAAGCAGGAGGGATCTGCAGCCCACTGAAGCATGACTAATCAGTTTGCTAAAATGCTGAGCACCCTCGAGTTTAAAGTATTTCTGCCCCGTTGTTAGCAGTGTCAGGTGATGGTTTATAGCATTTATGTGAGATGTGTATTTTGCCCAGGTCTTAAGCCCTTGACTTGGGAGCTACATCCTGTGGCAGGTTTCCTTGGAGGGAAATGTGCAGCTTGTATTGCTGCTGTGGGGTAGCACTGTCGTTAATTGTTATTCCAGAAAAGATGCCAAGTAATTATTGTATCTTATTTCTGCTTTGAGCTTCAGCAGTGGTTTTATTCTTTGTCATCTTTCTGTTTTAAAGGAGTATTTTGAAAAGGTTTATTTTGTTGGGTTTTTGTTTTTGTTTTTTTTTTTTGGTATTGATTGGGTAATTCTCCTGCATGACAAGAAATGAACAAATTAAAAAAAAAAAAAACAAACGGATAAAATGCTAGTAGTCTTAATAATTGAAAAAGGTGAAGATGTGCTTTATCCATGTTAAATATGTTACTTGGTTCAGGGACACAGATTTAAAAACAGGAAGGCAGGAGTTTTAATGCAATAAGGAATAATTGACGAAGTTTTAATTATTAAGCAGGGTTCAGAATAGCTCAGAATAGGCAGACATGATATTGCATTTTGTATGAGATGGATGCCAAAACTTGGTTAATCAATGCTTGCAAAGCACTTGCAGAGTGTCTTGGGTGCAAAAGGATTTACAGTGTATCTGATGTGATTAGAAAGCCACTAGGAACAGTGTCATGTAATGTCATGTCTCTCAAATTTAAAATCCTGCTTTTTGTATATATAATTATACTCTTTATTTCTTTGCAGTCATTATTTCTAAAACCAAAACCAAATCACTGCTGCAGTGGGTGGTTATTACTGATGCTATCTGCTTGTGCTGTGCTCCCCCCCCTTTTCCCTAAGATGTTATCTGGGCTTTGCTTTCTGGTCTTCCTTTCAGCATTCTGTGTTGTGCCACTTTTTAAGGAACTATCTGAGTTTCTAAGTCACAAGACAGATCACATTAGTTAGAGCTGTTCAAATCAGGAACATGGTGAGGATTTGTTTGTATTTTGTTGGAGGATGTTTTGTACATGCTTGTATACAATATATTAGTGCAGTGTAGCTCTGTGCTCATTAGATGCAGATGTTTCAACTGTCCTAAAGCTGGCTAGGTGACCTTAACTTCATTAGTGCAAGGCTTTTTTGTTTCTTTTGTGGATTTTTTTTTTGTCCAGCAGTTCTGGTGGTGATGAACTTGGGCCAAACTAACTCAGCTGGTCTGTATTATCCTGTTGCCAGTAACCTAAAGACCAGCTGAGAAGCCTTGTGACAGGTCAGGCTGACATCTGAATGTTCTAAAGGAGAAAAGTACAGCCAGAGTAAGTCACTGAGAGTCTTCTGACTTTGAGATACCACAGCAGGTTTTTTTGAGTGCAGTAGCACTTCTTAGGGACAGTGATGTTCCCACAAACGTGCACAATGGGAAATTTTAACTCACCTGTGAGTTTGCAATGGTTTGTTGCTCAGGCACCACTCTGAACATGAGCTGAATGAAGGCAGGTGTTCCAACAGCAGTTGGTGTAATATTCTGATGCAAATTGACAGTGTCACATCCTTGAAGTGATAGGTGATCATGATGTCACCAGCTGGATTCTGGCAGCCTTACAGTGAGATGTGCATTGTCACCCAGTGCTTCTGTGCTCCTGGTACCTGAGCTCTTCAAATTGCTGTGCTCCCACATGGCAAATTCTGCATGTCCATGTTCTTGTGTAAAGTACGTGCAGTTTGTCTTTTTTTTTCCTTTTTCTTTCTCTTTTTTCTTATTCTTTTTTTCTTTTTTTTTTTTGTTTTGTTTTGGGTTTTTTTTGTTTTGTTTTGTTTTTCAGAAAATGCAAGACTTCAGTTGCTTTTCACGTGTTACTTGGTGAAAGCATAGTTTAAAAAAACCCCAAATCCACAAACATAACAGGAGTCACTTTCACTTTTTGCTATCACTTGAGATAAAATAGCAGGTTTTGCAAGGGAATAAATCTGAAACTGAGGAAGGGGAGTTCAAATCAGCAGTAATGCACTGGTAGAAGGAGAACAGATGTGCTGAGTTTATTATCTCTTCTGGCAGGTCATCTACATCAGACCTCAACGTGGCACTGCGTGAATGTATGGCAGCTCTGGATTTATTTCTTAACAACAAGTTCTCAGATGCTTTGGCTTCTCTACAAGCAAAGTAAGTTGATAAGATTTCCTACTTTTCCTCTGTTTATTTTTCTTTGCTTCAACGTCTCTCAGGAGATTTTGGCCAGACAGCTGATTCTCTCTTAATAGTTGATAGATCTATATGATTTTGGTTCAGAAGGGAGTGGTAAGTTAATGTGTAAAGTTTTGGGGAAGACAGATAAGTTCTTTACACTTGAGTGAGTAAATAAAATCTCATTATTTACTCACACAAGTGTAAGGCACTTATCTGTCTTCTGAAATTATAGTATTGATGTTCAAAGAATTAACTCCTCAGCTGTAGTGCAGTATGTGAGATTCTTCCTCCTGGAAGAGTAGAAACCATCTTCTGCCACATTTTATTTTTATCTCCTTTCCCATGTTTTTCTGTGCACTGTGAGAATCTGCATAATTATAGTTTTGTGTCTAAATGAGCAACTGACAATGCACTGAAGGTTTGAGAAACATTAGGTATAAATTCTTTCTTTGTTGTTGTAAGCACTTGGAGAAAATTTCTTACAGCTTATTTTGCAATTCAGTGTTATGGTCATGCACTGTTTCCTAATTATGTTGCAGCCCAACTTGTAGTGAGTGGACCAGCTGCAAGCAGTGAAGTAATGAAATAGTTCCTAAAAATTGTTGTGTCTTTACAATGTCTGTGATCTGTCATACCCTGTCCTGAAGTTACCTGTGTTCTTGGCTTGTTGAGGTCTGTGGTTAATTTAAATTTCTCCCCCACCCATCCAATTTGCTCCATTTATTTTTAAGCCAGCAGAAAATTGCATCATACCTTCATTTAGGACACTGGAGTATGAGACAAGTAAAATTCATAGTGTGTATTTGTTATGCATCAGGGCTAACAACAATGAATGCTACATATCTCCTGTGCTCAGGTATCAACCTCCTATTTGATGCCAGAATGTGTAACTTAGCCATGTAAGTACACTCTGGGAAGGACATTAATGATAAATTGTAGCATATGCTGTATTAGTAATGCTGAGTTTGTTCACAGCAAAGTTGTTTAGTGTTTATATATCATCAGAAGATATAATAAAAATGGTAAGAAGAATAACTGTGTTTTCATTAAATTCTGACAGTAAAGTCCCTGTGCCCATCTGGGAAGACTCACTCGGTGCTTAGTATAAAATAAGGGGATATTTTATTGCAGCAAGTTTCCAAAACACTGTAAAAGCTAGTGAGGCTATGAGTTGTTTTTTTCTGTAAGTCCATTTTTCTTCTGTTGCATATGGTTTTCATTCAGCTTTTGCTGGGGCTCTGCAGAATGTATTTCATGAGCTGATACTCTGTTTTTGTACCTGACTCAATTCCACATGGCAAAGCCATTTTGAAACTAATTTTTCATGTTAGTCTGTTGTTATGAAGAGGCTCTTATTCCTGTTGCCTTTGGCAGTGAGGGAAATAGAGACTTATGATCTTTGTGAGTGCAATGAAGAAACAGGATGCTGAGTTTCCCCACAGATGAAATCCATTATGGACACACTGCACCTCTTTAGGAATGAGAAGAGTTGTAGAGTGGGCACACGTGGTACTACTGAGTATTTTCTTTCAGAGCCACCAGTTCCTCAGTGTTCCCTTTTGGTGTGCTGAGACTTGAAATTTGTTTTCACAGTCCATAAACATACTATCACTGTTTAGAGAAATACTCTTCAGTTTTTACACGCTTGTGATGAATTTCAGATCTTGGATTTTTGTGGCTTTAATGCTTCTGGTATATAGGAAATACTCTGCTCTGTATTACATTAATGCAGATTTACAAAATTACTCACATTTGGCTTCCACAATAAGTGTATTTGCAACTAATTTGTACCATGTGAAACTGACAGCAGATTTGGCACAATGTGTGAGGCTTCAAATCAGAAGAGCTTTCCTAGCAGCTTAAAAATAAATATCTGAGGATGGTGTCTAGACTTGTGTTGAGGTAAAGCTCTTTTTTTCCTGTTAGAAAAGCAAATCCATCATAAAGAAAAACAAATCCATTATAAAGATGAGATCTCATTTCAGAGAAAAAATACATCTGGTGTTCTTGCCTCGTGTTATGTAACTTTTCTTGTTTCCTGAACTACCTTTTAGATTTTAGAATCAGTTTTCATTTTTATTAACGATCATTGTACAAGAGTGGGTTCTGATTATCTTGTGCTTTCTGCAGTAAGTTTAATTAAATTTATCTTTTATATGGAGTACTCACACTACATCTAAGAACTCTTTGGAAATTCCTGAAGTTCAATCACCAAGCACAGCAGTGATTTTCAATGTGTAATGTGTTAACTGTTAACATGTATAACACTGAAACTGTCCAATCACTAGAGCAGGGAAAAAAAATCTCATCTTCTTTCTCAGCCCTGAGACATGCAGTGAATGCATTAAATGCTGACTGGATTTTAGCCCTCGTGTAATTGCAAACAGAAAATAATAAATTAAGGGTTGATTCTGGTGAGATGTTCCCTTCCCAAGACAAATGCTTAATATTTTAATAATTATCCTGAAGGAAAACATGGCATAATCACCTGTCAGCTTGCTGATATCAGATCCTTTGGGAGAATGGTAAATAAGATAAATTCATGACAGAATTATCTGGACCATTGGATGCACCTCATGTATTGCTGCTTGCAATATTAAAGGAATAATAAGACAATGATTTGTTCCAGGCAGTTGTCTTTATTCTGAAAATGGACTCCAAAAAGCACTTGGTGTTGTTGGGTGGAATATTAATTCTAAGATGAGTGTGCTTTGAAACCTTTCCCTGGGAAAGATCAGGCATGATTGTCAAATGGAGAGTGAAAGAACAAGGGGAAGAATACCCATGTGGAGTGAAGCTCTAGACAGTGCTTGGATAAATACATTACTCAAAGCTCAGGTTAGCTATTTATTGTAAGGAATGTCATGAACAAGAGCAAGGTTGTTATTTCTAAGGGGTTTATCTTTTTATACCTGATGTCTGGAAGAATAAAACTTTCATAGTCTTTGTAAAGAAATTAATTGCTACCAAAACCTAACTAAATTGTTAGTTTCACCTCTTTGCTGGAAGAATTTGCAGATTCTGAATTTTGGAAAATGGCTTCTTTTTAAAAGGCTCAAGGATTCTCTTGTTGAAGCACAGCTCTTTGTCTTGGGCCATCCTGGTGGCTTGTGGTAGCAAGGGAGCTGTGATGGTGCCTGGCTGGAGAGGTCATTGTTGGTTGTTAACCTTTTGCTGTTGGGGAGTCTTGCAGGAAATGGATTTTAATCAGAAAATATTGGTTCATCAGATTTGAGCATTTCTGTGAAAGCCTCTGCCCATGGGTCTGGTGGGTTGTTTGGACATTGTGTGGAACCTGGGATCGAAGATGAGGAAAACCTTCAGGTCCCCTGTGGCCACATTCTCCTGATGCAGAGTTGATTTGGGCATTGGTCTCTCCTGGGTCCTCCTGGATGAACAGACTGTTGACGGTCTGTGGAGGGTCTTTCTCACTCTGTGCTGTTGGATTGAAGTGTTGAAAGCATCTTGATACTAAATCAACATATGAACTTGAACCTGAGGTTTCTGTAACTTAGGAATGCATGTCCTGTCTGCTGGATTACTTTTAAGGATCTACAGAAAATATTTTCAGTACTAATTTTCACAAAAGATTACTAGCTCTGGGTTAATTCTGAGGTCTAATCAAGCCAAACTTTTTGATTTTCATACTTCAGCTGAAAAGCTGTGAGTGTCCTCACTTAAGCACTTGTTTTAGAGCAGAAATAAAAGTGTTCTCCCACAGCTCCAAGAAGAGGGCAGTGCTGCAAGATGATAATGATTGCACCATAGTTGGAGAAGAGGCATGTGGCAGAACTCCATAAGTGCCTAAAGATATTACTTATAATCCTCTTATTCAGTCATGTGATACCAACTACTGGGATAAGTCATTAATCACAATATTAGCTACGTTCATGTCATACAGGCTTGTTAACTCCAACAATGTCCTGAGGGAATTGTTGCTGAGGAATCAAAAGAAGAAAAGTAAAACAGATAACAAGTTTCATTCTGTATCAATCCATATGAAACCAAGGCCTTAACACTCCTGGCAATACACCAGGATGTAGATGGCAACTTTAATTGAATGGTTAATAGAAATAGCATAAATAAGTTGCATTTCTGCCAGCATCCCCACTTACACCAGGATGTAGATGGCAACTTTAATTGAATGGTTAATTGAAATAGTATAAATAAATTGCATTTCTGCCAGCATCCCCACCCCTGAAATAAGAAGAACAAATTTGAATATTACTAAATACCAGTTGGCTAATGACAGGCATTAATTATTGTCTCCTTTAAATATTAGAAGTAAAATAGATTAAACCATTGATTAGGGAAGGGGTGGTTTGGTTTCAGAAACAAATTACTGGAGAGGGAAATCCCTCTTTACCACATGTATATGAAAGGTACCAATTTTTCTTTTAGTGCAGTGAATTCAATATTTATTTGCTTTGCTTTAGAAAGCAAATTTCTATAATTTTGAAAGGGTACTATTTCAGTCACTTCCCTGTGCTTTGCATTTGAGCCTCTGGAAGGGTTTTAGTTTAGTAAATACAAGATGAAGTGTGTTTTTCTGCATCCAGTGAGGCTGATGAATAATCTAATGAACAGAAACACTTCATCAGGCTGGCATTTTAGTGTGTTCATTTTTTTTTCTACTTTACATTATCAGTCTACTGAAAGAATCATGATCTACTGGGCCAAGAAAGAGCTGTCCTAGCTCCACTGGATTTTAAACTAATTTCTGCATTATCTGTCTGTTCTTCTTAGCTTGCAAATGAGATGGATGGTAGCACAGTCTGGGGCTTATAGCACTTATGGCACTGGGATATTTCCCAGAACAGCTTTTCTGGTTTAGATGGTGAGGGCAAGTAGAAATTAAGGACAGCCACAGAGCATGGACTGCTGTGAAGTTTAAAGATGTGCACTGCAAATTTCTTCAGTGCAGCCATCCTGTGGAAAAAGGATGTGTGGTGTTGTTGGAAAAAGAAGCCCTTTGTTGTCAGTGTGAGGGTTGGGAAGCACCAAGTCACCACCGTGAATTATTAGATTATTGATTAATGTAGGGTGATCTGAAATTATCCATTAAATTTTCTTTCAATTCAGTCCAGATACCAAAAATTTGGGAGGCAAGTGTATTTCTGTTTGAGAAATTACATGGTTGAGGTGTCTTTAAGGTCTGGCTTTTCTCCTTCAAAAAACCCTACAGAAGAAGACGAGATGAGTTTGGAAGACACGTCAGAAACTCAGGTACTCAAGCTGGGCCATTTTGAAATCTCCTCAAGGATACAGACTCTACAACTCTTCTGGATGATGTGTGCCATTGCATGGTCACCCTGATGGTAAAAAAGGTGTTTCCTGATGTTCAGCCAGAGCTTCCTGTGCTTCATGTTGTGCCCATTGCCTCTGATCTTTCCCTGGGCACCAGTGAAAAGAACCTGGCTCAATCCTCTTTGCTCCTATATACTATAGGAACTCTCTGAGCTTTCTGTTCTCCAGCCAGAACAGTCCCAGCTCTTGGCCTTTCCTCATAGCAGGGATGTTCCAGTCCCTTAATCATCCTCACCACTCTGCTCTTGAGTGTGAGCATGCACTGAGGAGCCTAGAACTGGGCACAGCACTGCAGTGTTGTGGAGAGGGGAAGGAGCCCCTCTCATCCTGCTGACAGCAGCACTCCTCTCATGCAGCCTTACCTTTGTCAAGAGCATGTTGTTGGCACACCACTTTCTCCTTGAAAGGGAAAGAAAATGAAGAAACATGTGAAGTAAATGTGAGAACAGGTGTGGTGAGGGTGGAGATTTTGAAAGGATATCCTTGTTTGACTGCAAGTATTTTTGAATATTCCCTGCCATATAGAGCTATCTGATCTGTTCTGGAGTGTAAACAATTGAAATAGCAATTGTTACTCCTTAACAATATTTGTCTTAAGTTGTGCTATTTGCCAGGGGTGGATTAGCGAGGTCTACAGAGAGTTTCTGTGTCAGGAATTTATCTAAGCTTGCTCTTCAACATATTTCTCAAGTTGTACTTATTGGACCTCTATGCCTGAAGATATTTTGATTCACTTGCAGAGAATTACACCAGACACAGGTGAATGCTCTAAATGTGTGCAATATATAAACCCATTTTTCTGTCAGAGGAAAGGTGCCAGCAATGGTTGCACATAGGAATTCATTGTTTTCCTTGCACTAATGCCAAAGTTTTTTACTTTCTGCCAAAGTGGCACTGTCTGAAACACTACAGAATAATAGTTAAGTTGAACAGGTTGGGGTGGAGGGTTGCCATAAGAGGAGAGGAAAAAAAGCTATACTTTTTGATACAGACTCTATTGGTTCTGGTTGGAAGATCAGTTTCAAGGAGATTCTATTTTGGCCATGGTTATATTGTGTTACTTATCTCCTTGAGCCTGTACTACTTGTCCCCAATCAGAAAAGTATCAGCTGGATTTATGTCATATGTTCATTAGATTTAAAAAAAAAAAAAAAAAAAAGCGCCAAAATTAACCCTAGCATGATTCTATTGTTTCTGAATGGTGAGCCATGTGGTTAATTCCTGTGTTCTATGTTTGTTAAATATCTATCCTCAGCTGAAAATCGATACATTTTAGCAGAATAAGTAGAATTGTAGGCATGATTTCTTGTACAAATCTCAATCTATTACTGTTTTTTTTATTATTTTGCATATTCTTTGTGTTCTATTTCTACTTCATTTAGACCTTGTTTCCGTGAGGCTGATACATTTCTAGAATTGTTTTTGCATTTGCTTGTTGAAAGCAATAATACAAACAAATCATCTGTGCTTTGCACCTTGTGTTTTCTTGCAGAACTAAAGACAGCATGTATCATGCCCTGACTTATGCCACCATACTGGAGATGCAAGCTATGATGACATTTGATCCTCAGGACATACTGAATGCAGGGAACACAATGAAGGAAGCTCAAGCCACCTGTCAAAGGTAAGACTGGAGCAATTCAGACAGTAAATAGCTCCTCCTTGGGAAAGTTTGAAAGACTACTGAATACAAAAGGGAATGTAATCTTAAGAAATCACAGGAAAACTGAGGTTGGGGGGGCATTATGAGGTCATCTAGTTCAACCTCCTTCTCAGAGGAGGGTCACAGCCCATAAGTGAGGGTGCTCAGCAGTCTAGTCTTGAAAACTTCAGTCTACTACAGTATCTGATTTTTTTGGTCAATTAGAATTTGTCCCACCTATAGTCCTGGTTCTGCAGTGTCTGGAAGTTGTTCACAATGTTGAAACACTGCAGAATATTCCCATGCATGATGGTTGTACTGCAGTTGTCTGAGTCAACTGTGCTCCCACTTTTGCAACCCCATTCACCCGTACACACACAAAATAAATCAAAGCACCCCCTTATCCCTGTCCTTCATCAAGACAGATTTTTGTGCATGAAAGGTAAGAGAGAGATCCCAGGAGGACCATGTTGACTGAGTTCTCTGTGGCCTGTGGTGAAGTTTGTGTGTGTGGTGAGATGATGGAGCTGATGAGCACTGGAGGCACAGTGACTGTGTGGGTGGCCAGCTGAAACATTGTTCTCTCTTGTGGATGCTGCTTCTTCAGAGTGACCAAACTGATTTTTTGCAGATTTAGGAAGAAATCTACTGTGGCTGATTCTATCAACAACCTTGTGCATAGGCAAAGCCTTGAACACTTCACTGAAGGTAGCATCTTCCTTTTTTATTTATGCAGTTTGAATCCTGTAGAATTGCTCACTCAATATGTGCCTGCATATTGTGAATTCACTAACAAAATCACTGATCTGGTGATTTGCTGGACCCAATGTCAATGTTTTGGCCATTGCTGTGTAACCATCCAAAATCTCTGGTCTTGTTGCTTTTGGACTCAGCACTCCCAAAAATTTCTGGGTAAAGAAATATCGAAATGCTTATAAAGGTCTAGATCCAGGAATTTATGGAAAGTAACAGAAAAATTCCTGCAAAGTTTTTGTAACTACATGTTGTTTCTGTTTGGAATTACATCAGTAGTCTAGAATTGAAACACTACAGCAAATTTGGAAAATATTTTTCTCAGTTTGAGCTCTGAGATCTTATTCCTACGTTAATGGGATAAGTGGTTTTAAATTACTTTTTGACTGATTGATTTGTTTTCTTCTCTCTGACATTAGAGGAAATCCATGCAGAAATTTGTTATGCTGAATGTTTACTTCAGAGAGCAGCACTCACATTCCTCCAGGTATGGATTCCTGCATGGCTTTTGGGGGGAAAATACCATACAGGTTTCTTTTCCTAAATGGACTGGTAGAAGACTATAGTTTGTTCTATTGGGTCTTTCATCTGGGTCAAGTCTGGATTTTATCTGGTCTATCTGATGAGATATTAGAATGTTTAATTTTCCCCTCATAATTATTAAAAAATGCTTCACGCACATAGTGCTGAGTGCCCTATGACACCCTTCCCCACACCCTTTTGGATGTGTGAAATGTAACTGCAGTGGGCACAAATTTTCAAATTATGTGTTGGAATATCAGATTTAAAAAAAAAATGCTGAGATGGTCATTGAAGCTGTGCTGGAGTACAGGCAAGACTTTTGTTTGAGTCTGGCTGGTATTTGCTTTCCCAAGGCTGCTGGTTCTTGAACAGCAATTATGGTCTGCACAGCTATTAGGCTCCACACATGCTTTCTCCTTAACAGTGCTGTCTGTCTTTAACAAAGGGGAGCTCTCCCTCTTCTTTGGATTTTATCTGTCTGTCCTAATGAAGCTAGATTTGTTTGATGGAGCAACATTAGCAGTACTTACTAGGGCTCCAGCATGCAATTTTCATTGTTAGTCACAGATGAAATAACTTATTTTTCTTCTTGATTTGGCTGTGCTTGCTGTATGAAAGTGGGCCTCTTTGTCTACCAAGGGGATAATAAAAGCCACAGTCAGAAAAAGGCTGCTGCTTCTTGGCTCAAGGGTGCTGATAGGAAATGGAATGCAGGTGGTGGTTTTATAGTGTTTGGGAGTTGCCAGGTGGGCTCTGATTTATGTTGCTTATGACAGTTTATGAACCGTGTAACCTTTTTCAGCCATCTGCTGAGTCCCTCTGCTAGAAACTATTGCTTCATAGCAACACTTATAATCAGAGGAGCTTCTAGTAGTTTCTAGAGTGCTGATGATGAACTTTGAAATGACCAAGGCATAGCTACTTGTTTCCATTTTCATTTAGGATTAGTAGCCTCTAGCACTGGGGACAGTTTGGGTGAGATCTGAAACTATGGGAGGAAGATTTTTGAGAAGTTCTCTGCTATGTCTATAGGAAAGGAGCATTTTAAAGCAGTGTCTCTTGGTTTCAAGCACTATTTTTCACAGATATCTGTTTATGAAAATGTTTATAGAAACATGAGATTTAGGAGTACAAAAACAGCTTCTTGTCCTCTTTTTCAAAGGTCTCTTTGCTTCCTGTTATCTTATGCATTTAATTTTTCATGAACATATGAACTAGTTTGAAAAATTAAACAGAGGCACTTGATTCCAACAGCTACTGAAGTGGATTAGTTTTGATGCCTAGTAAAAATTACCAAATCCAGTTGAAAACATGTAAAATATCTCATCATTTTTCAAGGGCTGAAAAATTCTCACATTGGCTCTCCCTGTTGTTGGTATCATTCTGAGTGTAAACATTTTAAAACCATCTTTCTTTCTCATTCTGCTTTCCATTCAAAGGAAAATATAACTGAACCTTTACACATGGCTGGGTGTGCTGCAGCCTCCAATATGCTGTACTTAGTTAGTTCATCTAATTAATTCATCTAATCTGTGCAATTTTCTCCACAATGCCCTCTTATGATTTTTCTGTGATGGTATCTTCTGTTAAAACACATGTAGGCTCTGTCTTAAAGTATCAACAGACATCAAAACAAACCAGAATGGCAGATTATATAAATGAGGCAAGAAAATGCCTCCAAAAAGTTATGAAACTAAAGACCCTTTAACTAATGGTCCCCCAGATACTTTGCTGTAATTTCTCAGTTTGTTATAGCTTATCATGTAACATGTTATCTTACTAGTATGGATCTCATATATATATATATATATATATATACACACACACATATACATATATGAATATTCAAAGCAGAAAGAGCATATCCTGCATAATTTTACTGACCTTACTTGGTTCTTAGGATATGAAACTGTATTCTGCAGACTCTTGAGGACAGGCAGTTTGCTTGTTAACATTTCCTGGCTCAGCACCAGACATCATAACTACACTCAAGGACAAATGAGAGAAAGCTGTTTTCTGAAAGAGCCACAAAAGCATAGACCTTAGGTGACATGTATTAGCTGAGTACCTGTGTTTATTAATGCAAATTCAGATAGTTGAAAGGTGACAAGGGGCTAAACTGATCACAGAAAGCATTAAAATAAAATGCCTGTGTCTAAACAGAGTAAAAAAGTGTTTTAATATAGAAAGGAAATCCTAAATCCATGTACTATGTTTTAGAAGCTTACATTGTCTGTGTCATGCTGGTTATATTCCAGGTGTGTATTTATCTGAAGAAGACAAAAGACCTTCATAATGTTTACAAATTCATACTGCTAATGTGTTTCTATTCCAACAGGATGAGAATATGGTCAGCTTCATAAAAGGAGGCATCAAAGTCCGAAACAGTTACCAAACCTACAGGTGAGTCAGAGTGATGATGTCATTAAGTGCACTCTATCAGGAAAAAGTGCTGCTGGTGAAATGATCCAATTCACAAATTCATTACTGTTGTATTTGTTGAGTCTTTATTATGGGCCTCACGTCTACAGATTTTCTCAGCCCACACAGATTCTTCCCTTGCATAACAAAGGACAGTAACATTATGGTTGATTTAGATTGCGGAGACTATGGACCCCAGCTCTGTTAACTCCCAAGATTTGCCTATTCCAAATACAATATCCTTGAAATTATGTCAAAAAATAACTGTTTTAAATGATGTACTACTATTCATTGTGTCTGCATAGCACAATTTGCAGGTCTTGTAGGAATTAGGCATAATGAAATGGCATTTCTTTATAGTACCTGCTGCAGCTTTTGGGAGCATTTAATACCAGTAGCTGAAGCACAGTAAAAAGTGAATGCTAAATATATGTAATATTTTATTTAAGCTAGAATTATAAATTTTGATTCAGAGTGGGCACAAAATGTTTTGTGCCCAGCAGACACAAAACAGCATCAAGTTCAGGATCTCCAGAAGTCTGTTGGAAGGGGGAGGGATGACAGTGTCCATGTTTGTGTGAGTTGAAGGTGACTCTAAATGCAGATCCATAAGATATCATTTCCAGGGAATAGTGCTGAGTCTGTTGGCAATAATCAATCGATAAAAACATGACAGCCAGAACACAAATATATACTTCCTTTAAAACAATGTTTTTCCTCTCCTAATAATTAACAAAATAAACTTAAACAGTAGTGTAAAAACCACATAACTATAGCAAGCTTGGAGGCATATTGATTTCAAACTGAGCTAGATTATATAGGAAATAAAGGGATACATCAAAGCTGAGACCTATAAAAGTTACAAAAATGAGTGAAAGTAATTTCTGATACATCTGCCCATTTTAGAATATTTATTATGTTCCCTTTTCCTATAACAAAATATTCTTTTGAACATGCACTTAATATAATGATTAGTGAAACTCAAGTCAAATTTGCTAATTTAAATTTTAGTCTCATGTGCTCCCTCATCATCTCTTTTTGCAGTAGCAAAGTTTGGTGATGCTCCCAACAGCATCCTTGAAACGTTTCCAGGCTGAAATGTGGTTGAATATTGACTGTTTCTGTTTGACAGGAATTCCTCTGCAGGATCCCACAGTTTTTAATTGATAGTAATGTAACAGAAATTATTTGTTGATAAATCTAACAAAATGTAGATGTTGTTCACTTGAGTGAGATGACAAATTAGCATTTTTTAAACTACTCTGTAGTTCAAGGTAATGGGGTTACTTTCTTAGTGAGTTAATCATGTTATTTACTGACACTGTAAGAGAATCTTGTGCATTTCCAGGGAGTTGGACAGTCTCATACAGTCCCCACATTATGTCAAAGGAGAAAACCATCTTCATTTTGAGGGAGGTGTAAAACTTGGAGTTGGAGCATTTAACCTGGTATGTACCAACACTTTTATCCTGAGCTGATGTCCTGCTACCTCCTGAAAATGACCCTAACTTGAATTCCTGAAAAGTTCCACTGGCATTATACTGATCACATGGTTAAAATTAGGTGTGTGCTCTGACAGTGCAGGGTCTCAGTGTCTGGTCTGAGAACATCAGATAAAAACACTTCAGAAATAAAGGGACTGCTGCCCACAGCATGGTGTGAGGGCCAGGACAAGCCTTGCCTAGAAGCACCAGTTGCCTGTGCCTGTTGAATTCCACTTACTCTTTACCTGACATTGGAAAACTACCAGGATCCAGGCTGTTAGCAGGGCAGATAAAAGGGGTGGGGTACATGAATGAAATTTGGGGTGCTGCTCCAGCTACTGTTGGCTGTTGTTGCTTGTGTTCTGGCCAAAAGCAGGTGAGCAAATGGTGCAGGATGGTTCCTGGTTCACTGACCCAGAGATGGCGAGGGGTTGTGCAGGCTATGGGCTGCAGAAAGTGCCTGGAGCTTCCTCTTGCTTGCACTGCTTTGTGTGCCCAAATACTAGATGTACTCCACACAGAACAGCTATGGACTGAGGGGTATGAACCCAGCATTGCTGATCATCCTGGAAGAGCTGGAGTTACTAAGCATGTGCTGTGTAAACATATTTCTCTGTAGGTCATCCTGGAGACAACACCTATATTAAACATATTTCTGTTTAAATTGGATGTAAAATATAGCAGGTGTATACATTTACCCTGAAAATTTTCATATAGATATGTTTTTAGTAATTTTATTCATTATTTCTTGTGCTTGGAAAAATTGTAGGATGCAACTGGTATCTGAAATGCAGAAAGTCTGTTACTGAATAACTCTTACATTTTTCTCTGTAGACATTGTCCATGTTTCCTGCACGGATTCTGAGATTATTGGAGTTTGTTGGATTTTCTGGGAATAAGGTAAATGTGAACTAAATATTATTGGTACATTCCCTTCACTCTTAAATTAAAAAACAGACAGGAGTTTCTCTCTTTTTCCTCTCATTAGATGTAATCCTCTGGTATCACACGTGCACTGTGGCACTGATGCTTTCATGCAGCTCAGTTTTTGCTTTATATTTTTGTCTGAACTCTTGCACTTCAAAGGTTGTCATACCATTTTTCAGCGTTGAAACATTTGTGAAACATGTTAAAGCAATGGCTAGTACAGGGATGTCAGCATAATTAGGTTTTTAGTTACTGGTCTTTTGATGTAGGCTTATGCTCAGAAATCTGTAGCCAAAAGAGTATTCCTAGCCTTTAATATAAATATATAGCTTCCTTGGTAGTTACTGTCATTATGGGGTCTGAATGTTCCTGACAGGTTCTTGCATGAAATCTATTTCATTTCTGCTTTAATAGCAATTGGAAATTGGAGTGTGGCACCTAAATTCTCCTGCCTAAGAGAGTAAGTGCTTTTTTTGCTTGTAAAATAACCAGTCTGACCTCTGTTGTTTCAGCAAGATGTTTAAGGAAAGTTCAGTAATGGAACACCATTACTCACATGATGATGAGAAAGAGCTGTGCTACTGCTTTATGGGTCTGCTGTTTCAAAAGAATGCTAAATTGGTGGGAGTATCTTGGCCTTGCTACTTTGTACCTGCCCTTGCCTCTTTACCAGCAGAACATGAGATTCACTCAAAGCAGAGCTCCTGGGTTAAGAAAATGGGATGCAGAATGTGAGGTTCACTCAAAGCAGAGCTCCTGAGTTAAGAAAATGGGATGCAGAACATGATCCCTTTAACCTAAACCATGCCACATTTTTCATAAATGCTGGGTAAAGTAATTATCTAATGCAAGCACTAGAAAAGCCACGAGAACAAGTTAAGTTTTAACTCTTTTATAATACTTTCTATTTACAAAACAAGTTTTAAGGAGAAAAGTGTCTTTTTTATCACAGTTGAAGCCTTACATGGCAGGTGAATGACTGGCATCACCATTCCATTCGTTTACAGGAAGGATCTTATATCTGAAAATAGAATGTCTTATTTGAAAGCAAGCAGCTGAATGTAGATTACAATTTAGAAATTTCCAGGAGCTGATCAGGAGCTATTTCACAGCAGCAAAAGCAAAATTCAAATAGTTCTACCTGTCAGTTTCAGCAACAAAGCATTTAAAGCAAAATATTCTCTTAGAAATATAAAGGCAATTTGTGTACCAGCAAAGTTCTGAGATTACTTTGGTGAGCACTCATCTTACTCTTGCAGATGGAAATTGTCCCTCCAGTTGAGTTTCTATTTGGCCCTGGGATTTCTTGCATGGCTGTGAGTGGGTTGATATTTGTGTTGATGAGTCACCTCCTATTGCAGTTCCTTAATAACTCATTGAAACATTACCTTGATTACCATAAATTTGAGCAAACTCCTGTTGTTTGCACACCATATAAAGGAGAATTTTATACATGTTGATCAAATTTCATTGCTGGCCATTTGTATTAATATCCAGAAAGTCCTTCTGCATTTAACATTTTTGAGTCAGGTGCCTGAAGCCAAAAGCAAAATTGCAATAGAATGTGCAGTCCTTTCCAGTGGTTATTTTCCAAAGTTTGCAACAAGACACTAGACAAGAGACTAGAGGGTGAAAGAAACTGTGACAGAAGAGAAGAGGAAGTTTGTTCATCTGTGGTGCACTTGTCTAGGAGTTTTTAATACACCTGTGTTTGATGCTGCAGTCTCTTCCTTTAAATGCTTACTGAGTATCAGATTGTGCAGCAGAGTCATGGTTAATGCCTTGAGCTGTTTGCAGATTACCTGGGAGTGCACTGCAGGACAACTTGATTTTGGTGTGGGTAATGTGTTTACTAAAACTGGATATAAATTTGCTTTGTGTCATCCTCCATGATACCAACCTGCCTCAAAGCCAGCAGGTTTGCCCCTGGGGACTCTCCCTGTCTCTGAGCCATGTCATGAGGAACAGCAAATAAGAACATGCCCAAAGCTCCAGTACTTCCTAAGCCATTTGTGGGCACTGTGGATATCATGATCAACTTAACAGCAGTCTGGAGTCTCAAAATAGTAGGTGGGATAAGATCAAGAAAATATAAAAAGTAGCCTGAAGCCCTGTTTGTTCCCTTCCAGTCCAAGATGTGCCACTGTTTAAGCTCCTTTCCCTTGCATCATCAGTCAAGCCATGGGCTTACTTGTGTTTAATAGCACAGGCCCCACTTTGAGTAGTGAAATTCATGCAGTTTTGCCCAGTTTTGAGAGAAGTGCCTTGTGAGCAGAGGTGTGTCAGGCAGCCTTGCTGGGGAGCACAGCAGCCTCACTGAGCAGTAGGTGGAGTGTGTGTCCCATCTGCACTTGCTGTTTAACCATGGCTGACCTGTGATGTGAGAGCAGGAGACTCCTGCCACTGTCTCCCTGGGAGCCTGAACCCTCCTCCCTGCCTCCTCTGCCAGGTCTCAGGCTAATATTTACTCTTGTGCTTATTTTATAGGTGATTACAAATGCTGTGCTGCTAAACTGGAGAACAGTTTGACATGAGCTTACCATATGTTAAGTGCAATTTGTCAGGGGGTCAGATGACAGCATGATTTCATGAGAAGGCAGGAAAACTGTCAGATAGAACAGATATAATTTCTTTCAAATTATACTTTTTTTTTTTTTTTTAATGTGGGAGGATATTTTTCCCAAAGCTGAAGAATCTTCTTGATGTGTCAATTTCTAATAAATTGAATTCCAGTTTCTCATTAAGTATCTCTATTGAATTGCATTTTGGTCTCTTTAAATTTTAAATGAAACATTTAATCTAATATTATTTAACAGGATACATTCAAATGCCCTGTCTATCAGCTTAATTAGTCAGTTCTTTGTAAAGCTGTTAGTAGTATCCATCCTCCTTGATAAACCTGCAGCCGTGTGATCAAGCCATAGGACATGAGCAATGACCTTGCTTTGCTTTCATTGTCAGGATCCCTAATTAAAAGAATGATTTAAAAATAACATCCAAGAACTTTTACTTCAGGAAAGTCAATGGATTTTAGTCAGTAACAGCTGAAATCAATATGAGCCCATCTGTGTTGTCTGATAATGATTTTGGGCATTGTCCTTGTTCATCCTGCAACTGCTCTGGAAATCCCCAGTGTTCACACAGGGAGTCCTGAATGACAGAGCATTGGATGTCTTGGGACAAGAATTGAATCAACGAGATACTAATATAATATAATGTAGTGACAGTCTTGGGAATTAGATTGTGGGATGTCATGAGGACCTTGCACAGAATGCTGATTTACCACATTGGATCCCATCTGCTCTGTGCTCTACCTTATATCCTTCAGAGTAGTTTATGCTTTGTGTGAAAATAAAACTGAAATGTGTTAGTGTCAATTAGGGAAATTGCAAAAATACCTTTCTGGAAAAATTATGAACACTTACTCCCTTGACATTTGCTTTATATTGCCACAAAATGCCCTGTTACAGACATTGTTTGGAGACTCATTCCTGGTGTTCTGGGACTGCTTCTATCAGTTGTGACATAGGTGTGGGAGATAGTTATGGGTCATTTATGGTTAGAAGGTGTGTCCTGACAATTAAATATAATGTACTCACTGGTGCCAGTCCCTAAGTGAGTAGAGTGTGTTTGCAGTTATTCCTTAGGCTCAGGTAGCTGCTTGTGATTTTGTTCCCAGATCCTCTGTCTGATTCTGGAGGGCCTCATATTGCCCAGCTCCTGGCACTCCCTTGGCTGTGGAGATTGTTGGCTAATCCCTGTAGGCTCCCTGTAGAGAAAGGGTGGTGCTTGAAAACGTGATTCATGTGCCTGGTCCAGTCTGCTGTGCCAAACTATTCCTTGGAGGAGCACGTCTGCCTCAACCAGACACAGAGGGAGCCCTGGGAGACCCTGGGAGCTAGGGAGTGTGGGATGTAAAACATGATTCCTAGTGACACCCTTCATATTCCTGTTTTCTGGGTGTCCAATTGTAAGAGAAGCAATTTGCAAGAGGTTGCTTTGAGGAGAAGCAGCTTTGCTGCTGTGTATTCTATAAGCAAGTGTTATAATACTAATAACAACTATTTCAAGTTTTTTTTTTATTTAGGCTGTGTCTTCTACTGATTGTTATTACTTCATTACAGAAAGTTTGGGATATTCAGGTGGCAGAGTGAAAAATAAACAGCCTTTAATAGCTCTGCTGGGCTAGATAGGCTTATGGACATTCCACAGAGTGAACTGACTTGCTCAGTGAGCTTCTCATGCCTGTGTAACTATTCAATTCAAGAATTTAGAATTAAGAGTGTCAGACTTGCAGCCCTCTTCTGATGAATGGGCAATATTCTTAATCCAGTTACTGCTATCCAGGATGCAGTCCTGTGTAAGGTGGGTGTGGGTTCATTCCTTGTCCATACAGATTATAACTTTGTGTTTGATTGCACTCATATCTGCTTTTGAGACTGAAATATAATTGAGATCAACTTGACAAAGGTTACATGATTTTATATGACAAAGTCTGTTTGAATCATTCTTAGTGCTATTTGCATTAATTTTATATGTATTTTTATATAATATGGAAGATAGTAAATGCTGTGAGGCCTAATGTCAGTAAAGGTTCAATGAAATATCACGCCTGAAGATTTTTTCATTGCAAAAAAATGTACTTTGGAAAGATACTTTGGAAATTTTTTTTGCCAAAATTCATTCCACAGAATGTTTTATTTTGCTTCTACCTTGAAGTACTACTTTTTAAAAATACAAATATTTGTGGGTATCTGGGCAGTTGAAAGAATATATAATATTTTGTTAATTATTTGTATCAATCAAATTTTCCCCTCAGCAGAAAATGAAGCTGGTTTTATTGTGCTAAGTACTTGATTTCCATTAAAGTCGCTGATTTTCTGAAATTATTTTACTATCTTTTAATTTCTTCTGTAGTGTATTTTTACTATTTTGTTCTAATATATGTTATAGTAATTGATCTGCAAATATGAGTCATATTTTTCCTTGTAGCAGTAATTAATGTAATACATAGAGTTTAAAAAAAACCAAGGAGAAGCAAAATCACAACTCCCCCTTGTATTTATGTGAAAACAATTAACTGCACTAGTTAAATGCAAAAATAGATGTCTGAGGAAAATGAGAATATGATTACAGGCTTCAGTATTTACACAGTAAGCAATAAAGGCGTGGTGGTGTAACACCCCTCAGTCAACAGGGATACACAAAAGATGTAAATCTGTGCTGGGATCTGCTCTGAGGGCTCTCCCTATTGCCTTTCCTGGTGCCTCTGATAGACATCCCTCAGGGTTCCTATTTATAGTGTACTTGGTTTGAAAGGCTGTCCTTGTAGTCACACACATCATGTCCCAGTGACCTTCCAGTGCAGTGATAGAGTAACTTTTACACAGATTTTTGTCCCAGCACAGAGTGGATGTCTTACGGTGCATATTTACAAGTGGGCAGAACTCTTGTTTGATACATTTGCATATTTATATTCTGGCTGTTGATATCATGGAACTAGTCCTAGAATGGGCTGATAAATGCTCTTGCCTCAGGAACTTGAATCCCTGAAGTTGGTTATCCATCATGCTGTCGTTGACTATGAACACAATGTTATACTTGATTGCTTTAGCTCTTCCCAAAGGGAACAGAAATACTCCTCTTTTCATAATATTTTACCACTGGTAGTAGTGGGCCAACATCATTGCAAAGGTCCTTTTGTTCTTGGCATAATTTAAAATGTCTTTTTGCCCTGACATCTTATGCTCTGCTCGTTGCAGATTTTATTTTCTTGATACCTTTAACTCTTCTGTGCAGTGAACTGCAGCAAAAAAAAAAACAAAACACTGTATAGTGGTGATGTACGGGTGTTTTCTTGCTTTTCAGAACCCAATGTTTTGTTTCTGGAATGCTGTTTAGCAGCACTTTGGTCACAGTGATAAGTTGTCTCTCATTTTCTTACGTTAACCATGTAACACATCCCACAGTGCTGCTCTGTCACCAGATGTTTTCCAGGCTAAGCAGTAACTCCATGAAAAACTATTAGATCAATGAATAGGTGTATTTTATCTTTGATTCCTGTATAAGCAATCAGTGCCTTTTGAGGAATTTGTCAGTGCCTTTTGGGGAATTTGGTGAGTGAGCAATCTGTAGCTTACCCTGCAGAAGTTAAGCCAGCAAAGCACAGCCCTGGTTCTTTTCCAACACCTTGTCCCCCTCTCTCTGTTTGCACAGGAACATGGTCTGCTGCAGCTTCAAGAAGGAGCATCATCATACAGCTTTAGGTCGGTGCTGTGTACCATGCTGTTGCTTTGCTATCATACTTTCATGACCTTTGTGTTAGGTAAGATTGTTTATAATAACTCTTGGATTTGAGTAGTTCTTGTGGGACACAAAGGGGAAAAAGATTATTCCATCACCTATTCGTTGGTGAATTGTTTTTTTGTAACAGATTAAATGTATCTCATTTGTAGGTAATTTTACAGTAATGATCATAACTGAAGAGCATGTTTTAATTTTCAAGATGGAGATTTGTTTAACGTGTGAGATGGGAGATACTGGGGATAAACAAGAAACTTGTGAGAACAAAATCTGTTTTAACCAGGTGCATTATTGGGGAGGTTAAAATAATGGCTGTAAGTGATAATTGCTTTGTTGACATTGGATTTTCTTTGGGAGGTGACAGCTTCCTGCTAATGTGTACTTCTGTGTTATCTCCTGCTAAATCATGCTACAAAATGTGTTTGTCTGTGCCTGAATTTTCAAGTCAGGAAGCACAATGTTTTCAGGGCTTCCTGCTGCTGCCTTAGTGCAAATCTAACCTGTATTTATGTCTTACTTAGTGAAGAGAACAACCAACATGTTGGCCAATTGTGGATGGAAAATCAGCACCTTGCATTCCAGTTCTTTTTTTTTTCCTTTGTTTTCTAACTATTTTTATCACTTGCATTCTTATACATTCTAGGAACAGGAAAAGGAAATGTTGAGGAGGCAGAAAAGCTACTTAAGCCTTACTTGGCACGCTATCCAAAGGTAAAATGAATAATAATTTATTTGATGTGATCATTTAATGCTTTTGTGCCAAAAATCAAAGTTCTAGACTGTATGGTCAGATTGAAAACTGTTATAGAATACTTGTATTTTTATTATTATTTATTACAGGGAGCCATATTCCTGTTTTTTGCAGGCAGGATAGAAACACTAAAGGGTAATATTGATGCGGTAAGTAATCAATCATTTTGCTTACTAATTTCCAGTAAATTTCAAAAGTAAATTTTAAAAGCTTTGGAAAAATTCCTCCAGGAATGCTATTTCCTTTTTGGCTAATGCTTCCTCTGGATTTGGCCTATATGTAATTCATGGTTTATTGAATTACAGATAAGAATTTTGTAAACTATTTTGACTAATTTGTTTCTTCACCTCATTTTGCTGCCTCTCAATTTCTGGTGATAATGGAATCCACCAGGATTAATGAGACAGTTTTGTCATTGTCTTTCCAATTCTGCAGCAAACTGTGTCTTTAATGAGACCCAGTGGTAATCCTTTGCCTTCAGTGTGAACTGAGAGTCATAAAAGACTTGAAAAAAATTATTAAGATGAAGACTGCATGTCCAAAATACCTTGAGACAGAGTATCAGCTGGTGTGCAGGGCAATAGCTCCCTTGAAATCCATGGAAGTGCAGCAATAAATGCCAGCTGAGCACCTGTCCGCTGCCTTCAGTTTTCTAATTTCCTGAGACACAAGATTAATTTTGAGTATAGTTAGGAGCATAACTTTCAGGAATGGGGAGCTCTGTGGCAGGGTAGACTTGTTAACACCAGGATGACTGTGCAACCAAGAATCTCTTGTGTGAAGCCAGCAGATGGGATTTTGGGAAACTCTAGGCTGTCAATAATTTGGAAGCTGCAGGTGCCATGCAGGCAGATCCTGGAGCCCCAGTGTGTGTGCCAGCTCCTCTGTCTGTGCATTTAGACCTGACTAAGGCAGTGTTTGGCAATCTCTGTGTGCAGGCAGTCAGTAGGTATGAGGAATGCTGTGAAGCTCAGCAGTACTGGAAGCAGTTTCACCACATGTGCTACTGGGAGCTGATGTGGTGCTTCACCTACAAGCGCCAGTGGAAGATGGCTTTTTTCTACGCAGACCTGCTGAGCAAGGAAAACACTTGGTCAAAGGTAGGTTCAGCAGGACAGGAGAGCAGGAGGCCCCATAGTATCTATTAACTTTCAAGCAAATTGAGTTGACTTTTTGTAGCTTTGAAGGTGCAGACTGTACAGTAAAACCTGGCCTGCTGTTGACTGCTACAAAATTATGTGAATTGCAAACATTCAAATCTGAACAGATGGTGGGCAAGCAGAAATCTTTTGGGCCCAACTGGTAGATGAACAGCAGCTTGTTAAAGATGCTGTGTATTGACTGTTTGTGTCATCAAATGTTGCAATTAATGTTGCAAGTTGCCATTCCTTTCATTATGCTGTGGATAAAAGCTCCTCTGCTGATGAGTGAGGTTAGCCACGGTGGTGCCTCCAGGGCAATAAATGCAATTAGAAGTGGCGCCTATCCCTGTGCATCTGGGAGGGAGAAGCTCTTTAATCCAGAGCCCTGGAAACATTCCTCCATTTCTGTTCCCTTTTTGCCTTTTTAGAAATGGGGGTTATGTTTCCTCTATTCCACTTAGTGGGAATTTTTCTGGACTGGCTTAATTTCACAGATATGATGGGCAGTGGCTGAGCAATGCCATTCACCAGTTCCTTTGGGATCCATGAACTTGTGCACCTTCAGGTTCATTAGATGGTCTTGAACCCAAACTTCTCCTGTCCTGAGCAGTTTATCTCACATTCTCTGCCTTTCTGTGACTTGGGCAGGGAGGCTGGGGCACTTGATGAAGACAGAGGAAAAAATAGTTCCTCAGCCTTCTCCAGATCCTGCGTAACCTTGTCTCCTGTTTTCTTCCAGACAGGGCCCACATTTTCTCCAGTCTTCCTTTTATCACCAACATACCTATAGAGTCTTTCCTTTTTGCTCTTTCCACCCTGGCCAGACATCAGGACTTTCATTTTCCTAACCTGATCCCTGGCTGTTCAGGCAATTTCTCTGTATTCCTCTCAGGCTACCTGTCCTTCCCTTCACCCTTTATAGGTTTCATTTTTGTGTCTTGAGTTTTTCCAGGAGATCCTTTTTTACCTACATGGACCTCCAGGAGTTTTTGCCTGACTTCCTCTTTTTTTGGGATGCATTGCTCTGGGGCTTGGAGGAGGTGATCCTTGAATATTAACCAGATTTCATGGCCTCCTCTTCCTTCCAGGGCTTTATCTCATGGTGCTCTACCATGCAGATCCCTGAAGAGGCCAAAATCTGCTCTTCTGAACTCCAGGGAGTGACTATTTTCTAGGACCTACTATTTGGGATATGTTACCAAGTTGTGATGGGACACAGAGACTGTGTAATAATAGTTTTTTTTTTTCTGAGCAAGACCTTATCTTAGGTTTTCTAAAATGTGTTCCTAAAAACTTACATTACCTCAAGCATGAGATTTTTTTTTCTTGGAATTTGGACACAAACTATAAGCTGTTACATACTAAGCAAACACATGATTTAACTACAATATTCTATACTCACTTTCTAAAGTACTTATCTCTTACGTAAATTTTTGTAAGACTGTGAGCAAAACCAATAACTTCTTCCCTTTATGTTGCTGTTTTGGGCTTTATATGAATAAAGATGATGCTGTAAATTCATTTTTCTGTATAGATATTGTTCATTGCATTTGCAGGCTACTTACATTTACATGAAAGCTGCTTATCTCAGTATGTTTGGACCAGATGACTGCAGTCCTTTTGGAGACAGCGAAGTTGAATTATTTAGGTAAAATCTGCAAACTCACAGTTACAACAATTTACTGTCTTTTCATATCACAGTGTTGGGAAAAGAGAGGCAAAATTATTCATTGTCCAGATTTGAAGAATTGTGCAAATAGCATTGGATTGGTAAGAAAATGCAGAGTTGAACATCCTTTAGACTAAAGTGGACCCTGGGTTTGGACAGCAGATTTCTCCTGGCCGTACAGTGGCTGCTGCTCTTCCATGTAAAATACATTATTTTTTAGTTGCTTTTTTCATCAAAATGGAATGTAAGATGTGAAAGCCTTCAATGGATTGTGCTGCAAGACGTGTTCTTCCTTAGTGGGAGCATCAGCACAACTTGATTCTTGGGTTCTGAATCTCAGAGAAGTAAGAAATAATTAAATGTGCAAGTGAATCTATGCATTATAAACACAGTGAGATAACCTCACTGTGTTAATGTAATGTTTAAGCTCAAAAAGGCTTGCTGGGGCAAAGAAAATTTGGTTACTTTAGGGTTTGCAATTTTTATATGAAATCTAATTTTTTAAAATGTGATTACATTCCTCTTTTCAAGCTTTCTCTGTCTTTTGTAATCATTATAAACAGATTTCACTGAATTTGGAATCCATTATAAAGTGAATAGTTTTACTCTTTGGGAGAATGGGAAGGCTAAAGCTAGTTTGCCTCTTTCTCAGTCTGTGAAGAGAGATGAGCCCTTTATAAGTCAGGTGCATCATCTAATTTAATCTTTCAGTGGGGAAGAGTCCCTCTCCTCCTGCTTGATTAAAGAGGAAGCCTAGAGATAAACGTGCCCTGCATAAAGACAGCTTTTGTGAGTATGTATTGCTCAGCTTCCCCAAGGTAGCAATAGCACAGTGTGTGACAGCTTTTTTAAGTTCTCCTTGGTTTATTTTTTTTTTTTTTTTTGTACTTGAGTTTGAATGTCTTCATCTCAGAGGTTCACAGGAGAAAAAGTCCTTACGTTTTCCTTTAAACTTTCAGGATTGTTCCCAGTCTGAAGCTGAAAATTGCAGGGAAATCTCTGCCCACAGAAAAGTTTGCAATTCGGAAAGCACGACGGTATCTTTCTTCAAACCCCGTTCCTTTGCCTGTCCCACCTTTGGTAAGTTACAAATATCCCCACACATCTCCTTTTCAACAGTTTTGTAATTTAGAGCAATAAACCCAAGATAATTGGAATAGTATCTTTCCGTGTTTCTAAGGTAAAACCTCTGCAGGAGACTGGAATGTTCCCAAAGCAAAGCCAGATGAATGTGAGGAATGCTGTAAAACTGGGGCATGCACCAGCCACAGGGAACTCAGCCAGCTGTTTGTGACACGTAAATGTGTTGCATGTGTAACTCATTATTCCAGCTATAGAGTAGCGTGCTCCCAACAGCTTTCTTTTGGTTCCCTTTGCAGGAACTTTGCCCTGGGTCTCTTCTGTCGTGTCAGTTGCTAACAGAGGGCTATAAGGTACAAGGAGGGGTGGTGTCAAGGAAACAATGAAAGGTTTGGGGACTGCATATAAGGAGCTGTTCAATGGGCCCCTGAATGTTTGCAGCTTGGTGCTCTCCAGAGCAGCTCATAGGTGCTGGGATGAAACAACTGGCTTCTTTGGCCACCCCAGAAAACCACTGTGACTGCTGGGGTTTTTGCTTAATGTTTTTTTTTCTCTGTAATGCTGGCCTGTTCCCTGTGGCCAGTTGCATGAGGCATCCATTGCATTTACAAAAATCTGTCTACAAAGAACATGTGAAAAAGAACATAAAAGGGTTTTGGGTCCAGGGATTTGCCAAGTGCGGTGGTGTTAACACTTGCAGTGCTTTGAGCTGCTGTGTTTTAAAGAAAGAGAGAGATAATTAGTAAATACTCTGTAAGAAAATGCCAGAACAAGGAGAGCCTCTTGGAGAGCACTCCCCAGCCCACCAGGGGTACCTGACACTGCCTTTTGAAATAGTTGTTACAGCAGAGCGTGGGTATTCACCAGGGGCCATGTTCCACTAGTAAAACTGAAGTAAGAGAAATAATTAGGTTGTTTTGATGTGCCTTTCAGGTTTCAAAGAGGAAGGAGTATATGCACCTGGGGCTTGGCTGGGCTATCCTGATGGGATTTTGACTGAGCAGGTTTCTGTCCCAGGAGCTCTCTGGCCAGGCACTGTGTCCTTGGCTGCTGTGCAGTTGCGTTTCCGAGGCAGCAGATGCCGCAGCTGAACAGATAAAAGCACTTTGTGGATTTGAAACTGGGGATAGAATCTCATATCCAGGATTTTTCTTTTCATTATCAGGAGACTTGCTGGAAAGAGTGAGTCCTCAAGCAAGTCTTAGCTCAGAGATTTAGCTTGAATGAATGTGGTTTGAATGCTTCTGTTTGAAAACCATGTTAATGAATCTGCACTAGGTCCAGTAAGCTCAGCACAGGTTTTCCAATCAACAGAGACCAGATGGTGAAAGCAGCAGTGACTGGGGTTAGCATGCTGTTTCAGCTATTCTAGCCTGACAGCTTTTTGTGCCATGGTTCCACAATTCAGTTGTTCTATGTATGAATTTTATCCAAATGCTTTAAATTATCACATGTAGATAAGGGCATGTAAATAAATAGAATAAATAAATCAGACACAGATCTCCTTGCTGGTGATGGGTGCCAGGGCTTGAGGGAATGACATGAAGCTGTATCAGGGAAGGTTTAGGCTGGGTATTAGGTAAAGGTTCTTCACTCTGAGTGGTTGGGCACTGAACAGACTCCCAGGGAATGGGCACAGGACCAACCTGACAGAGCTCAAGAAGTTTTTAGACAATACTCCCAGGCTCAGGGTGGGGTTCTTGGGGTGCTATTGGGCTGGAATCAATGATCCTGATGGGTCCCTTCCAACTCAGGATGTTTTGTGATTTTATGATTAAATAATACATCATGGAGGCCAGTTTTAAGTCTATATAGTATTTTCATTTTTCACTTTGTGATTGGTAGTAGCAATGAGCATATTTGGTGGTATACTCAAAGAACCTCAATCTCAAATAGGAATTCAGCCAATAGTTTTTAAAAAACTCTGAGGACAGTTAAATAATAAAGAAGTTACTTTCTTTGGGAACATCAAACAAACCTGAGGAATGTAAGAGGTTTACGGTTCAAATTTAAAATTCTATTAGTTTGTTTGAAACTTGGCTTAAAGTTTAGAGGGTTTGGTTTTCTCTTTGGTTTGTTTTGCTGTCCTGAAATTTCATAGTATTTCTGTGGAAGCAGTATAGTGCAGTTATTTATGTGTATTACTGCCTTTGCTAAGATAGAACTGAAAAACAAGAGAGACCTTAATGAAGGGACAATTAGCTATGTGCCATGAATGTTTTAAGTCTTTTTTGTTGGTACTTGCCTTCTTTTATAAGTGAGGGTATGTTTGCATTCTGTTCAAGCAACCCCCTTTGCATTGTGTGCAGTAAGTGGCTGTTGAGGTGTCTTCCAGGGCTAATTTGTTCTAAAAAACAGTGTAACAAGTTTTCAGTTGTAATGAAAATAAATTTTGACAAACTGACTTTATTTAAGTAACCTGTGACTTTTTCATCATGCATAGATAAACTGAAGTGTTTGACAGACAACCACCTTTATCCAGTGCTGTAATTAATGGTCTTGTAATTTCTCCCTGACCCCAGGAAATGATGTATATCTGGAATGGCTACGCTGTAATTGGAAAATGTCCTAACTTAACAGAAGGCATGTTAGAGACTTTAAATGAAGCAGAAGAAGCATTGGCAAGAAGTTCAGGTAACCAGTGGTAGGATTTAAGTAGTTATTTTACACTGCAATAGCTAGAGATATTTTCTGTGAATCACTCATTAGTAAAGTTAATTGGGTCACAGGAGGAACATAGATAATGAAACCATAAACTGTTTATGCAGGTAGGAATATTTTTTTATTTTTAATGTAGCAATAACTTATAATAATAGCAAGTGATTTTCCATCCACAGATGTGTTAACAATGGCTCATGACATATGATAAAGGTTTGTTTATTTTGCTAAATCAAAATCAGCATATGCATTGATTTGATTTATTAGATCCTGAAGCTTTGTTATCCTCAGATTTTGTTATCCTCAATTTTGAAGGATAAATAGGAGAGGAGTTGCTTTTTTTGTTTTAAAAGTGCTGTCAGTTTGTGACATGACCTTTGGGCTGAATGTTCTGGTGTCACCAATGTGCTGCAGAAATCCAGGACACCAAGGATGGCTTCCTGTCAATGAGCACAACACGGGGTTGAACTGAAACAGGCTCTGCTACCACATTCTCTGTCAGCTTCTTAATTAGCTATCCATGAGAAAATTGAATTGCTGTTTATTTCTTGTCAGTCTTTCCCAGCTCCTGTGGGAGTGCAAACAGTCTGCACAGCATTTCTCAGAGTTTTTCCTTGACCAATATTTGATCTTATTATTATTATGTACAACCTTCCTGCAAAAGGATCAAACCCCTGTTGACAGAAGAATATAGGCTAAAACACTGCATTGCAGTCTTTTCTAGGGCCTTGGACTACTGTGCAGTGAGTTACACAAGATTTGAAAGGGTTGCCTGAAAGACTGGCTAAAACTACTTGTAATTAATTGAAAAAAAGAATGAGAAAATATTTTTAGTGAAGGTAATGTCTTAGAAAAAGGCCTTTGAGCTTTTCACCTTCTTTGTTACCCATTTTGTTTCATCATTTTAAATAAGTAAAGTATTTCCCTGTTCCTTTTTTTTTTTTCTTAGTTGGCAAATTGTGGCTAAGGCTACATTTTGCAGGGATTTTGTAGCAGATTCACGTTTGTAGAACACTGTGAGGACATGTAATTGAAAAGTGGGATGTATTTTAAGCATGCCAACAATTTAAAGTGTTGCCTGTTCCAAATATTGACTTGTTGTTTCAAGGCATATTTAACGAATTGGAAATGAGCAGCCAAGCTGAAGATTTTGCCTGCAAACTTTTAAAAGTAAGCTGCCTATATGGATTGGCTATGAAAAACCCAAAAGTTCCCTTTGATATGTTATGCAGAAATTTTATGATGGAGAAAGTGTTGATAGTAAGGATTTTGAAGGTGAAGCTGGAAAGACCTTGGGGTCTCAAAAGTATAAACTCCAAAGAAGGTATGGTAAGATGTGAGGTACAGGTAGCAAAGTTTCATATATTTTTAATTGGCCAAATGAAGGTAGAGATTTGATAAAATTCTTGCACATGAATAGGCCATATCAGGACACTACAAGTCAGGAAGCAGAAGAGTTGTAAAGGGCAATAAAGGCAAAGGCTTGAGAGATTGTAAACTGGACTTCAGTATTTATAAAATGGATACCTTAAATTAGTTTTTAGGTGTCAGAGCAGTAAGACAGTGGGAGTATGGAGGGAAAGGACAATCCAACAATGTTGAGGCAAAGTTTGATCAATTTAGGAAAAGGTTGATGTGTGTTTGTCTCTGCATTAAATTAAATCCACCAAGTAGTTCTTTTCTGTGTTTCAGCAGATGGACTGTACTCACACTTACCTTTGAAAAGTTCCCTTATAGGCAAAAAAATCTCCTCTGTTCTGGAGTTTTCTAAAATGTGCCATTTACTTCCTCCTGCAGCTACAGAACTACTGGCAGATGACCGGTGTGTGATAAAGCTGTTAAAAGGATTGTGCTTCAAGCATTTGGGCAAGATCTCAGAAGCAGAAGATCATTTTAATTACATCTATTTAAAGTAAGTTTTCATACCTGGCAAGTAGGAGAGCTCTTGAGTTTCAAGTAAGAGGAGATGCAACCATGATATGAATAGAAGGGAGAGGACTGCAGTATCTTTAGTGCTTGCTTCAAAGTATTTCAATTTTAATTTTAATTTCTACATGATTGTTAGCCATGTGTTGAAGAATTTCAAATCTTCAGTTTTTATTTTTATATTTTTTTAATTGAGATATTTTCTTATTTTCTTTTTTTTTTATTTTCTTCTTTTCTTCTTTTTTTGGGGACCATAGGTGCACAAAGTTTTTCAGATACCACTTAGCTTTTATTGCCCCCTTCCTCTTTCCAGTCATGAGGAAGCTGTATCCAAAAAGCCAAATGCACTCTGCAAGACAGGTGGGAGCATGATTACACTGGGAACCTCTGCACATCATGTAGTGAATGACACCTCTTTTTGTTAGCTCACATGGATAGAACTCATGATATTGTCATCTTTTCTAACACTTCCCTGATAATAAAGGCATTATTTTCTAATCCTGAGATTATACATACTGTGTAGGATGCTTATGCAAAATACACATTTAATAGGGAAGGGAGTTTCGGATAGAGAACATGACAAGTGTTGTAATAGAGATTGATTGCTCCTTCTGATCTTAACTAATCTCCTATGTATTTGTGTTTGGAGCTGTTAAATGAGGGAAACAATATATCATTTCAAGGTCTCTAGGCTATTTCTTTTCCAATGCAGTGAGAAGAAGATAAAATATGACCACTATCTAATTCCAAATGCTTTGCTGGAGCTGGCAATACTGTATCTGGACCAGGATAGAAGAGAAGAAGCAATAAAACTTCTGGAAAAAGCAAAGTAAGTGAAAAGCCTGTCTTGGTGTCTGATGGATCAGTCTGGTGTTTTACTGGTTAGCAAGAAGCAGAATAATTCCATTAATATTATGGAAACTCAATTTATTTTTCCAAATGGAGCGTGGATGCCTTAGTTTTGGTTTGGACCTTTCCAGAGGTAGGTGTTGCATTTGTCCAGTCTTGGACTTGCAAAAAGAGCCAAAAAAATTAAGTATCTTAATAGGAATGTCAAAGGCTTCCATAAGAAATAATCCATGTCTATTTGCTTATTCATAAACAATATGTATTAAATTAATTCAAAGCTCTGTGTTATGGCTAAAATAGCATTACTTAAATTGATGCCTAGCAGTGCCTGTTTCTTTCCTTGATGAGATACATTTAGGATAATGCTTCAGGTTGCACTGGATATCTTTGCATTGTTTCTTCTGCATCAAGGCAACTAAAACACCTGCTTTTACTATTTTGTGTGACTGGTTTTTTTGGAAGTTGGACTTGATTGTGTGTGTTCTTGGTTAAAAAAATTAACAAAATATGGGGTTTGCCTCTGTTTGAACCTTTATTTCTCTGCTGAGCCAAAATTTTGGCAGTGATGGGGAGGGAAGAAATCCAACTCAAATAATTCTCTCCCTCTTCAAGCGTCCAGGGTAGTTCACCTCTGCCTAAATCCTGAATGAGTCCAGATGTGCAGAGTCACTGCCACAGGTGTGAGCAGCTACAAGACTGATGCCTGCCCCTAGGTCAGAGAGGTCAGATAGAGTTTTTATATTGCTTTTTGTAAAAGTCGGGCAACTCTGCAAGTCAGAGTAGTAAATCAAGCCTACCAGAGATTATGCCAAAAGCCTGTCAGCACAAAAATTAAAATATTGCAGTCCTTAATCTCCTGTGCTTCTGAGCCTGGTTCTCTGTAGACTCATGGAAGGTATTAAGAACAGCAAAAATTGCATTAGCAAAGTGCAGTAGGAAGTGTTTCAACTGGCTTCATGTGCCTCAAAACACACCTCTGTCCTCATTTCCTTTGTTAAAATTGCTCTTAAAGAGAGATCTAGAAATGAATGATTTAGAGCTGCTGATTCCAGCTGGAATTTCTGTCTGTCGTTGCTGCTTGGCCATTGCACCTTTCCTGGCAGCTCTGAGTGTCTCAGGTCCCCTTAGGAGAAGATATTTAGCTAACAGACAGCAGCTCTGAAAAATGTGCTGTGCCTAGTGTATGAAAGCTGCTTCTCAGACTTGCTGTGCTCAAAGAACTCTTGAAAAATGTAATGACATTAAAAAAACAACAAAAAAAAGCAAAACCAAAACAAAAACAACAGCAACCAAAAATCCCAACCAAAAAAAATACCCATACCACCCTCATTACAAACTCCCTTAGTCAGTCATAAATAGAGGTGCAGCTGTTACATTTCCACCTGTGGCATTAAAATGCTCTGGGTTTCAACTACAAGCACTGAATGTCTCAGCAGCCCTGAGAAGGAGAGCAGGGTGTTGGTGGGGCTGGGGCTGCAGGATTCAGTCTGCAGTTGGCAGGAGCGCAGGCGAGCGCTTGGCTGGTGCGTGACGCTTGATTTGCCTGACCTAAATCCACGTCCTGCTGCTGGCTTGGATCCTCAGCTCTGGGAGAAAGAGTGGGATGAGATGATAAACAGTTTTGGCTTGGTCATGCATGGAAATATTTCTATTTGTATGACTGTAAACTACAAACAAGGATATCAGTGTGCTCATGAGGAATACAGGCTCGGCATGACAAAATCGATTCCGTTTAAAGGAAAAGCTCCAAGGGCTTTCAGATCAGCACACAGCAGAACCCAGCCACCTCCTTTTCTCAGTCAGCCTCTTGGGTGTTGCATACATTAGATTATAAGCTGGTGTAGGATGGGCATTGAATTCCTTGTTTCCACCAAGAGACTGTCACTGCCACAGACAGATACCATGCTGCCATGCTTGGTTTGAATTATGAATTTAGAACTGAAATGCTGTTAAGATACAAGGGTTTAATACTTAATGTTATGTTTCTGTAAAGATGACAAATATCTTCTACAAGAAAATTAGCATGGTCTAATCCTCTTTTGTATCTGGATTCTGTATCCATTCTGTAGGAGCTGACATGTTAATTCCTACTAAGTAGGATCTGCAATTTCTATGTGGTCCTGGGGCAAATTTTCTTCTTTTTATATGCACTTTTCCATGAAAATACAGGTTCTTTGAATCTTCCAGTAACTCTTTAGAGCATGACAGAACTACTGGAAACTACAAGCAGATGACAGTGCAAGAGCTAGGCCCTAGATGTGTGTGGTGCAAATCCTGCCAGTCTTGCCCTGGGATGGTGAATTGCTTCTCAAAGGCTGATGTGGAATCTGGTGTGTGGCCTCTTTCTCTTTCCAAGCTCTGGAGCAGCAAATTGTCTCCCTTCATTTCCTACACACAGAATTCACATTGTTGGCAGACATAGAATGGAGATGGAATGTTTCCCTCCTCTGGATCAGGACAGCTTCCCTTCTCTCTCTCTCTCTCTTTTTTTTCTCCTTTTTTTTTTTTGTCCCTCCTCTTTACTTTCTTGAAATGACTCTGTCTTATTAAAATGATTTTTTAAATGCTGAAAATATTTGTATTAAAATCTGTCAGTTACTCTTTGAGGGGGGGGGAAAAAAATCTAATTTCTGAATGTAAATTAAGTAGTTATTGCCAATATTTAATATGGGCTCAATATTTTGATTGAGTGGATTCAATTTCAGATTCAATTTCTTATTAAGTTATATTTTTCTGTTAATTGCCAGACAGTGCAACTACAAATAAAGAACAAAGAACTGCATTGTTTGGCCAGGAACACATGCCTTGTATTTTAGAGTAGGCAACAAAGGAGCTTGTGAAGAAAATATTTTTTGCTGCCTACTGTTGTTTTGCTTAGAACAGTAATACAAAGATAACTTAAGAAAGTTTTTTAAATATATGTGCATCAGAGTGGATCTTCTTTTGTTTCAGACAAAACTACAAGAATTACTCCATGGAAACAAGGACACATTTCAGAATCCAAGCTGCCCTGCACCAAGCCAAATCCGCCCCAGAAAATGGAATGCACTGTGGAGCCTCAGCAGTGTCGTAACGTTTCCTTCTTTGATGTTCTGTTTGTTGCAAACTTTGTGCAGAAAATTACTGACACTTTAGAATTATTTTTCCTTCTCTTTCAAGTCAGTGAAAAACCAAATAACTTAAAATTTCAAAGGTGATGCATAAAACATTTGTCTAGTGTAATAACATGGCAAAAAATCTCTCAAACCAACCATAACCCTGAAAAATATTGTTTTTCCAACATTGGCTTTTTGAATACTTACATCTGTGTAATTCATTTTTCAATCATGTGCCTTTTTCTTGTGTTTGCAACATTATGTTGTAGCTTGCTTAGTGAAAGGGAAACATTTGAAAAAACAAACAAACAGCAAAACTTTAAGATTTCTAGATTTAATCTCAGTTAGTTCTAAATGTTTGTTTGGATCCATACTTCTAGCAGCTGAGAAGGAAGCATTGCTTTTTCCCAGTACTTGCTTAGTTGGAATGGTGTGAGAAAATCTCACAGCAGGAAGGAGCTCTGGATCCTGGGCATTTCTAGTTGTGCACAGAAAGCTTCTCTTTACCAGCTTCTACCAGTCATATTTTTGCTTTTGTAAGAAACCTGCTGGTGAAAATATGGTCTCCCTTATGCAAGTATCTTGACTTTTTCTTTAGTTTGGTTTTCCTGTCAAGTCTGCTGCTTGTAGCAGCTGAATTAGTTTACTGAGGATTGCAGGGGAAAGGTGGTGATGGCATAAAACTGCATCACTTCTTCTTTGACAGTGGGAGGTTCTTAGGAAATATCTTTTTGTCAGAATGGGCATGATCTGAAGCTTATGTCAAATTGAAAGCACAAGTCCTTGAAGGTCATTTAGGAAATGGCAACACTGCAGTGGCTGGAGCCATACAGGAGTTATTGTGAGTCCAGCCCTGCCTACAGTGACTGCTTTTAAGATTCCCAAGCTGAGATGTCCCTGTTGGACAAGGCCAATGTTCCCTGAGGGAGGAAGCTGGGGCTGGAACAGGCTCCCTCAGCACAAAGGACAGCCCTTTATGCTTTGGCTCTTTAGTGATCTTTTGGGAGATTTTCTGTGTAAGGGGCTTTGAGAATAGAGCAATGAGCTGAGCCTACTTTCCAATATTGCCGTGGAATTCCTGCTTTGCTGGGAAACTGGGGAAGTCAGTGGTACCACAGCTTTGCCTTGTGTTTGCTGTTCTCCAGGCTAGCTCCATGTCTGTATGCCTCTGGGGTTTTGGGCACAATTCTACCTCCCTTTTGAAAGAGCTTCTTCCCCATTACCCATTCTGATGGGTGGAGATGGGAGGTCTTCTGACAGCCCTTTTTCTCCAATGGAGACGTTTGTCAGGAAGATTCATATCTATGTACCTCACAGTGAATATCCTTTCTAAAGTGATTGTTCCCAGCAGAATAGAAAATTGACAGTTTATAGCTCTGCTTTTGCCTCCTCAAAGGAAATAAAATTGTTTTATAACTGTAGATTAATATGCAAGGAGACAGAACCACCAGTTCCTCAACAAGGAGAACTTGCATTGTCTTAAAAATAGATACCCTTTATAAAAGTCTTTGCAAGTTAAAAATCATAGATGAAGAATGCATTTTTTAAAGTGACTTTCTCAGATAAATTCAGTTCCAATAAATTTCTCAATTCAGATAAAATTCAGTATAAACAGTTATGCTATTTACATGCTGCACATCAAAACTTCAGTGTAAAAATTCAGTCATTCTTTGTATAGAATAAAAAAAGTTTCTTGTTCTACTTCATGCATATAACGCCTCTTCTTCCTGTTGTGTCCTTTTCAAATATTTTGGCAGCCTTAGCATCTTTCAAAAAAGCAATGCCATGTGAAAATTAGCATAAATTGTACTTTGCAGAAAGTGAACAATCCTTCTGACTGTAGATTAGTTTCTTATCTTTGAAATTTCACCCACAACTTGGTTTTGCCTGATCTTAGATACATCACACAAAGAATGTACTGTGTGATGCTCAGCCAGCTTCCCTGATGCTTTGCAGCAATGAAAATCCAAAGGTTTTCCTAAGGTTTTCATAACCTTCCTAAGATTTTCATAGTCATCTTTACTCAAACACCAGCATCAGTCACACTATGGACCTGATCTCCAACTTCTGTGAGTGCTTTGTGGTTCCCTGGGATGTTTCATTTTGGCTCCTTGGCTCCCAAGCGTAACAAATAATCACCTTCCTTATGCAATAAGGATTTATGAACTGTAATAGTATGGATGCACTTGAGGAGAAGATGAGTGGAAGGTCTGGATTGTCACTGTGTAAGTTTTTTGATGTATTACATTTGCAATTGCCCAACATCATTGCTCATCAGTTCCTTCATTTTGGTGCTCCTCCACGGCAGGGACCCAAACCCTGTGGGGTCAGTCTGGGCTGGAAGGTTGATGCTGGGCTGGCTTTTCCATTGCTCCTCCAGAAGCTGCTGGTGCCTGGAGCAGCTCTGCAGGACAGTAAATTGCTTCATCAGTCTGGAGTCCCAAGTGCAGTGGATCAGGGGAAGAACAAATGTGTGAGTTCTTACCTCAGGGTACTCACTTAGCAGAAAATAGCAGATATTGTCACTGAATTGCACATCAGAGACTGAAGCATGGCCCAAGATTCAGGAAGTGAAAGTGTCACTGCAGACAGATGTAGTGCACACCTCAACTGCAGAAGTAGCAGTTCCTTCTGCATTCAGACACTGAATTGTCTGAGCAATGCTTGAAGAACCCACTCTGGTTTAGCCAATAACTGCTGCAATCATCTCTTCCCCATCCTCAGCAAAGCCAGAGAGGTTATCCAAAGAGAAAAATTGCTAACTCAGACAGCAGACAAGTTTTCTGCACGTGGTAGGACCTATATCATAAAACCTACAAAATGTATTTCTTTTTCTATGTATTTTTTAAACTAGTGTTTTCCTGTCAGTAATCAAGGAGAGGTAGAAATTCTTTCTCAGTGTCCTGGATGTCTGCAGCAGCAGCAGCTGTGGTACCCCATGGGATAACGCTGGCACCTGAAAGTGGTGCTGGCAGGAAAGGCAGGCCAGTAAAAGGAACATCCCTTTTATCATGAGCTCTGTTATGTGGAATCCCTGTGTGCAGGTCTCTCTTCAACAGAGGGAGGAGAGGGACTGAAGAGCCAGCAGCTCCTGCTGAGGCCTGATCAGGTGCAACTGCATCAGCTCCCAGCTCCTGTAAGTAACACAGGATGAGATACAAACTGTTGGGTGAAGGATGTTGGGCTGGAGCTGAACCTGGACACAGCTTTTCTGGATAGAAGAGAATTTGATGAAGTCACAGACATGATAGAGAACTACTGTGTTCTGGAAACACACACTTAAGATTGCTCAACTCCACCTGTGTCATAGGAGCTTGCTTTGCTCACTGACACACAGTTCAGTTGCCATCCACAGTTCACACGTGCCCCCAGGGATGGATGATTCCCCTTCTGTCCCCTTCTGACTGTGCCTGGCCTCAGGCTGTTTACAACTCAGAACTTGGCTTGGGAAACAGCATTTTATGAAATACAGCAACGTAGAACAGGATCATATCAAACATTTCCTCCCATTTCACACTGGTTTTGGCATTAAATTCTGTATTGAGTGCTTTAGTATTTTTAGTTATCGTTGGCCTGGGTCCAAGACTAAAAGCTCACGGGCTGACAGCTTGTGTGCCTCTGGCCCAACAGAGGCATCAAGTAATGCTTCTCCATGTGTGACAAGGCTTTCCTACAGGTCAGTCCCAGAATGCAAAAAGCACTCACAGGAGTTTAAATACAACACTCAGCTTCTAGTTCACCTGTAAGATGCATTTCTTTGCCTTCTCAAGCATAAAAACACAGCAGCAAAGCAAATGTATGTGAAATGACCAAAACAGCGCATTCAACACCGTTCCCCCTCTGGGAGGAAGAGGAGAAGAGGTGAGTCATGTTGTTTACTGCTCTACAGGAAAATGGGTAATGGTTGGCAACATCACTGATGAATGAGATTGGGCAACCTGAACAGACTAGAAATGAACTTGCTTCTTTTCTCATTATGTTCGGCAAATACATTTTGGTGGCAGATTTTGTGCAAAGCGTGTACCAGCAAGTGTTTTAATTGAATGATTTGTCATCATAGAATAATTTTTAAAGATGCTATCTGGGTTTGCTTCAGGTGTTTAAAAAAAAAAAAAATCCAAGTACTTTCTTTTAAGGACATGCCCAGTCAATCCCTGTCTCCAAGATTTATGAATAGCAACAGAGCTAATAAATAACTGCATTGCACTGTGGTAAAGTTCTGCATAGTGTTTGCTAAAATTCAGTCATGATTCTGTAGGTCTGGGCTTGTATTTTTTTAAAACCTCAGGACCTACTTATTTTCATTGCTGGCTAAGCATAGGCAAAATGTTTATTTAGAATTAAGCATTGCAGGGAAATTTACTTGCTTTCTCTCTCCTTGGCTATTTTACAGAAAGAATACAAAACAGGGCAGTCATAACCTCCTACATGCTCTTTTTATGGGCTGATTCAATTTTTTAAAAGACAATTTTATCTTGTGCTAGTAAAACATAGGAGCAGGAGTTTTAGGCCTGTGGCCTAATAGTTACGTAGTGATATGGTGGAAAGAGAAGATAGGCAGAAGCTGCAACTCTGCAGCTCTGGACAGTTTTCCTCTTCCCATTCCTTTCATTCTGCAGGACACAGGGTGTGAGGGTAAGAACATCCTTGGTGCTGGAACAGTGTGGGATGTTTGCAGAGCTGGAGTCCTGGGGCTGTGTTTGGTGTCAGCTGTGTCACAGGGGCAGTCCCAGGAGGAGCTGGTGCTTTGTGAACGTTCTGGGGAAGGTGCTGGTGTGAGATGCCTGCAGCTGCCTCTGCTGTGCAGATGTGCAACAGGAGCTGTATCTCAGGGCAGTTCAGTCATTCTGGGGAGTGAAGCAAGGCTGTTAACTCGAGACCATCCTAGAATTACATGGCTCATGTTCAGTGTCATCTTCATCTGGGTACAGTGCCCAGCACTGCTCCCACCACCACTAAGGTTGTGCAGCTGCAGAGGTTTTTAGACAAAAACATCAGGGCCAGTTAGAGTTTGGATATTTCAGTCATAGATACAATACCAGGTTGAAAGGGATCTCAAGGATCATCTCATCCAACCTTTCTTGCCAAAAACAGAGGCTGGGCAAGGTGGCCCTTCACCCTGTCCAGCTGCATCTTAGAAGTGTCCAGTGCTGGAGATCTAACATTGCCTGGGGAGATTATTCTAATGACTAATGCAATTGTGAAAAATTTGGTTTGCCTCTCATTCTTATAGCTTGTGGATACCTGAGTCAGATTTCCATTCTGTGATGCTGGCTGGGCTTATCACTGATGCAAATAAATGTTGGTATTTCTAAGGAACAGCAGGAATTCCATGCCTTTGCTACTGCTCTGTTGTTGTCTGATCTGTCACACACACACATACATAAAGAAAAGCATATATAAACATACATAAAACATTTATGCATGTATGTATACTCACACACAGTGGTAACAGGTTCTGGAGTCAAAGCTTTTTGAAAAGTTATCAGAACTACTTGAATTATTTATTAAATTCAGGACTTTAAAAAGACAATATATTTTAAAAACAAAAGAAAGCTTTGATGATGGTTGAGAAAAATGCAGAGGTTAAAGACCTTTACTAATGGTTGGCAGTAGGATCACACTGCAGGACTGTGCAGTTTGTAATCTTCTAGAACAAGAAATCCCAAGGCAAACAGGCAATCTAGCAAGAACCCATCAGTGAGGTAACCTCACAAAAATGCAGTTTTATGCTCTAGATTTGAAGGGCATCAGCTTTCACTCTGGACTAGCAGAGCTCTGCCCCAGTGGGACAGTGCCTGGGGTGGCTCTGTCCTGCTCAGTAAACAGTCTTGGAGATTCATCCTTGTCCCGTTGAATTCTTGCCTTGTCTGCCTCCCTCAATCTGCTTCCCCAGCGTGAATCCTGGATTAGACAGGCAGCTCCTGCTAATGTAGCAGAAGTGTGGGCAAAAAGATGCTGAAAAGGTGAAGTTTCTCTGTGGTGGAGCAGTGAGAACCCTGGCAGAAGTGCAGCAAGGGAGCAAAGGGAGGCTGGGAAAGTGCTTGGTGTGGGCAGCCAGGGCACGTGGTGTGTGTGTGGTGAATCCAGCATTTACTGCTGTGAGCAGAGCTCTTGAAATGCCTTCGTGGAAAGAAAGACAAATGGTTCGTAGGGGTTAGTGCTGCAAAGAGCAGGTTTATGAAGTTTCTGCTGCTTGTTTTCCAGCCAGGAGGACAGAGGAGGGCTGGGGACTCTGCACGCCCCGTGTGGCTGGGCCCCTCTTGCTGAGTAAGCAAATACCTCGGTGCTGTGGAACACAGAAAGGGCTTTGCACAAAGGATTTCTTCATTATAAACTCCTCTCTGCAGCTTTTACTTAAGCAAAATGTCAGAGCAGAGTGGATGTTGTAATGAATCAGTTGCTAGCATGAAAATAGTTATTTCTTTTGCTCAAATCAAAAAGATGTTTTAGCAGAGTACATTTAGACTGTTCTCTTTATCACAAAGCATTAACTTTGCATTTCATACCAAAAATTCCAAAGCCCCCAAATGCTTATACCAGAACAGGTTTAAATGCAAGATAAACTGCAAAGGATGGTAAGCATAAATTATATTCTTCAAAGTTAAACACTATATAAAAGGAAAAGTTAATCCTTGGAGCTAATTTTTATTCTGGGTATTAAGTCAAGAAGGGCTTTTCTGAACAGATTTTATTCATGTGTTTCATAGGTTGTCAACTAGAATGTGTGCTTTTAATAAAAATGTGGTATCTGTAACAAACTTGTGTTTGTAATCAGCCAGTATTTTTCTGAATCCTTTTAATCCAGGATTTAACTGCTGAGAGACCCTCTACATTTCGTTTCAGCCATCTTGTTATTTATTTCACCAGCAGTCTGACTCAAAAGAATTTTCATCCTTACCACGATTGCACAAAGACAGGAAATGTTGAAGTCCTGAAACTGTGGCAACTGAAGTAAATTCAGGTATTTCATAATCCCTCAGCCCAGAAATGTCCCCTTCTGCCACTGGAAAGGGAGATTGTCATGGAATTGCTTTCAGCCCTGGGAAGCTGCAAGACCATAGGAGCTTTTAAACCCTTATGTGGCTCATGCTCCTTAAAAAGAAATGCTCTGGGCTGGGTTTGTTTGTTTATGTATGATTCTTCCTCAGATTTACAAAATGAACCGGCAACAGGATTACCATCCTTAGATGTAAAATGATTAAAGTGGTAATTCCTGTAGCATGCAAGAATTTTTAAACACAAAGGTCTGTAAAAAACTGAGTATTCCTTACTTGTCATTACACCTCTGGCTTCAGGTGTGTGGGAGTTTCCCTCTCATGCAGGAAACAAAATCCATCTCCTTCTCTAATCTGCAGTGGAACCCAAGCACGTCCTTGCTGTGCCTCCTGGGTGCAGGTCTGCCCTGCCTCCCTGCAGTTTCTGTGGCAGCTCTGGCTCTGGAGGGACAGCAGGGATGTGCTGGCACTGACCTGGGACGTGTGGGTTTCACTCAGTGTCCCTGTGCTGCTGAAATGGAGTCTGGTGATCCCTCAGCCCTGCTGGGTCTGTGCCAGGGCTGCTGTGCCACTTACAGCTCTAGATTACAGATGCCATCACTGCACTCAGTGTTTTCATCACACTGCACAGACCCTATGAAAATGATTCAAATAAACAGCTCTTGAGGGCTGTCAAGCTCTTCTAAACTCAGGTACTTGCACACTGTGGCTGTAAGAGGCTTTTTGGTTTGTTTTTCCTTTCAAACTGCTTTGCAGACATTTTTCTCTGGGCCTACCCACCCTCCTTGGGCATAAGAAGTTTGGCTTTGGGTGAACAGGTCCAGGTGAGTCAGAGCCAACTCCTTCCCCTGACTCAGCTGCAGGAGACTCCAGCTGGCAACAGCTGTGCTGGACTGTCTTAATGTGTCTGAAATACAAGTAATTTGTTAAGACACCTCTAAGAGAGGAGATAAATGCATCTTCATCTTACAGATGGTAGAAACAAGAACAGATCTGGTTCCACAATTAGCTAAAATTCAGGTTATACATTTTGCATTAAAGTTAGATCAATTCTTCTTTGAATTAGAAATCACCCAGAACAGTATTGTACCTAAAAACTTGAAAAATAATTTGATTTATTTGTTATATTTACACAATTGTTTTTAAGCTAAAATTTGACTTTTTTTTTTAATGTTCCTTGTCATCAGCTCCAGTTTTAACCCTTCACACCTTTTTGCTATTTAACAGATATTTCAAAAGTAATTTTTTTCCCTTAGTCCAGTCAGTAACAGTGTTAAAAGTTCAGCTGTTCAGGTGTCAGCTAGGAAAGCATTCAGCTCAGTAACTCATCACTTCCTACTTATTTAAAATCTTTCTTAATCAAGTCTTGTAATAAATAAAGATTAATACCACCATGACAACACTGTTTTTTTCAAATTGTTCATTTGCCAGTTTTAACAAGATAAAGAAATGAATACTTAATGTAGACATTGTTTTACCAGAAAAAAAAAAAAATAGAACCCAACCCCTGAAACAAACAGACAAAAGGAGGACACAAAGGAACACACATGGAATGATGAAAAGGAACAATGATATTGCACAACTTCAGGTCTCTCTTTCCAGATTTTGATCCATGTAATTAGGTATGTATGAATTCAGCAAAACGTTGTGTCCAGATAATTGTGTGGCCATTTGAGTGAATCTAGAACTGCAGAGTGTTTTCAGTTCCTTGTGACTGCTCCTTGGAGTTCTTCTCTAAGGGAGCAGGGTGCTGCCAGCTGCAGGAATAACATGTTGACTCTCCATTGTGCTGAGCAGTTATCCATAACCCAGAGAATTACAATTCTCCTCTACTGTAAATGCACTAAGTCCTCAAAGGACCTGGGTCTTTAAACACAACTTGTTGTATCAAGAACTCAAACCATAGCTGAAACACAACCAAAGAACATCCCCCAGTTTGCTGTGGTTGAGATTGTGTTTCATGTCATGAGACCAGGGCTTCTCACTGTGTCAGGGTGGCACTGAATGCATAGAAGTCACAGTAGGTACATTAAGGGAGTGGGGGAGAAGGAAAAAGGAAAAAAAAGCTAAGTGAAAAAGGTCTTTACAGCTACAACCTTTGCTGGAGCCTCTCTTAACAAGCACACACAGTTTGGTACAGAAATCAGGGAATTGTGTCATTCTGGCTATAGCAGGACTGTTTGCCCCTCCACTGCTACCCTGACAGTCTGTGTTTATATAAACTTTGCATTTATGTGCAGAACAAAGTCTATTTTTCTCCTCTCTGCGTTCATTCCTGTTTGGTGGACTGATGTGTCAGCCAGCAGGGCTCAAGAGATACATTTAATACAGGAGACTGAGATACAGTATGTTTATTCTTAACTTCTGATAACCTAAGAACTACAAGAACGAGAGATGCAGTATCCATTTGCTATGATCCAAGACAACCATTTTTAGGGAGAAAAAAGTAGAATAAGTGATCAATGCTAACACTACATTAGTTCCAAATATATTTTTTTTTCAGTTATGGCAGCTTAAATATTTATTGTTCATCCGGCCCACTTTTAATCTGATCAAGTTAAAGGTCACATATTAAAGTTTAAGGACTGCTATTTCACCAAAACTGAAGGAAGTTATAAAAAAAACCTCATGAAATTACAGTTTCACTGCAGGACTTGTGTCATATCTTCATAATCATCACTTGTAGAAAAGGGATAATGCATCTCAGTTTGCTTACAAGCTAGGAGATCACTTTGAAGTCTGCATATTCCTAACTGCAAACAAAATATAGCACTTTTAACAGGTTATAAATAAACTGGTTTTCAAGCATAGAGCCAGCCCAACAATAACAATACACTATTAAAAAGACCTAAGGCAATGAATTCCATCTCCAATGGAAAAAAAAAAAAAAAAAAAAAAAAAAAAAGAACTGTGCAAACAAGCTTAAAACTATTTCTTTGTGCCAGTGTTATAAAATGTAGATTTCAATAAAGCCTTGACCCAAATGCCAGGACTTGTGAAAAGAATCAGAACAAAACTGGTTATTTTATTTAGGAAAAAAATACTCTTATCTTGCTGCTAATAAAATTGGATACACGCAGTTTAAACATTTACAGTTGCTGTAACACTTTACACAATTCCTATATATGGGTGTAAGAACAAACATTAAAAGACAATGGTGGGTCAAGGCTTTACATTAAAAATAACAACCTACTTTTCTATAGTCTCTAAAATACTATGTTTTCCAATATTTGCAGCCATTCAGGAATATTTTTTTATTTATTTATTTATTAGGAAATGTATACTTTGTGCATGATCTTAATTTCCTAATTCCTGGCTCTTTGGGCTGAATGACAAAAGGATCAAACCCATTGAAGTGGATGGTCTCCTCGAAGGTTCAGTAGAGAAACCCTGGCTCAGTTAGTCTCATATGATGAAAGCAGTGCTGCATCCACTGGCTCCATGCAGGATGGGCAGGTAAAGGATCTCATCAACCAGTCATCTATACAGTCCAGGTGGTAAATGTGCATGCACGGCAGAAATCGGATAGGGTCCCCATAAACAAAGTCCATCATACAAATGACACATCTGGGGGAGGGAAAAAGAAAATATTTAAGCTGCTGTTACCAACCTGGAAATGAAAAACAGAGTCATATCTATTCATATTTAGTGTGTGTAGATACTGTGAGGTGTAGCCTTGGGTAAGATAAAGGAAAGAGTCTCAGATGCACGGAGTGGTTTGGGTTAAAGGGACCTTGGAGCCCACAGAATACCAGCCTGCTGCAGGGCTTTATTTTTAAATGACATTAAATTACAGTGCCTGAAAATAAGGCAAACCCAGGATGACAAGGTCAGGTTTCCCAGGGCAGCAGCCAAGCCAACAACAGGCACATCCCTCCCTCCAGCCCCAGGACTCACTCTCGGATCTTCTTCTCGGAGCCGTCCCTGCCGGGGTCGTAGACTCCCTTGGGAAGGTGCTGGATGAGGCCGATGCGCTGCGCGATCCGGATCTGCTCCTCCTCCGTCAGCTGCGTGGCCAGCCGAGTCTGGCTCGGCGTGGGGTGGTACACGGGAACAGGCACCTGCTCCTGAAAGCAAAATGCTTCTGTTAGAAACCACCTCACAGGCATTCCTAGCCCTCCACAGCACAGCACCATTCACAGTCCTACAAATATTTGTATGAACTCCCACTCTTACTCTGCAGTTTTGGGGCTATAATTATAATGAGAACAGATAGAGAATTGAGGGCAGTGTTTGAGCGAGGAGCTGTTCGTGGTTATTCTCTGCAAAACCTTTTGATTTCCAGGCATTGTTCACTCAGGAGACACATGGACAAGAAATTCCACAAGCCAGCAGGCAAATAAACCTTACAGGTGAAGTGCTAAGGTACAGAACTGAAAAATGTAATGGCTTAGGGAAAGCCCCCAGTATCTGCAACTGAAAGCAGATTCTATTATTTTTATCATCTTTTTACATTTAGGAAGAATTCTTTGAAAGAATTAAAGATGAGGACACTGCTTATTCTCAAAATTTTTAGAGAGGAAGATTTTATTTATTCTGCCATAACTAAAATTTATGTTAACTGTTTTAACAGGCCACATAAGCTTAAATCTAGAACTGCAGATTTCATTTTCATGTTTTAAAAGAAAGTTACCTGGACAGCACAAACAACAGCTTAAGTAAGTAACCCAAGTTTTATGTTTCTTCTCATACACTAATATGACTTTGTAAGTTCTCCCAAGCTGAATTAAACGATGGTTATGTTTGAGATATATATTTTCAAAAAAAATATAGGCAACGTATACCTATTATGCAGTCCTTCCTCAACCACATTCTGAGAAGCTTCTTTTGAATATTAATGAACTTTAGATGTTTTCACTAACATTTATATTAACATGGTATTTAATTTACTTGCTTTTAAAGCATTTTTGGTACATAAATACCAATTTTGAACAGAACACACTATTAGGACAGTATTGGCCAGTAGCCATAAATTAACTAGAGAGGCAATTTCTTGCAAGAGACCCATTTTAATGGTTCTTCTTAAACAGCAGAAAAAAATTCAACTTATAGATGTGTCTGAAAATAAACCTGCTGCATCAGACACACAATGCACCGAATCATCTGCTTGGCAAATGCCGAATTTGCTGTTTCAGAGGACACTGGTACAAGCTGAGCCCAGGGCAGGTGTGTGCAGCTGAGGCAGCACAGGTCACCCCCTACATGTAACACTGCATTTGCCAAACTCCGTAAAGCCCTTCTCCTTTCACTGCCAGGAATCACAGCAGTGGACAGCCAGCCAGGACTCCTGGAAGGCCGGGAGAAAGCTGTCCCAGGAGTGAGCAGCCTCTCCTTGGTGCCACCCAGCAGCAGATGCCCTTGCTCGTGAGAAATGCTCATTACAGATACAACTCTGCCTGGCAATTCTTCACTGAACACACTGCCTGCCACTGGCAATTCAGCTGTGGGGTAAAATTCACAGTCATCTCTTAATTTAGCTACTCTAGGATTTCCCCCTCTGGTTTCCTGGCAGAACTCAAAGGAATTATGAGAAGGTTCAAAAGACAATGCCAGGGGTTCTCCAAGTGATTAATTTCCTGACTACTCTGAACCATATTTCATAGAATCACAGAATTCTTTTGGATCAGCTGCCTTCTAGTGTTTTAAATTATCTAAAGTATTCTCTAATCATCATTTGGACACAGAAAACTACCAGCTGAACCTAGGGCTGGCCTGTCAGATATAGCAGTATTCAGAAAAGTGACTGCAAAATAAAGCAAAATCTTCCCCTGACAAATGCTGCAGAGACCCTCTGCACTGAACACTTCAGCTAGAAGCAGAGCCTGGTCCTGGTTTTATGTTTCAAGAACTTAACACCACAAAGTCTCAGTAACTTTTTCTCCCAGGGCTTTGCTGTACTTTTTTGAACAGGTTATTAAGCAATAGCAGGACGTTCCTGCTACCTCCTTCACTTGTTAAACAGGCATAGAGAACACTCAGCATTGGAGAGGGCTGCACCCTCCTTCATCTAGGAAAAAAAGAGGAGCAGTACAATGAACCACAGGCACAGCACAGGCTGGTGCCAACGTGGGCAGGAGGAGGGGAGGGAACTGTGCTTAATGCAGCTCCCTTAGCCTAAGCTATGGCTGCAAGTGATAATGCAGAATTCAATGAAAGGCAAAAACAGAAAAAAGATCCAAGAAATTTTCAAAATGTCTGAAAGTAGCAACGAAAACTGATGGTGAATATCTGTAGCAGAAGAACAGCAAACTGATGATCTCAGCATAAATGATACAACAAAAGGCAACTATGGTTAAGTAACAATCTGCTGTGAGTTAGAGCAGTCACATCTGGACAACTCTAAAGTGAGCAACAGCCACACAATGACCAATCAACAACTGCTTTGGTTAAGTTTTGGATGGGAAATCATCACAACTTTTAAACCTGTGATAAGCCAAACAAGAGCAAAACTTCATTCTCTTGTTCCAGTCTTTTACAGGCACTTGTGAGAGATCCTGCAGCTGGGGAAGCACTTGTGCATTACTGCAGTCCCCCTGTCCCCTGGGAGCCACCTTCCCTGCAGGAGCTGGAGGGAGCCGGCCCCTTGGCGTGCCAAACACACAAATGCCTTCCCACTGCCAGCGCTGGATGGAAACTCCTCCCTTTGGCATCCTGTCTCAGGTTCCCTCCCGGCACAGCCACCCCGACGTGTCTGACACAGCCCATTAAGGCAGGAATTTATAGTCACCAGCTGGGGGCTTCTACAATTTCACATACTAGACAAGAAACTCTTGTCAGAGGAGTAACTGGGTGAAAATGGTGGTGTCTTTCACCACGATGTCCTCACGATCCTGAATGCAGAGAACCGGGGTTGGTGTGGCTGTTGTGAAAAATGCAGAACAAATTACTGTAAATAAACCACAGAGACCACTCGATAGCCAGGCACTGAACACGCTGCCTGCCTGGTGGCACTTTGATCTCCCCTCCCGACTGCTATTAAAAGCCTGCCCAACCGAGCCCTGCACATGAATGTACCAGGGAAAGAACACAGCCACACACGTTGCAGTGTCACTGACCCTTTCAAACCAGCCCTCCCTGCTCCAACAGGTAAAAAGAAAAGGTGTGTTCATAGCTGTATGATTCTAAAACTATTCTGAACTATTTATTCATGAGAATCTGAGAGCCCTGGTTTCTCTGACTGCAAAGTGCCATCCCCAGCTCCCCCAGCAGACCCTGACCACTACCCTGAGTGCAGCTGGGCTCCTGTCCCCTGGCAGCCCCTTGGGCACACATCCAGCTGGCCCTGCTCACAGTCACAGCCCTGGGTTTCTCCACTACCCAGTCTCTGCAGCGATTTTGGGAGTTAAAACATCCAACAATAATTCCCAGCTGCTGGGCCCGTGTGGGTTTATCACCCCTTTGTAAATCCTTCACGGTTTATAAAGGCTGCTTTCATTGACCAAGGTCCTGCTCCTCCAGGGTGGGTGCTCAAGGGGAACGACTCCAGACTTTACTCAGCTCACATTTGTAGCCAGGGGCCCCCTGACATATGTGTATATAAAAAAGATTGTATTACCCAAGTAATTATTATTATTATTATTATTCCAAAGACGAGCATGAATTTATTGCTCTGGTGTTTCACATTTCTCTTATTGACCATGGAAAATGTTTTTGCAGACAAAATTACAAAATACCAAACTTCTGGCCAAAGTCTGTATTATTTATCATTTGATAAAGATGTAAGGCACTTCAAACTAAGATGAAATTTCATGCTAACTCTATTACTATGTGCAAAAATCCCTTAAAAAGGCCAAAACAAATAATCAAATCCACATATTACCGTCAGGCAATGAAATAAAAATCACTTTCTGGCACTTAATTTGCTTGAATCAATTATTTTTCCCCCATAAGAATTTAGTAATGATGAAATACCTCAGATGTCCATAATCCTGGAAATACACAACCTTCTCTTTGTTCACAAAGTCACAAGTTTCCCTGGCTTTCTGTGCACAGAAATAATTCACTCCCAATGTTTATTCAGCCCTTAAAAGCAGCAACATTAATGCAGACTCAAGGACTACACAGTGTTTGTGTCTCCATCTCGCCCCAGCTCCTCCTCCTTTGGGGGAAAAAAAAAAATATCATAGAGGGCATCTAGAGGTCTGCATTTCTCACTCCTAATGAAAATAGACATTTTCACACATGGCCTAAAAGGCTAAAACTCTCTACACGCAGATTTCCAAGCACAATTTGGACTCTTGACTAGAAAAAGGAAGTTTCACCAAGCATGGTTTTTAGTTTGAAGTTTCCTCATCAATGCAACTTACTTTAGTTATGCTGCTGTAAATCTGCTTTTCTTTTGTTTTACAGCCTTTTTGTCTTGTTTTTGCAAGTACCATGAATTTGTAATACTCTGAAAACAGGTCAGTGGTAGATCAGAAACTCTTAATCCCTGGATAAAGATTATTTTAAGATCTCTCTATGCCACATATCAGCAGTATGTCATCAGGGCTTTTATTTGTTTGTTGTTTTTATAATTGCACCAACCTGCCCAAATTATCATTTCAGAATGGTCAAAGGTGAGATGAATAATTCCTAACATCGAATAGTTCCAGAGGTTAAAGCCTCACTGCTGTCCCTGAGATCCTGTCTGCAGCTACCTGCTTTCCTCTACTGATTGCTTTGCCCTGTTTCCATCTCTAAATTTTCTTCCTGACCTAATCCAGTGCTCTCTGTGTGTCTCATCCTGGGATATTAATTAGCATTTTATCACCAGATCAACAGTGTATCTGTTAATTCAGTCCGACAGAGGAGACAAACACTTCCTTAACTATGTTGATCCTACATCTTTTTCACACTTTTTTAAACATCAGTAGCTGCAGCGCTTATGCTCCTTGCAGTCACTGCCTAATTAATTAATGCAAATATAACACTTCTATTTGCATTTCTCCAGCTGTTCCCACAGCTCTGCTCTGAAATCTCTTCGACTTGCAAATGTCCTGCCTGGAACATGATGTCTGAAGGCAAATGCCCTGGTTCACACAAACCAGCCCCCACCACACTGCAGCCCCACTGCAGCACTCATCACCCCTACACACAGCTCAGCCTGGCTGCTCCCCAGCTTTCTCACCTCTAAGGAGAGCAGGGAGCCCAAAACACTCACCTAAATATGAACAACCTCTCTTTATAAATGTAAAGTCAGCAGGTGAGGAAAAAAAAATTGTGCTCTTCGAGGTCTGTTTCTAAAATTCCTGCTGAATTTGATAAAATTTTCTCTTCTCACCACTTTATTACTCACAAGGAATTTGTTGGGATGATGGTCCAGGGACCTTTTCTGTGAATGTCATTCTGATCAGGGTGAAAAAACTCTAAACTCCATCCATCTGTGAATACACATTCTGAAATAATATCCTCCCCCAAGACACATTAATGTAAAACCACGTGCCATTATAATGTGCATTATACGACAACTACAGCTTACTTCAATAATCCTTAGAATATTATGAGCAGCCTGCCAACTATAAAAGCCTTTTTCTGCCATACAGAAGAGAGCAGTTAATTTGTAAAGGTGAATAGCAGTTGCTATAAAACATCATGCAATTAAATTGCTACCCAATTTTTTATATTTCTGCGTCCAAGTAGTCACTCAGTATGAGTAACTGCAACAGCTGAGCACTTAACACTAAAAAGTTCTTCTGAAAGAAAAATCCCCTCCTCCCCCCTCTCCCTTTGGGAGGGGACATCTGGCACAGACAGATCAGATACATGTGCACACACTTCTCACCATGGTGCTTCTAAGGAAAGATTACTATGAATTCTGGTACTGGAGGAATTGGGCAGTACAAGTATGTTTGGTAATTAATGTAACAACCTTACTGAGATACATCGGAGACAAACCTGCAGGATCTGCAGTGTGTTCCTCCAGCTGTTGACTCTAGTTAGGAAGCAACACTTGTTTTGAGGCATGGATCATACTTCAGAGAGGTGGTTTTTTTTGGTGAAAACCATGGTGGTTCTACAGAGATGGCACAGCCTCATTCACACTATAACCAAAACTGTAAAACTGTCTTGTGAATTCTTCACAATTATTCCACTGTAATTACTGGGAAATAAATGTATCTGAAGAGCTGGAAAAGAGCAGCAACCATGAAAAAGACTTCTGACTCTTAAAATACCACCTGTCCCCTGAGCTCAGCTTTGCTACCAAAAATAGGGCTGGGACAGAGAGAGGAGGTACAAAGTAGATATATCCTGCCTGCTGCTTTCCTAGACAGTGACAAGGGCTGTGAGAAAAGGACTTTCAAGTTTTGTCCCTGTGCTGTCACACAAACCCAAAAAGGCTATCAACCTACTGCCAAGACAAACAGTTGGCAGTGCCTGTGCAGCTTGGCCAGAGCAAACCCAGCCTCACCTGGCAGATGGAGATCACCTGCAGCTCTGCAGAGTCACCTGCTCTGAAATTTGATTAACCATCAAGGCAAACCGAAATACAAAAGACTAGGAAGAAAGAGTTGGAGGGAAAAAGCAGTAATTAAAAAGCAGTAATTACTCCCTGGAAGCACAATCTCCTGACACAGCCAGTTTTTACATTTCCAGGCTGCACAGCAGGTTTCTCTAACTCAAGGGTGTCAACCTTGGGTACTGATGGTTCCACTTGCTGATTTTCTTGTTCACCAGCTTTGTGTCAGTTTTACATGGCCTTGTTCCTTTCTCCAGAGATCCCATCAACAGAGTGTGATTTTTTTCAGGAAAGTCAGTAACTTATACACCAACATATCCCACACCAATAAACTGCTCACCAGAGAATTGATTCCATCCCTCCAGACAGCCTCACTGACAGCTCAACTTACAGCATTGGGCCACAACTTCTGAGAGATAACAAAGCCCTCTTGTTACAGCTCCCAGCATGTTTATTTTAATAGGCTTTTTTATTTATATTGAGGAGGAAAAGATTCCTAAACAATTTATAAAAAATCATGCTTTTCTGTCAGGCTGCTGCAGTGAGAAAAGCCAGGAAGGAAGAGTTGCACCTAAATATTAAATTAAGGACACCCAGGCACAAAATGCAGCCTCCTGAGACTGGTATACTCCAGGGACTACAGAGCAAAGCAGCTGGGTAGGGAGAAAATCTAGCAGAAGGGGCCAGCAATCAATTCTGCAGCTGCTGGTGGAAGAACAGCACACGCATGTGGATCATCCTACCCCATAAGCAACCCCACATCTGTGTTACTGTTACATATTCTCTCCCACTTATGCCAAGTGGTTCTTTGAAGAAACCCCTCTTTAGGCCTTACAAGAGCAGACAGTTTTTACAGTGCTATGGCTGCATTAAACACAGCACTTATAGTTCAAGTGAGATGGATGCTGGAAAACTGAGAAGTAGATTTAACAGCAAATAAAAACCTAAAGTTTTGGGGCAAAGAAAACAGTTCCGAGGTGGAAAAGGCCAAAAACAAATATCTCAGACTGTTTCCTCTGCTGAAAGTTAAAGAGAACCTACTCTGTGACACCCACTTACTGCTGTGGAGCTGCTGGGCAGCAAGAAGGAAAAATTAAAAAGAACACCCCAGACAAAGAATGGAGTTAAGGTGTTTTTTGGAGACTGTGTTCAAGCACAAGAGACAGGGAGCTAGGATGGGAAAGCTGATAGAACACAAGCAGTCCATACAGACATTGGGGAATCGTTCACACCGCCTTTAGACATGTTTGCCTTCTGCAAAGGGTAAGTATCAGTCAGTGCAACTTGTTTACAGTGTAAATTGAAGTGGTAACAGCTGAAATACGGCAGTATTGATCATGCTGGGGAGCACACAGAGTCTACAGGCAGCCTGACTCTCGCTGAGCCAGGCCCTGTGTGCAGCAGCAAACAGGCTTTGCTCACACCCTGCCCTGCTGCCTGATGTGGGACATGTGGGATCTGTCCTGGACACCATCCCCGTGCGCACCCCAAACCACCCGAGGCTCTGACTCACCTCTGGGTGCAAAAGGCTCACACGTGCTTCTGCCACCCGAGACATGGGCCTGGCCCAGAGCTCCCAGAGCATTGCATCACTCTGACAAGCGCGGGCAAGTCCTCCTGCTGGGTATGGTCACTGCACAGGCATTCCCAGGGAAGAGCGCAGGGATAGGAGGGACTTCAGGGGGGCAACGTAAGGCACCGAGGGTGAACAGCAGTGCACACTGTGCCCTGAACTGCTACTGAACACACAGACTCGGTGAGCTGAGTAAGCACAAGCAGACCCTGCTTATGGTGCCATTTCAGGGAATTTGGGGATTAGGGCACAGCTGACTCCAGCTGGTCTAGAACAGCACTGCCTCAGGACTGTGAGTCCTGCCACGTCCCTTGCAGTGGCTCCAAGGACACTGCTCCGACTGACTCTTCACTTCATGGAAAGCAAACAAGCCATGGCCACTGACAGTGAGATCTCTGCAGCTGCTGGGAAAGCTGGGAACAGGCACACAAGAGGAAAATGGGAGGAGTGCCCCTGTTGGGACTCAAGCCAATTGAGAAAACCTGACTCCAAATACTTAAAAAACAGAAAGAGTGATAAAATATATTTTCTGGCAAGAATTAGGTCAACTCGATGGCAATTCTAAGAACAAAATAACCCGTCTGAGGACTTCAGGAACAAGGTAGCAAAGTTATGGAAATCAACTCTAATTAGCCAAGACGACAGACTAGGGCCAAGGGGCCAAGGCAAGGAGTAAACCTTAAAATGCACATAAACTGAAGGCATGAGCAATAATCCATTAGGGGAGGGCTGCTGAGGCAAAAATACAGGCTGTGCTTCAGTGTGTAAATAGACATGTATATGTGTATTTAAGGGTGCTAGTGTGAACATCATAACACATAGCAGAGAAATATGCAGAAGCAGAAAAGGATTTTAGAAAAAGGGTGAGTAGGTTTTCAAAGGATTGGTGAAATTAAGTGACAAATTATCTCATCTCTAGACTGAATGTTACTGTTAGCTTGCCTAAAAGCTCCCTTCCACAGACATCCAAAAGCATCCTATGGAGGAGCATAGGTCCTCCTACATCAGGTTCCTAAAACAGGACTTAAATAGACACAACAGTCCCAGCGACACTGAGAACAACCCCCTCATGTAAAGTCTCTGTGAGGTGTCAATTCAGCCTCAGATAAGAGGTAGCACTGGTAATGAAAACAAAGGGGCACAGTAGCAGCTCCCTCACATCCTCTGCCTCTCATTCCTGCACTATCCTAGGCCAGGACACAAACTGCCTTTTGTAGCTACTTGGTTGTACGCAAGCAACAAAAAAATGTCTGAAAGAGGACAGAGTTGTTCTTTTTATAGAGATACATACAGTCTTACCTCACCACAACTCACAGAAGAGGATACACAGGAGAAGGCTACTACAAACCTTGTCAGAGACCTTCCCCTTACCGGGGCCAGCTGATGAGTCCAAGCTGTGCCACAGCCTGGGATGGAGGGCCAGCAATGGGCTCCCCCAGCAAAGGAAGCCAAGCAGAAACCCAGTGAACATTTCTCTACCAGGACAGGCAGCAAACACGGACTCTGAAGAGCAGGACTCACACATACTGCAAACCTCTGCCACACCTGATGGAAGAATTTTCCATCAGGCCTCACAGCAAACAGGGACTTGGGGGAGTGGGACTCACACAGTGCAAAGCTCTGCCAGAGCATAAGGAAAGAGGAGCAAACAGATTGCTCCACAAAGGATAAATGACTTGAGGAAGAAAAGGGGCAGCAGTCCACATGCTATTGCAGAAGAGCTTTAAAAAGCAGATGGGGCTGGTGATGAGCTGGGTCTGTGTAATCAGAGAGCAGGAAAACCTGCAGCAGAGACTGCTGGTGTGGGGCACCTGCCATGAGACTGTGTCAGTGAGGCAGCCCATGACAGCAGGGTTTGTTCCAAAACCCAGGAATCTGTGCTATACTTCACTACATAACTTTGTACTCAATTTGAAATATTTTAATTGCCTTTTTTACAAAGCCATCCTCAATTATGAACGCTTGCTCAAGCAGAAAGCTGCCACACCTTGGCAGTTTGATGGTACACTCAGCTCCACAGGCGTTTTTATTTTTTTACTGGCATCTGAATTCCTAATGAGCAGTGGATACCCCTGAGATCAAGGTGCGTGAGAAGTCTCAGTGCAGCAGGGAACTGTGCACAGGCAGCCAGGAGGCTTCCTGAGGCCAGTGAAAGGCTACATCAATGCTGCATTTTGCCACAGCATAACCACAGCCTTTTTTTTTTTTTTTTTTTTAAACCATGTTTCTGCATCAGCCTGCTGGAAAGCCACAGACAGATGAAGGCTCACACACACCTGCCATACACTGGGGCACCTCAAACACAGTTGAGTCCCTGTGTGCTGCTGTCCCGGCATCACTGGCGAGGGGGCTTGCAGAGGGACGGCTTCTCTCCTCCACCAGATCCTGGGAAACTGACTGGGGTTTTCTGGGATTTCAGCCACATCTTGAGACTGGAATTGGGGTTTGAATCAGGGGTGCCAGCAGCACCCTGAACTGCTGGTCTGTGCACAAGAGGCACAGCTCAGGGTGCTCCATAGTGTGGATGCTGACACTTCCCCCAGGCGCCCACCCGCTGCCATCTCCCGCTTCAGGGAGAATGAGCACACACAAAAAATGTGATTTGACTATTTGTTTAGCATCATTTGATAACAACATTAATTATTTCATCTCTGAGTTAATAAGCAGCAGCTGTAAATAGCCAGAGGCACTGAGTCAGCCTATCAGCTCATCTCAACCAGCCACGTATTAATCTTAAAGGAACATCCCAGGCATTAAATTAATATTTCTAAATCTCTTGGTTTGTTGGGATTTTTTAATAGCAATTCTCTATTTATAAGCAAGTAATGACTGTATGGGTATCAATGCACACTAAAGCTTGACAGAGCTCCACTTCTTGATGCAGTATTAGCAGTGAACACAAGGGCAATGTTTCTATTTTTTCCAGCTAAGTCTTGTCCTCGCAAGCAATGACTCTGCGTTTTCAGCTCGCAGGGCACAAATCCAAGTGTGATCTCATGCAACTGTCAAACCTCTTCTAACAGAAAAAAAAGCCTGTGCCAAGAACAGGTAGAGAAATCATAAATAGCTCTCTCAGGAATTGGTTATACAAGTTAAATATTTCCAGAACGCATTTTTCATACTATTTTAAAGTTTTAAATGCACAGAGACAGTTCAATGGGCACCTGGTCCCCTCTTTAATGTGTCACCAGACAACATGGATTTATTTCACTGCTATGTATGAAACAGCCAGTTGCTGGTGCAAGCAGGACAAATTGCAAATGTTCAGCTTCACAGATAAATAAGGTACAACTTCCATTGCTAACCGTACAAGCAAACACCTGGCTAATCAGCCTTTTTAATCTACGGTATAGTAGTGCTTTTTGTACTCATCTTTGGATCTTGCCTGTGCTGGTTTCACACTAAAAATACCCACATCTGTTTCAGCACAGGTGCTTTTGGTGTAGGTGGTTTGCAGGGGTAACTGAAGGAGGCCCAAGGTTTTGCAAGGGTGAGGGGGGAGATGGGGAGCACGGAGCCCAACCCAACCTCTGCAGCTCCATTTCATCTTGTTCAGCTCCAATGGGATGAAGAAAAACCTCTATTTTGTCAGACCGTTCCCCTGCTTACACCCACTGTTACAGAAGACAAGGCTTTGTTTACATGCAACTGCCTTTCTGAAGGAAAACTTGAAGTGTCCACTATGGATTCATCCTGCTGTCTGCATGGATCAGCAAAATCTACCAATGTCCCCATCACAGCCCCAGGAGCACACTCAGCAAGGATTTCAAACAGTACCAGGGACATGACACTTGAGCACCTACTTAAGTACTTGCCTGAATTATGGCTCAGGCTGCCACAAAAATCTCAGAAGAACAGAAAACTGTTTGAGAGGAGGGACATGAAAACAGAGAGGTCTTTTTTCTGAATATGGACTGACTGGTTGGTAGACAAAGCCCCATTTCACCAGGACACACCCGCATGAAGGCAGCTGCAAAGCCTGGAGATTTCCAGCCTCAGCTCATCCATACACAACAACTCATCTTTCAGGTTGTATGAGGAATACCAGAAACCCTGAACACTAAAAACAGTGATACACAGGAGGCAGTTTTACAGCTGGAGTTGAGAAAGTCTCATGGAAATACAAAATTTGTCTGTGCAAATCTAAAAGCTCTAATTTACCAAGAACATTTACTTACTCATACAAGGATACAACTCAGGTCCTGCACTGAAATCTCACTCCACCACTCTGGGTAAGGTTCATGCTACTTTTGTTGTCCCCAGGTCAAAAATGAGAGACCAATGTCATTAACATTATGCTACCAACAGTCTCAGGCTTTATGAAAATATAAAGAATCACTTGTACTCACTGTATTCTCCTGCATTAATGTTTAGGGTGCAATAACCATGTCCTGCTGCAACCTACACACTCACTAAAATAAGTTTTGTCAGTTTATACTCACACAGACAAACTGCAGTCATGACAAAATGCCAGAATGGAGTAACACTGAGCTTCTTTGGAGGTAAAAAAAAAAAAAAAAATACACACAGCCCCCAGCAAAACAGCTATCAAGAAAACCTGTGAGTTCTTTACGTTTAAATTACGACATTTAGTCTAGACATCTAGTCTTCTTACCTTGGGAGTCACCAGGGTGTAACTCCAGAGGTAACTGTAATACCTAGATAAGCTCCAAGGGAAAAAGCAGCTTGTTGTTCAGACTTCATAAGCAGAAATACCATGACTCAATGACTATGAAACATTTTAGTTATCTTTTCCAATTTTCTAGCTCACCCTTTGACCCCTGAATAGAGACCTCTCCAAGAGGCAGTGGGTGCAGCATAGTAACTTGGGAAGCAGATGGCTTTTAGTACCACTCCTGCAAGTCTACAAGACTAAACTCACTTGGTCTCCTTATAATCAGCTGCAGGTAAGTGAAGTCCCAGGGAATGTGCTTCCCTGGGAACATCAAAAGATTTGCTGAACCTAATTCCCGTCTTTAAATGGGAATAAATCCACCCTTTCTTATGGATGAATCTCCAGTGCAGTAAAGACACAACCAGAAATTACTGCAGCAAACAATTTTTTATTCTTTCACTTGTTGTTTTGAATCACACAGTAGATACAGAAATAAACTGATTCTTCTGGGAGATCTAGAAGCTCTGTGTTCTCCCTTGGGGGCAGAAAATGATTGGGCATGGCCTTCTCTGTGAACTTTGGCAAAAAGGAGTTTAGTGTTCATCAAATGAAGTCTGCTGAACACCATAAGCAAGTACCCTGCAGAGTAATTTCAGACTAGAAATCAGGTCAAAGAAAATGTCTTTGCTATGCTGAAGCTTTATATTGAAATTAGCCTTGAAATAACTTACAGGCCTGGTTCTAATTTTTTTTGTATCATTCCACATAGTGCAGCACTCCTGGTGAGGTCTTCATTTATGCTCTGGAATGGTTTACCCCAGTGAGAGAGGACAACATCCAGCAGCACATGAAAAGGTTCTTACCCTTGGAGCTGCACATTCTGCAAATCTGGAGTTAAGTATTGTCTCTAACTTCTCCTGTGAGTCCCCATGACAAATTCACTGCAAGATGCTGAGCAGTCAGTAAATGCTCCCTCCATCACTCAACACATGCCCTATTTCAGCATCTTCTTTTTTTCACTGTTGCTTTTGTTTGGTTTCACTGACTATAGATGAGACATTTTGTTTTTCAGGAAAACCAAGTTGTTTGAATATCATATCTGCTAATAAACAAAATAAAAATAGAACCGTTAGCCCAGAAAAACAAAGGCTGAAAGGGATATAGGATCTCTAAATAAATCAGGAGTGTAAACATCAGAGAAACAACTAAAGACCTATCTGGTAGAAGAATAACAGGTGCAAGTTTGCCATAAACAATCTAGAATTATGAACTAAGCTTCTTGAACCTTAGTTCTTGGTTGATCAAAAGAGGCTCCCTGTAGGGGTAACAGGGCAAAGCTTGACCAGTGTCTTTTAAAATCATCCATGGTCTGCAGAAAATAACTTTGCTGAGTATATTCAAAATTATCCATATATCCCCTTGTCCAGACACCAGAAAACAATCCAATTCACACACTTGTTAGTATGCAATTTTCAAGACTGTATTGAAAACAGTTGTTATCAAATTAATATAATCTCTGATGCAGTGTAAAATCTAGCAATAATGCTTGTCATGTTTAACTCAAAGCTAATTTAAATAAAATACAAAAAATAATGCTCATTAAATCCAAGCTTCATTCTGTTGAAGCCAAGTCAGCAAACACTGTCATGCCCACTTGGAAGTTAAGACACTATCAAAACAAAAGCTGTAAATGTGAGAAAATAAATTTTTGGGCAAAATAATTTTCCATTAAGAATTCTGGTTTGATGTCAGGGAGGGTTTTGATAGCCTGCTGGTGGAAGATACCCACAGTGGAGCACAAATGTTCTTGGCCAAAGCCTTTTTCCACAGTCCACAGGCAGAAGCAGGAATGAAGGCAGGGCTGAACAAAAGACCTTTATAAAAAGTTTTTTCTGCTGAACATATGCTAGCTGGAGGTTCCACTTGTGTTGCTTGAGTAGCACCAGGCAGCTGCACCACCAGTGAGGATATGGCCCATGGCAAGCAAAATGTAAGGTCATCAGTGAACAAGTGTACATGGCATTATTGCAGTCTGTGTCAATCTACAGGCACTTTATTGCTGGTAACCACTCTGCAATTAGGATTTAAAATAATATTTGTCTTACTTTAGTTTGCTATATTACTTAAGTCTTTTTAAAGCAGAAAGGGCACTAGCTACTGCTCTAATTTAAATAGTTATATCCTGTCCAGCTAAATGCATAACTGTATTCAAACTGAAACCTGGCCAGCATGTTCTGTGAAATAATCCAAGGAACATTAGTGGTCTCATTCAGAAAATTACTTCTACAGCTTTGCAGTGCCCCACAGCCCTGGCAACGTGGAATATGACTGACAAGGAAGAGTATCCTCTCTGCCCCAGAAGCCCCATCTCCTGTGGCTTTGAGGGTTTTTTTGGTAGGTCTCCAAGCCAAATGCTAAGCCTGACCCAACATAGTCAATGAGATGCAAAAAAGCTGTAAAGATGGCATTTACTGCTCGTGTTCAGTATCCCTGGTTCTAAATTCAGAAAGCTGAACAGAAAGGTTCTGAGCAAGGGGGATTGAGCTATGTAAGAGCACAGCATTACTCCAGCAAGGAGAATTGGCAATGCAGAATGAGTGGATGCATGCAGAAGCAGCAAGATTTGCTTCTCAAATTTATTTTCTGAAACAGGGTTTTGTCCCTTCCTTTGCCTTAAGTAAAACTGGTTTCAAGTAGAAGCCAGTGGCCTCCTCTTAGAGATGTCAAACTAGAAAAAGGAGACATAACATATAAAACAGGACAGTCAAACTGAGGCAGCCAGACTAGCTCCTGCTCTTGCACACTTAAAATTTTTCTTAATTCTAAACATTTTCAACAACAGGGAGGTTGTTTTATTGAAAGCCACAGACACTGGCAGCCCCTACATACATATGCACAAAGGTAATCAAACTCCTAACAGCAGTGACAAAGCTTGCCAAGCAACATTCAGACTTTGGAAGCCATCCACGGAGTCATAACTGCAAGGCTTGTGTGAGGAAAGGGGCAGAGCAGCACCCACAAGGCAGATCAATGATGTTACTGTGGTCAGTTGTGTCCCAAGGGACATCACAGCCTGCTGCACAATATGAACAGGCTGGAAAAGTCTTCAGACACTCCTGCACTTACCAAGTCTGCTCATGAATTGTTAGGTAACACTAGTGAAGCTCCTTTAGCAAGAAAAGTAGCAAAGAAAAGCACTGAAGAATCTTTAAAGGTGGTTGTGGTAGACAAAGATTCTTTCACTTTTCTTTTTCTGGTTCTGGGGGTTTTTTTAAGCCAGAAAGATCACAGTTAAGAAATAAAGAATTAAGGCTTTGTCCACATCAGACATTTGTCCCGAAGTAGCAAAATCTCTACAACTGAAATCACCACCCTGCAGAAGTTAAAAATGGCAACTTTAGACTGCATTTCAAGCACAGACCATGCCCAAATGCACTCACTGCCCAAACCAGTATCAGATACTCATCCTGTGCATGCTCTGGTACACAGTTAAGTGTAGCCTTAATTTCAACAAGAAAAGCCCAAACTTCTCTAATACTTGGTAGTAACAACACACATCTAACACCCAACACCTCTAGATTTTTCCACAGATGTCACTAAGTGAAATGCAATCTACAGGTGGCAAACAGTGCTGATAAATGACATCTCCACCAGGAAGCCAGTTCATTTCACTTATCTGACCAGAGGAAGAGTAAGACAACCCATTTCAGACACTTGAATGGTATGAGCTGACCCAAGCAGCAGATCCACCATGGAGTGAATGAACATGCCTCTATGTGGAAAACAGGAGGAAAAAGCAAAACAACCCCTTTTTGGCAGCAGTGGATGGTTAGATCAGACCTCCTTGTCCCAGAAACACCACACACAACACTGAGCACAAGGCACACCACATTTTTGTCTGAACACAGAGACAGCCTCTGAGCCCCTCCTTGGGCCTTGGCTGTGTTCATTCCTAAGCTGGGCCTGTTGAAGTTGTTATTTTTAAATGCTGGAGCAGGATCCTGCCATCAAGTTAAATGAACACAGATGCTGCTTTCTCCACATGCAGAGGTGTGCACAGCCCAGCATAGGAGCCCCCCCCAGGAGAGGAGCTAGTGGTGTCCTTAGGCAGAGGCACCTTCTTGCAGGGACTTGGAAAGCACCCTGCTCCCCAGAAAGGCTGCAAAAGTCCAAACCACTCAAGTTGCTGATGCACTCAGATAAACCCTCCTGTACCTAAAAAAAAAGCCTTATGCTGACAAAAGGATGGGCAGATTTCCCTCAGTCTACAGTACACTTCACTGTTTGACTCATCACCCTGAGGTGCAAACACTTGCCTGAGCCCTCAACACCAACAGCCTGTTTGGTAGTATCTGTTATTTAGTTGTTACTACCATTTTCCCAGTTTTTGCTTTCCAATAAAACACCACTGTGCCAGGAGGGCTGCTTGGAGCAGTCTCCATCTGCGCGCTCTGACCGGAGCAAAGAACACGCTGACCCCAGGATATCACGTTCTGAGTCCTGTGCAGAAACTCCTGCTGGCACAAAGGCAGGATCCAATTCACTCCTTTAACAGAGCAGTTGGTCATTTTTCAGCTGCAGCACACGGAGACATGAAAATCAGTGTTACAACTGGAAGTCGGGCAGTCTGGCCTTCACCTGGCTGTATCACAGTGACACCTGCATAAGATAGACCCCCCCCAGAAAAAGGAGGGATAAAACACCCTCCTTTCCTAGCTCAGCCTAAAACTTCAGCTCCTTTCTCTTTCAGTTCATCAACTCAGAGTAAATGACAGCTACAAAAAGACACTTCAGGAGACATTATATATAGGGTGAAGTGAACTTTTCCCCAGGAAGCTCTAGATCTAGGTCATCTTGCTTCTTCTGGAAGGCAGGAAAAACCAGGTTACTCATTGAACAAGAATACAGTTTCTAGAGGAAATAGAAGATTACTTGGAGCATGAAATTTTGTGCAGATAGTATTTTTTTGTTTCCTAAAGGACTTTTAAAAGCAAAACTTGCCACTAAACACTGTCTCCTTGAATACCTGACTCCATCCAATTTAAACTGAGAAACCCACTATATTTACAGAAGGGATAAGCATTCTTTGTTAAACTTACTTTCAGTAGTTTAGCCACACAGTAAAGTAAATACAACTTCAGGTCTCAGAAATTTCAGGCAGTTTATCTATATTCAGAAATAATGTAAAATTCCTCCCTGCACCTCATTTGTGATTCAAATGATTATACACAACCCAGCACAACTCCAGGTGATCTATCATATGAATTCACTCTGATTAAATATCATATTCCCACTTCCAATTGAGGGCAGTAGGAGAATAACCAAGCATCTCACTCAGGTTTGGGCCAAGGGCCACCATCTAACTCAGCCCAGCCACTGGGGTACGTGTCCAGCTCAGCCGCTGCAGCAATGTGAAAGTGCCATTAGCTGAAGAGGTGGGAGACCAGGGCAGCAAGAGTTTTCTCAGCTTGGGACAGACCTTAGTGCAATACTACCTATGCAGTGCTCCTCAACAGCTTTCAATCAGCAGATCCATTAAAACTGTCAAGTAGAGAGGTGTGGGCCTGTATTTTAGTTTAGTGACCACAGAGGGGATTTCATTAGCTCTTGTGAGCACAATCAAAACAGCCACAGAGACTCGGAGAGACAGGAACTGAGAGGTGAAAAAGCACTAACCAAGCAAAGAATTAACAGTTAATTTAAAGTTTAGTCTTTTTGCTTGAATTCTAAAACTGATTCTCTTCCCTTCCAAGAAGGGTAATATACTTTCGAGGACACCATTCTCCATGGGACAATCGACAACTGCCTCAGGGTCTCCAAATATATATAGATGCAACATTAAAGAACTCTGTGAAGCAGACACTAAAGCAATGTCTTAGTCATATTTCATAAGCTAAACTGAAGATATATGGATGCAACTGCAATACAAATCATAATATTTAAACAGAAAGCAACCAAGGGAAATCCCAAAACATCAGAAACTGGCAATGGCAATTAAACAAGTACTACTACAGAGCATAAAATAAGGTCTACAAAGGTTAAAATATTAATTTCAGTGTCTTAACCAAATGTGAATTTAGAGCATTAGTTTGCTGAGTCTTTTACGTATTTTCCACTGAATACAGCAGTTCACTGCTTTTTGTTAAGCAACAGTACAGACCAAACCAGTTTAGCAGTTTGGTACGTCAGCAGTCAAGCAGTGCCTGCACTCATTTGTTCAAAACATGAGAGCAATCTCTTCTCTTTCTGAACTTTAAATAAAATTAATGTATTCAGGCAAAATAAATACTAGTCTTAATCTATACTGCAAAATTATATGATGCCTGAATTAAAGATTTCGACAACTGTGTTAATAAAACTCTGTGATTAACGCTCAGTGCACAGAACAAGCTCTGTATCTGGCTTTAATTACAGTGATGAATAAAAGTCAGACACAGGCATCGTCCCAGAGTATTCATGCATTATACTGTCCCATAGATACTGAAATAATGGAATCTGATGCACTTTGATCTCTTAGATAAGCCGCCCACAGCCCTGAAACAGAAAGGGCAAGAGCACCCAACCTCATCCAATTCTGCAATGTTCACACACTGAGTCGTAAGAGATTTCTATCCCCACTAGCAAGATATATCTTATGGGAATAAATACAGAGAAATATTGCTCCATTTCCTTCTGGCTAGAACTTGTACACAAATCATCTGGAGAGCCACACAGAGTGAAAGTGGTGAGGACTACAGGGACACCTTACAGTCTCCACAAAGCTATTTATACTTGGACAGTAGTTATGTTATGATATATTTGTGGGATATATTCTAGTCCAATTTTTTCTTCTAAAGCAGTTTTGCCATGACACAAATTAGAAACTGGCGGCATGTGGCAGATGTAATGGTTTTAATCATGGTTGTAAGATGGTCAATTGCTTGCTTTTGTCCAAACCAGCACAGACTGACTCACTTTTTACTTACATCTGGATAGTCAAGCAGCTTCATTAAATTTTGTTAGTCATAAACCAGGCATTTCCTTGATGCTTCTAGGACCTCTCTTAGCAGTCCAAACTCTACTGGCACATGGGCTACCTACAATCCCAAGCTCTGGGAAACTCAGCCCTTTCAGCCAGCTGAGACTTGTCCTTGACTAACGATGAAGCTGTCCCTGAACGAGCCTTTGGCCTTTGAGTGCAGAGCATTACATGCAAGGACTGCTCCTGAACCTTGCCTCTAGGAATACAGATTGCTCCCTCTGAGCAAAAAGCAGATGAGAGGACACAGAGGTGATTCCAGTGTCCAAAAATACAACCAATGGAAACAAGTTGCAGTATTACAAGGATAATAGTCTGCACATTCATCACTGCATGTTGGGGCTGAGGGAAGAACCTAATCACCTGAGTCACAGTTTCTCTCATCCTTCCAACAGTTTCAGTCCTCTCCCAGGCATCTCAGCCCAACATCATCCCTCAACTAAACCAGTGGCTAAAACCAGAGGGAGAACAAGAAGGCTCAAACATCAGCCTGGCCTCTGCCGAGGGTACGTGTGTGTGCAAACGTGCACAGAGCATGCGTGAGCAGCCTGGTGGATCAGCAGAAATGCCCAGTGCAACAACCCAGCTGGTTGTGATTTGGCTGACGCAACTGCGGTTAAAGGATGGTTCTTTTATCTCCTCCTCCAGTTGCCGCACGCATCTGCTCTTTGTCCGTGTCACCGTGAGTGGATCCTGGCCCAGCAGCTTTTATGCCACCAGCATTTTGACTTTCTTCTTCACTGATGAGAAACAGAGTGGTTGGCAGATTCCTATGGAGGGGCTGGTAAATAGAATAATCACTCTCTGTTTGGTCTCTTGGAAATTGTTTCATTAGTTCATAGGAAAGTCGCGGTTGATTTGCTTTAGTCCATGCCACAGATCATTATCTCCTCAAAACATAAAAGTGGTTTATTTTCCTGGGTCAGAAACTGACTCCAGATGTACAGTCAGCAACAGCTGATCACAGCACTGAACCCGAGGTACACACGGGAAACAGAAGAGCTTCCTAAAATGCATGGTGGTCCTAGATTTTAGGGAGGGTGGTATTGCATGTTTGGGTTGGCTTGTCCAAAAGAATGCACGATCTTCCAGCATAGCAAAGATTCATCACCCTGATTAAGCAAGATTTCTTATTACCATCCCCACAGACTCTTCATTCCTACTAATCAAGCATCTGGAATGCAGGCTGCCAAATAAATGCTGAACTATCAGATTCCAAAACAGATTTTAGGAGACTTATCTACTGCCTTAAACAGATCTTCTGATAAAGCTCCCTCTCTACAGCATCAGGTTTGTCATAAATTTCTGCAGAGGTTACTTTTGTAATAGAGGAGCATTCTTTTATCAAAATCAAATTACCACTGAACACTTTACAAACTTGAATTAAATTACTAAGCATGCCTGCACTAAAGATAAACTTTATTACTCCTTTACTCCTCATTTTACAGTGAAGAAACTAAAGCACAGACCAGTTAAGTGGTTTGCTAAAAGTTACAAACAGAAGACATTAAATAAGGATGATGATAGCTTATCCTAGGGCTGCAAGAGTAGGGTTTTATGGTGGATTTTGTTTTGTTTAGTATTGGGGCCTGGAGTTTTTTTTTGCTTGAAGTGCAGTTTTACCCAACAAGAAGTTACACAACTCTATCTCTGCTGGGACAGGTCACTGCTACGGATGTCCCCCAAGAGGCAGGAAGAACAAGACAGCATCTTTACAAAAACATATCCTACCTTCAGGGAGCAAGACACGTTTGCTTCTGAGACCTTCATAATGACAGGGCCAATTTTTCTTGTGGTCTAAATCGAGATCGAAGCTTACTTTGCCTTTCAGAGTCAAGAGAATGGTGATTCTTCACCTTTTTCCCCAAAAAAGGTTTTATTCTTACTCAGCCATGACATCCCTAAAAACCTGCTCATTTTGTAATTCTTTGGTCTCTGAGGAACTGTTTCATTAGCTCATAGAAAAGTCATGGTTGATTTGCTTTAGTCTATTCCACAGACTATTACTTCTCCAAACTACAAATATGCTCCTCTTTGTGCATATGGGGAGGCAGAAAGAAGGACTAGCACAAAGACTGGAAGACACAAGTCTGCCACAAGCAAGAGGTGTTATTTCTAGTTTCTTCACCTTACATTCCACAACCAGTTTGACTATAACCATTAACAGGGTCTGCAATGGTGCTCATTAAGCTGAGCTTCCTTCCTTTGTGGAAGTGATGGACAGGGACAGACTCTTGAGCATCTTGATACAACTTATTTCTTGCAGAAAACCATGTGAAGCAGAAGGCAGTACCCTGTTATTATAAACATTTCCAAATTCCCCTTGGAAAATCTTCTGGACAGAGTGGTTAGGTACAGCTCCTTACCAACTGCCAACTCAACAACAGAATCTAGAAACCAGCTCTAATTTTAAGAAAGGTGGTAGCACAGAGAAGTCAAACATCAGCATACTCTGCCCACTTCTTTCAGCCATACCTAACACATTTTTAACCAACTGTAGTTTAAAATCTATTTTAAGCAGATAAAGCATTACAATATTCAACCAATATTAATTATAATATTAATTTAAACTGTTTATGAATGGGTATTTTCAAGATTGAAGTTGCCAAACTCTGTGATAACATCTAGTATTCTTTACTTTCAGGTCTGTCTTCCTTCTCTCTCTGCCCCACTAGCTTTTTTCACCAGAAAAATGACAGTCCCCACCAGCCAGCACGGCAGGCTATGCTGAATCCAATATGCATTGAGACAATAAATACAGGTGGAGATTTTTTCTAACTGTTGTCTACAAAGAAGTTTAGACTCAGCACTCTCAAGAAACTTTTCACCTAGAACTGATTACCAGCAATACAATTCTCTAGATAACTTGCTAAATTCTTTAGCTGTGGAAGAATAAGAAGTGTCACGGCATATTGTTCACTAACCAAATAATCTTGAATGCTACTATAATGACATTCATAGTACATATATTTCATTACTGTATGGAAAATGAACTGTGTAGCCCTATACTGATATTAAAAAAAGGTTTATTGAATCGCACATACAAATAATTTACCAGAACTGCAGTATAAAACATGGTACACTTACAGCTTTTCTGAATGCAGGTCTAAATTGTATCATAACTATTTATCAGGAGCAACTTTATCACTTAATGCTTGGTCTTTCACTGATAAAAGATTATTCCAGAAAACTACTAAAACACTTCTTCATTTCTGAGAATGAATTACATAGGGTCACTCAAGCAATCTCATCCTTGAAGCACCAAACATCATTGGCTTTTCTATCAATTCTTATCCATGCAGCAAACTCTAAACTTCAGTTCCTCCATCACTTTCCCTCCTCACTGCAGCTGATCTTCACCTCGGGCACTGCTGCCAGAAAGCCCCAACCAGCAACACAGCTACAAAAACAAAGGGTTTGAAGCCCTTTGAAGTTTCCAGCAGACTAAGGAATTGTGGACTAGAATGATATTTCAGTTCATATCCACAAGTGTAACTTTAATTCATACACATCATCACCAAGATGTGGATGACAAGGAGAAAAAAGGGCAAGACATGCATAGGCAACTTTGAAATAAACTACTTTCTCATATATGAAAGTAACCCTACTAGTTGGTTTGCTTTTTTTCCATGGATAACTTTCTGTATTTAATGTTTTCCCATTGCATCTTTCCCCCTTTTATGCTGTTCCAACATAGATCAACAGTTCCAACTTTTCACAACCACTCCATGGTAGATTACAACCTGTTACACTACCACAGTCTTCCTTCTTGTACAATACATGCAGTCACAGACAAGAAATCATTTCCTTTGGGGCCCAAGGGGGTTTTTTCAGCTGTTTCTATAAATGGGTGCAACTCCTTGATCAGAGTTCATCTGGCTAGAAATTTTTAATTATATTAATTACTGTGCCTTTGAAAAGACAGCATCAGAACACCAATGTAACACATTGCTTAAGTCACAAGGAGAGTGTAACCTCATGAGCAAAAAACATCCAACACTCCCATTCACAGAGCAAGGTTCACCCAGAAAAGCAGTGAACTCTTTCAAGAAGATTCTCTGACTGTTCAAACTGGGCACTTCTTCAGCATCCCCAGGGCTGCACCTCCTGTGCTGCTCACTGGTCTATAGCACTGCCAGGACAGGCTGAATTGTCACCTCCCTGTAGTGGGAACAGCGGAATGAAGTAGGACAAGCCAGAGGGATGAGGACAGGTACACTGTGTACAGGTGACACTGCTCAGAGCAGGCCCAAGGAGGCTATTGCAGCAACATCAGTTTTAAGAGAAGCCATGAGACATCCTAAATTACACTTTCAAAACCTGCTGTCCCCAACAGCTTTTGGAGGATTATGGGAACACAGCATTGGGTTAAGCTCATGTTTGTGATCTCTCGTCTCATTTAGTTCCTACAGCCAAATCAAATGAGTATCCAGGCCAAAAGGTTTTAAATTAATCCTTCCAAATAAAAAAAAAAAAAAAAAAAAAAAGGAAAAAAATCCACTAGATCCACTGAAATATTATATCTGGGCCTGTAAGACAACACAAGGTGGTACCAAGTACCAAAGGGTGCTCTGAAGCTCTTCTGGTAACAAGGTAAAATATTTTATTAGTCTATCTGCCACAACAACATATCAAACCAGCTTTTATGAGGTCACTATCAACATTAAGATCTTGTGCTTATTTCTCATGCTTTCAGCTAAGTAATTTAGCAAGTGTCATACATCTTTTTTAGAAGACTGCAGGGAGTTTTGTCCACAGTAATGCTTTTTAGAAATTTAGGGAGAAAATCTGTACTTTAATTTTGTACTTTACTGGGTAGAAATTCCAAAATTTAATAAAATGGCAAATTATTTCCTAAAGCTATTAAGGAACTATTTAAGAACAGAAATATGAGACAAGGATGAAGAAAAGGGACACATCTGTTCTGCAAAATAAAGTTTTTGAGAAGAACTACTAGAAGTAAGAGAAACTGAAAAAAACCCAGTGAACTTGTACAGAAAAACAGCAGAAGGCATATTGCCAACAGATGGTGAAGAAGTCATACACCAAAAAGGAAAACAAACTTGAAAGCATACCCAATTTTGAGGACTTGAGAAAAAAAAAAACCAAAACCAAAGCTAACTCCTTCCTAATCACAGATTCCCTGGTTAAAAATGGAGCTGCATGTTCTTAACACTTAGAAAAGCAGTTGTAATTTCTGGGTTCTAAAATGGAGGCATTCAAAATTAGCGTCTGTCTGTGAAAATGTTGGTCCACTCTTGAAATCACTTCCTTCCTCCCCACCATGAAAACACACTCTTTTTTTGGTGTGTTTTCATTATTTCTCATGTTAGTGGTTAAGCTCAATGCACTGGAAAACATCTGATGCTTTAATGGGCCACTTTCTCATTAATTCAGATACCTGTTGAAAAAAATGCTTCCTCTCTGAGGCCTTTCTGCAGCAGCTGGTAACAGCTACTGCCACAGCAACCAAGAGACAGGTATTTGCAGAGCCTCTCAATGGAAGTTATTCCCCATTATTCTATGTGTCCCTATTGTCAATCCAACTCTCAACCTCACTTTTGGAAGTAGGAAATTCACATAGCCAGTTTCATAGCACTCACTGACCAAAGGAATTTGACATGTTATACTGCAATTTTTACTGGGGGTATGTTTTGCAGCTGGAAATCAATAGGTAAATAAAAATTATGGCATAACAAGAGTCCCACATGAATGCCCATGGCACAATCCTGTCAGAACGTGAAAAAGTACTTTAAATGACAAAATAATATAGAAGTCATCTTCTACAATTGTGTACCTTCCACCAACAAACCTCCTTTCCTTAGTTTGCATACCTTGCAAGAGCTACTCAGGAAGTTGACACATTGCTACTGCAAACCCAAGAGCAGAAGTCACATCAGATTTTACTGTTTTCTAAAATACGACCACTTGCAGCTGAAATTTCAGCAGCTGGCTTTAAAACTGTTCACATTCCAGTTTCTCAAGGCTAGTTGCCACAAGTAAGTTTTCAAACTTGTTTTATTCTCTTCCTTGCTTTCATTGCCAATGTCTACACATTATATAAACACTAACTCTGGTTAAGACATTGAAAGAAGTAATTACCAGAAACAAGGGCACAACTTTCCCATTTGTAGCACTGAGTCTGAGCTATCACTTGAAAGTTAAAATGAGTGACTTATTTCTAGCACAAAAGTAATACAGGAGCATCAGTAATTGTTCATACTTAGAGTTTCGTGTATCTTGTAAACATTAACTAATTTAAAATTATAAATCCCTTCAACCTGAAAGTGCACAAAATGCTGCATAATATTGTAGCTAAAGCCTATTTTCCTTTTTTCTAAAGTCACAAACCATCGTGGTTCAAAAATCTGTGGAAAGAATAGCTTTGATTCTGACTATGAGACACTAAAGGCTACCCTAAGGTGAAGCTTTAGGAACTGCCAGGATCAGTGAAGGAGCTTTCAGGACAGACAGTGATGTTCGACACAGCCAAGTGCCTGTGGGCAATCACCTGATGCTGCACAGCTCTCTTCAGCTGCAGGAAGGTTTGCTATGAATACACTTACTCCATAATAGACACCTGTGGGTTCGTTTATTTTACTGGCTGTCGTGTTCTCAGTCAACCATCCACACTTACAGACAAGTTCTTCATCACGAAAAAAATTTTGAAAACCTCTGACAGCAGAGGAAGAGCCATTACCTACACCAACATCCACACTAAAAGGCCTGCATAAGGCATATACCTGGCTGGTGACTCTTACAAGAGCTAAAGACTGCTTTCAAATGGAAGAACAAGAAAACAAAACAACCTCCACAAGTCTTGCTAGAATCACAGATATAAATGCAATAAATTGCACAAACAGTCAAACTTCTTATGCTGATTTGACAAAAATAAAATGCATTTCTAAACCTCATGGACCATTCAGGATTAATTTAGAACAACACAACCTTTAAAAACTTGGGCTGCCACCAAGCACTTCCTATTTACTGGACATCAGCAGACATAGTTCAGAAATCAGAAAAAACAATTCCTCGCATCATGGAATTTACTGTGACATTCAGCTTTCGCACCCAAACAAAACAATCAGGCACACAGTGCCAAGAACCATCAGTGCAGCTTCAGGGCACCAGCAAGGGCTGCTACGTGCAAGGCTTCTCCTCAACACTCGCGGGGCTCCTACCAGGGTGGAATTCTTGAACTTGCTAAAGCATTTGTAGATTACACGCCTGTCCGGTTAAATACTTCCTGCAATTTTGTTAATTATACATCAGGGTCTGCAATTAGGGAATGACTCCCATCTAGAAAATACACAGCTCTCAAGTCACCCCCCCAGAATGCGTGTCTCGACTGCCGCTTCTACAGATTGCTCTGGAATGTATGCTGTTATCCCAGACAGGAAAATTCTTTCAAAACTTGAATAGAATGCGTAGTTCTACCGCTGGATGGTTTTCCTTTTCATTTTTCAGTGCTGTAGACCGCCTTGTTAAGGTCAATACACATTTCTCTAGGCGGGGGTGGAGATCTCCGGGAGCAGACAAGTGCAACCCCAAGTTCAGGTTCCCTCTCCGTGCCCATCCCTGCCAAGCGCAGGCTTCCATACCAACGCCATCCCCCTCCACATCGGCCTTATCCTCGGCTGTCAGCAAAACCATCAAAGCAAATTCCCGGCCTTTTCCTTCTTTCCCCCTGATTCGTCATCAAGATGCAAATTAACAGATTCTCTCAGAGACAGAAAATAAAAAAAAAAGACCCCACCGAACAATAGAGGAACACTTCCCCGCCGATGCCCCACTGGACGGAGGGAAACAGGATCCCCTGCGCTGGGGGAGTTACTTAGTGGGGATCAGATGCTACTAAAAATACGGGAGCGGTGCGAGCGGGCCCGGACAAAGCCCGGGCAGGGCCCGCGGTCCCCGTCCCGGAGCGTCCCCGCGCCAGACGGTGATGTCACCGCCGGCGGCAACAAAGGACGCGGCACCGGCCGGGCGGCCCCTGCCCTCCGCCCCCCGCCCCGCCGGCGGCACCGCGCCTCCCGCCCGCCCGGAGCGCCGGCACCGGCCCAGACAAAGCGGCTTCCCCCGCGCTACGTGCGGGCGGAAAGGGAGAGGTTCGGGCCGCCCAGCGCCGGAGCGGCGGCGAGGAGGCGGCGGCCCCCGGGCGAGCGGCCCCGCGACCCCCGCCAGCCCCGGCGGGGCCCCGCTGCCGCCCCCTCCCCTACCTGATATGGCGGCGGCGGCTCCTGATCCGGCTCAGCCCCGTCTCCGTAGCTTGCTCTGTCCGACTGGGACTCGTGGAGCAGCGAGATGTCATCCGAGGTGGGGGACTTGAGGCAGTTCCCCATCTTCCCGGGGGGGAGCGCGGCCCCCCCTCCGCCTCCTCCGGCTGATCCGCGCCCTCAGCCTCGCCGCCGCAGCGCGCAGCCCGCAGCCGCCCCGCCGGGGAGGCTCATGCCAGCCCCGGCCCTAAGCGGCTTAGCAGCAGCAGCCCGGCCGCCTCCCGCTCCGCTCCGCAGCCGCCCCGACCCCCGAGCCGGGGGGGGCGGCAGGACGGGCCTCCCACCCCCCGTGGGGCAGCGGGCTCCGCTGGGTCCGCCCGCCCCGCGGCTGCCCGGCGCGGTTCTGCTTCCCGGTCACCAGCTCCCTGCGCACTGGGCTTTGTCGCACGGGCCGCTCTGGCTCCTCCTCTCACTCCTCCCCGCCGGGCCCGGGCAGCAGCCGCGGGGCCCCGCTGGGCTCCGCGCCCCCGGCCCCGCCGCGGGGACAGCCCTGCCCGCCCCCGGCGGGACGAGGCGGCACAGGACGGGCTGGGGGACCCAGCCGCCTACCGGGCTCCCCCGGCCGCAAAATGGTGGGAGCCGCTTCGCTCCGCCCCCGAGCGCGGTGTTTGTTTGTGTTCCGGGCATGGCGGAGGCAGCGGCCGCTCGGCCCGGCGGGGCGGGACGGGGCGGCAGCGGGTCCCCGCGCAGCACCCAGCCCATGCCGCTGAGGGGGCTCGTGCGGGCACAGCGGCCTGCCCGAGGGACCCCCGCGGGCGGGTCCCCAGGCAGGGCTGGGGTTCCCTGTGCTGGTCCCTGACGTGACCCCAGGGGCACAGGGCAGTGAGCCCCAGAGTACAGCAAAATCAGCCCCAGGCACTTGGCTTTTGCGTCTCTAAAGGTTTTTTATGCGATGAGCAGGTGCTCTAATAAGCCGTATTTTTAGCTCCTTTTTTTCCTTCATAAACGTGTATTCATACTTGGATATCAGTATAGGTAAGTACTGATAAATGCAAATTTGAAGGCAATGTATGCCCGTGTGTCACTGTGTTAGTGTGCCAGCACTGACCCACACAGAGGGGAATATACCATGGTCCTATCGGTGTTCTTTGGCTCCTCAAAATGCATGCTTGGCCTTCAGATTCACACTTCAGTATGGAAAATACTTTAAAATCCAATTTATGAAGTGAAGTGTTTTTTTACAGTGAAGCAGCTGTGGTGCAGATGAGAGCAGCTGCAAAGTCCAGTCTGTAAAGCAGTACAGCGTGGCTGCTGCTTATCACCAAGTTCTCTGCTGATACAGCTTTGCACCAGAGCTCCCATTTTGGGTCAGGCTATCTCCAGACCTGTTGTTCACACTGACGTGTTTGGCTCCACAACCTTTGCTGGTGGACCTCAGTCTGGGATCAGACATTTTGCTGATTATCCTTATGAGCTCATTCTTGGAGATTTCATTTTATTACTGTTTAGGGTGGTTTGTTTTGCTGCTTATCAATGGGTAAGTTAAACAACTCTGGTGTAAAGCCTGTGATTGCTGCCATTTATGGTGTTCTAACACAGTTTCAGGCTTTTCGAGGAAACTGAAACTAAAAATGGGGCAGGATTGTGAGTGTTGCTCAAGATTGAGAGGCTTTGCAATGGTGCATTGTAAATAATGACTGCTGTACATGGCTTGCTCATTTGGGTGTTTATCCTGTGAGTGTTGCCTTCTTTAATAGAATTAGGCAAGCAATTGGAGGAGATCCAGTGAGCCACTGCCTCACCCACTCATGATTTCAAGGTTAAGGCAATGTCAGAGCTGTCTGCTTTGAGAACCTGGTGATGAAACTCCAGCATTGTCACTGGTATTTTCAGTTCAGTGGCACCATTGAGAATGAGATTATGGGCAACTAGAAAGACTTATTTCTTCAGCTGGGAGGGAGCTCATGTTTTGTTTTCTCTGAGAGCTTCAGGCCTGTGTCGTTGGTGTAGTTCAGTGGAACCACAGGTCACACTGTGCCTTGGTGTGAGGCTGTGATCACACTTGTGATCCTCTACAGTGAGGAGATCCCATGGAAACCTGTGGTGCCTCCCTGGTGGCTGACATACCAAAATAGCCTTTCTTTGGTGCAATCCGGGCATTGGTGGGATTTCCTCTGTGTTTCATGGTCTAGATACTACATTTATTTACTTTGAGGCTGATGTCCAGAAGGAATAGCTGCTAAGCCCAGTTAAAACTTTCCCCTTAGTAGGTACAGGATGCTCCAAATCTGGCAATGTTTTAAAAAATACGACTTGTCAAGTGCCAGAAGAGATCTGCTTTTCATGGTGAATTCACAGACACAAAAGAGGAAGCAGAAGTTCATGTTTGGCCTTGCACCAAGACAGACTGCACCTGTGAGAGCTCTGAAGGGGGAAGAGCTGCTGCCAGTCATGCCTGCATTCATAGGGGTGGTTGAAGACACTGCCTTTCCAGTTTCACTCCTGTTATGTCAGATAGGTCATTAATAATGCCTTTGCACCAACGGCTCAAAAGTTGTACAAAGCTCCAGGAGATGGAAAAATTTTGTGTTCACAAATGTCTTTTAATATCCCTGTGTGTGCTGAGGTGTGGCTGTGAACCTACTCCTTTTGCTACCACACTTTTGGCAGGCTGGGGACAAGGAAGCAGAGGGATGGGTCCTCAGAGGATGTGATTTATGAGTATGTTTTAGCAGATTTAGATTTATGGTATGTTTTAGCAGAACCGTAGGGCAGTTTAACTGATTACTTCAGTTCTCTCTGGTTTTTACTTCCTCTCCTTAATTTGGGGAACAAGTAATAGTCAGAATGGATTTTCTAGAGCCTTAAAATTCTGCTATAGAGGAAGAAAGATTAATGTAGTGGTTTAAGTCTGCACAGATACTACAGATGGAAAAGATAATGCAAATACAAAAATTGGTGTCAGACTAACATCAATACAGAACTGGCAATGTAAGTCAATGAAACTTTCTCACACCTGTATACATTTAAACAGTTGGCTGTAATCTGTTGTCAAAATGGAAATGGGGATGTTCTGAAGTTTGCCAGTGTACAGAATTCATGCTCTGGTACACCTCAATACAGCAATGTCACACACGGGTCTGTGCTCACCAGCTTCTGGCAGTAGCATCTTCTGAGTGAAATCAATCTTTCAAAACAGAATGGAAATTCAAGAAAGAGTCTTAAACTATGCAGACAAAGTTTATGTTTCGTTTTACCAGCTTTTGCTGTGAGGGGAGGCAAGTGACATTTGGATGTATTCTTAAGGCTCATACAAGGTAGCCAGAGATTACGAACATTTTTACTGGAAAACTCTGTTTCCTTTTGAGTTAAAAATCTAAAATCCACTGAGGACGTAAAAAGTCCTTCATGTTAAGAGTTCCTCTTCAAAATTGATGTCATAAATTGCCAAATTTTTGGATGAAAGACCTTTTGATACCGCCATTTTACGTGATCCATGCTCATGTTATTGTTGGACAACACTTTGGATATGTCTAATATGTCATGCTTAACAAAAGTTTTTGAAAGTCCTTTTCTTTTCCTCAGCATGGAAAAGTTTTTTCACTTCCTTTTTTTCCATCAAGCTTATTTTCCCAGCACTTATCATCTCTCATTATGTCTTATCTTTCTTCTGGATAAGTTTGTTTTCCCAATTCCTACACAGAAGCCCAGTTGATTTCTAAATGCAATCTTTCCATGCCATGGTACCCAGAGGTTCAGAGATAACTCTGTTTGCTTGGGTAATGTTGGTGGATAGAACACAATGCAATTTTGAAACCTTTTTCTGGAAGGGAAAAAAAAAGACTTTGTATACCTCTGGAGAATGGAAGTAAATTACATTCTTCTATTATGTATGTGAATCTGATTACAGGAATGGCAGAATTAATTTATCTGCTTATAAAGAACATGGCATCTTCTAAAATGCACATGATTATTTTTAGTTTTGTTGATTTTAGCTGAACCATAGACGTTTTTCAGTGTGTATTACAACTGCATATTGCTTTCTGAGACAGTGAATGCAGCACTAGAAAGCAATTATGGAACTAATATATTTCCCTGAAATGTACTTTGTGATGCAGGATTTTACTCATGTTTCTAAAAATTACTTAAACTTCTGCCTAAATAATCCTGGTATCACAAATATGCCACTTATATCAATTTATCCCCAAAATACCATCTTGGTAAGGAGAAGTATTCCATTACTGTCAAGAATAACTTGCCTTCCATAATAAGAGTTTTCCCCAGATCCAATTTTTTTTTTTTTTTTTTTTCAGTGAGGACTATAATGCCTGCCTATTCTGTGCACTGGGACACCTGCACAGTGAGCCACAAAGAGCAGAAAGAACATATATTTTGGCACTGAAACACCCAAACAACAAAGCAGACAGTCATCATACAAAAGTAACCTCTTCAAACAAACCATCTGTCACCCAGCTTCCTGGTGAATTTTGTGTAGGAATCAATTTTCCTTTTTCTCTTTGTACCACATGTAGCCACAGTCTCAACTTCAAGGATGATCAGAGACCTATGAAATATGATCTAAGGGAAAAGATTGAAAGAATTGGGGTTGTTTAGTCTGAAGAAAAGGAAGGTGTTGGGAAAAATGATAATGATCTTTCAAAAGGTAAAATGTTTCTCTGCAGAGAGAACAAATACATTTTTCTTTATGTTCAGTGGGTCTAGGGCAAGAGGTGATGGACTTGGAGATTTCAAGTAGACCTTAGGAAATTATTTCAAACTGCAGATGTAGTTTAGCACTGAAAATGATTCTCTGGGAATCTCATTTGCTGAAGGCTTTGAAAGGCAGATTAGGTCACATCTCAGGAATGGTTTTAGTTGCAGTAGATAATATGGAGAGAACCCCAAAAGGTTCCTGGCTGGTTTATGGTGTTTTATTGCTCTCAGGTGATTTACAGCAGATGCTTTGCTGTTGTATCATTTTTATTCTCACTCTTCCTTATATCCTCAGAAAATGCCAGGAAGAAAAGATGTCAGTAGGTAAAAATAGGATAAGTAGAATGAGTGGGGACATTCCCACAGAAATCACAGTTCCTGCAGGAAAGGTGGTGTGTTTGAGCAGAGTGTGACATGCAGACATGTTCTCCTGACAGGCTTTGGGACACAAGTATTGGGCTGGCTTTCAACAAGTGGTGGTTAGTCAATACACAGAAATCTCTGTTTAAAATTTTAATTTAAAATTTTAATTGAAGCTACACTTTTTGCTGTGTTCAAGTATTTCTTGAATTTGCAGGGATGAACTCCATCCACAGTTCACCAGTAGCCAGTTTGATAGACTTTTTGTTCCTCCAGTTTTCTGTAACAGTAAGGTAGTATCCAAAATGCTTGTAATTCTTTGAAACAGAGGAGGAATTGTTTGTTCTAGTTAAATATGCATTCTGCACCAATTTGCTCACCTTTTCAACAACCTTCCTGCTTTTCTGATTTTCACCATTCTTCCTGTAGCCTAAAATCTCTTATTTTCTGCCTGTAGGTAACTGTAGGTCTTCTGCAATAGCAGAGTGATAAAATGACACTTGAATAGATTCATGAGAACCTGGGGAGTGTGACCTGTCAGACACCTCTGCCCAAGTCCAAGGTCATCTGTGTCTTTGTCATTCCTTGACAGAAAACTGTTGAAACTCTTTCTGGATACTGAATGATGTGTTCTAATCCCTTGCTCCTTAAAAAAAAATTCCTATGAGCTATAAGTCAAACTCTTTATTATGTGTTCTGCTTGTATTGTTAAAGCAATTTTAAATACCTGAAAACTGTTACAATGCTTTGCTTCAGTTTTTCCTTATGGATCATGATTTGTAGATCTCTGAGATGTTTCATTGTCCTGCAGCCTCCTCCTTTGGTCCACTTTTCCAGTAAGCATGGCACCCCAAGTTGCACAGAGTGATCCATATAATAAAGAAAAAAATTATTTAGTGTGTGCAAAAATGCCATTGATCAAATTTAGTGTCCTTCCCTTTTCCTAGCACATTGTTTCCTGCAGTTTGTAGCTCCTGTCACTCCCCATCCTTCTCCATGTAATTCCTGCCTACTCAGATTTTCTTATTTTATGCTGCTCCAGATGATTATTCTGAAGGGTACTATTTAGCACTTCCTGTTGAAACTCTGGTCTGTGACAGCTTATCTGGCTGAATTGCAGCAGACAAGTTACTGGAGTCTGAACAGAAGGAATGTGAGAAGGAATCATTGAAGATTTTATATTAAAAGTATGAGATGGTCGTGAATGACTGCCCTTGGGAAATTCACTTTATCCTCTGGCCAGAAATGTTTCTTAACATTTAGTTTTACTTTTTAAATAGTCTGTGTTTGTACAGTGTCCTCATGGAGGGACAGGCTGGAAATTTGTACCAGTATTTGCTTTTGCATGCTCAAACTCTACTGTGTTTCCTGAAAAAAAAAATTGTAGAAAACAACTATATCATGCAGAAAACAGAAGTTACCATAAATAAAGCCTCCAACAGTATGAAAAGGAATACAGTAAGGTAATTGTACAATTCTTGTTCTGATTTTGGTTGTGTGGAGATTCCTATAAGACATGAAAATCCTGCTTGTTTACTTACATGACAAAAGAGGAGAGGCCTTTTTTGTAGCAGAACATACTGTTTAAACAAACACCACAGTGAAACAAGACAGCTAAAGGTACTTTGTCTCTTCTTTTTTTTTTTTTAGGTTTCAAAAATTTTCTGTCTAAGAATAAATTATTTTTCTTTTCATTTACTGTGAAGTGCATGCCTACAGTTAGTTTTTGTAACAGCAGGCTGTTCCCTCTTTCAGTTAAGTTTACAAAAATTGCACTCTGTGGAGCTACTTCAACTTTTCTTTGGAGGTGTTATCTTAGCAGTGGACTTACACACTGCTTCAGAAATTCTGAAGGCTGCATATTGACTTAGAAAATGTCTCAAAAACCACAAGCACTTTATTTGGTGCTTTGGTCTCTGTGCTGACACTCATTTAGACATAGGGGACTGCACACAATCTCTGCAAGACACAGGGTGATTGCAATGGTGCATTTTGCCTCTGGCTTACAAGCTGTACACCAGCACAGTGCAAGGGTTAAGGACAAGATAAAATCACTTGCTGCTGTTTTGATATCCTGAGGAGTTGTTGTTTTTACATGAGAAATGAGGAATGCTGTGGGGACAATTCCTGTGCCAAAATTTCAAAGTATGTTCCTGTCAACTGTGGTGCCATTCATAGGTTTTGCATCAGAATCTTTTATTTGGATATAAAGATCTCTGTTGTAGAAGCCCCATCTTGTGGACAACCAATCAATGACTACTTCAGCATAACTGAAATTTGAAAAATCTGAAGATATTTTTGTAGTTTTTTCTACCAACTGGAGAGTCTTTATATTTCTGAACAATAGGGAAATTTCATTCATGTGTAGAAATCAGCATGTGCTTTTCAAAAGACTATTTCCACAGGAAGAAATTCTGAATTGCAGAGAGGTATTATCACTGGAGTGGAAACAAGGATGATGTCCTCAGAACCCTGTTTTAAGTCCAAATCAGCTAAAAGACAAGCCTGAATCCTGCCTTGAATTCCCAAAATAGTGTCCTGTAGCATTTGGATAGTACAATTAGTCTTTAAGTGGTAAAATCATATAAGGGCAGAAGGACATCCTTTGCAAAAGTTGTTAAGAGAGAAAGAATAATAAAGTATTCATGAAAAGTGAATCTGGAAACTTTGGAAATATCCTGAAGGAGATTGTTTCAGCACAAAGTAATGGAAGAGGTCAAGCAACTCCAGACTCAATGAATCAACACAGTAGGATGAGTGTTAGGAAGGTAAAAAGAGTGTGAAAACAAGCCTGTGATAAAAGTGATTTTCAGGTTTCAATATGACATTGGTAGGATATATTAGACTCATTCTATTAAATAGAGTAATATATACATATAATTAGAATGTCTTTTTGTTGCTCTGAAGAAATTAGGTTACTCTTATGATAGTTTTCTGTTTCTTCCATGTGAAGAAAGAAGAAACCTTCGTGATAGTTTTCCGTGTAGTAATTAAGGCCCTAGTGAAAAAGCCAGAAAATGTGGCGACATCTAGGGGAAGGTTGGCAGAAGTGCCTCCCACTGAAAATGAAACTTTTTCTATAAAGGTGGTGTATCCAGGGAAAGTTTTGTTGGAGTGGCTTATTTGGAAGGGATGCTAATAGTAAAGAAGATTCTGGCATGTGAACAGAGAGCCATTGCAGCCCCTTTGCTGGGAGGAGGACAGGGGTTGCTATTCCTACAAGTGGATGTGTGACTGAGCAAGGGGATTAACAGAGGCAAAAGTTCAGGATCTGGACATTGCAAAGCCAGGAAATAATTTCTTAGTCTTTACCAATAGTAGTCTGGATGAAATCTTCATTTTTCAGACACACCAGCTGCATACATTTTACTATTTATAATTGCCTTTAAAAGTGAGTGTACAGCTGCCACTTTACAGTTTAAGTTTAAAATAACTGGGTTTTTTCATCTTGAATTTAAATAGTTAGATTTGCATCATTCTGCAATTTGGGAATTTCATAAACAGCTCATTTGTAACTGTGTAGATCTGAGAAAGTCACCTTTTTAATAAACTAACAGATACAGCTATACATGCACATTATCAGTATATTACTAAAAGTTCACAGAAATATCTGGCTAATTTTGCTTCTCATATGCTTTTGGAATAGAATTCTATGATGAGTTGTCTGAGCCAGTGCAAAATGAGTAAAATCTACATTCCAAATTTTTACTTTAGTCTTCTTAAAGAAGATAATATTAAAACTTTAGCAATATACAGGACTACAGTTTTTACCTGAGAGCAAATTCTGCTGGAACCAGCATGTGCAATCAAAATCTTTCTTCATGTGAAGTGTAACCATGAAAGGATCTTTGCACCTGCTTTGTATGGAAGTTGTTTCTTCCTCAGGAGACAGGGAACAGCAGATGTTGGTTCATCCCTCAAGGGAAGAGCAGATGAAGTGGGAACAGCTACTTAGAATTCCCTGCCCTTAAATATTAAAGCATGAACAGTTCAGCAAAAGGAGCACAGACAGATAATAGTATGGTGTGAAATCTAGAGGAGCTGTAGCCCAGCAAAAGAAAGTGAAGATGTAAAGCTTGTCATAAAAGGATGTTGGAAAGCAAGGATTTATCCCAGTGGTGTCAAGGGAGGGAATAAAGGCTGCTCAATCCCTGCTCCACCAGGTGAGTTCATTGTAGTACAGAGGAAGGACAGATCTTGGTATAAAGGACAGACTATTGCCTTATTCTGAGCAGAAGGCTCTAGAAGAAGTAATTATTGATAAAAGCAAAGTCTCAGAAGGAGTAGAAGAAAAGGCTATCATTTAGTGATACTTCTTGGAATGGACTGTATTATAAATTATAGGTGGTTATTTATGCCCATATGAGAAGGAAAGGGAAGTGGTCACATCAAGAAGAGCAATTTGTTGTACCTTCCCTGCTTAGGTACAGTAAAATGTTCAGTTGCAGAGGGTTCATTGCTAAAAGTTGCAGAGTATCTCTCATACTAAGAGATTTTTCAAGAAGATACAGCAGAACTGGAAACTCAAAGTTTAAGTGTAAACCTGCAGTAATCCACTGTCAGAATTGTGTAGGTGTATAAAATTGATTTCAAAGGGAATGAAGAGGTGTGACTTGTGAATTGCTACTTTTTAAAGATAAAAAATTAGTTCACATGTAGGCCATGTTAAAAAAAGAAAGTAACTTTTCATCCTTATCTCTTTATTATGCACATTTTTATAGATGTTTTCTTTGGTTGCCTGTAGCCTTTCTGCTATTTTAAATATTCTCAAAGTTTTATTGAGATAAAAATGTTAAAAGATATAACTATACTGATATATCAAGTGATTTAGCATTAAAAAAGGCAGATTTTCAGTGGCTATTTGAAAACAAGGCTTGATGTGTTATGTCAATGCAAAACTAAATCTATGCAGTTGAACCTTGAACACTTGTGTTTGTAGTGTATAAAAGTGTTCTTTTAAAGCTGTCTCTGTGTTGTGTCCCTTCCTCTTCCAGCCCAGTCCCTTTGTCCAGAGCTGTGGTGGTGCCACATTGCTGTGACCCCATTGCAGCAGTCAGCACCATAGGATCCACTTCCCCAGGATTGATCCTGGTCCCTGTGCCATGTCAGCCAGGTGAGGAGAAGGACAGGCCATCACCAAGGACAACCCAAATCTCTCCTGAGCCTCCTGAAAAAAAGTTCTGTAATTGCAGTTCCTTATGGCAAGACACTTCTTCTGTTGTCATGAACATTTTGAAATGTTATCAGACAATAATTGCTATCACAACTTTTAATTCTGTGTTTCTGTTTCAAATTTTCCTCAGTTCAATCAGAACCAAAAGTTAATGCCCGTTGGCTAATTTCCAGTGCATGCCTCCACAGAACAACTGCTGCCTTTAACTGGTGGAGAGATCAAGGCTTGAACTGACAAAAGACATCTGTATTTTGGAAAACAAATTAATGTTTATGTTTTAATTTATAAGTTCCTGGCTCTTTTATGGTTCCTGTTTTTCAAGTAATGTCTCTTTGGATCTCCAGCTGATGGAGAGTCAAAATGGAAAAGACCCATGAGAGAATTATCACAATAGAACATCTGGTCTGCATTGGAAAAAGCTGAGAAAGATATTCAACATCTCTGAGACTGAGGCAGCCATGAGGCAGTTTGAAAGTCAGTCCATGAAAAATTGTGCAGGTTGTGGCCACCTGGGCCAATCTAGTGTTGTTTTGGGAAAAGCTACTCTGCTCATGAGTATCTGAATTTTAACCTCCCTTAAGCATGGGTATGTGAGAGTTGGGAGTGGTATGAAAGGTGTTTGCTTTCTATAGTGTTAAGCTGAGTCCCAGCATTGTCCTGATTATATTGTGGGTTTTTGCCAGTCTTAGATTTCTTTTGAGCATGTAGGCTGCAGTCAAAAGGCTTTCCCAGGGCTTTTGGCATGGCTTTATAGGAAAGTGGATGGAAAGGACTTAGTGTATTTTTGGAAGAATATTTTGCATCTTGCTTTAAACTATTCCAGAAGGTAAAAGGATATTAGCTAGACTGTGTGTTGGCTCATGTACTGCTATGTCACTAATGGCAAGGAGTTTTATTCCTGTTTTCTGCAGTCACAGACTGTAAGAAATGCAAAGAAATCATGGAGCAACCAGGGTAGTAAAGGTACCCCTGGATTCAGAGGGAACAAACTCCAACCACCACATGGAGCTTTGGTCCTTTAAGTCTTTATAGCTCATGCAGAACAGAAACAATTTGACATGTATAACAAGAAACATTGCAAATTGTTTGCCAAACAAAGACTTATACTGCAGATGGAAGAACTGATGAAAATTGTTTATAGATGGGGAACTCAATGTAGATTTTTCAAGAACAAGGTTGTTGTCTTTCTTGCCAAAACAAACAAATCTGATAAACCATCTCATTGCTTTAGGCTGCCTGAGGACCCACTGCAAAGTCTATTCACCTTTTTCCACAGAAAATTTGTGTATTGTCAATACATAAGTGTATTGTCCACAGTTACACTGTGGCAGCTGCAGAGGAAGTGGAAGGTTCTCAGGAATACATTAGGGAGAACTGGATTTTTGGCTTCTGAAACAGTGTGGAGTGCTTTTGGAAACTGTGGAAGTTTATAAGCTGGATGTTACTGCTACAAAAGGTTATCTGTAAGTTAAACATAATAGTAATTAATCTGCTATCTTTAGATCTTAACACTAACAACACAATGAAATTGAGAATTCCTGTCTTCTAGAATTGAGTTTCCAAGATGCCTTCATTCCTGTGAACATACCCTGATCTGCACTTAGAGATTTGCAGTGTTACCTTTAGAAATCTGTGCACAGATGTTTCTACAAAGCACTGTGTAATCATCCCAAACAACTGGTTTCAATGGGCCAGTTATTTAGGAAATCATGTAATGAGAACATAAATACAATCCCTGATACTGACATAAAACATGTATTAGCAAAATAATATAGTTTGTATTTCCCTGATACAGAGCAGACCCTGGAAATACATAACTCATAATGTCCTTAAAATCCTGTTATACCTGTAAACATCTGTATTGGCAGAGAGGCCCTGCTGCATCCTGGGCTGCAGTAGGAGGAGCATTGCTAGGAAGTCAAAGGAGCTGATCATTCCCCTTTGCCCAGCACTGGTGAGACTTCAGTGGGAGTGCTGTGCCCAGTTCTGGGCTCCACTCAGCAGAAGGAGGTGGCCATGGTGGAGGGAGGGAGGGAGGGAGGGAGGAAAGGGCTGTGAGGATGGATTAGAGGAGCATCTGTCCTGGGCCTGCCCAGGGAGGTTTTGAAATTGATGTCATTGAAGAAACTCCAAACTCAACTGAGCAAGGTCCTGAGCACCCTGCCCTGGGTGATCCAGCTTTGAGCTGGGCTTGGACTGAGTGATCTGCAGAGATGCTTCCAGACTGGGAATGTTTGAGGCAGTTTGCTTGTGTCCCATCAGCTTTTTAGCTGCAACTCAACTGTGGAGGAATCCTAAGGAGAGCAAAGGCTGTGACCCTAGAAATTCATCCAGATGGCTGAGGCCCAGAAAAGGCATAATGGGAGCTGCTAAGTATTCTGAGTGTCTCATCAGAGTGATATTTCACTTGAAAATACAAAATAGAAATTACTTGGGTCTTAATGACACTGAATACCCATAATGTTCTCTCACTTCAGCTGGACTGCAGATGGTAACAGCCTATCTCTATCTGAGCACACTTGTTTTAGTTTAATCTTGCCCTGTAAAATCTTAACATATATTTTACTCTAGAAATTAATACTCGGTGCTTTACGGTGCAGAATTTATTTGCTGGTTTGTTCCTCACTTTGTTTCCTTACTAGTACTGATATTAAGAAATTAAAATCTATTGTGACATATTAATTCAGTAATAAGTACACATTATGTCTCAAGGAATTGAGAATATCATCATTTGAGCAAGGTGAAATCAAAATATGTAATTACATTGCATTTTCTATGGCACTTATATTGTAACTATTCTTACAGTACCTTCAGAGTAAGAAGCAAGATAAAATTCAAAAAGGGCTTTCATAGTTTAAAAAGATTTATATTGAAAGATTTATGTTGAAAGGTGAAGATATATTTTTTTTTTAAATCAGCTGAATAGTGATTGGAAGATTCACCTGTGTTTTTTCTTTATGAAAGAAGCCAATGTGCAGTATTGAGAATTCCCAGATCCTCCTTCTTTTGAAAATTCTTTGCTTTTTACATTGCCTCTAAGGAAAAAGAAAAGCACACTAGAAAACAAGAAATTGAGCATCATTCCACAAGTAATTGGGAAATAAAGAGATTATAAAGCATTTTATTTGATTTTGACTTTGCATTTCAGCAAGTGAAACAGTAAGTAATATTATCAACAGTAAGTAATATGTTATCAGTATATGGAGTCACATTGAGTTTGACAGACCAAGGCATAAATATATAAATAACTCCTGTGATAATTATTAGAGGACATCAAATTTTTCTAGGGATTAGATAATTTGAAAATTAAGACTTCAGACAAAAATAGCACATGAAGGTCAAAGGTACTTAGTCATTGGTTGCTATCTCTGCACCACTTTCTCCTGACTTAATGCTTTTACCTCTCTGATTCAGTCTCCTCTTTCCTGAGTGGGATGGGGTTTTTGGTGGGGAGAGTATTACTTTAAATTGACACCTCTAGCAGGAGTTCCTACTTGTACTGATTTCCTTCTATAAATGTGTAACCTATTATATCTATCCAAACCTGGCTGAGCTCCAAGTCACCCATTTCTCAGTAATACAGGAAATTAAATCTAATGTCTAATAAGCATAGAGGCTTATGCAACCTTCATTCCCTGTAAAAAGTATTAAATAACATAATAATATTACATTGTCTTTTGATAGCTGGAGAGTTGTGCACTTGGTTTTAATGTAGATCAAACTGGCTCTGCATTTGGGCCTGAAGAGTCTGGCTTTATCCATCCTTTTTTGCAGACTTACTGAATTTCACCTCAAAAATTCTCCTCCTATTAAAAGACCCCCTAAAATGTTAATGTGTAGAGTTTGGTCCCTTTCTCCCCTTCTCCCCTTTGTTCCCAAGAGGTCTGTGTCCCCCCTGATCTCATGCTGGGGGTGCTGCTGCTTTTTTTATTCATTCTATCTCTCTCAGGGTTTTCCAGCCTGAACAGATTTCTGATTTTCCATCCCATTTTCTGATAATACCCACCACAGCTCTTTGCCAGTTGGTGCAGCCTTTAAAAATGCAGAAATCTGACTTTAGGCCATACAGGCTAGCAACATAATTTCAGGGCTTTGTCTCCTGCATGTACCAATTCAGTAAGTGGATTTATACTGAATAATTTTAAACTGTCACAGCCCTCTGAAGCCATTTCTATCTTGCTGCTGTAATACATAAAATGACATAAGGTCATAATGCTGTGGAAATTGGTTTTGGAGTTGATATGCTAATTCAGCAAGAAATCAGTTCTAGCAGAAAATTATTTTAATCTAGTGCCATGCTACTTTGTTGGCTTTTAGGAAAGAGATAATTAAAATATTCAAGGGAGTTCCAAGTCAGTGGAAAAAATATCATTTTGGAGATTTAAGGTTATTTTTTTGCCACACAGTTTATTAGCTTCTTTTCTGAAAGCAAATAAGTTGAATGTGATGAACAAAAATATGACATTTTCACGTGCTCAAAAAAGTAAAAAATAAGATTTTTTTAGAACTGAGTTCTGCATTAGAATAAACTTGGTTCAATCTTTTCTGTGTCACTCACCCTATGTTTACAGTAACTGCTCCTGCAATTTTGTGGATGAAAACTTCCATGCAGATATATCCAGGGCCATTAATGAGGTTACATTATGCAACTAATTGCTGTGGGGAACAAAATTACATTAATGGTGCCTAAGGAGAAAGAGAATCTCTGCACTCAGTGTGAGTAAGGGATAGCCAATGCCTTATTTTTGTCAAAACAAATATTTAAGTTAAATTAAAAGCAGTAGTTGATTTCTGAGAATAATCACTTAAGAGTTTGAAAAGCCTATGTTTCTTTCAAAGCACTGCACTTATACTAAGGAATTTCTAAGCTCAAAAAAGAAAGTAACTGTAATGTTTACTTTATTAATATGGCAAAGGAAAAAAAATTACCAGCATAAACTCTTTCATCTTTTTGAGATGAAGAAGGGGGAAAAATCCATTTCTAAGAAGTATTTTAAAATATCTGAATTGTAAAAGTAGTGCTGTCATTGTCATATTTTCAAAGATATTTCAATTTTTTAATAAAGACAAAAAATATAACATTTTTCTCTCTATTCTCTCATAAAAAAGGTGTGATGCTGCTGTTTGCAGAGGAAGGACACAAGCTACATCAAGAGTAGTGTCTGTTCTAGAGTGAGGGGTGAGCTCCACTGGAGATGAGTTGACTTTCCTGGCTGCAGTGCTCAGTATTTTATTTTAGCATCTGCTTCTGCACTTTATGTTAGTGCAAGTACCAGCTTGTATGTTATTGAAGAGAGAGAAATAGAAAATGCAATTCAATGTTTTATTTCATGCTCCCCAAGTTTACTCAGACAGACACACCCAGAGTGAATGTGCTGCACTCAGCTTGGAGATCTTGTGTTATAAATTCTGGCTCTCCTGTGCTTTCCTGCTTTGCCCATAGAGCAGATAAGAGAATCATAACAGGAACACCCTGTTACCTCAGCTGCAAAAGGTTATGAGAATCTAATGGCCAAGAGAGTGGAATTTAAATTTATTTTTGTTTGGCTTGTGTTTCAGCAAGCATTTAAAATATCCACTAGTTTATCTTTGTCAGAGATTGTTTTTTGGCTTAGCTTGGACACCAGTCTTACTGTTGAGTTTACATTTATGGAGTAGGACCTGAGGTTTTCTCCATGTGTTCAGTATTATGGTTTTGACTTTGCAAATCTTGTTGCTTGGGATAGGTGTAAAAGTCATGTCTGCATGTACAGCAAGACCAGAACTGGGATTTGGATGCTGCAGCTTAGTCAATTGAAGAGGAACAAAAGTTTGAAAGCTGCTGTTCCTCTTGGCTGACAGGCAGAAGAATTGGTAAAACTGCAGACAACTGTGCACCCCAATGATGGTATCTATTATAAATTTTATTTCGTAGTTGGATTTTGAGGAATTGTTTTTAAAATGTAGTTATTTTACTCTCCTTTAGCAAACCATGTGTGACCATAGCTGCTTTTCCAAAATGCCTGATTTTCTTTTTTCTGTGGCTACCAGTCAAGTTCTCGACATAGGAATGTCCACAAGGTGGTGCCACAGCTAAGAAGTTTGCAACAAATAAGGCAAAAGCAATTTGATAATTCTATCTGCTTTTTGTAACTGAATAAAATATCTGCATCATTAAAGAATTAATAATTATTTCATAAGCCAAATATCACAAGTTTGCAAGCTCTTTTTTTAAACCACTTGTGTGGGCAGAGGTGGGTCTGTCTGCTGAGCAAGAACAACATCCACATGCCTGTGTCTGACCCAAATCCTGTAAAAAATGAAGAGGCTCAGGGTTTAGCAGGCAGACTGATGAAGAGATGAGTGTTTCCTAGCAGGATTACCTGTGCCAACACTGGCATGTGTCATGTTTTTGTCTCGGTCACTTCAGCAGGAATCAGCCTGAATCCTGACAAGCAGAATAGTTCATCCACAACTTCAGCCAAAACAGCTTCCACTTACCCTAGAGTGACTATGGCACATCAGACCCTAATTTCCTGAGTTTTTTCTAGAACCAGGGATAGCCAGGCTCCCTGTCCTATGCTAATTAACAGCTGACTGTTAATTCCAAAGGGGTGTGAAGTGCCTACAGAGGCACATGCACACTTGCTCAAGTTTATGAGCATCTTCCTAGAAAAAAATCAGACTAGAGAATGTACAAGGCAGTAACAGGGATAGTAAGATGTCAAGTGTACCATCCAGTACAGAAAAGACAATAAAACTTCCAGGAAAATGTTGTTTGTATGGATTTGGATGACTGCACTGACTTGTATGTCCCAGAAGAGCTGAAGTGCAGCAGGATTTGGCCATTCCCCTCAGGTGTGTGTCAGTTTTTCAGCTACCCTTGGCCACATGGTGCTTCTTGCACCCCTGCCCTGCTCCCCTCAGTGACATCTGCAATCCAGGTATGCATGCTAGCACAAGAAATACTCCCTGTCAGCTTCTGCAGTGGACAAATTGAGTTTGAATCATTCATTCTTCACATAATTTTGTACCAAAAACAGCAAGAAAAAGAGATACTTTAAAATACCATTCAGACAAAGCAGTGCATTGACTTGCCTCCAGCTAGGATCTCTGGTAGGCCTGTATCAGAAAGAGAAAAATAGCAGGGTTTGCATAATGTTTCCTCTAAATTGCTACATTATTATTTTAAAACATAGTGAAATTCTTCTGGCTTGTAAGAGTCTCAGTGGAAATTAGGTATACCCAGGAAAAATGGTTTATCCACCAGTTATAAAGTAAAATGAGAGTCAGAAGCTTATTGAATCCAATTCTAAAAGTTGTCAAATAACACACTGACCACCCTTTTATTTTTTTATAAGATCATGTGTATAAATTATAATTTAAAGTGGTTTGCAGTATTTCAAAACTTTGTACTGGTTTCAACATCTGTGTGAAAAACTCAGTGTCTAATCTGAGAACTAACTAAAAGTATAAAGTCATGAACAGGTCAAGTAGATTTAATTTCTGAGTCAGTCTGTTGAGTTGGCTTGAACTAAATGAATCATGACACTGACATTGTCAGAATATTCCTGTAAGATTGTTCTGAGTGTATGGCTGCAATGTGTCTTGCAATTAACATATTTCTGGTTTAGGTCAGATTTTGCTTGTTCTTTGACTTTGCAAAATTCTTTCAAAAATGTTTACTTTTCAGATATTTTGCACAGAGCAAAAATGATGCTGTATTCTGAAGGGAGTGAATAACAGAGTATCAGATCATACATCTAAGTCTCCACGGTGTGAAAACCCTAGGTATGCATTATTTCAGTAATTTAACAATTGAATTGAAATCCTGAACACTCTCCCTTGCAGTATTTGCAACAATTTTGCGCTTAAGTATTTTTAAAAGATCAAAACTGTTTTTTCCCTTAAGCCTGGTTTTCTAGTTTCCCATTTAAGCTATCATGAGCAAAACCTGCTTCAGCTCTATGTCTAATCTTAGTGGTAGGAGGTGGCTGTGAGTGCTGTGAGTTGGAGTCAGGGCGAGCAGGGCTCAGCAGTGCTGTTGCAGATGCAGGAAACAATCAAGGATGGCAGTGGTATCCTGCAGGATGTGTGTGACATGCTCAGGGGGGTTTGATTTACACAGGGCCACACTATGGATTATACATTCTGGTCATTGTGGTATTGTTATTGCTGGGCTGGATCTAAGCACAGGAAATACATATAAGCACGTTTGAAGTGATAACATCCACTGCTGTTTGAAAGGCAATATTTTATTCTCGTACATAATACAGCGTTTGCAAGGGAAAATTGATAATTTACTAACTAGTACTTAGCATGACTTTTAGAGTAAAAGCTGATTCATTGTGGGAAGGCCACAACCAGCTTCTACAAATAAATCCACTTGAACTTTTGCTCTTAATCACTGTTGGTTTTTTTTTTCAGTATGGACTGTAATCCAAGATCAGGAAGGAGACAATGCATTGTCATCTGAAACACAAGAAAGATCAAAATAAGTTTTCAGTGTGCTACCAAAACCACAGTGCTAGGTTTCTGTTAAGGAGAATGAGTAATACCATTCTGGCTGTGAAGGTTGCTGTGAGTGGGTAATAATTCCATCTAAGTAATAGGGCAGATTATGTATTCTGCAAGAAAATAAATAATCCCAGGTAAAATCTTGCCCTATTTCTTCAGCTCAGTAAGAAAGCCCACCAGCATACCCACTTAGTTGAAGTTGCTCTATGCATACTTGTCTAACTTTAGGATTCAGGAACATCCTACATCCCCAAACCAGCCTTGTTCAGGAACACATTGCCTCCAACCTTGGTGTGGAAGGAGGGATCTGTTCCTGCTGCTGCTCCCAGGATGTGGGATACGGGTTGACCCTCAGTTCTGCAGCTGCAGGCAGCATGTGTCAAGGCCCCTCTCAGAGCCCCTCTCCCCATTCCTGTTTAACACTGTAGGCTTCAGACCTTTCTCTGCACCCAGGGAAATTACTGATCAAGCCAGGGCTCACCCAAGTTCCCTCCTGGAGGGGGATATGGATCTGTTCAGAGAGGGATGCACAAAATTTCAAATTTTGTGTGCCAACCTATCTACACTGACAGAACACAGGTAACATATTGTGCATGCTGTGCCTATTTCTTACTTCATTTTCCCAAGGAAAATAGATTAAAATGGGTATTAAGTTTCCCTCTTGTTCCTCCAATAATAGAAAATTACTAGGGATGAGAAAATCAGACAGAGATTTTGTTTTCTAGAAAGGGCTTCCAGCTAAATTTTTTTTTTTAATATTATGAAACATTCTTGCCTGCCTTAGTAGATGAGAAAAGTAACAGTAGAACTGTGAAACAAATTAATACATCAGAAATATCGATCCCTGGACCATAGCTAAATCTATATTTATATTTGTAGTGGTGTTGCAGATCGATAATACAATGCTATACGGGTGCTATACTGTATACATTGATTTGTTAAAATGATAGTCAAGGGTGAGGCTGTAAACAGACACTGCAACATATAATAAAGGACTGACCTACTAACAGATCTAATAATAAAGCAAATCTAATAAAAAATGTCAAATAAGTGACAAGCACATACATAAAGTAACCCAAAGTCTAATAATTTGTTTCACAGTTTCATGAAAATGTTTTTATTGTTTTCTGTCTATATTATTTAACATTAAGTTTTCCTTTATAAATTTTAAATGCTACTGGTCTGAAATTTTTGTTCAGACAGTCTAACAGAACAGAAATATAATTCTTCCAGATGTCATACTTACAAAATTTTTAAATTATAATCCTGCTGATGCCTAATATTAATATGCCTTTCCATTGGGGTAGCCTAGTTACAGTCTTCTTTTGGAAGTGCCACCTGCTTAAATAAAATTGGTTTGCAAAGTAATGCTAAGATATGTTTAGTTTTAATTAAGATCTTTGCTATTTTCCTGAATAGGTATCTCTGTCCCTAGTTTTAACTTTTAATACTCTGTTTCACAAATGAATGGCTTCAATCATACTGGAAGTACTTATGTAAGTTTTCACAGTTGATTGCTGGGATGAGAGCTGTAAAAACAAAGATCAGGTGAAGATCCTTTCTTGGAACACACTAGGATGTGAACATCTATTTTTATTTGTAGTTCATAAGTCTACTTATTAAATAGACAATAATAACTTTAATCAAATATATTTACATTTTTGTGTGTCACTGAAGTCAAACAGCACACTTACATGGCTGCAGTGTGTGTGAATCTTCCTGCAGTACATTCTGGATTTGGCTTTCATTAGCCAGTAAGACATGTTGCCTGCAAAAATATCACAGCTTGAAAAAGAGCCTCTGACTTCATATGGGAAATGTATTTAATCCCTCTTACATGACATCAAAATCACTGTGCCTTTAATTGTGACTATGGAAATGAAAATACCAGGCCACAGGATTTGCAATTAACTTGAGACATCCAGAGGAAATGCTGTAAGTTGCTTTAGTCTCTTTATTTTGCCTTGTCTGAAATCTGTCTGATTTTTGTTTGAGTTTATAAGAGCAATTGTTAGTAGAAATGTCTGTGTTTCAGCTGAAGTGCTCTAACAAGCTTTCTGGTCTCACTTGGGCAGTGTAACAGAACACCCAAAACAACTGAGATGTCTTTAAGTCATAAATATTTGGTTTAAATATTCTATTAAATACTCCAAAAGGTAAGAGTTCCTTAAGCATAAGAAGACAGAGAGTTTAAAGATCAGACTGAGCCATGCTTCCTGCATTTACTTCTCCAATAGAGCTGCCAGATGCACTCCTCCACATTTTGGGTAAGTAATCACTTGAGCCTGGGATCTACTGGACAAACTATGCCTGAACCCATTTGCAGTTATTTTAGGTGACATACTAAAGTGGTCAGCATAAATTTAACAGACTTAATCCAGCACTTTTACAGCATGCCTGAAGAAATTCCTTGGGATTCAGAGTCTAAGGTTTCATTTCAATTAATTGTCAGGATGATGAATATTATTTATTCCACTCTAAGCCTCGTTTTAATCTAAAACATGGTCAGATAGGGTCAATGCAGAAAAATTATATTTCTTCCTACATAGAAACCCATCTAGATATAATCCAGTTTGCTCTCATGTCTCTAGATTTGGTCTGCAAGGATAATAGGAATGGAGACTGCAGTTGGCCTAGGATTCCCTTGCACTTGAACCTCATCTAATTAGGCAAGCCTACTTTCCCATCAAATAAAATTATTTTAAGCAACAATATTATGAATTGAAACTCCTCAAAATTGTTAAATTCTGTCCAGTTTGGAAGAGGAGCTTTATCAGGGAGATCCTCAGTGAGGCATTGGAAGCCCAGTGGGCAGAGTGCTGGACAGGGATTGAGAAATCTGAGTTCTCTTCCAAACTCTCCTGACTTTTAAATGACCTTGAGCTGTCACTTCTCTGTGCTGCAGTTTCACAGCAGTTTCTGTATGATCAGGATAATAATCCTCCACAAAGGTTTGAGAGCTGCTGAAAGAAAGAGCTGAAGGAACACAACATTTCTTACACTAGCCTGAGCTAGGTGCAGCTATGATTAGAGGTGGCTGGGTTTTGGTCAATTCCTCATCTATTCCAGAAAATCTGGAAAATTTTCATTGTCAGACTCCTTGCTTTCATTTGTCTGTCAAAACACATTTTCATGTTAAAGGTCTTTCTTATCTTTCAGACCATTACAAAATATCTCCAGAAAATTTCATTTTATTTAGTTATGCATTAATACTAACAGTTCATACTCCTGTTACTGGGAACTGCAAAGTGCCTCTCAGGATCATACAAATAACTACTTAACATGGATAATATATCTTTGACCTTAAAAAGAAAATACTTTTGCAATATTATAATTAATATATGTGGGGGAAAAATTATCTGTTGGTTTATATTGTAAAATATTTCAATTTGACTTTCGATTGGAAAAATCCCCTTTGAAAGTAATTTTTTTTTTCAAATTATTTCTTGATTTTACACATTTTGTGTTAATAGACAACAAGCTCTCTGCACAAAAAAGAACAGTCTACTTTCAAAACTGCTGAATGGTTTGACCTCAAGGGCATAGAAACTGTTGACTCATTGTTTTTACTGCATATAATATTAGTCCTTTGTCACATTCAGGGAATGACATCATCTTCTTCATTGTTAGCAGCAGGTTTGAATAACAGAAAAAGTGCAGCATTAGTTGTCTGCTGTGTTTGTTCTTAATAAATGAATGGATATCTGGTACCAAGAATCAGATTAGGGTTTTGGAGTAACATTTAGAAGAAGTTTGTGCCCAGACCCTGCAAAGAGCTCTGCTCCTGGCCACCATCTGCAGGGCAGTCGAGCTGGCAGGAGCACGGAGCCTGCAGAGGGAACATCACTGATGGTTCTGGCTGCTCCAAAGTGATAAGAGGAGGCAAGAAAGAAGAGACTAAGCACAGAATGAAACAGATCTGTTCTTCAAGGTCAGCTTAGTGGAAGGAATCCCTGCACTTCTGTGAATCATACTTCTCTGGAATCTAAATTTATGAAAAATAATTATCTGAAAAGAAGTCATCTCTAGGACACGCAAACAAAACGGGAACTGGTTATCTTCAAAATGCACCATTATAAGAATTTCATCCATTCCAAATTTTTATTCATCTCTATTAGTCTTCTACTCCCTGTAACTGAAGTATCCGTGTCCTAGTCTCAAAGAGTAATTCTTTATCAGAAGTATTTGATTATATCTGCTTCATGGAAGGAGAAGAAGTAATCAGGATTGTGGAAGTCTTCTTTGAGGTGATAGACCACCTTCTTCTGTGCAAATAAAGTTTTAAGTGTTGCTTCCTGGACAGTAAATATTGCCAGTGAAACAGAGTTTACTCAGGGAGAGATTCTTTGAGAGTCTGACAAAGTGCCAAATCCTAATCTGCATTACCCACTGCCTCTAAGTTTTCCCAGGAAAATCTGATTATTTAACTATAAAATTATACCTTTGTGGTTCCAAAAATATTTATGCTGAAGATAAGTTCCTGTGTTGAGAGAATGAATCAAACTGTGCTTTGAGAAGCTGAAATCCATACAGCTGTGAGAGAAGCACCCAGGCCTGGGAAAGCTGAAGGCAACGGGTTAAGGAATCCAGGATGGCTTAATCAGAGGTCCAAATGCCAAGAGTGGACTTAGACAAGGGGGAAATACTTCTGGAATACCAGAGCTAAAAGTGAAAACACAAGTCATGCTGTAAAAGATCAGATCAGACCTTGTTGACTTGGAAGAGATCTCATGTATTGACCTCTTCACTCATGCAGGGAGAGAGCTGCCTTGCATGGAGGTGGCTCAGGTTGGAGCAGGTGCATCTATCCCATTACTGCCCCAAACTTATATCCCAATTTTCAAACTTGTCTGTTATGAGAAGTAAGAAACACTGCACTTTTTTTTCTTTATGTTTCATATGTTTTTGTTATTTTCTCTTCTGGCCCAGAGTTTGTCTTCAATCAACATTTCCAAAAGGTCTCAAGTGGCATAAATTTTGGTGAGGCCAAATCACTTGATTTTTCCTTACCCTGTTTAGAAGAGGCTTTACTTGGACAAAAGCAATAATGCCAGCCATTTCCCTTCATCCTTTAAAATTACTGGTCACCTCTAAAGAACTTGGCCTCTCTTTTGTGTCTCTTTTTGACAACTCATTTGAGTTAAACAGGTTGCTGTGGCCAAATTGAATGCTTGGGAAATGGACCATACAATTAATTTGCAATAGTAAGTTGTCTCAGCATCATTTCTCTTCCTCTCAAGGGGAATGCTGGCTCAAGCAAAAGAAAAGATTAACGTAATAAAAATATTCTAAAGACATCCTGTTAATTGTCCCAAGCTCAGATGTATTGTCTATTCTTCTGTTGTGCACAGCCAGCAAACAGTGTAAAATCCAGAATTCCTTCCCACCATGAAAGCAGAGCTTCAGTGCTACAGGATAATCCCTCTCTTTCTGGAAAGCAGATGAAAACGTGGTGTGGCAAAGCTTTGCTTTGGGTTTCGGAGGTGAGCTCAAATTTGCCCCATTTATGAATATAATAATAGGACTTGTTAATTTAGACACATCAGAAACTTTAATTGAGAGAATAAAGGTTTGTGGAAAAAAAAAAAGGAAAATTGCAAGCAAAGTAACACAAATTTGGGGGATTTTTTTTTCCTCTGAATATGCAAATAAGGCCTTCCATGTTTGTTTGGGGACAGAAAACACTTGAGGTTTTAAATTCAGCCAAACCAGAAACTTTCATTTACAAATATATATGCAATGTTGACCTTGAATATCACATTAAGTGGCAGCAAATCTCATAGAAATAAGTTAACATATCAAATAAAACTCAGAAATATTCACAAGTAACTGACTGAAGCAAAGTTTGCAGAAGAGTTAGATTAAACAAGAGGCTGTAATTCTCTATTTGCTCTAAAATTTCCTTAACAAGGACAAAGTCTGATTTTTGCTTATATGAAAATAGTCATAAAATATGTAAGAAAACACAGAATGTTGTTTGCTTCAGTTCCTGTAAACTAGTCAGTCTGGATGATGAGTCTTCCTGTAAGTGGGAGCACTGCTGAATACTATGCATGAAATCCTGTTCCTCCCCTCATAAACAGCTCAAGCTTTGCCTATGTATCAGTGCAGAAAAATAAGTATTGACTTATTCACAAATTACTTTTTAGGCACTGGATTCCCAGAAATATATTTGTGTAACAGCATTTAGAAGCAAATGAATGTGTTAATAATCAGTTTTTCTTGCATTTTATGGCCTTAAAGACACTTTCACAAACATGATAAAATCATGTTTGTGCTCACTTCCTACCTCTTCTTCTAAAATGAACTTTTGACATCAATTCAATATGCCCCTTTTCATTTTATTTCAGACTGCCAATTAATATATTTCTTAATATTTTATCAAACAAACAGGTTCCCTACAAGATACTGACTTGTTTTCAGGTTGTTTTTTTGCATCTTTCCAAAATGAAGTATTTTGGATGTGGTACAGTGTGTTCGCATGTCAAACATGGATGTTTTAATTCTGTCATTCCCCAGAACAGTAAAGAGAGAAAATAAATCAGATGTTTTATCTGATTGTACTTTGATCAGGTTTTTCTCTGTTCTCAGAAAGAACAGTCTGGAGCTTCACTTGCTCCACAAAAAGCATTTTTAGCTCTGAAAAATATTTTAAAGATATCTCAGGAAAGCCAGACTCAACACTTATCTACTCATCTTAAAAAAAGACTCTCACTGTTTTACCATGGTCATAAATGACCATTTAGTATCTCCTGGTATTTAATCTCCACTACATTAACTGAGGAAAACTTATGAGTAGGAGCCAAAATTGGACAAAATTTCACTTGCCATAATACTTCATATCGCTCTCCATCACTGTCATAAGTGGGTGATAAAAAATGTCTATAATTGTGCTTCTGGGTATATCCTGACACATGGCAATCTAGGAAATACTGACACTGGGTGTGACACAGGTGGAGGAGATGTGTCAGCTTCCCATCAGGGAATTTTGCTGGGTTTTAAGTATAAATTGAAACAAAAAATGTTAGTGGTGAAGTTCATGATGGCCATGGAAGGCTATTGGGAGGGCTTGTGGTTTTTAAAAGAAAAGGCAGATTAATGCTGCCTTCCTTGTGTGATACTCTTGCTATGGGCAGGAGGATATTGCAAATTGTTCTGAACATTGAATAATTTAAGAAAACAATACAACTGTTAAAACCCAGAAGTTAGAATTCAACTGTTTTCTAACTCCTTTATTACCTTCTCAAATTATCCTGCTAAGATCCAGAGTCTAGACCTGTGGGAAATCTCTAAGGAAAAGTCTGAGGAGGGCATTCCTCAAAATAATTTACCATTTAGTTTCCTCAGCATGGTAGAAACTACATTGAACTGTTCTGCCTCCCCTCAGTCTTTCCATTTATAGAAAGTACCCCATAACATATAAACCTTTTTGAAATGTTTGGGAGACCTCTTTGTGCTCCAAGGGAGCTGGTGTTCTCAATATTTATGATATGTACCCAAAATTATTTCTTCCTTTTAGTGTCTCCAGTGCAAAATCATTACATTGCCAGAAATAAATTAAGCCTAACTTGTGGGAGAAAAAAATTGGATTCCATCGTGTGTTTCATATTGTACCATTATGAAAATGGTATATTAAATTCAAATACTTCAATTGTACCATTAGATGTTGTCATTATGTGGCTGGCTAATTGATAGGTTATTCAAATGAACATTATAATTTTAGACTTCTTAGAAGCATCCATGTGAAGAATTTCCAAACTTCAGAGAAGTAAACTGGGTGTTAGGAAGGAAAAACATGTACTGAGAATATTTCCTAGTGCGTGTCACTGAAAAATCATTACATAACTGCCGTGTGCATTCCGGGACTTGGTGCAGTCTATTTTTAATACCCGGTATGAAAGAACTTCCTGCTACTTTTTCTCTTAGAAAGCTGCCTTGTGGTTCATTAGATCATGTTGTCAGACCAAGTTTTTGGCTATCGTGAAACCTCAATTTTTCCTGCTTTAAAAAAAAAAAAAAGAAAAGAAAAAAAAAAGAAAAAAAAGAAAAAGGGAAACTGTATCAGAAGGAAGAATGTGCTGAGCATAAGATACCTTGGAGAGTAAGGTACATTGTGTAAGTGTTGCAGTGGTCCCAGAACTGAACACTGTCAGAACAGGCCCAGTATTAAACCCCAAAAGAAATCTAAACATAACAAACACATGCATGTTTAAGAAAGGCCAAAGAATTTGTGTGCCAAACAGTAGCACCTAGCAAAAATTTTTAATTTTCTGTTTATGAAAACAGATTTATTTCTTTAAATTAGAATACTTTTAATTTGATACGGATCTCCAGTGTTATCACAGGTCACCATTTTGACCATAATTGGGATAACCATGAGCATTAAAATAAAGCATTCTGCTTAAATGCAATGAAAAATTTTCAAACACAGGCTGTGCAAGATATTTCAGAATATTTTAACAGAGAAAGATTACAGCATTAGTGTAGTTTTACTGTTAAAATCCTGGCTGAACAGACTGATAGAGATGAGATGGCCACAGGGACCAACATTTTCACCTCCTCTGACTTCCTGCAAAACAAAGGCCACAGGACTTGCTGAATTAATTTCTTTTCAAGCAAGAACATATCTTCTAGGCAATGGTACAGTCAAGTGACAGAGAACCCACTAAATCTGCTAAGAAGTATTAATTTTATAAAAACGTTTGTACTTGCAAATTAGCAGGCAGTTCATTGTAGATTAGAAAGGGCTTCTGTGACTCTCTTACTTTCATCCCTAGCAGGGGAATGGGATGACAATTTTCAGTGCCAAGCAGCACTCAGTGGTAATTGCTGTAACTCTTGCTGTGAACCTGCTCTGGAGGGCTCTGGCAGGGAGGCAGTGGAACGTGTCAGGCACAGGACTGGAACAGGTCACACCTCAGCTGCCCTCCCTGCCACCACTCTGCAGCCACCACCGGTGCCCTGGAAAGGAGCTTTCAACGTAGGGAGCAGCTCCAATTGTCACAGAAGGGAAACAGTCAACAGTGGGAGATGGGGAGCACTTTGGGAGACTGGTAGGTGATGCTTTCCATGGCACTTGTGATGGTAAACTGCACTGATGAGGATATTTAGGAACCTCAAAGCTAACAAAATATTTGGACTTCCCTTCCTGTTTCTTCAACATTATCCCAGCAGAAGCAATTCCTTTTCCCCTTCACTCTGCTGTCTCTGTAAAATTTCATCTTCACAGAATACTTTTGGATCATTTATCTCTGCACTTTTGTAGATCTTTCAAGTTGGTTTTGTTGCCAAAGAGAATGATCCAGTCCTCAGATGTTGTGCTCCCAGTCTCAACTGAGTACACTCCCCTCTCCCTCTTCACATCAGTATGCTCTGGAATTATTTTCCTCTGTTTTCATTTTTATTTTCAGAAGAAATATTTTCACCCAAAAAGGTGAAATATGACTGTTTTCTGCTTATTTAAACAAAGTTTTTATTAAGAAATTCCTTGCAGGTCACTTAAAATTCTTCCACTGCTCTGCTTAACCTTGTCCAGTGCTTCATAACAACAACTTGTTTTCAGTTGCTTGTCACTGTTTGGGCTGGTATTTTCCAAGCCAAGCATCTGCCTCAGGTTTAATTTTTGGCAGTTGCCAGCTAAACCACTGTAGTAATTTTCAAGAACAAGGTTAAAAAATATTTTGCCCATATTAAAAAATAATAATCTGGTTGCTTCATTGAGAAGTGTTGGTATCCCCATTACAGAAGGAATTTGAAATGAAACACCATCACTGATCTACTTTCATCCATGCACCTTTTAAGTAGCAACTTGGAATTTGGCAACACTGCTGCTGTGGGTTCACAAATGTGCATCCAAATGTAAAAAAGTTAAAAGACTAAAAAAAAAAGTGTCATTTTGTGTGTGATTGGTTAAGAATCATTCACTTTTGTCATTTTGCTGAATTTTGCAAAGGTCAGCCCGAGCTGACATAGCGTGCTCCGTGTTTGGGGGCTTTTGTGGAGCAGCCAGGTACAGTCTCTGCCCAAGGCAGTGGGGACTATGAGTGCTCCTCCCTTCATGTGAGATTTGGGTCCCTCTTCTGTATGCACCATCTCCCTTTCTCCTGCTGCTGCTGAGGAAAGGAGGATGGGTCACAAAGACAAAAGAGTTTAGGAGGAAGCCTGCAAACAGTGAGCAGAAAGTGAGAGGAAGGAGGAGATGAAGATAGTAAAGTCCATGAAGACAACTGCTATTGACCAGTAATAATTCTCCTAGGACATCACAGACAGAAATCAGTTGTGAAATCAGCTCTGCATGACTAGGGGAAATTAAGAGATGTATTTATGTAAGATTATATGTATTTACATAAAGAGATTCTGCTATGTCATGGGAAAAGTATGATATATTGGGTAAGGAGATTAGTAAGCATCATGGAGATAAAGATAAGATGCCAGAGGAAATAATTAAGAAAAAATAAGAGGGTGGATGTGCAGCTGAAGCAAGGGAAACTAGGAGATGAAAATAGAGTGTGAAGTATGTAAGAAGGCAGGAACTAGGGAATGGAGAAATGGATAAACAGTGTGGAAGAGAAAGAGCTGGGAGTTACCTTAAAACAGCACAAAGGAGGAGGAGAAGGCAGGAGCCAGGCAGAAGAAAGGGCATCAAGGGAAAGAAAGGGTGTGAGTACAGACTGAGAATAGGCTGATCTTCTGAGTCAGACAAAATGCAAATTGTGATTTATCTGTAATGGTATAGAAACAGGAATCAGGTATGACTAACATCTATAGCCACATTTGCTTTTCTTGTTAGAGATCTTTATCATATATTCTGGATTTCTGGAGCCAGAGCCCTGGAGTTAAGGTGACCGCATGTCATTATCTGTTTATTTTTCAGGCTTCCTCTCCTGATTTTGTTAACAAACATTCAAGTGCCTAAAGTACAATAAACAGCTTTTTTTAGCCACAGTAAAAAAATATTTCTGCAAAATACATTTGAAAATGCTACAAGTAATTTTGGAATGATAGGTAGACAGCTGTGTCTCACTGGCAGAGCACAGCAAGGCCCTGCATTCAGCTTGATGGCCTTTCACTGTGGGTGTTTGTCCTCTAAGAGGGCTTGCACCATCCCCACTACATTGTGTGTAATTCATCACAGGGGTCAGCAACACTGCCTTGGCAATTTTACTTCCCACCAGCCAGGAAAACTGCCTGGAGATCCAGGAACAGAGAGTGGGAGAGGGCTTGGGTGCTGCCCATGGGCAAAGCAGAGATGGGCACTGAGCAATGAGCAGCAGCCATACAGGGGAGTTGGATGTGTTCTGCCCCGTGGTACTGCTGGAGCTGCAGACACCAGTTCTACTCTTCCAGTGGCAAAACAGGGGGAAACATTGAAATTTGCCCTTACCATGGTGATTCAGTCTGCAAGCATTTGCCATTTATGTTAAAGAAATTCCAGTTTTTTAAATATAAATGGCAAATGCTTCCCCACAAACAATGTGTTTGTTCTATCACATTTTCTCCAAGCTGAAGGCAAGCTTTGCAGAACTGAGCTTTACTTTCCTTTTGAGAATGAAAGCAGCACTGCTGTCAGAAGATTGAGTTGTTAGTGTGTATCAGGTGATAGAAAAAATTACTCTGCACATGGTCTGACATATTTTTTTATATATACTTGGGATCTGCAAGTGTCAATTTGCTGTCTGTTTATCTGTTTGTCATACTGATAGCTTAAATCCACAAACTACACTTCTAATAACAACTCCTAGGGATAAGGTTGCTGTTATTGTTTGGTTCCTCCTAAAGATTAAACAGAGCTAAAAGTTGGTACATTGACCTACTGCTTCCTGAGGCAGATCTCTGTTCAAATTCTGACCTACGTCCCAGCTGAAAACGTGTTCAATCTTTTCTTAATTTGTAGTAGATACTTGTGTACATTACAAAATCGCCTCGCAATTTGGCAAATTAAGTTGTCTGTGGTTAGCTCTGGAATTGCAGAGATATTGCAGTGCACTGCAGCATTGCATAATGAGGTTCCCCAGACTTTCCTTACTCTAGTGAGTAACAGCAATTCTTATCTCTAGCGAGCATCAGATTCACCCCGTTTTTGAGAAAAGAATTAGTATCAAATATATGATGGGCATGTTATGCCTTGTGGCTGCAATGTTGTTTCAATTAACTTCCCTGAATATACTACAATGAAAAGTGTCAGCTTTTTGCCTCAGAGGCCTATAATTAGATTAAATGAATACTGTTAATTATCTACTACCTTCTTTACACAAAACAATATGTTTCCATAAATTAAAATGCTCGTACAAGAAGGAAATTGTTGTTCTCTGCAATACATGTATACAGTATTGGATTGTGAATACTGCGACTGTATCAAAGTGTAGCACAGCTCTTTGTCTGCAGACCTTATTTTACCAGAGCTGAACCAAACTACATCTGAAAAATTCACAGACATCACACTATTTTAAAGCATATATGCTGGTGCAAGGAGGTGATATTACTAAATGTTACAGTGATCATGAAACAAATACACTTTTCTCTTTAACAGATGTTCTCTATAAAATTCTCTTAGGGAGATTAAATACAGCTTTGTTTGTGTACCTACAGTCACACCCTCAAGGACTATGTTATGTACAGAGAACAAAACTGCTTTTTCTAGCAGAGTGTACTTCTCCTTTCACAAAATTTCTAAAAGTCCATTCTGTAGGAAGCATTTACAATTAACAGCTTGGTTTCCAGGCCTGTGTAATTTCCAGCTAATATGGACTGAAACTCTCCTCTGCCTGTTCTCCAGCATTACTAGATGCAAGTAAAAGTTCCTGACTGATCAATTCAGTCCCATCCTGGCATGCCTGATTTGGAAGTGCAGATTTTCAAATGGTGGTACATCACCTCTAGGGTAACATATCTGAAGCAGAAAGTACTCTTTTTGATTTGACAAAGTGTATCCCAATGTCCTTATTTCCATCAGAATAGATGTTAATAACTTCAGGCCTGAACATGGATCCTCCCTCACCAGAAAATTACAATTAACTTTAGCAGAAGCCCTCATTCCGGCCTGCAGTATACTCCGCATATAAATGGGATCTGTACCCAGGATTGCTCTTGTGTTTCATTAAGGTCAAACCCTGAAAAGCTTTTGAATACTCAGTGTTCCTACAAGGCATCACATTTTATTGTGGTTTGTGCTGTGTGTCTTTTCCTTTAAATGTTCATTAGCTCAGTGTGTAGAAGTGTTCATTAAAATATCATTGTGCTGGTAATAATCTTAATATTGAGGAGTGAAGAGGGCTGTGTTGCAATATAAATGCTGCCCCGTTTCCTGCTCTCAGGGTGTAACAGGAGAAAGAAAGACCATCTTGATAGGCACTATCTGCTGAAGGAAAACTTTCACAGGAGCTGTGAATTGACTTTAACCTTTTAGTGGCTGCACTGTGAAGAAAATGTTTCAAGTTTCCTACCCAGAATTAGGCTTCTTTAATTTAAAAGATTCATAAATGCTAGTGGCCCTTGTAATTACTGCCACAAATATCAGACAACAGTTGCAGAGGAACAAAGAAATGCAACTGGAAATATGGTTCAATGGTCTTGTACTTCCCTGAAAAGCTGATTATACTTTTGGCTGATTCATTTTCTTTCAGAGGGAATTTACCCTTTCTTGCAGTTTGAGTCTGGTTGCACCAACGGCACAAAATGTATCTGGAGTTAAGGAAATTGGCTCGGGGTCCTGTGTGCATCAAACTGAAATTTGCCACCGAGTTCTGGATTTTCTTTTATCCCCTGAGTGCCCCCTGTTTTGTCAGATTCAGAAGCCATTTTAACACTAGTTTAAAAATAGAGCCATTTCATCTGTGCTTTTGCAGGTGCCTTGCCCAATTCCCTGCTTTCCCTGCATGACTTATTTTGTAGGATAAGCATTAATCAAAGGTCAAGGTTATTCTGAAGTATCCAACATAGGGGAGTTCTCTTTCTCGTAGGTCCTCAAGCTGAACTTCGCACAATTACAACTGATACTGTGCTGAAAGGTAATTCAAACAGGGGAAAAGTACAAAATGACAAGCAGGAAACTTTGGCACTGTAAAATGTCCCTGGTGATTTCTACTTAGTGCTTCTTCAAAACGCAGAAGCCATTTTACCACTCAGAGCCATGGCAGAAGTGAATTATTATTTTTTCCTGAGTGAGGCTCTGTAGATTAGGGCTGCAGAGCCCGGCTTGGCACATCTGGCTCTCAGAAATGTGCCATGTACTTTACATCCGAAGATAATTTTCTCGCCTCTGTGGCACAGAAGCCAAGAAGCGTGGATTTTTCCTCCCCCCTCTCTCGCCTGTCTGATTTTAAAATGTAACACAAGGTCATGAAAAGCTCCGGCTGGGAGATACACCTTGCTAACCAATTTTTTAAGGAAACCTGGAGAAAAACCTGTTTGGTTTTGCCTTTTACGTGAGCTGAGGTGGGAGAAGATGCTTCTGCATCCCTGGTCGCGGGGCTGGAGGAGGAGAGCCCGGCGCAGCAGCGGGAGCCCCGGCGCCGCCGCCGCCCGGCAGCGGCCGCAAAGATGTGTTAGAAACATCCCCCCGGCCAGACGTGGGTCCCTTCTCTGTACTCACTGCGGATGCGAAATCACAGGAGTTTCGCTGAGGAGACTCCAGTCCCGGCTGCAAGGAAGGAAAGGGAGGGAAAAAAAGAGAAAAGGAAAGAAAAAAAAAAAAAATATAGGGGCGCAGTGCGAGTTGCGGCGGCGGCGGGAGAGGCGGCGGGGGCGGCCGGGGTGTCCGAGCCCCGGGGCCGCTCCGCGCTGCCCGGCCGGCGGCCGCCCCGGGGCTGTCGGCGGGGGCCGGGGCGCAACGGAGCGGCGGCGGAGCCCGCGGAGGAAACTAAATAAATAAAATCAGACTGTTATTTAAGGCGCGTAAATTTAAAATTATTTGGACAGGAAGAGCACGGGGAGCGGAGCCGCAGGAGCCAAAGTAACGGTTTCGGAGCCGGGCGCGGCCCCCCCGCCCCGCGGCCCCGCTGCCCGCGGCCCGCCCGACCTGCCCGCACCTCGGCCGGCGCGACCCTCCCTCCTCCCCGGGGACCCCGGCCGAGCCCTCCGGGAGCACCGACATTTTGAGTGCCTGTGTGGTGGGGCAGGCTGTGCTGAGAGCCGGTGAGAAATCTTTCTTTTTCTCTGTGTCCTTCTTTCTCCTTTCTTCCATTTTTTTTTTCTTCCCCCCCCCCCGCCCCCCCCGCCATGCACAGGATAACAGTCCCCACGGATAAATGCAAAAGCTTTCCTCCCCTCGCTTTTTCGAGGGAATTTCAGCACTTTAGTCAGGAGATAATGTCTGGCTGCTTCTGGCTGCCCAGTGAATTCCCAGGTACATTTGTGGAAGAAACCGTTTTCTTTCTTTTAAAAGATGAAAAGTGGTAGTTTTCTACTGTGTTAACTCTTTCTTCATGTGAACAATGAAATGGCATTTCCTAGGGAGCTAATATCTTACCCCACCGTGGAAAAAAACATTGATTCCATTCCTCTCCCCACACTGTGAGCTGGAAAGAAAGTATTTTCCTGTACTTAAATGTGCAGTGGCTTATTGCACTGGAGACAGAGCAGAATTCACCTTCAAATACCTTCTCACTAAGGGCAAGGCAGTGCCAGGGTCAGCCCTGCACCTCTGCCCCTCTCTTCGTTCCTTGTAGGATCCCTTCAGGATCTGCCCCTTTCCAAAAGGAGTTCAGCAGCCCCCGCCGTTGTTCCGAGGATAATTTAGAAGCAAAGGTCAAGTGTAAGAGCTTTGCTCATCCGTGTAACTGAAATAGGGGAGAGGGCTGTTGCCCCACAGTTGTGTCCTCACACAGTCTGGTCACTGTGAATACTGGTGCAGATACATTTTATGCTCTATTTCTTCACTTTTTTTTTTTTTTTTTTTTTTTTTTTTTTTTTTTTTTTCCTGTGCTTGCTGTGTTTGTTTCTATTTATACTTCTCATCTCGATGCTGCACTGTTTGCTGCCGATTCCTGGGCTGCTGCAGGGCGATGTCAGCTCATGCCTGGAGACTTACTCGGCAGTTGGTTTATGTCTCAATAAAAGCTCTCAAAAATCCTTAATTCCATCTCACACGCTGCACTTTTGCATCTCTGGGTAAATATGGTTGTCGACATTTTCAGGAATATGCGAGTTTTTGAAAATGGACTTTTTGATGTTGCCAAAATAATGGGGGAGAAGTGTCAAAGCAATTTCTGAAACCACATGCGATATTGCAATCCTTTTTAGGTGTCAAGATTCTCTGTTAATGAAACTTGCTTTATATTATTTTCTCCTCGCTCTGTAAATATAAAGACATCTGGAGGAAAGCCGTACCCCAGCAACCAGGCACCTTTTGTCATTGACAAACCCTATAAGGTGCGTGTAAGCCACCAGCTGACTGATTTCTTTGGTTTCCTAGAGGCTCTTTGTAGTAACTATTAACTTCCTGGGATAATAGACGACAATTATTGCTTTTCAAGTATCTAATTAGGGATTTCCATTGATCATCTTGTTTCCGATAAGCTGGAGGGCTCCCAGAGAAAACGCAGCAGTGAAATCAGATAAAACGCATCTTTAAACCAGACTATCGCCCGTGACTCAGCCGCCGAGGCTTGGGGCATGGCCGGGGGGTGATTCGTCCTGGCTTTAACCCTGAACTCCTGGCACGCAATAAAAGCCGCTATTTCTCACTAGGCGGGGCATTTTTCTCGGAAGAGAAGTTGTTCTATTGAGCCACTACTTAAACTTCACCTTAGAGTAAATTAATTGCTGATGAAGCTCCAAATGGGTTTGGAATGAAGTATTTTAGTAGCACAGGTGAAAAAAACCAAACAAATGTGAGAAAGCTGGATATTACCTTCTAGTGTAGCACAGAATTCCTCTTTGTGAGAGGAATGGAGAAGGAAAAGGCTTGGAGCATCCTACAGGACATGAGGAAAGGAAGATGGAGAGAAACACCGAGCGATCTGGGTCGCTTCACCTCGGAGACCTGTGGAATACGTTGCTCAGTTTAATATTTCAGGTGGTTTAGTGCTCTTTCTACAGGGAATTTTGCGGTGTATTTCCACAGTAATGCTTCCTATGTGCTGTGCTGCTCCGATTAATGATCATGCGCACAAATTTTCATATTTCACAGAGGTTTTTAATCAGAACACAGCAGTATGACAGAGCTTATAGTAAATGTGACAGACAGTTTCAGCAAATTATTTTTTACTTGAAAATGTAGTAACTGATTTTGTGGGGCTAATTTTAAAAAGAAGTTAAAAACTAAACTAATGTATTTCCTCTCCTCTTTTAAGTGCTATTTAAAGGAGTATTCATTTTGCATTGATTTAAAACCTTCTATTTTGCACGACTGAAATTTAGACTATTCAAAATGAAGCACTTTAAACTGCCCATCTGCCCAACAAGTAGATCCTGTACAAATGTTAAAAGTTTCATAATAGACTCTTCCCGACATGGTGCTGAGCATCGTTAGCTCCTGTTAAGGCTGGAGAGGCAAATGAGTTTCAGTCTGGTGAATACTCTCAACTGTGTTGCAATAGAAAATTTCCAATGGTTAAATTGTGTTTTAGGTGCAAGCAAAAACTTCACAAATATCAAAAGTGCTGCTGCTTAAATTACACTGTATTCAAATATTCTTGTTTTGTGAGATGCTGTCATTAAAATAGTTTATTTCCAGACTAAACAGAATAGTTGGTGGAAAACAAATATTACTTAGAGAACATCTAAACTGCAGTCAGCAGATGAAGTGACCAGAAGTCTTGTATTGCAGCTTTCGTGTTCTCTTGCCTTTGACAATGGTTCTCTGCTGCTTTTGAAACTAGAAAAAAAAATCTTCTGCAGTGCACAGTAAACACGAACTACTAAACTGAGCTGTTTAAAACCTCTGGCAATCGAAGAAACACCACTTATACTGTTTCTGGTAACTAAATTCAAAACCAGATTGGTGAAAGTTTAAATACACAAAGAGGAAAAGTGTCATCTACATTTAGAAAGTAAGTGACCTAGTTCTACAAGCTTTTGTTAGTGACAAAATAGTTACTGCCTAAAGCATCTAAGCGCCATCCACTGTCCTCAGGCCACGCAGCCTTTGACTTCCAGCTCTGCCTGTGCAGGGGCTGCAGGTGACCTCTTACCAAAAGGATTTTTTTTTTTTTATCTTAAACAGGACCTCAGACTCTTGAGCCTGACCGACAGGGGTGGAGGGAGTGAGGAGGAGGGAGGGGTGCATTGAGAGGTGGGAGAAATCACAGTAAACTATTTCCTTTTCTTAAAAGTCCAGCAATATTAAACATGTGAATAGTAGCTCTTGTATTAATGACTTGATACGAATGACCTAAAATAAATTGTAAAAGTTGATACTGGAAAACTAGATATGAGCAACCAACATACACACAGATGAGCCTGGGAGTACTGTGTAAAGTGAAAGGTATAGGAAACTGCTGGGAGCATGGATTTAAAACGTTTCTGTCATCTAAAAACCCACCTCTGGAATTTCTTGAGACTTAACACTACCAGCTGTTCGCAAGAAGAAAAAGAAAGAAAAAAGTAATGTGACAACAAATGTTGTTAAAAAGGAGGGAAACACCCCAATAAGTCTGCACACCCTCAGGTCCAAAGGAGCCCCCGTGCTAGCGGGGTTCAGTCCATGCTGGGGGGGAAGGAGCTGCTGGCCTCCAGGAGCTGCACCACGGCCGCCCTCCTGTAGAGCCGGGCCAGGTCGCAGGCGGTGGCCCCGCGCTTGTTCTGGTGGCCCACCTTGCACTCGGAGCGCGCCAGCAGCAGCTCCACCACCCGCACGTGCCCCTCCTGGGCCGCCAAGTGCAAGGGCAGGTTGCCGTCGTTGTCCTCAATGTTAACATCGGCTTTGAACTCCAGCAGAGTCTGCAAAGTGTCCAGAAAGCCCTCCCTGGCTACGTCGTGGATGACAGCGAAGCCGGTGCTGTCTTTCAGGTTGGGGTTCGCCCCGTTACTGAGCAGCCGCCGGGCGATTTCGGGGTTCCCGAGTTTCATCACCTGTGAAAGAGAGAGGAGAATTGGATACCGCGGGCGGGGGTTTGCTCCAGCACCGCTTCCCGTCCTCACTTCTCATCTCTGGCTTTTGTCAGAGTCCAGTTCTCATTTACAGCAGACCGAGGAGACTCGCTAGAAAACTAATGACACACCAGAACATCTAGTTTTTAGTGTATTTGTTACTGCACTCGGACAAATTGTGAAAGATGTTATCTGCCTCGGAGGGATTGATGCCTGAAATAGCATGGAATGGAATAGAACAATTTTACTTTTTTTTTTTTTTTTTCCTAACGAGGGTCATCTCAGCTTCTTAATGTATGAAAATTAAGTATAGTCCGGTTTTATTTGCCTAAGTATTGGAGACACCTCTGCATTGCTGTTTAATCTTCTTAAGCAGCAAATATAGGGTCTCTGAGGAACAGATCTTTTACCTCAGCAACAGCAAATGTAGAATGTGTTTTTACAAGCTTACAGGTGTTTACATTGTCTGTGCATTATCATAATACAAATATTTGGACTGTACCATAGCTCTATCTGTTGAGAAACATAAATGCTAAAAGAAATTCTTCTCCCCAATATTTGTGTTTCATTAGGTCACCCAAAAAGGAAAAGTCAAAAGGAATGTTTCAAAGTTAAAGAAATTGTCTTCTAAAATCAGTATATTATATTATACTTTCATAACCCCTCTATAAGTAAACTGTGGCTATGTTCTGTCGTTAAAACATCCCTTAAAAAATACAACAACAACAATAATTGGATTTTCTGACTGTTTCTCTCAGGGAAAAAAAAAAAAAAAAAAGAAAAAGCGTCTTTCAATTTTCTCAATTGCACCATAAAACTATCATAATTAGAACACAAATCTCTCTTATTTGTAACTTAACTGCTTGCACCGATTTCTTTGTAATTCCTCATTTTTTGTTTGCACACTTTCCAAAAATGAACACTATAATGTATATTGTGTAATCTCTAGCCTATAGACAGTATTTTCCTGTCCTTGTAACTAGTCTCATTGTAAGTATAACATTTTTTAAAAAAACAACTATTTTCTGTTTCCTTAGAGAGAGATTCACACATTAATTTGAAAATCTTGGTTAATAAAAAAAAAAATCAGCATAAACGAGCATTACAGTGCATTAGATTTAGCATAAGGTATAATTTCTACAGGAGTTTGCTGAAAATTTCTCCTGGCGAAAAATAAATATCAAGTTTTTTAAGAAAAACAAGCTATAATAAATATATTTATGTACAGTGTTTGAAGTGTAAAGCAGCCTAGCACGTTATAACCACAGACAGGAGAAAAAGTGCAGATAAGACAGGCTGGGATTCAGGGAAAAGATCTCCCTGTGCCCCAAGGCTTCCAGCTCCCGACTTTCAGCCACTTCTTTCACTTCTGACAAGAGATGGAAGCGATGTAAAAGAAAACAAGATCATTGTGATCTCTCTTTGTTTAATAAAACCCGGACATTTTGATCTCTTTTTAAGAGCCCAGGATGCATTATTTGTGAATACAAAACATATATTTGGGTTAAGTGGGAGTTTTCAGTGTTCAGGCCAGGGGACTGAAGGCTTCAGTTAAAGATGCGAGGGGGGAAAAAATCCTGTAAAAGGTGCTGCTTTTTGGCCGTGGGCTACAAATGAACAGCAAATGCCCCCTACATTTTACAAAGTTGTGTTTTGGGGGAGGGAGGCGAAGAAGGAGAAAGCATTAATTGAATAAATCTGACAAAGAGCATAAGGGCAGGAGATGTATTTGAGGCCTGCATAGGTACACTTCACCAGAAATAAAAAGGACAGAGCAAGACAAGCCGAGTAGTTGTTTAATTAAACATAAATGCAGAGGAAAAATATAAATTCATTGACATTAATATAGGAGCATTCTCTCCGTTTTAATTGAGAGAGAGATTTCAGAGAGATTATCTCAGTCTTGCAGAGTGCATTGACAGGGAAGTCTTTCGAGTGTGGCCAGGCACCCACAGCACATTTCAGGATGATAAATATTGAAAATCAGTCGACAGATTCTCCTGTTTTGATTTTTGTTGTGGTTCATTAGCTCAGTTGTTATTAGGCACCCCTAAGAAATATCGTTAGGGCACGGATGCATGTTTAATACAGCTGGATGCTATGTCCTTGTGTAAAATACACCTTAATTCAGATTATGGACAGTTAACTGCTTTTAGAAAAAAAAAAAAAATCCAGCATTCCTGAAGGACAAATCGGTTTTCAGCCCTTGTCCCGAGGATAAATCAACTAGCGAAATGTTTTCTGCTTTCTTAAAGAATTTAGGTTGTCTAAGTTTTTAATTTAAATCCTTTCACTCTCTTAAAAGTTGCTGCAAGTGCCTGCACTGCCATGCGATGCCCTATTTAGGTACTATCAGGACAGCCAGGAGCTCACAGATCTCCAGCTTCAGCGAAATTATCAAAAAAGGATCATTCCTGAATTATCAGCAAGAGGTGCTTGTTTTCTACCTCTAATATTTTGATGTTAAGCCAAAAAGCTGTAAATATCTCGACTACATACACAGGTTCTATGCTGTTTAAAAATCCACTTTCAGAAATTATTACCATGGTTTTGGGGGAAGGGGGAAGAGAGGTTAAAAAATGATTTTACTAATGTGTGAAATGAAAAAGACCTATAGCTCCACTTCTACATTGCAATACTTATAACACATACAAATAACCACACTTATTTTCCCTCTGGATTTATAAATCACATCTTTCACTATTTGGTAGGTATTCTAGCCTTTTTGCCATCATTATCTGATAATATTAAAAGCAAAATCTTTCATCAGCTCCGATAGTTAGCAGTTGGACAAGTTCCAACTCCTGCCTGCACAGCTACACAGTTAAAAATTAGGACACAGCACCCTATACTATCAGAAAGGAAATAACTGGAAGCAGTGCCCTGCTAGCCGATCTGGAAAAAGCAAATTTTGAAGACTTAAATATGAATGAAAAAGCAAGTGATTCAGCTGGAACCCTGGCTCGCAGGGCTAGCTCTTAATGTACATCGGAGGTCCTCGGTTCTGAGCAGCGTGCTTCCCAATGAGAAAGGTCATTCCCACAAACAGAGTATAAAGGAAAAGTACCATCCACAGCAGACCCCAGAACACAGACGAGCCACGCTTTAAAAGCACATTGCAGGAAAGGAAAAAAAAAAAAAAAAAAAAAAAGGAAAAAAAAAAGGAAGAAAAAAAGATATAAATCCTAAGCTTCAGAGAACAGAACATTTGTGTTTACAGACCTGCTATGAAATCCTGCTCACCTAAGCTGATTTCTTTTCATCTCAGCTCTCTCATTCCTTGCCTCCACCCCACGAAGTTGCAAAATATTAGCAAACTCGTAGCCCGTTTGACATTGAGGGTTATCCCCGATTGAAAGAATGGTTTTGACCATTTTTATTTCAAGTACGTCATTTTAGGGAGTTGGAGCCACTAAAGTTAAAATATGGCATCCAACGAGTTTGAAAAACCACTCGAATTTCATCCACCAGCCTGCTTAAAACGTTGTCTTTTTTGGAAACCCGGGTCACGTAGGTACCAGTGATGAAATATTTTCTCCCTCTCTGGATACCAACCTGCAGCGCAGTCCTCCCAAATCCATTTTGTGCATTGACGTTTACATTCTTTTGCAACAAATTAGTAAGTTGCACTAGGTCCCCCTTGGCAGCCGCGGACGCCAGCTCGTTCCCAGAAGGCTCGGCCATTCTTTAGGGTGACTGACGATCGGAAAAAAGATGAGATTTTTTTTTTTTTTTTTTTTTTTTAACCAGGCATGGCATCGGAGACTGACAGAAGGATTGGGATGGTTAATCTTCTGGAGTAAGACCTTGTAGTAAATACTCGTAAAAAACCTCCTTGCCAAGAGCCCGCCCCTAACTCACACGTGATTATTCAGCAAAACTGCAGCTCCACTTGAAGGAAGATTTCTTTGCTTCCACATATAGAGTAACTCCTATTATAAAAGACTTTGGCCTCTTTCGCGGCGGGGGAAATAGATTAACAGCTATGGAATATATTGTATATGTCATAGGTAACATATATACACGTACACCGGAGACTCACTCAGACCTGAGATCTTGGAAGAAGAAGACAACCCACCCTGTTCACAGTCGGTTTCTGAAACTTAGCAGCAGCAGCAGCTCCGAGGAAAGGTCTCCTGTAGCAGTGTGCATCCAACTCCCGCTCGGGATCCCCCCTTTCATCCCACTCCGTCGCCTTAGTCCGGGCCCAGCAGGGAAGGGAAGGACGAGCCGCGCCCGCGGAGGGCCGGGCGCGGCGGCGGCGGCTGTGCCGGAGCCCAGCTCGCTCCCTCGGCGCTCTCGCTCCCCGCAGCAGCAGCAGCAGCAGCAGCTTCACTCCTGCGGCCCCGCGCAGCCTCCGCGCAGCGGGCGGGCGCGATCCCGGCTGGCGGCCGCCCCCGGCGGCGGCGGCTCCGGAGCATCCAGGAGGGCGGCGGGCGGCGCGGGGGGGCTCCCGAACGGCCGCCCGCGCTCAGGGCGCGCAGCAGCCGCGGCGCGGAGCCGTGTCCGCCGGGGTTCCTCCTCGGCCGGGGTCCTGCCGCCGCTGTCCGCGCTCCGCGGGCGCTCCCCGGGACAGGCGCTCCTCGTCCCGCCGCGGCCGCGGGGCGCGCTCCCGGCGGGGGCAGAGGCTGCGCTGGTGCCGCCGCTGCCCCGGTCCGGCCGCGCTCGCAGCCGCACTGACAGCCCAGCTCGCCTTCTCTTCCAACTTCGCGAAATAAAGCTGCACTTGCCGGTCCGCGGCCGCCGCCTTCGCCCGCGGCTCTGCGCTCCCCCTTTTTAAGCACAAACAATCGCTACTTCTGTTTCCTAAGGACACGAAGCCGGTTTCTCTCTCCTTTCCACCCCCCCCTTCTTCTTTTTTTTTTTCTTTTTTTTTTTTTTTTTAACCTCATCAGCTTTTTTTGAAAAGAAAAAAAATTTGAGCGCTTTTTGAGTTGAAACACCCGCCCACATTTTAACGGCAGAGATTTAAGGAGGCGCGGTGGAGTTCGGGCAGGAAGGCCTGCAGCGGCTCCCGCCCGCCCCTCGCCCGGCCCCGCCGCAGCCGCAGCTCCGCGGCGCCCGGTGCCGTCCCCTCGCCGCGCCGCCCGGGCACGGCACTGCCCCGCCGCAGCCAGCACGGCCCCGCTGCTTCTAGGAGCAGCGCTGCTGAGGCCTAGGGGGAGGGAAATGAAAGGGAAAGGAGGTTGTAGCAGCGGGAGCCGCCGCACCCCGGCGGGAGGAGCGGGATCGGGGCAGCTCGGCAGACGGGAGGGCGGCCTCTGCCACGGCGCTGCCCGGAGCTTCTCCCCGGCGGTCTCCACCTGCCCGCGGGGGAGCGGAGCCGGCTCCGGCCCCGGTCCCGGCCCCTTCGCCCACGCTCGGCACCCCGCGGGCGGCGGCTCCGCGCTCGGGGCCGCCCCGGCTGCGGCGCGGGTTCCTCTCTCGTCTGAGGACAAGGTCAAGGATGAAGGGTCAATGTCAAGTTGTCTTAACGGTGGAAGGCGACCGTCCACGGCAGCGCTCCCTGCTTCCCGCGTTTCTGGTGTCCTTGATTGATTTGAAAGTGCCATTTTGAAAGGGAGCCGCGGCCGGGCACCAAGAAGACGCGAGGACTTCGCTTTTCCTTTCCAGGGCGAAGAAGTGAGGATGGTACAGGACGGGAATGTCACCGCCACCCTGCCTAACAGTATTTAGTGTCTTAAAGTGCTTTAATGGCTGGATTGCTTTAAGTTTCAGGGACCCTCGGAGGACTGAATTCTGCCAAGTGAACCCTCCGAGAGGTAAGCCGCGATGTCATGGCTCCCTGATAAGCACACGTAACCCATCGCTCGCAGGGGCGATCTGCACGTCTGTTTTCTGCGTGGACACGTGGGAAAGTGCCACGGGAAAGCGATTTTGAATGTAAACAGGCTCGGGGAGGTGCGCTAGGGAGGGAACCTGCGGTGGGTACAGCTCCGGCACTGCCCTGCGGGGGGAACCGGCCGCTGGCAGCCGGGCAGCGCCCGGAGGTGGCCGGGCCTGAGTCGGGGCCGCCGCCGAACACAGCCGGTTCTACAGCGCTGAATCCGCGGCTGAACGAAGCCAGGCTTCTGAATCTGGCTCTCCTTTCAGCTTCGGTTGCTTTTGTGCTTTGCGATTGTATTTTCCGGTACTGATTCCCCCATCCACGCTTGTTTGCGAATGTTGTAAAGGTGACAAGTGTGAGCTGGCTGCACACGAAGCAGGGAAAACAACTTTATTCAGTTTCTCAACTGACCCCCAACTCCTATTCCCACTAAAGGAGGGAAAAAGCACGTGTATTTTTAAGGGCCTCACTGTGGTAATTTTCATCCAGAAGCAATACTGCTTTTTTCCCCCCTCATTTTAAAAGTAAAAATATAAACTATAACTTCCCTCAAAGTTGGCTCTAGAAATATATGTATGCAAGTAGCATCTGTTTACTCATATACAGTTGCTTTTCTGCATAAAGAGGGAATTTATATGTAAAACTTAGATTATTCAGTCAGATGGCTTATAAATTACTTATTTTGTGACTAATTACTGCCTAAAATCCATAGGCTTTGGCAGTGTTACCTGTTGCTAACTTAGTGCAAAATTAGACCTGCAAATATTACAACAGTCTCACACTATTTTTTGTTGGTTTACAGTTTAGAATAAAGCTTCCATCTTCTGTTTATCATGCCACATAGCAAAAATAATTAAAAGTGCAGCTGGACTACTGCAGGCCTCCTGCAAATAAAGCTGCATGGCCAGAAAATGCCGTCGAACTTCCTCTACCGTGCAGGTCTGTCAAAAGCTTTGGCAGAAAGCAGTTTGTTCATTCTGATCATTTCCTCTCATGAGTGATAAAGATTCTCTACCTAAAACAGAGAGATTTTTCCCAATTGGCTCCAGAATCAACAGGAAAAAAAAAAAAAAAACCAAAACGAAAACCTCCCCCCAAAAAAATAGCTTCTGGAGGGACATATTATCACCAGGCATTATAAGGAGTAAAATAATCGACTCCCTAATTTGTCTCTCACTCGTTGGATGATAAAACCCACCTCAAATGGCTCAGAGAGGCTGTGAGAAGGCAAACAGAAACTTTAGCTGTGACTTGAATGTGAACTTCCTGCAATGTGGGGCACGTGAAGCTTTTCACCTTTTCTTCATGTTCAGGATTAAATCCTTCCTGTTTTGATCTAATATAGATATAATTAGTTAAAATATAGCTGTAATAGACATGAACGCCGTGTAACTAATCTTGACAGCATACCTATAGCTTCAATTCGTGCCAGGAATTAATTGGCTTTAATCCAATTGCTAAAACTCGCTTTTCAGCCTTTATTATAGTTACTCTCTAGTAATGTGTGGGTGGATTTGTTTGTAATTTAGCATAGGCTGTCCCTGGCATTGCACCATACCTCGTACTTAGTACAGAACTGTCTGTAACATCAAACTGGGAAAAAAAAAAATTGTGCAGGTGTGAGGGCAATTAATTTATCATCCCTCCCGTCGGTGGTGGGGAGCTTGCATTGTTAAGCTCACGTCAGAAGGCAGTAAAAGCCTTCTGGCAAACCCTGCCAACATAAACTGGAGCAGGAACAGGGTAAAATGTAAAACCCAACTTCTCTGACACTGGGGCTTTGCATCTTAAGCTGCGTTTCCGTGTGGGCTCAGCCCGCCCGGAGCGCTGCCGCCGCCAGACACCCGGCCCAGGTGCCCTGGAGCCCGCGCTCGCCGGCAGCGTCCGCAGCAGGCTCTAAACAATTCCCGGAGTTTCTCCCGGGATCACGGACCCTCCTGGAGGTACAGCCGAGCTTTCCGTGCGCCCCTGTCCGCACGCAGCGCTCCCCCGCAGCTCGCCCCGGGGCCAGCGGCGGCAGAGCCCGCGGAGCGCCCCTGTAACCCCCGCGGGTGGAAGAGAAACAATAAAGAACGCCGCTTCTTAAATCCGGCAGAACATCTTGGTTCCAAGGTATCGTTATTAGCTGACAGGAAAGCTGCTTGATGCCTCTGTGACCTCGGCTACGACACTCGCAGGACACTCCTACAAAAAGCGGAGCAAAACACGTTGGACTGATTAGCAAGTTGACGTGCAAATGTGCGCTCTGTGTCGGTGCTAAGGGGGCACATCAGGCTGCAGGAGGCAGACTTAGAAAGCATCACAGTTAGATTTGCATCACTCAAAGCAGATTTATTTGCGGTATAGAATAGAATTGCATCTTACAGTGCTGGAGTAGTAAGCCTGAGCGACGGCCGCTGTGCAGATCACGGTATGTTGGCTCAGAAAAACCTGTGAAAAACGCATTTCCTTCTTTTGAGACAAGCCGGAGCCCAGGGAAAAAGTCACCGCTGCCCCGAGCGAGCCCTGCCGAGCGGGCAGCGAGTCACGGGGCTCGGAGGGGACGCGAACCGCGCCGGGACCGAGCGCTGCATTCACCGGAACCGCGGACCCGGGGCGCGGATGGAGAGGGAGAGGGCCAGGGACGGGAGGAAGGAGAAAGGGCGGGATGGATGGATGGACGGATGGATGGATGGATGGATGGATGCACGGATGGATGCATGCATGCATGCAGGGACGGACGGTTCCCCGCTCCCGCACAGAGAGGCAGGGCCGCGCTCCGCCCGGCAGCCGCACCGGCTCGCGTTTCCGCGCCCGGCCCGGGCCCGGCCGCAGCCAGCTCCCCGCAGCCCCGTTAGGCCGCAGCCGGCGGCGCAGCCCAGCCGGGACACCCCGCGCCGCCGCCGGGCCCGGGCAGCCGCCAAGCCCCGGCACGGACGTGCGGATGTGTCCGCTCGGCGGCGGCTCGGGCCGGGCAGGGCGCGGTTCGGGGCTCCCCGCTCCGCCCGGAGCCGCCCGGGCGCGGGGGCCGCGGTCCCGGCTCGGCGCGGTCCCGCCCCCGGCTCCGGGAGCGCTTGACAGGCGGGCAGTCACGTGGCGGCCGCAAAGCGCCTCTTTGCGACCTCAATGACAGGCAAAATGTGCGACACAGGCGCTGTGGAGGCAGGCGGGGAGCGGCGCTGCCTCCTCCTCCTCCTCCTCCTTCTTCTCCTCCTCCTCCTCCTCCTTCCCGGGCCAGCGGCTGAGGCAGCGCTGCCCGCTCCCGGCCCCGCGCCCGGCCCGCCGCTCTCCTGCCTCCTCCCCTCGTCGGGCCCTGGAGGAGCAGCCCGGGGGCGCCGCGGGAGCCCGAGCGCGGCGCGGCGCCTCCATGAGCTCCTGAGCTCCCACCCTGCCCCGTCCTCCCCGCGGCAGCGGCTCCAGGTGCGCGGGTCCGAGCAGAGCCGGGACGCAGCTGGCTGCAATGGCGTCCAACATGGACCGAGAAATGATACTGGCTGATTTCCAGGTAAATTTCGAGCCGCCGCCACACTGCCGTGGCCTCTCGCTGCTTTTCTCTTTCTCCTCGTTGCTGTGCTGCTTGTTCTTTGTGGGGAGGTCCGGGGCGGTGGGTGTGAAGCCCACCCTCTGAAGCCTCCGCTCTCGCTTTCCTTCTTTTTTCGTCAGAAATGGGGATCGTGTGCCCTCTTCTCTCAAGGTGCGTGAACAAAATGTCTTCTTTAACTTAGAGAGTTTCAGTTTTTAATTAATAAACAAAAGGCTTTTTCATCCACTTTGCTTGTTCCTACCCTCTGCAACCACCCAGGCCCTGGGACAGCTGTGAGGCAGCTCACTTGGAAGAGGCAAATGCCAGGGAGGATCCAAAACTCACCAGTCCACATGATTTGTCACAGTGTTTGTGGTGAATCACTTGCTGGTACCACAGATTAGTGCTGAACAGAGGTGTTTCCATTCCAGCATCAACACTAAACTCCATGGTTGCCTCAGCCTGTGACTGTTGTGATGACGGTAAAACTCTTCCCACCCCATTCCAGACAACAGCCTGTTTCTGTACAAGGGAGGAATATGCTCTTCAAAGTCGTTTGTCACCTTTCCTTCTCTCTACAAAAGGGCTGTAATTTAACCTCGGGTTTCTAAATCTTATCCCCGGAATAAAGTCTTCCTGTAAGTAAAAGGGCTGTGTTAGGAGCGTGTGTTACTTCTTAATGTTGCTCGTTTTTATATTGTTTTTCTAAGACTGAGTAAAAAAGTGGAGGATACCTGCATTTGAAATAGTGAGGGGAGCCAAACACATCTGGGAGGGGGATCAGATAATATTTGCATATAAATATTTATATAAATATTTTAAATATTTAATATTTTCAATCCATCAGGATATTTTTTAAAGCTTTGTCCATTTGCAGTGGTTGTTCTGGTATGGATAGGCACCTGGATATTCTTGGATTGATTTGTAAAACTGCCATCTGTATTTCAGCTTCTTAAAAGACTGTTTTCCAGCTGTCAGCAGTGAAACTATTTCATTTAGTTAAAAAGAAGTAATAGTAATCCCTCCAATTCGTTCTGTGTGTATGTTTCTTTGGAGCTACAGGTAGGGTGATTGTAGTGCAGTAATTCCTGTGTATTATGTAATGAATTCCTCTGTTGCAAAAGGTACCTGGTATCTCACTGATGTAACTTGTGAAGTTCCCAGCTGATAACAGGGAACTGTCATCCACTTCTGTACCCAATATCTTACACCCCTATTCATTAAAGTGCTTGCCAAATGTTACTATATTGATACTACTTTGTTGTGCTTGGAGATATTTTTGTGTACATAAGGAATGACATCCCAGTTTTAGGGCTGGGATTTCACAAAGGAGTTTTTCCAGGAATGGCAGTGTGTAAAAGGAAACTGGGATCCCAATTCTGCATTCGTACCAGTGAGAACAGATTCTTACAGGAGAATCCCACATTATTACCTGACCTTACAATCAGGAATCCCAGATGATGAAATTAGTGGCTGGTGAATGTAAGATTATTTGTTTAATAGAATTTTCAATACAGATTTCCACTTTCCAAGTGTTCTATGGTATTTTGCTGTATTGTTGTGCTTGGATTTTGAAACCATTAATAAAAGTAAAAGTGCAACTGCAGTATTTGTACTGTGAAGACAAGTAAGTATCATTGCAAACTTGTGGGTGGGTGGTGGAATCACAGAAACCAGTTTTAGGTCAAGGGTGGGTGACATAATGTGTCTGAACTTAGGACACAGGAAATATTTTATCATATACCAATCCTCATTTGAAAAGAACCCAAACATTTTCCTCTTGTATTTCAGCAGACAGCTTTGTTTTTCTGTTTCATTGTATTTCTTTTAAAGATAATATCAAGTGTCTACCTGGTTTTAAAGTACTGAACTGTTAATTGTCATGCTGTTAAAGCTTCAGATTAGTAAAGGACAATGTCAGTCATTATTAGGCCTTGTATCTTTAGACTGTTACAAAACAGTAAAGGTTTTTTGGGTCTTTTAAATACTTGGTGGAATTTGCACTCATGCACTAAGAATTTAAAATGGAGAATAAAACATTATGTGCAAAATAATTCTGCATGATTTTCCCTTCTATATTTTCTGTACTTTTTAATTAATAAATATGTTTCTCAGAGTTCTGCTGCCATCTTCTATGTTTATGTGAGGTGTCTTGTGGAGGAATGTTGCACACAGTGAAAATTTCACAAGCAGTACTTTGTAGTTTAGTTCAGCTAATCTTTGGTGGATTAAACTCGGAGGGAAACTTCCATCACCATTTCACCCTTACCTTTCCCAAGTTATGTTTAAGGGAGATAGACTGTGGTCTTTAAACTTCTCAAAATTGAAAGGGTTTTCTCACCCCATTAAAAAAATAAATTAATGAAATCATAATTGTGCTCATGCTTGATGCTTTTTTGAAGCTTTTGTAGATTTATTTTGTATCTTCCAGTTTTGTATCTTCCAGAGGGATTTTGCCTTGGGTTTCAGCTAGAGCAGGAACTTGTATTACATTAGGGGTTTTTTTTTCTTTTTAACTCTGATTATAGTAACAGGTTACTTCTGCATTTGGAGGTACTAAAGGGAATTACTTTTTAAAAAGTGTTTTGCATACATGTGTATATATATACATACATGAACCCATGGAATTTTACAAAATATTTTAAGTATAGAGTAAGGCGCAGTGAGTGATCTACCAAAATATTTTTGTGTAATGTCTCAAAACAATTTAAGCCTGTTCTGTGTGGTTTATAATTATTTTCTTTTCCTCCCCTTTTTAATGAGGCTACTGTGTGCTACTCAGGGAGCACAAAATATGTATTCATGCATGTGGGCTGTATAAGCAACCTGCCTAACTTTTCCTTCTTAGGCCCACACTTAGGAAAGATTATGCAGAAGCTTTGCTTTGTACATGAGTAGTCTGATTGTTTTCAGTGGAAGTAGTTGATGTGGAGTTCAGGACTAGAACTTGCACAAACAAGTTTTAGATTTTTTTTTTTAATACTAAATGCAATTCAAAACTTCTCCACAAAGTGTCATTGGCATAAAGGGAAAAACTCCATAGGAAAAAACACAACAGCTCGTGTTAGTAGCATCAATTCTTCAAAAAGGTAGCTGCATGTCAACTGGTAAGAGTGATGCTGCAACATACTTCACATACTGGGGAAAATATTTTCTACCAAATTTTTAACAACTGTTCTTCTGTTGTTTGTTATGTTTAACTGCAAAGTGTTCTTCCATCTTCAGTGGGATACCCAGGTGCTCATATGGTACAAATATCCTCGTGATCTCTTGCAGTTGGGGGTCTACTTTTCACTATAAAGAAAACAGATTTTTTTCTTTTTAAATTGTAAAATTTAGTTGCACAAAGCTTTGTTTAATTGACATAGGTTGGTCTTCATTCCCAAAGTTTAACTTAAATTATTGGCAGAAGTGTCAGATACCCATGTTTTTGCACGCCAGCACTTTTGCTTTTGAATTTACAGCTTCACTTAGGATTGGAACTAAAACAAGCAAGAGTGTATTTCTGTCCTTGTAAGTTATATGACCTATAGGACCACTTTATTCATACTGTGTGCTTGTCCTCACAACAATTCTAAATGTGGAGTGGGCCTGAGGGTTGCAATACTGTGGGAGTTGTCATCTCCAGTGTGTCCATATATTACAAGAGTATCTGGCACATTGGAGCTTCAGGAGGAAATCTTTCAAAGATTTCACATGTTTCTTCATTGACCAAATAAATAAGTAGCTCAGGATTTGGTCAGGGTGGGAGGGTTTCAAAGTGAAATGACAGAACTCAAAAATCCTTGCTTTCATTGAGACAACGATTTTTAGTGGTTTTCTTCTTTCCTCTTCCATCTGTGTTCATTGTGAAGCCAAGGTATGTGCTTTTTTTTTCCTTTTCCAAATTTTAAAGAAACTGGATAATAGACTACTTTTGTGTGATTCACACACTTGTGTAAAAAAAAGTTTTGTTTTCTTTTTTTCAAACTTCAACTTTGTGTCAATCTCTTTCACAAAAACAGGTTTGTGGGAGTAAATTCAAGCTGGTGCCTTTGGTTCTGGCCCTGGACTGTGACTTAGGGTGGGAGCTGGGAAGTGTTTCAAATGTTTCTATAAGGATAAACCACTCACTGTGTGTTCTAATGTCCTTAATATTGATTTCTGAAAGAAAAAGATATGTTTTGTCACTAAGGTACTGGGGCAGAAAGGAATGTTCTTGCTTTCTTTGCAGGCTTTCAGTGGAGTGTTTGGGAATTTGGAACAAAGTCCTCAATAAAAGGTACTTGCTGAAGAGAGTTCCAGTCAAAGTTTAAACATAAGCTGGAGGACACTTTTCAAAGATTTAAAGTTCCTGAAGACCTGTATTTTCATTAGAAAGTCTCCCTAAATATCTGGGTGTACATTTGTTCAGATCTGTCTGAGCTTAGACCTCAGTCTTACTCAAACCTAACCCTGCTTTTGTGTGGCCTCTCTGTAGAATGTAGAGTGCAGTGGGTTCTGATCTAAGCTCTGCAACTCTCTCCACAGTAGCTGGAAGGAAATCCAGTACTTTAGAGACTGGAAGTCAGGGTTTGGGATAGACAGGTTTGTTTAATCATACCCTCCTAGTGGGTTTCTTTAGTTAAAAGTGGGCTCTGCTGGTTTCTAAGTCAGTGCCCAGATGCTCAGCACTGCTTCACCTGACTTGTTTTGGTGGATATAGGTTACTGTACCTTTAGTTAAATTTTAAAATTGATAATAGGACTGTTTTTCTGTGTAAAAAGAGGCCTTTAGGACACTGTAGGATGTTGTAGTTCATTCTTGTGAGGCCTCTTAATTAGCATTTTGATTAGAATTCCTTTTAATTGTTGTTGGATTTTATCCCATTATAATTTTGTACATTACACAGTCAGTAACACCTTTGGAACTGGTAGTTGGACCTCTTGGTTTGGAACACAATTGGTCTTGTTTACTGCAAATGTCCCTAGGGCCAAGAGACATATAAAAACATACTGCATACTTAGTGTGTTCTAGCTTGATTATTGCCATTTTCATTGTCTGCTACTTCTGCCACCACTTCTATTAATTTTTTTCTTTGTGGGTTTTTGGAGTTTCATTTCTTTAGATATGTTTAGGCTCAGTTATCATCCCAAAGTTCAGGTTCATCAGAACAAGGCTAATTTGATTTACTGGCCTCTAAACTGAAGGTGAGGTGGGTCCCAGAGTCACAAATGAGAAGTTGAGGCAAGAGTGTTGTCCTTTTAGAAACATAACTTGGACATTCCCATTGATAGCTCTTCATGGAAAAGCCAGTTAATTTCTCCAATGTAAGGACAGATAGTTAATTAGAAATACTGACATTTACAGAGAAGAAAGAGGCTACTATGACTATGATTTGTGTGCATTACATCCTTCTGTAGGAACCTAAATAATTTATCACTGGAGCACCAATTTGTCTTTAGAAAGAGGTTTGTTCTGTTTTTTTCATTCAATTACCTTGAAAAGACTCTTGCCATCATAGTAACCATTTCCATCAGCCCATTCATATAGGTATTTGGGTTAGTAGGTCACTGAAACAGATTGAGAGGTGGTAGCTAGAGAATCCTTTTCCAAATGCCATGACAACCAGTACTAATTATAATACTGAAATTATTAATTATATGTACTCCCAAAGCCTAGGAATGGGCTTTCATTGAAAGATACTGTGAAAATTATTTGTCATATCAAAAATACCACATGGCTAATATATCTCGGTAAGCAAGGATCATTTACAGTAAACTTTACATTTACTGAGTTCATATTTTTGTGTGGAAGGAGAATGAGCATTTGAGCCATTTGCTACATGTCTTAAGGGACCTTGAGAATCTCCCATCTTGGGAATATTGTATTGGAGCTGGAAAGCCTGAAAGGGTAGAGATTTCCTCTCTATTTGGGCAGTTCTTATCATTCAGTTACCATTGCAAGCCTAGTCTTCATACACTTCCATACTAGAAGCAAAAGGAGCTACATGACATATCTTTGACAGGGTTTGTATTTTTCTAGTCAGTGAATGAATTTGTGCATATGTGGGGCAGCCATTAGACGAGTCCTTTCCTTTAACTACTGTAGGAACTAGAAGAGAAGGCCTGGGGAAGTACCTAACATTTTACTCTTCCCTCATTATTTGGATGAAAGGAAATGACATGCTTGCTGGCTGGATTGATACCTACTAATTAAACCCATTTTTTAGAGTTGACTAGTTAATGTGCAATTATAAAAAAAACTGCTCAAAGAGGAAACCAAAGCCCAGATGTATGCATGACATGTTGTTTGGTCTATCGAAATAGTCATCTACTGGTCCTCTGTGTCTGACTGGTTGAACAGGTCTTTGTTCCACAGCAGTAGTTAATGCTTTCAAAAGATAATTCATTAAAGCTGAAGTTCTTAAGAGACATTTTGAAACTAGAACAGAGTACGTTAGCCCTTGGGTTATTTTATATAAGTTTCATATTTTATCTATTGCAGGAAACAATTTGTAAAGACAAGAACACTGAAACTGAGTCACTTCTATAATTTTTTTTTTTGTCTAAAGGTCAGGTTGTTTGTGTGAGCAAATACCAAAGGTGCTATATCAGCTCAGATCGAAGACCTAGCTGGCCTAATGTCTCTTCTACAACAGTGGTTGGTTCTTAGGAAAGAGCTGAAAGAAACAGGATGTGAATGGATTTGCCTCATCCTAGTTTCTGGAAGTCAGCATTTTGAAAGCTTGATGATGGGGTTTGTTGTAAAAGTTTAGAAATAAACTGCATCAGCTTGAGTTAGTATTGTGTTCTTCAACTGACTGAGCTCTTGAGAGACATTTGAGAAGTTTTGTGATATGTGAGTTATTTCTGTAGAAACTGTGTTCACTTTTCCTCAGTGTGTCATGAACATGTACCTACTAACCCTATTCTATATACTTTATTGGAATTTCTGTTGTTTCTTATTAGTACAGAAGTCAAATTTGAACTGTGGAAATCTTAACCCCTTCTGGTTTGCATCACAAAACACTCACGTGAGCACTATGGGAATGTGGTGTTAATTTCACCTTTAATCAAGACTGATTTAAAGAGGAGTCTGCTGTGAAAAACTTGTATTTAAGTTCCTTTAAAGTTTTGGGGATTCTCACAAATCTAGTGGTTTGTTCTGTGTGTCTCTGCTGACATGTTGGGATGAGAGTGTTTTCTGTACAGATATCAGCTGTGTTACAGGATGGTCCTAAAGCTCCTCAGTAGTGAGTATCTGCACAGAATTCATGCAGCTTTTCTGATATCCCCTTGCCTTCTTTGAAAGCTTCTCTACTATTTTCTTCCTTTGGTCCCACTGACTTACTGTCTGACTTTCTTGTCCTTTAAAAGCTTATATAATTTTTATGTCTTTAGAAAACTGGTTTTTCCTCTTTTTTTTTTTTTTTTTTTTTTTTTTTTTTTTCTTTTTCCTTCTTTTCAGCCCTTTTGGCCTGTGCTGTTGGTATGACCTGTGCTTGGAGTTTTAATGTGCTTCTGTTTGCCTGCTCTGGATGCCTGTTGGTCTTGGCTGGGATAGAGTTAATTTTTTTCCCAGTGGCTGTAATGGGGCTGTGCTTTGGATTTGAACACAGAGTTGATAATAAGGAGATGTTTTTGTTATTGCTGAGCAGGGTTTGTGCAGAGGCAAGGCCTTTTCTGATTCTTGTACTGCTAGACTGGGAAGGGGGCTGGGGGTGCACAGGAAGTTGGGAGGAGACACAGTTGGGACAGGACCCAAAATGAGCAAAGGGATTTTCCAGACCATATGGCATCATGCTGGGTATATAAAGTGGGGGGGATAAAGAGGAAGAGAGGATCTTGTGGTGATGGTGTTTGTCTTCCCAAGTAACCAGTACATGTGTGGGGCCCCACGATCCTGGAAGTGGCTGAACACCTGCTTGCTCATGGGAAGCAGGGAATTATTTCTTTGTTTTGCCTGTATGGGTTGCTTTTGCTTTCCCTATTAAACTGTCTTTATCTCAAACTGTGCATTTTCCAGCTTTTGCCTTTCTGGTTCTCTGCCTGGTCCCATTGCTGGGGCAGTGAGTAAGCAGTTCCATGGGGCTTGGCTGCTGGCTGGAGTTAAACCATGCCAGTGCCTTTTGCAGGTTTTGAAGAATATGTCTGTTCCTTGCTGTCCTGTTCTTCACAAAAAAATAAAAAGAGTATTTGTGGAATGCAGACTAAAATATTTTTTTATATGTATTAGTACTCTTCATTGGTGTGCTTATCTAGGAAGTGGCTTTTATTTATTCTTGAGTTGCTTTTAAAGTTCTGCTGCTTTTGATACAATGAGGAAAAAGGAGATGAGTGCAAGTGTGCAGCAAATGTTTTTTTGACCCATACAATTATTTTATTTTTTCCATCCATTTTTCTTACTGTAGGGGCAAAGTGATTCAGGAAACGTTGAGGTTTTGCCTTCACTGACATACTTAATAAAAGCATTAAACAAACACAGAAACTTTGGGATAATCCTAACCAAAACATTTTGCAGTTGTTGGGTAAAGGCTGTCTTCAGTCCTCAGGAAAGACAAATGGGTTTGGTAGTGTGGAGTACTAATTAATGGATACTGACTTTTGGTTTGTTTTTTAATTCAGTTTCACCACTGCTCTTTGTATGTAACGTGTGTGGCTTAAACGCTGGAGTGTTAACATGGGGCTTGGGAGCCTTGAGTTCATGCCTTGGCTCAGCTCATGGGCTTCCTAGGGATCTGCCTTCATGGTATTCTGGAATCAGAATTTCCTCCAGAGTCTTGAGAGAGTGCACAGTCTGCTGGAATCCATTTGAAAGTGGTTAGTGTGGTGCTGAGTGAGTTAGTTCTGCTGAGAAGTGGTTAGAGCTTCATGCTACCAGTTTAGACTTTGTCCCCATCTTGCTTTGTTTGGAAGGCTTGCAGTCATCCCAGAGTGTGGGCAAAGTTCACTCCTGTCTACTTGGTAGCTATAGGTTGAGATGTCTTCTGTGACCTTCAGAAATATTCTTCTTCTTCTGTCCCTTTCCCTTCCCCCTTGCTTTGCTTAAGGGGATGCTCAAACAGTAGAATGATGAAACGTGTAAATAGTTGGGTGTGGGAGTTGAAATGCATTGGACAAACTTTGTCCTGGCATATTTGCCTAAAACCCTTTCTTGATTTCTGATGCTAGTAAGTGAATGAGCTTGTTTTTGCTAAATGAACAGCTTAATTTTTACCAGATGGTCTTTGAGTTATGTAAAAAGAGAAGCATTCTTATCTCTTCAGTTAGATGCTTGCAGTAGGTGACCTTTCAGTCTGTGTCTTGGTCGATATGCCTGGATGTTGTTTTTTTAGTGTTTGTCTGAAACAGAAGTAAAAGATAATTTAATAACCACGGATGAGTCATACCAAGAACAGTCTAATACACTAGTGGGGTTGCAAGGTTAGAAGGAGCAGGGATGTCACAGAGGGGTGACAGAGGGAGATGATGGAGTGTGTGGAGGTGATCCTGAGACAGGTGGGACTCTCGGAAGAGAAGAACTGAGGTACCAAAAAATCCCAGTTGTGTCTGTGCTGCATTTCTTGATAGCCCTGAAGGGAGTTACACAGGCATCTTAAAATAGATACTATGGTGCTAAAGCCTTTACTTGCTTGCTTGGGCATCTTGGCTAAACTTTGTCTGTTTTGGGGGAAGAAGTGTTACACTTTGTTTCAGTAGCTTTGTAGTAATCAGCATTGCAACAGTGTATGTGTGAATTTAAAGAAAATTTTCTGACTTATTAATGTGTCATGGGTGAATTAGTGTCCTAAATCCTTCTGGCAGATACAATCTGGAGCTAGCTTTGTTCCCTTATAGACTTGATAATTATCCTTGATTACTGAGCCATTCTCCTCATAATGAATGGGAAAAGGAAGCAAAATACTATGTTTGACTCTAGAAAGAGGAAACTCAGGATTGGATTGTTTAAATATCTTGCATCCAGAAACCTGATTTTTGTTAGTAATGCTTGGAAAGGGAATTAAGGGTTTTTCTAGAAACCACACAGTGGCTGTACCAGTGTTCCAGGAGTCTGAGGGAGGCCATTATTTCTCATTGTACAGGTGAGATGAGACCACTGCTGCCAGCAGTGCTGTGTGTTCAGTGTCAGTCCCTCCACTGACAAAGCAGAGCAAGTCCAGTGAAGGGTTACCTAGGAAGGGAGGAGGCTGGAGCATTTTTGTGTGAAAGGTGATGTTAAGGGAGCTGGCTTTGTGTAGCCTGGGAGAGAAGGCTGCAGGAGGATCTAGTTGCTGTCTCAGTTGTACAGTGGGTGATAATAGACAATACAGAATCAAATTTCTCTTGGAGTTGGAGGGTGAGAGGCAGTGAATATAGGTTACAGCTTGGGAAATTATAATTAAATATAAGGAAAAACAATTCCAAGTGAAGGTGGTAAAGCTCTGGAACAAACTGCCCAGAGAGGCTGTAGACTCTGTGTCTTTGGAGATAGGCAAAACCTGGCAGGGAGTTGAAGTGTGTCTGTGAACTGTCTGGTTGTAATTGAAGAGATGAATAAAACAGTAAGGTAAATCTTGCTTCTATTACAGAGGGAATAATCAAGCAGATAAGTAATATAATTTGCTATATCTCAAATGCTACTCAGAACAACTCTGAGTGGTTTGTTGTTTTTAAGCTGCTGATTTTAAGCTGTAATTGAGCTGTCCTGAGTAGGTTTGTTGCCTGGACCCAAAAAAAGAGTTTTCCAAAGAGTTTTCCAATGCTCCTGGTCTCTCTCAACTTCTGAAGAGTAAGTTATCCAAGGGATAGTGAATTGATTTTTAACAATATATGTTCTTTGCCAGCATTTCTTATGTCTCTTGAAAACCTCATATATCTTTATGGAATAGAGTTAACTCTAGTTGCTGTGCTCTATCTAGTGATAAAATTTTATTTGGTGCTTTCAGAAGTAAGCACTTCCTAGGCTGCTGTCTGTGCACTTGCAGGTGTGTTAATGGTGACTTCCTGAGCTATTGTGGGAGCTCCCAGAGGGTGAAAGCTTTTCTTCCTGGATAATCCTGTTGAATCTCCTGGTGCGTTCATGCAATTGTTTCTTTGGGCGTTGTAGCTTTGGATAAGCATTGAGAAGATGGACTGGGCTACAGATTTTTCTTAAAAAAATCTGACTGTTACAGGAGCAAGTGGTACCCAATGTAATTCACAGGTGTCTGTCTGCCTGGTTTTAATGGGCCTGAACCAGTTGTACAAAATGTTTTAGGCCTAGTTTGGGTTAGATTAGATATGGGACAGTTCCCTTTTCGGAGAAAATGCAGCTACTGTTAGTAGCCAAAGAAATACAGAATGTTGAGACTTAGGCCAAATGTGGCCTTTTGGTTACTTTGCCTGCCTCATTTTGCCTTGGCCAGCAGGGGATGGTGCCACAGGTGAGACACATCCTGCCTTGCTGCCAAATGCCATTAGCTGCCAGCTCCTGTGCAGCAGCTGCAGCTGTGCCTGTTGGGGCAGCGAGTCCCAGCAGCTGCAGGAACAGCCCAGCTCTGTGCTGGGAGCTGCACTTGGCCCTTGCAGCTCTGCCATGGAACAACTGCTGGATCCCTGCAGCAGGTGCTGGGGAGCAGCTGCTGCCAGATGGGGAGGGCAGCTGCTTCCCTGGGGTAGGGAGGTGGCTGGAGCCTGTGCTCTTGGGGTGGGGTGGCACAGAGGGTCTCAAACCCCAGATCCAGCTGTTACAGCTGCTGGGGTCAGACCACCCTGCAGGGGATTAAGAAGAGCCAGTCTGTCATCCTGCTTTACAGCTTTCTGGAAGCAGCTCCTAGGTTTGTCTCAAATGCCTTGGAGCCTATCTGCCCTCACAACTTCTTTCCTATTGAATTTCCTCAGTAACCAGTTTGTTTCTTTTATTAAGGTTAATGTTACTGTGCAAGGATAGGACCCCTGATGGTTACCTGTGAAACATTCCAAGGGTAAAGTCTCTGTCACTGTGGGGATTTGAAGCTTCCTGGAAAAAAAAATTGGAGAATACTCAGAAATTTTATGTGAAAACTTCAGTCTGCCTGGTGGAAACACTTACCTGCCCTGGAAAAGCAGGATGCTGAGAAAGTTGTTTTAGCATTCAGTAACTTTATCCTCAGAATCTGATTATGTATTCAGCACACAACAATAGTTTTCTCATCTTTGCATTCGTTTGCCTCTTGTGTGGTCTGGAAAAGCACAGAAGTGACTGCAGAGTCTCTGGAGCTGCTGTGAAGGCTGAAAATGATATCCTAGATTTACAGGAAATGCAGAGAGGAGGAGGAACTTGTTCTACCTTTTTCTTCTCCTTTGTCCTCCAAAAAAAATTTCTTTGGTTTCTTTCTGATGTGTAAAGGTTTACAAATCAGTGAGCCTTCAAGGTTTTATCTTTTCTGTGGTGGTTTGTTTCTTTCATCTTTTGATGACTTACTTAGAGGATGTGCTGGTTGTTCACTGAAACAAGATTTAGTAGTATTCAGATAGGAATTTTCTTTTAAAATATTTAATGCCTTCTGTTAAGCAGGTCTCTCATGAAAATAAAGCTGAATAAAAATCTGTGAATAATAAAAAGTCTCCTCAGCCTCTCACTTTACTTGCTCAGTAACAAAGGTGTGTTTTTGCATCTTTAGAGCTTATCTGCTGTGCTATATTTTGAAGGATGTTTTTTCACTTCTGATTCTGAACAAATTTAACTTTCTTTTTCCTATTTAATTTTTTGTTTGCTTGTTTGTTTCTTGCTTGGGTAGAATAAAAGGAATAAACATGAGGAAAACATATTTATGTATTGTAAATAATTAAACCCTGTGAATTCTAGTCTGCCTTTCTAGATGGGTGAGGCACAGAGCCCTAAGGTGCCAGGTGTCCCTTGGACTCATACCAATGAAACTATTCCAAATATAATGAAAATACAGCCAGGTAATATGGGAAGCAGTCCATTAGAAGAAGCTCTTATAAATATTCCAGCCATAGGAAAAGCTTAAATCAGCCCTTACAATTAGAGATGAGAGGCAAACCCATGAGGAAGCAGACTTTGTTAATTCTGTTGCTCACAGAACCTGCTGGTTTCCTGTGTGTGTTTCCCTGAAGAAAACAAAGGCAGGAGCAGCCCAGGTTGTTCTGGGACCAATCTGTCACTGCAGAGCCTTTGACATCATTGCCAGTGAGGGACTGCCTGTCTTGTGTGCTTAATTTCTTAGGGAAAATCAAAGACATGCAAACCAGATGATTTTTTTTTTTTTTTTAATTTAGCTTGCATGACATAATGCAGGTACAAGGAAGCAGCTTGAATTTTTGGTTGCTGAGGGTTTTTGGTCTCAAATGGTCTCAGATGACTTCTGACTTGATTTCTGTGTTGTAGTATGCAGTGTTATAATGTTGAGATAGTGAAATATAGTAAGATTCTAAATAATCTTAATTTGCTGCAACCCTGACATTAACAGTGTGTTGAGGAACATCTGGGAATGTCTGTTTTATGGTTATACTGATAAGTACCACTCATTCTTTCCTGCTGCAGTTCTGAAATGTTTGTTTTCTGTTTTATTGACAACTAGCAAAAATGGTCCATCTGGAAAGTGAAATCTTAGTTTAAGAACTTCTCAAAATCAAATATTGAAAAGGAGTGTAAGAATGGTGCAAAGATTTAAACCAAAACTGCTTGTCTTGGCTATTAAGAATTCTGATGATTTTTATTATCAGCTGGTGTTTACACCTGTCTGTTCTTGTTACCCAGTGACTCTTCATTGCTAGGTGACCAAGAGCTTCTGTTTTACATTGTAAATCACCAGAAAGATGATTCAGGAAGGATGCAGACACACAGGTGAATTAGTTCTTTAATTCCTCTGCCTTTACTGTAATGAGTTAACTCCTTTCACTATGTGCTTTGCACAAGGATAAGCTAATTTCCTTTAGTTTATCTCAAAATGAGAGTATGCCAAAGTGAGCTGAATTGATTTGCAGTTAGTATGGGCTAAGAGAGGGACAGTGGCAAGTCAGAAGAGCTACAAGAATGACAGAAAGAGGGGACAGCTAAAACCAGTGTTAAATCCTGAATTTTAGGTACCTTGTCCTCAACTTCATCTGCACAGCCCAGGGGTGAAAACAACACATTGCTGGTCAAGTTCTTATTGTAAGTTGGAGCAAAGTAGTTCTTAAAAAAGTCATGCAGATTTCACAGAGCTGACAAATGAGAAATAGTAATTATTTCTGTAATGACCACATTAAGTGAATTTCACTCGAGTGCAAACAGAAAGACTGTCACTTGTGCAGAGCTTTTTCTTAAAGCAGGATTTTTTGTAGCAGGTCTGTTCACATCAGTTCCAGGGGCAGGTTGATGGCAGCATGAGCCATCCTGTGATTTCAGAAAGCACAGGCTCAAGCCCTGTACTCTTCAAACCTACCTGACATAAGTGTATATAAATGTATAAGCATTTGCTGGAGATTGTGTTGAAGTGTTGTCCCATTTTTAACTTCAGAAATAACTGCAAGAAATAATGGAAAAAAAGGCAAAATGGTGCTTCTGAAGAGCAAAGTGGTATTTTTTTACCATTCCCAATGTGAAGTGGGTGAAATTCAGCATTAACACAGCATGCTGTGAAGTGGAAGAAATTTTCTCTTGCTGCAGAGAGGATCAATGTGATCATGAGAGCACTGTGCAGCAGTAGAAACTGCTGCCTCCCCTCTGCAGGCAAAATTCTCCATGATTTCATCTTGTGGTCCTTCAGACTGGTTCATTTTGTGTTGACATACTTCATGTAGTGCTTTGTAAGTGTGGAATTTTTCAGGGTTGAATTTAGGAAGAGAGAATTGGCCTTGAATTTCTCGGTGATTTCTTCTTTTTATGTTTTCATGGTTGTAAATTGGGAGAAAAGTCAGAACATGGGAAATAAATGACCTGATTGCTTTTCATGACTTGGAAGGAAAAACATGTTTGTTTAGCCTCCTTCTTCTCTTATGACATAAAGGAAATCAGGGAAACTGATCTGTTTGCTGCTGCCATCTAGCTCTGTATTATTACTGTTAAAAGGTGGGTTTTTTTCTTTGTTTTTTTGTTTTGCTTTTTGATGCAGTTTTGTATACCACAGTTTTATATAACTGTGTGGTAGAGCAGAAGGAATATGATCATGTTTCAGATCTTGTGAAAATCTGAACTCCTCTTGTGTGTTTAAATACAGAGCATGGCTTTGGTAAGGATGAAAGATAAATTCCAGAAAGAAACTTAACTTTCTTTTTTCTCTTTTGGTAAAATATATCTGATATGCTTCAATGTGAATGGTGGCAAATATGTGGCAGAATGAACAGCAGTGCTCTGCCTGCTGAAGTTGAAAGTTGAAAAGGTCTGGGTATCAAAAAAAGGAAGCAAGTTGCTGCATCTCATTTTTTGCTGAGTAGAGGTGCTCTTGGATTTGGAATTAAGCTCAGTTCAAAATATGGTTTTGTGAGGGTTAACATTGCCTTAAATAATGCTATTGTGTTAGATTTCTTGAACTAGGTAAGGCCAGAGTACAGGGCTGGAGCTTTAAGGTTTTTTGCTCCCTTTTAAAGTAGTATGAGTACATTATAGTTTTGAAGGCAGAATTCTCAAAATGCCTTTGTGGGACAGCACTATTGTCCTAATTTTACAAATAACTACTTGGTCTTGCTTCCCTAGGTGGCTTGCTCAAGGTTACACAAGAATCCTCTGATGGAACAGGGAATGATACCTAAATGTTTGATGTTTAAAACCTGAAATCTGATTTCTGAATTATCCTTTTGTAACAGAAAGAGAAAATCTATACCTTTCCTGTTATCCTGCTGAAATTAATTGAATTATAGGTATTAATAGTCTGATTTTGAACAATGCTTTTAATTCTGTTTACTGCTTCTTTTTGTTTTTAGGCATGTACTGGTATTGAAAATATTGATGAAGCTATAACGTTGCTTGAACAAAATAACTGGGATTTAGTGGTAAGTATTCTAAGAAAATGACTTCATAGATCAACCCCATGTAACAGTGACATGGCATCTTGCTGAGACAGCTGGTAGCTTTATTTCAAATTTAGGGGTGTCTCGTGGCTGGGACAAACAGGTTGTTTATGTGTGGACTGTTTCTGGTCTGTTAAAGCCTCCTCTCCAAGTTAACATGGCCCTGAGTTGTACAAACTCTGCTCTGCTCTGATTGTCTTCAGGCTTTTTTTCATTTTTTTGTTGTCCTCTAAAGCCTGGTTTCATATTTTGTTTAGTTTCCTTTTGGCTTAATTTTGTATGAAATATTATAAAGAATATTTAGAAGAAGACCTGTGTATACACACATGAGTTTTTGAGGATTTAGGTTCTTGTGGAAGAAATGGAAGATGAAACAACTTCTCCAAATTTTCATGTGCTTTTAATTTAAAATTAGGATTGTTGCTCTTCTATTGTTGGTGGTTGTGCAGAATTGAATCAGTTGATTAAAGCCATAACTTTATTTAGATTTGGTGCTATCCAGACATCATTAAGTACAAACAAAAAACCCAACAAACACTCATCCTGAAAAAAATTCTCATCTATTCTGCAACAAGGTTCAATGTGCAGACAAATAGGAGAAAACCAAGCAAAATGGTCTTAGGTGTTTTAAGACTCTTCATAGGATTGGTAAATAAACTATTAATCTAATTTCTTAAGGTTTAGAAGTGTGAACTGCAACAAACTTAATTTAAAAGCAAGTGATCTTCCTTAAAACTGTAAAACATTTGACTTCCTCCTTTTTGTTTTCTCTTTTCCAAATGAATGACCTTTGCACCAGACCAAAATATCAGAGTTATTATAAAGTAGTTAGATTTCCAAAATTGGCTGTGGATAGAGTTTCAACTGTAACCTATTGTAAACAAAATCCCAACACTAGAAACTATGTGTTAAAAAGAACGAAGGGTCTTTATTTTGCAACATGTTGAGGTATAAGCAAGAGGGAGATGCCAGTGTGCAGAAGGGAGTGTCTGTCATCAGTGGCTTCAAACAGAAAAACCCAGGTGTGTGTTGAGTGATGGAGTTAAAACTTCTTTTGTCACAGCCATAGTAGTTTGTAGTGACATGGCATGAGCTCTTTTGAAAATCCAATTGTTTGTTGGAAGCAAAGAGTAGGCTTATGCATTCTGTTCAGGTGATGAAGTTCCCTGTAAAATTCATTAGATCTGTTGGGTGTGGTTTTGGAGGATTTGTAAATTGTATGCATTATAGTAAATGCTCAACAGGTTGGGTTGAATGAGAGAGCCTGCCATGAAAAATGGTCAGAACAAATAAGTCTCTTCTGAGACTCCAGAATGAGCAGAAAGAAGAGGGAAGTTTCTAAAGCTATGAGAACACCTTTAAGTGGTTAATTTTATTAGATGATCTAGAATATAGAGAGGAAAGAAGTAATAGCCCAAATGTGCAAGCTTAAAAAAGACATAGGGAAAGTGAGAAAGGGTAGAAAATTAGGAATGCAAGAGGTACTTGAGGAAAGTACATAGTTTCTGAAACTGGGCAGAAGATGAATGAGAGAAATGTCTATGAAAATGAAGTGGTAAGTTGTCGAAGAAAAAAATAATATTGAGGAGACTGTAAGTGAAGGAGATGCCCTAAGGGTGTGTCATTAATAGGACACTGGCTCATTTTTATTAAAAACAGCCTTCTTGTGAAAAAAGGGAGTGAAAGACAAATCCTGCTAATCTAACAACGAGGTAGAAACAGAAGAATGAAGGAAGAGAAGACTGAAGAAAAGGAGTTCCTGGGGTGAGAGAGGATCAAATACCTCTATTAGGCAAGGATTTTTAGCATTTCTAAAGAACTTGAGGAAAGGCTCATGACTTATGAAAAATGTAGCTTTTTTTTTTTTTTTTAATTATAAGTGCATGATCCATGTGTGGTGTGGGTTTTGGGGTTTTTTTTTTTTTTTTTTTTTTTTTTTTTTTTTTTTTTTTGTTTTTTTTTTTTTGTTTTGTTTTTTTTTTTTCTAATTCAGTAGTCAAGTACAGATTCAGTGCCTAGAAATTGGGGGGAGTTTGTTTTAATTCAACCAAAAGGTTGTTGGTGTATTTTTAGCTGAGATGAAAAAGTAAAGAAATTGTTTAGTTTGGCACTAAATGTGTCGTTCAATACAGAGCAAAATTTTTTTATTTTATTTCGAAGGAAAACCAAACTTGAAGAACTTTGTTCACAGTTCATGAAGACAATAGTGAAGTAATGATGGTTTTGGTAGGGGCTCCTCTGCCACCCTTTGGCCCCCAGTGTTAGATAAATGGGAAGAACACAATTTTTGTTTTCTCTAATTTCACTTTGTGTATCTGATTCAGAGACTTTAAAATGTCGATTCCTTTACTTCTATGATGTTGGAAGTAAAGTCACTATTTGATGAAGAAGTCTTCTGTGAGGCACCCAGGCTAATGAGTAGAAAGCTAAAATCCCATTAGGATGTCATCAACCAAAGTTCAGGGGCACTCCTGCAGCAAAAGGGGAAAAACCCAAAAACATAAGTTAAGGAAGTTTCTTGTATCAAAGAAGTTTACTCTTACTTTTCACTCAGCCTGTTTGTATCTCAAGTTTCTGTTTTGGAAAAAAAGTTGTGCATTATCAGTGGTTGTGCTAAAGACCCAGGTTGAAGATTCCCTTGGGCACCTGTTGCTTCCTAAACTCTCTGACACTCAGCTCAAGGGTGTTGTTATTTCTCTGGGACTTCAGCCAAAACAACCAAAAGAAGGAGCCCTGGTGAGCTGGAAAGCAGAAGGATCCCAAACAGAAACAGGGAAGTAAGAGCTGACATGGGCTGAAGTACATCAGAATGCACAGAGACAGCAGAGGTTATTAAGTTCATGAAAAAAGAAAAAAGTTTCTTGCATTAAGCTACAAGTACTGTTTGTTTGTATAAGTTTTTCTAAGGATTACTTTGTTTGCACTGAAGAAATATTCTTGCTGCTTACTTTGCAAGCATTTTTTTTTCCCCTCCCACTCCCCTGGTCTTGCTAGAATTTAGTATTAAGGGTTAAAATGTCACCAGTGTCTTTCCTACTATTGTTACTATGTTCTGTGTCTTTTGGACATTTGGTTTTACCTTTGGACAAAGCCAAACCTGGGTTAAATGTAAGGCTCTCCTTTCTTGGTTTAGTTTTTCTAGAAGTCACTTTGGTTATTTGTTAAGAGTTAAACAGAATTCCTTTTTCTTTTCAGTTTAGAACTGAAATGTCAGCTTCCTATTTTTGAATTTTAAAAGATTACTTACCCCAATTAGAAGTCTTCGTCTCTAATCCTCTATATGGGATAATCTAAGAAAATACAGACTTCCTTCTATTTATCTTGAGTTTGGTACTAAATAAACTGGATTTAAATGTCTCAGAGTGTGTATGTTTTACAGTGTTCAAAGCAGCTGCATGTGTTTTGCAGTAGCTGCTTGAAGCAGTATTGAAAGCTGTCTTTCATAAATGTTTGGTTGCTTGGCTTTGTTCAATTGCTCAAAATAAAATTGGTCACAAGAGTCCTGCAGAGGAATTTGTGTGCAGCAACAGTGTAAAAACTGCTTGGTGGGATCATGAAGCCTAATTTTGTCAATAATTAGTTCCCCTTTGCTGCATATGACTTAGCCTTTGTGGTGGTCTGCTGCATATAGAGCAGCTTAGGGTTTTTCTGTGTTAGAACACTGTAGCCTAATTACAGGGCTTATTATAGGCAGAGTGACAAAATGTTTCAGATGTTCTGTGAGATACAGAAGATCAACATAGATAATATAATGATCTCTTCAGGCATTCTGCTATAAATAGATCCAGCTCTCTTCAGCCTCCCAGGGTTGCTGATATGTTACTTCCTGAGTGTCATTTCTTTCAGCTCTACTAATTTACAGTAATTTTTACCATCTGAGGAAGCAGAAGTTAGGAATTTCTGTCCTTAGTAAAGTCTGATGGTTTCATAGCTTGCCTGTTTAGACTCTGACCTTCTCTTTTGGCATGTGAAGGTAAGAATGACAGATAAATATATCTTAAACTTTGTGTAAAAGCAATAAAATAAAAGGGTGAAAAATCCCAACTCTGTGTCTGTTGAAATGTTTCTGGTGATGGTTCATCTTTTAAGGAAAATCACCCATTAGTGACTTGACCTTATGCAGTGTGGATCTTTGTATATGTGAGGTTATTACACAGGTGAGAGCTCTTGACATCCAGTGTCTGAATCTGTGCATGAAAGTAAGTGAAGTGGTCTGCTCTACCTCTCACAGATTTAATGAAAAATTCAAGTCCTTCATATGCAGGATGACTTTATATTCTGTACTGCTGATCAAAACAGGTTTTTTTAATGAAAAGCGGGATTCACCACACTTAATTTTCAGTTTTTTCCAGGATGGCCATTTCTGTTGTTACTCCTGTTCCCTGGCTTAAAATTGTTTTTATTTCATGTTTTTTCCAAGAGATATTGTAATATAGGTGCTTTTTAGCATTGCTTTAAGAAGAAAATAAATTTCATTAAAATAATGGGTGGAGAGGGGCATTTATTATCCCATATTCAGTTTACTTGTAAATGTGTGTATAATGATTGTATATATATACAGCTCCTCTTGTTTATTATTTTCAAAATGACCTTTTTGCCTTCCTGCTGTACTTGGCTTGATTATTCTATATTCTGGGAGAGGATCAAAGCACAGTATAACTTCAGCAAAACCAGTTTAGTGCACCTGGAAAAGGGATGATTTGCAGTTCCTGTTGTACTCAGATTCCAAGAATCACTTGACAAGAAATGATTCTCTGTCTTGGAAGGAGAAATTGTGTATTTTGAACATCTGTTCTTATAAAGCTTCAACTCTTAACTAGAACTTTTAATTTTAAATGGATAACTTCGACAGATAGAGTTTTTTTTTCTAGCTTGTAAACTTCTTGGAAAATAATATTTGTCAGGATTTTTTTTTTTTTTTTTTTTTTTTCTATAAGTAAAAATTTTACATATGTGTATTTACATCTATGTAAGGACTTTTGGAAAAAAGTAACAGACAAAAAAATTGAACTGAGTAAAATTAGGGAGGACTTGGCAATTTTCTATTTCTCTTGGCAATGCCCATTTAGGTGGGAATGGCAAAAAATGGGCTTTTGACAGTAATCAGCAATCTGTTATTTGTATCTCTTCCTGTGCTCTAACCAGTAACAATCCTTTTGTTAAAACCTGTAGCAAATGTCAGTAGGAGCTGGTAAAACTGATACACTAACGTTTGTTTTTGTCTCTCTTTCTCTCCGGTTTGCCCTGCTGCAGCTTTGATGTGGTCTCTCTCTGTATGTTATTTTGATTGATTTGAATTAGTCTGCCTCCAGAAACTAGGTGATTAATTTGAGTTTGGCACAGAGCCCTTTCTTTTCCTTAAATGTGGGGCAGTGTTCAGGGTAAGTTTATGTCATGTGTTCAGCAGCTCTCCTGTTGCATTGCAAGCAGGCTGTGTTTCAGTGGCTGGGAACCAGGACTGCACTTCATGGTGGTGATGTTCATCACACTGGCCCTTTTATTTTGTGTTGCTGACCTGCTATTTTATGTACTTTGGAATTGCATACTGAATATGGCACATATTTGACAGCACTCACTGTGGGACCAGTGAGGCATTCAGGGTATATTCCTCTCATTAGGACTAGATCTGAGGGATTTTCACTTGGATTTGTCTGTGTGTTAATAACATTCTCCCTCTGCTCAAATGAACAGTCACATCTGAAAGCAGAAGTTTGTATCCCTTTTAATTTTTTTTTTTTTAAAGGAACATTTAAAGATTTATTTTAGGCAGATGTGCTCTTGTGGAACATGTTCTTGTGAACTCAGCAAGTTTATACTGACTGCTACTGCAGTAGAGCAGCCTGTGCAGCATTCACAAGCCTCTGCCAGCAGAGGGAAGGAAGAAGGAAGCCCTGAGTTAGATAATCCCAAGGAGTGTTGGTGGATGGGCATCCCACTGGTGCAGCATCTCATGGGCATTGTGCCTGTTCTCCAGGAAATTCAGAAGTTTCAGGTGTTTTTGTGTGTTCAACTGCAACATTAATATCTCCTAGTAGGACACAGTTGTCTTTTACAAAGGACTACAGAAATCTCCTTTGGAAGTCTTTAATGTATTTTCTGTTAAATTAGGGATCCCTGCTTGCCAAAGTTGTTGTATTTCCCATTCTCCATATTTCCAGCTTTTTGCAGCTTTCAAAGTGACATTTCTGTGTCTTTGAGTAAGCTCAGATGCATGGTGTGTATTTTATGCAGCTGAATGTTAGCACAGAAGACTTGTTGATTCTTAAAAACAGTATTAAATTTAATGTTTTTACTTACTTTCAGATGCCTCAATCTTTAGTAAAACACATTTCCTTTTAATGTATTTTTTTTTGTGGAAGATTATATAAAATGTGTAGGTCTATAGGCAGTTGTAATGATGGTATGACTTTCCACATAGCTGTATGCATATTCATCCATTTAAAAAAAAAACCAAAACAACTCCCAAAAACCTGCTTTATTCATGTGAGGGTAACAAAGGGGTTGTGACTATGTGTTTTATGGCTTTATTTTGTTGCTGTGATGATGTATATGAAAATTTATTTCTCTTTCTGACCAGAAAGAGTGGAGAAGATTTTTAGCTTTGCTGGCAATATTCTAAAGTAAAATATAAATTCTCTCTCTCCTTTTCAAATAACATAATGGAATTTAGTCACTTAAGCAATTTAGTTTTGTAGTTTCTTATGTAATTTTAGTTACTTAAGAAATAACTTCAAGTTTTTCTTGTATAGTGATTAAACAAGCAATGGGACTAATAAATTTAGATTTCATGGTAAATTGCTCTTGTTTCTTTTAACAGAGAATTTTATGTTCTGAGAATAAACAAAAAGCAGCACCTGAGATCCCAGTACTGCCTGATAGTACTGCTGGAGCTCTATGGATGCCTCATCCACCTACTTCAGTTTTTACAAATACTTATTTTAGAGGTGCTACTCTGTACTGGTAGTTTCTACAAAGATTGCTTAGCATTCATTTGTCCTGAGACATTCAAGTTTCAGAACAAATTTCTAGAATGTACTACAGTGAATTGTCTGGTATGAGGTATGTGTAGTTCATTACCCTGTGACTAGTTGAACTAAAAATTGCACACATCTTATAAACGTGTTTGACAAGTGTTTAGTCTGTCACTGAGTCATGCTGGGACTGTGTGAGTAGGAGAAAAATGAAGTAAATTATTTAAGAACAAGCATCCATGCCAGTGCTGTTGCTATTTTGCAAGTGAACCTTACTTGTGAAAAAATTTACCACAAAATCTAGGAGCCATCTAGAGCCATCAAAGCAGAGTGTCTTAAAAATGGATTTACTTAGAATACTGTTGAATATTGGAACAGTTTCTAGTTTTATTTAAATAAACTCTCCTTAGCCTGGAAGCCTTGGGTTGCTGCCCCTCCAGCAGTACAGCACAGGCTGTTGGAGGAATACTGAGATAACATGCAGGTTACAAACTTCATCTTGGGATTTTCTGCTTTCAAACTTTTAAGCTAAATCTTGCATAACTATTTTTTTATTATGGATTAGTGATTAGGCAGTTGACTGACCACAGCTGGGATCATTGGAACACTGCTGATATTTCATGTTATTATGGCTTTACAGTAAAGAGACCTTAGGCTTTGTGACTTTTTGTATTCTGAGTTCTTGTGTCCTGAAATTTCTTCCCTGGTAGTATTTTCTAAGAGCTGGTATGTTACAATGAATAACTTAAAAAAACTCACTTTTTTTTGGATGACTGAACAAAAAAATAAATTGTCATGAGGTAGCTTATCCCTAAACTTTGCATTTTAGTGTTGCCATTCAAATTTGCATAAAGTAACTAGGAGAGAGGTAAAAATATGGGAGTTCAGAACATTTTCCAGTATTCATATCAAGGCATAGCCTTTGATTTATCTGATTTCTATTCTATTCTATTCTATTCTATTCTATTCTATTCTATTCTATTCTATTCTATTCTATTCTATTCTATTCTATTCTATTCTATTCATATTTTAAGGACTAACAAGCTTTCCCTTTCTATGTGAAGTTTTGAGTGGGTGGTGGAGAGCAGATTATTTTCCTTTATTCCTGCTGAACTAGAGTCAGCTCAGGTACATGCTGATCCTTAAGCTGCTTAGAAATGTGTACATGTTCTTTACTTTCACTATGCCAGGAAAACACATTAAAAAAGAAATGAATTTTTTATTTCTGTTGCACTTTGTTTGGAGAATTAGGCAGTAACAATATAAAATTGAGGAACTGTGCAAAATGTAGTGTTCTTTTTTTTTTTTTTTTTTTTTTCTCAGAATTTTAGAAGTATATCTAACTGTTGAAAGGCTTCCTAGTCCATTTAGGCATGTTGTAGGAGTGACAGGACAAAATTTGCTGAAGCCACCAAAGATGTAGGGAGAAATGGGAAACCACATCTAGAGTGCTAATTGTAAACAATTTCAACGCGTGCTCTCTTGCTGATGAAGTGAATCATCTGTATGAATGTATTCATGTGGCATTTTTTGATGAAATGTTAATTTTTTGCTTTATTAGCAATTCTATTGTTTTGCAGCTTTTCATGAAGTATATTTGTTGTAAAGAAAGCAAGCTGAAATAAAGCAGAATGCATAGAAGACATTTCATTGTAGTTCAATTACAGTTTTTGGTTAAATTTTAACCACGATGGGGACTAATGTTGTCATTCTGTATAAACTTTGTGGGTGTAACTTCATGTCTAGCACTTGGAAATACTTTTGAGACTTGCAAAGCTGGGGAGATGCCAGCAAGTATAACATAAGCTACAGGAATAAGCTGACTCATTCCTTTGCCTTGAAAAGCCTGCCAAAAATAACACAGGTAGAGATTGCTTCTCTTACTACTGAGGCACAATTAGCAATTTGGTTATTTAAATGTTACTGAATTAATTTAAAAATCTAAGTGGAATAATATTTTTTATTACTTCAACTCATAGCAGTCAACTTTTGTAACCTCTGAAAGTAATGATTTCAGAGTAGCTGTGTGTGTAGTAAGGTGATCCTGTTTGCAGAAAGCTCCTTCTGGTTAAAGTGATTGGTATTTCTTCAGAAGGTTCATGGAATTTCTTGTTTAGAATACACATCTCAGACTTGCCTGTAGCAGGTGAGATTTGGTACTTGTGTGAAACTGTTGAGAAGCCACATTCCCCTGCTTGGGAATCTCAGAGTGCAATCTGGATGTCTTGGGGCAGAAATAAATGCTGGTAATTAATACAGTTTTGCTGTATTAATCTACATTGACTGTGGTATTTGACTGATACTTACAGGATATTTTTGTCAGCACAAGTTACTAAAATTTCTGCTGTTTATTCTGGAACTTTCTGCTTTTTTATTGTAAACTGATTGCAAAGGAATTCTGTATGTGGTCTTAGTTTTTATCCAGTTTCCCAAAATCACAGTATGAGCAGGTCACAGTGTTTTGATGTGTCTGCACTTGCCAGTGTTGAGAATTAGCCCAAATTAGTATTTGCAAAGAGGAAAGCTGTTAGAGGAGCATTATTTCAAAACATTTACTGTTACTGCTGAAATATATGCATAAAGCATATATAACCCTGTGAGTTAGTTTCAGTTTAAGAAATACTTCTATCCCCAAAAGGAATTACTAAATCTTTGCACTTCTCCTGTTTTGCTTTACTGCTGCATGTGAAAATATGTTCCTTTGTCTCTTAAAATTTATGGTTTGGAAACAGTTTGAAATTCACTTTTGCTTTTTCAGTCCTTTCATGGATGCTTTGTCTCACTAATGCTTTTTTATAATATAATTATTTGTTTTTCCTCTTTTTGGATAGTATTTATTCAGTTTTGGGTTTTGTTTCCTTTCTTTTACAAAACTCCTTCTCTCCATTGTAGAAAACATTTGGAGTTCTATTGTCCATTTGTTTTGTTTGAACATCAAATAAAAAATGGATTTTAAATCTTTAGGATAAGAAGTTTATCATGTGAAAGCAGAAAATTAGAGTAGGAATATTGTATGTCAGGGAGTATATCGCATTTAGCTTGAATTAGAAACATAATAATTTGCAATGGACTGACAATTGTAAGCAGAGTATTATTAATGATCTGTTTTGTGCTGTGGAAATATATAATAAAATTAAAAAGACAAGAAATAATTTAAAAATTTTATTATGGATTACTTAATGAGGGCTTTTTAGTGTATTTTGTTACTCTTTTTAAAATTCAGCAGATCTTGAGTGATCCTCAAGCATAGATGAATAGAGGGTAATATTTCCAAAATAAAACAGCAAGAGTTCTTTTATTCTGCAGAACTCAAAATCAGAGTGTGTTTGTCTTGTGTGTCATCTCACCCTCTGTAGTGAGGTTTTGTATGTAAATTTTGGTATTATGTTCACTTAAATGATCAGAAAAATAAATCTAAGATGAAATGCTGAAAGAGTCAAAGATTAAAACAAGTTTTTCTTTGTTCTGAGTATGAAACAACAAAAAGCCTGATTTTTTTGGTTGTAATTTTAAATACTGTCCTACAAGTGGCTAACACCTCTTCCTGCCATTGCATCTGCTAATGTAGAAAACAGCATGGGCTAAACTTTCTGCATTTGTGATTTGAGAGAAATAGTTTTTATATCAAGAAGATATTAAGTATATAACAAGAAGGAGAAGCAAAATGAATAGTTAAGACACAAAGTGCAGAACTTTTGTTTTTTAGCTTGCCAGATGTGTTAAACCGAAACTAAAATCTGAGTTTGTAGCATTTGGGGGAAAATGGAGATTTTTGAAGGTCATAATAAATGAATCCTCTCATTAAAAAAAAGCTTTTATTGAGTTCCATTGAAATAATTAAATATGTGGTTTATGAGGCTATTGCCTTAAGTTGAACACATTAAAAATTTACTAATACTGTAAATCTAAATATGTCAGAAAATCAGGAGGTTGGAAGAAAATGCCCCATGAACAAGTGACTCGATTGTAATTCCCTCTGGCTTTCTGAAGCACCTGATGCCATTTGGTTGGACATCTTTGGGTTTTGGATCATCTACCATGGCAGTTCTATTACCCTGTCTTGGGGTCTTGTGCTGTGTTTGTTTAATGTAAACCTCCTCAGTTTTTACCTAAACAAATGGAAAGCTCTGCAAGGGCTTTGATCAGTAGGCTCAAGTGGTCTCACTTGCTGAATGCAGTCAAACCTAAATGAGGCTTTTGGAATTCTCTGGGAGCAGCAGTGTTAAACTGGTTTGGTTATTTATCCTGGTGGAACTCCTGCATCTCTCAGGTGTGTGGGTTATTTACATCTCTCTAGCCTCTTCCTCTCAAAGGATTGTTCTTCCAGCACTGTGCTGCTCCAAAATGCTTTCTCCTTTTGCTTATGGATTTATTTTCTAGTGCCCTGTTTTGGAGAGTTGATTTTGCATTGTGCTTCATAGGAGCTCTTGCCCTTCACTGGAGTGGAGGTTCTAAAGGGGAAAGAAGTGTTAAGGGACTGCATCTGTCAGCCAAAACCATTGTGTGCTCTGGAGGTTGGGGAGGAACAAGAGGTGCCACTGAGGAGAGCTCCTTCCTCACCCATTGCAAAATCCTTTAACTCTTAATTCATCTAAACATCCCTTTAAGATTCTGGAAATCCAGCCCATCTTCAAACTTTGTGAAAACCACGGAGTATTTACAACTTGTGAGTTGAATATTTGTGCTGTCTAAAAACCCACATTATTCATAGGACCCTGGGATGAGAGTCACTCTAAGATCTGCTTCACTGCTTTATACACTAGATTTGTATATTTTGAAGGAAGTCATTGATGTTGATGTTTCAGCAGATAATTAAGGAATGGTGGTTCTTTGTTTTCGTTCTAACACTGTTTTGTACTCATAAAAGATAGTCGCAATTAGTCAGAACTGACTAATCTAGTTGTTAGTATTCCCTTGAGGAAAAATTCTAAATTTTAATCTGCTTTGCAGTGATCTTTAGGTACTTAAATAATTTCAGAATGCCATGGATTTTTTGTGTTGCCCAAACTATTAATGAATTTGGTAATCTTTCATTAACCCTGTTGGTTTATTGTTTCCTATGTTTTGGGGAAACAAGAAAGTAAGATTTAATGTACTTCAATACTGTAACTTGGAAGCATGCTGCTGAAAAAAAACACACCAAAAATATTGTTACTTTGAACCTTTCTAATGGACACTTGCCAGTCTAGCATTGTATCACATTCTGGATATCCTTTTAATTAAAAAAAAAAACCCTAGCATTCACAATATGTTTATCAAGATAACCTGTAGTATTGGATGATGGGCTCACAGGGACTTGAGATGGAAGTTGTTTCTGGATGTCTCTCTGGCCCAAAGCAGGTCCAATTAGGTCAGGTTATGCAGTACTTAATTAATTTTTAAATAAGCTGTTCCAGTTCCGGGGTATATGATTGATATCCCTAAACAAAATGTATAAATCAAGAAGAGCTACATTCACTTTATAATTTAATGAACTGCATTGTAGGCTTGGTAGTTGTTTAAAGGTTGCCATCAAAACAGAAATGATTCTGTTCCAGGATGGGCCAGTGTTAGCAGAATTTGCTAAGGGTAGCACTGAGACACACCTAGGATTCCTGGCTTTGGGAAAAGTCTTCTGAAACTCCTATAATTTTCCATTTAAGGTGAATTTCACTCTTTAAATAATGATAGCATTAGAAAGCTGTGGTACCCTGGATCCAGCAGGGACACTTGTGGGTATGCAGTGTGAGAGCAGCATGAGCACAGAGTGCTGCTCCCCTGCCATCACTCTCAACAGCAGGTTTTGGGAGCTGAAGGAGCTTTCTGATCCAGACATGGTTTCTTTATATTAATAATCCATAAATAGATTTAATGCATTGGTTATTACAACTGTTTCGAGGGTAACAAACATTTTAAATTACTATGAATTACAGGGTGGTTTTGGTGGTCAAAGATCCCTGTTTGGAGAGAAAAAATATATAGTATCTTGAAATGTTTGCATAACCACAGAGATGAGAGCCTCTCTCAAAGGGGATTGACACTGGGGAAGAACAGCCTGGAACAGATCTTGCCTTAGTAACGTGTTCTTGTTTTAATTTTTTTTTTTTTTGTAGTCACAACCTTCTCCCAATGAAATTCTAAAGCAGATGGTTGTTCCTTTTTCTTTTTTTTTTTTTTTTTTTCTTTGCAGGGTCTACTTATAGCTGTCTTGTTAGAACATGGATATTTAATATTTATGCAGTATGTACATGTGCACTGCTACCATTTGCTGTCTACATTATTTTAGTCTTCCATCTTGCTTAACAAACAGTGTCTGGACTCTTTAGTTTTACAGTGTGGTTAATAGAGGTCTTTCCATCAAAAAAAGTACATAATGCTTCTGCTGTTTTTTCTTACTCCTGTGCCCCTTAAATGTCATCGAGTTTACAAAACTGGGGATATATGAACAAGTGAGTTATTCAGTTTTAAAGAAAATAGCTTGGAGCCTCTATTGTATTTAACCCCTCTAACTAGGCTCAGAAGAAGTTTGAGCTGATTTAAAGACAGAGCTTTGACAGAAGTGTGAAAATGCCACATTGCTATTTCTTCACAGCTGAAGCAGCTGCTTTTCCCCAAGTAAAGAGAATTTTGTTGCACCAGCAGGTCATTATTAGTGTAGGTTCTGTGGTATGAAACCTGTATTTGCTTTCTATATCTTACAGATGCAAAATAAAGGATAACTTTGTCTCTCAGCCAACTTTATCTGTTGATTGACATGAGTTAAATGTATGTTGCTGAAGAGTATGGGAGTGAGAAGCCAATCCAGAAAAACCCAAATAAACCAAAACCTCCTACTCTTTCCTGAAGGTTTATTAGATGAACACGATCAAGAGCTGTGTATGACTGCAAAAACCACAATGATGATAAATGAGACACGTTGTTAAAAAGAAACCACTGATTATTGCCATGCACAGTGGATAAACTGATTTAAAACCTGATCTGGTAGGGAACTTTGTTTTGCTGTAATTTGATACAGCCTCATGGGTTGTTGCTGTAGCTTATGGGTACCTCTGACCTTCTCTGCTTTTTAAATTATTATTAATGCAATATTTGTTTCTAAATGCAGGATGAATCTTATGGCAGTATCACAGTAATTTAGCTGAGTTCAGCAATAAAACCTTCTGACTTCATGTGGCCTTAACTATTAACAGAAATTGTAAAAAAATCATGTTTATATATTCAGAGAAAAAGAAACCATAGCATTTAAATCTTGGTTACATCTATTTTTATGTTTATTAAGCACTTACTTGAGCTATATATTTTTAATGTCAGTTTGTGCAAATGGTGTGGATCAATGATGACTGTCAGTAGTTCAGTCACAGGGTATGACTTTGTCTTCCTGGAGTACCAGGAAATTTTTGAACTGATAAACATTAGTGTTCCCTTCTTCACTCATTCACCAGGTGTTCTGGCCAACATATCAGGTGTATCTGACATATGGGGATGGATATTAGAGTTGTGAGGGTAGAAAATGGATAAGTTGCTGCTGATACAGGAGAAAATGGAGAGCAGTGGGATTTAAGCTTTAATCTTGCTGTTAAGCCTTCTGATAATTTGGACAGTGTAGAATGGTATTTAACTGCATAAACCCTGCTTAAAAAACACTTTCTTTTCTACCTGAGGATTGTTTAATTTTTTGGGATGGTCCCTTGTGTGACTCCCTGCAGCCTGGAAGGCTTGGGTGGTGTGTGTAGGTGTGATGGAGCTGCTCTGGAGCAGCTTTGGCACCAGCTCAGCAGTTGGTGAGCACATGGGGCTGGTAGCACATAGGGTGTGTGCAGCTGGGCAGCTTTATGGGCATGGCCATGGCTGGTGCTTCTGGGGAGCATCACATTTTCTGTGGGTGTGCTGTGCTGCTGACTGGGCTCTGCACAGTTGGCTCCCTGTGTTTGGGAGTGATGTGTCCCCCTGTGTGTGACTTACCAAAGTGCTGGACTGATCCAGCATGGGCCATGCTTATTCCCTGGCATTTCACCTGGGAAATCTATCACACACAAACAGGAGCTGCAGCTCATGTTAGATTTTCACTTAGATAAGTTTTTTATTTTATGTAGATACCATAATGATGGTATCATTCACCAAGAACATTCACTAAATAGAGAGCATTTTAGGGCATGTTTTGAAGCAAGCTGATCGCTCTTCCAAACATATTATGAAAGTTCTGATGTATTTTTGTTCTGCATGCTTGACTCAAAATTTGTTTTCTCTTTTCAGGCAGCTATAAATGGTGTTATACCACAAGAAAATGGCATTCTACAAAGGTAAGCACAGAAGACTGGAGTAGTAATACAGAGAATGATGCTGGGTAACAGTTACTTTTTTTTCCTTTCTGAATCCTAAGAAGATGACATAATTCTCCTTTTAAAGCTGTTTCTGGAGCCACAGATTCTATTCCTGGCAAAGCTGATTTAACATTCAGTTTTCCCATACTGATGGAGAATTAACTCAAACATCTATTCAAAATAGTTAACTTTTTTATTTTGAATTCACTGGTGGTTGGGTCATTCTTTGCAGGATTGTCTCTTTACAAAGACTGGATCTGGCTAAGTATTTATTTTTCCTTATGCATTTTTAAATGTATTGATATTCCATGCTTCCCTGTTTCTGGCCAAAAACATTTGTACTTGGTTGTTTGGGGTTTTTTTTTTGTTTTTTTTTTTTACTTGAATTACAGGCAACAGAAACTGTGATAGCTAAAGTAAGGTTGTTCCCTTCTAAAAGTAGTTTTACTGATTTTCTTTCAGCTTCTGAATTAAATTTTGGCTTGCATACTGATGCTTGGATATCTTGAAGTCACTGAAACTTGATCTTCTAAGTGCTGATGAGGCAGTTGAAAACAGCAGAACAGGAATTGAGCTACCTGAGAGAGACAGTAAAACAGTGTTTAAAAATTTGTTCAGAAAAATATTTAATGTACTATTTAAAAAAATGTAACGATAAACAAAGATATGTAATGTAGGTAAAGTGGTGTTTGACATCTGTCAATACTTGCTGTCAATAGAGTCAGGTTTTGATTGAGGATAAAATTATTTGCTCAGTAAAGTTGCTAAATATATATTTACTATAAGGCCTGTTTATTCCATGTGAGATCAAGTCTTGGTTGAGTGGAGCACTCTTTCTGCAAATAAGTTGTAACCTCAAAGCATTTCTATCCAAAATACCAGAATATTTGGTTGGGTAAAAGAAGCTGAGGAATAGTTAAGTGTAGTTAATGCCTGTCTTCAATCCCAAGGTGGTCCACTGCCCACTTACATTTTTCTTTCACAGTAATTTATTAATTCTTAGAAATTATTAGATAGTCAAATGTGTTTAAAATGTGTATTTTTGTTGCGTTGTTTTTATCTTGTTTTGTATTCTTCCAGTAGAAGTGGTTTAAAGAAGATTTAGAAGATTTAGAAACCTAGTTTCCAGTGGTTTTCAGATAAGGCTTATTTTACTGTTGTGAGGCTTTTTATGTTCTATTAGAGGTTGCTAGTCAGGTATGTAGGATACCTTTTGTGGTGGAATCAAATAGAATTAATACAACTGGGCTTGAAGTAAGTTGATTTATTGAAGAGAAAAAAGTACACTTTGTTCTATAATTCAGTTGCTTGTTTTGTAATCCAGTCCTGAGAATTGGGATATTCATTGATTCTTGAGTCTACTAACAGAATTGTTACTTAATTGCACTTAATTCATATGTGTCCACCAGATTAAAGACAATGGCATATAATTTGGTATTTATACTTTTTTAAATCCTGAAAATTAGATTGTTTCCTGTACTCTTGAGAGCTCTGACGTGGGCCTGACTTTGGAGCCACAGGTCTGAGAGTTTGGGTCTTTGCAGCTGGGCATTCATCCTTCTGAGCATGCTGATGCAGAAGTGAAGGAGCCCCTTGTTTTACAAGCATAACATGTTTTTTCTGTTTCAAATGTGAAAGGCACAATGATGGGATTTGCAATAGCTGAGTACTGTTGCTTTTCTGTGACATGCATGCTGTCCACATTTGGCACTTTTTAAAGTTCAGACCTCTAAAGGACAGATTTGACTTGCTCTATGAAGCATTTCCACTTAGAATCTCATGGTAGCTTCAAGTACAAAAGGAATTTTTTAAATAAGTTCTGATAAAGAATGGAAATGAGATTAAGTTATATGATGCAGCATTTCTGAAATCCACCATGAGTTCCTATAACTGTCCAGCATCTTCCTGGTAAGAGCATCTAAAAGGCAACACCCCAGTCTTTTGGGTTTTTTTGGGGGTTTTTTTTGCCTGGGATAATATTCCTGGAATGTCGTGTTTTGTTACACTTGTTTCCAATCCCAGTTACATGCTTCCTGTGGAGAGGCTTACTGAGGAAGATGCAGTGCTTTTGGGTAGTGAGGGTTTTCCAGTTTATTCTGACCTCTGATGCTGTGGGTATCCTTGAGTCAGGTATGGAAACACCCTTACATGAACCTCCAGGAGCCCTGCAGAATTTTGAACTTGAAGGCAAGCTAGAATTCAGCATTGCATGACTGTTGTACTTCTAGGTGTTATTTTAAACATGTGCTTCATTATCTTAATTTATTTATCTTAAATGTGTATCTGTTTTCATATCTGACTTGTTTTTCACTAATTTGGTATGGCAAAATACCTGTGTGCAGAATTTTGAGCTGTATTTCTTATTCTGATTTCCACTGGATACTAGCCCAATGATATAGAAAGCTGGTTGTTGCCATGGTGCAAATTTTATATGGTCAGAACACTCCTGGAACAGGAAATAATCCTTCTCCTCTAGATAATTCTGGTATTAATTACATAGTGGATGTTAAATGCTTGTTCATCAGTAGTGCTGATCTCCTATAGGACTCTTGAGCCCTGAAATGTTTAAATTGCTAATACATAAGTTATTTTTTCATTTTAAATGAGCAGCATTTTCAGATATGACAGCAATAATTCAAGAGGTGTTTGCTGGACTGTAGTAAGTGAATAATACTGTCATTTTCCTTTCCTAATTTCTGGTTAGACATCCCAAGCTGTTGTGTTGAAATCACCTTATTTGTCTGTCTTTCAGTGAGTACGGTGTAGAGACTTTGCATGGACCAGCCTATGGCCCCAGCAGTCACTCTGCTGCAGCTTCCTCAGCTCCTTCCTCCTCCTCAGCATTTCGCCATGTAGTGCCATCTAGACAAATAGTGGAAAGACAGCCTCGAATGCTTGACTTCAGGGTTGAGTACAGAGACAGAAATGTGGATGTAGTACTTGAAGACAGCTCCACAGTGGGTAAGGATTTGTAAAAATGAAATGAAAGCCGCTCTCGTCAAATCGTTACCAAGACGAACTGAAAAGATTCACCCCCAAAAATCCAAATCCTAAAGCAAAGCAGAATAAAACCCCTCAAAAAGAAAGAAAAGATCTCCCTGAAAATGCAGCCTCCACAGCTACTAACCATTTTCAAATCTCTTTGCAGCTTTAAAAAAGCAAAATTTCACTAATCCATTGTAAAGGTTAGTGATCTAGCAAATATTTGTTTTTAAATCTAGTTTTCTTATGAACTTGCATCAGAAACAAAATGGAGATTAATGATTAAGTTGAGGCATGAAAGTGTAATTTGGGTTAGGATTAGTGTAGCTGCAAGCTGTTTATAAGCGGATGATCTTTGCATTTCCTCTTTGAATCTGTATGGCATCTCTTTCTGCACAGGATTAGTGACAAGATTAGAGAATTCCTGGTGTGAAGAACATCATTGCATTCTTCTTAGTTCAATTTTTATTTGACTCATTCAAATTAAGAGAAATTCTATCAGTTTTATTGTCTTTATCCTAAAATTGGTGAATTTTGAAGCAGTATGGTGGAGGTATGCTATTGCTAGTGTTGCAGAGCATGTTATTTTTTACATTCCTCAATCTGGGAATTAATTTACTTTGCTAAAAAGAAAAGTATTTTCATTTTCCTATTTTTAGTAAAGAGCTTATACAGATCCAAATAAGGAGCTACATGAAGAAATAGTTGATGAAAGCGATTTTCTGTGCTGCAGCCTTTTGTTTGGGATGAAATTTGGAAATTGGAACTTTCGATCCTCACTTGTCTTTTCGGCAATGGATTTGGTGTTGGCTGGCGCCACCTAGCGGTGACTGGTTTGAATTATCGATGGCTGTTCCATGTTTTCCTTTGTGCTGGGTGACATCCATGGAAATCCGACATCAAAATCTGATCAGATCAGAATTTTCCGGCTGTACCACTTTGATTTCTCTTTTCTTATTAACTTCTTAAAAACTGAATTTTAACTGAAAGCTGTAGGGCAGAAAGCAGTTTGTGCAGAACTTCTGTATCCTGGGATATAAAGATGGAGGGCAGCCTGTGTTTGAAGTCTTGGGAGAAGTGAGCAAGGCAAATTTTAGAATTTCAGCTGTGGACTTGAGGAAAGAATACTTTTTGGTTTTTTGGGATGACACAGGGGCCCAGGAGAGCTGGTTGATTTTCAAGGACAACTTCTTCAAAGCACAGGACCAATTCCTTCCAACATGGAAGAGGAGCAAGCATGGCAGAAGGCCAGCACAGAAGAAGAAAGCATTTCTGACTGAGCTAAATTAAAAATCAAAGTATCCAGAGGTGGAAAGTAGTGATGGGCTGGCCAGCAGGAGCACAGAGTTGTGCAGGTTTGGAGTTAGAAACACCAGAGCTCAGGTGGAGGTGAAACCACTGAGGAGTTAGAAGGGTTTCTGTAAGTACATCAGCCTGAAAAGAAAGGCTAAGGAAAATGTGAACATGTGTTCAGTGGTGATTGCTGAGCTTGGTCTGTGGGAAGATTATGGAATAGATCTTTCTGGAAGCACTTTTTGAGCACGGGAGAGAAAAGAAGGGGATTTGGAGCAGCCAGCATGGATTTACTAAAGGCAAATTGTACCTAATCTGTCAGCATTATTTGCCTTTTACAATTTGATGACTGGCTCATTTGACAAGGGGAGAGAATGTCACTGTAGTTTTAGGAAGGCCTTTGATATACTCTGCTGTTGTATTTTTCTAATCATAATGTTAAGATAAAAGCTGGATAAAAAACTGACCAAAATAAATCTTAATCTACTCAGAGAAAGTGGCTGATATTCTGGAGGGCAGGGCTGCTGTTCAGCAGGTTCTGGACAGCCCGGAGACATGGGTTGACAGGAGCATCCTGAAATTCCAAGAAAATAAAGTTGAAGTCCTGTATCTGGCATGGGAGAACTCCATGTTATCCCACCTGATAGCTGGCTGAAGGCTGATAGGCTAGAAAACAATTTAATAAAAGGGATCTTGAGTGCTTCAGCAATGAACCCTTGCAGAAGAAGACCTGCTGTATCCCAGGCTTTGTTGGCAAGAATGTAGCTGGTGGATCCCAGGAAATAATTATTTCCCTCTATTCAGCACTTGCCATGCTGCATCAGGAACACTGTGCTGGGTTTTGAGGTGTCTGCTGCAAGAAAGATGTTGGCATCCTGCAGTAAGTCTGCTCAGGGGTCTGGAGCTCTGGGTTAACAGGAGGAGAGGCACAGAGGAGAGGATTTGTTCAGCCTGGGGAAAAGGGAAAGAGGAAGTTCAGACCTGATCTCTGTCTACAGCTGCCTGCTGGAGGACATGGAGAAGGTGGAACCAGGCTTGTCTTGGAGGTCATGAGAATGAGAGGCAATAGGCACCAACATTAAAAACTCACATTAATTAAAAGGATTTTTTATTTTTTATTGTGAGGGTGGTGAAGTACTAAAACAGATTGGCCAGAAAAGGTGTCAAACTTCAAGAGTCAGCTGGACAAGTTATTGATTAAACTGGTTTAATTAGACCTTTGAGTTGGGCTTAGGCCACATGAGCTCCAGAGGTACCTTCCAGCCTGAATTATTTTATGACTGTAATAACTACAGGGGCAGAAGAGCATCAAAATATACAAAACATTGAAAAAGCTGTCAGAGTAGTCAGTAGTGTGAATATTCCAGTTCCTTAGGTCTGGACTAATGATAATGAAATTTGGTACCAGAAATATGCACCCTCTTTGTTGCTGGTGAAGTCTGGGGCTCCAGATTGCACACAGTTACAAATATGTGTATCCAGTATATATGGAGTATAGAATTACCAGTATATGTGTCCAGACCATCAAATCCTCCAATCCAATGTGATTCTCCAATCATTCATGCTTTGTGATTTTTTTTAAGCTTCATTTGTCCTTTACTATTTGAAGGTATTTTACTCCTCATAGTAAATTTTTCCTTGCTCTTGATATTTTGAGTACAATTCATTGCTGCTTGAATAAAGCAGTAAATGTGTATATTTTATATATTCCCTTTGTTTTTCTTTCTAGGAGATATCAAACATATTCTAGAAAATGAACTTCAGATTCCTGCATCTAAAATGCTGTTAAAAGGGTGGAAGACTGGAGATGTAGATGATAGTGTAAGTTCTCAAGCGTGTTTTCAGTTAACTGAACTCAGTTTCAAACTGAGCATCTGTGGGTGGGGATTACAATGCAAGAATTGTTAGTTTCAAACAGTGTCAGATGTCTTGGGTGGCACACAAAGAACTCTTAATCTAAAACACTGCAAAATAAAATCAGGACAAATCAGTTTGTCTTTGGTTTGTATATAATATGGGTCACCTAAAAAAATGATATTTTGAAGTAACAGGAAGTCTATCTTGATAGAAAATATTTGGTGATATTGTAAATATATACCTACAATTAAAAAAAAAAGTCAGAATTGGTGAATGTTTTATATTTATAATGACTTTTCTCTCCTCAGACTGTTTTAAAAAGTCTACACTTGCCAAAAAATAATAGTCTTTATGTTCTAACACCTGACCTGCCTCCTCCTTCTTCAAGTCATTCTGGGTAAGTCTTTTGGCCATAAATTCTATTTGTATGGTTTAGATTTTTTTTTTGTGGTTTTTATGAGGCCATGTGTGTATTTCCAGGAATCTGCAGTCAGTTTTGCACTGCACTAGTGACTATTGGGGTGAACTAACTCAGAATCTCATTGAAAATAAGCTTGTTGAGGTTTTGAATCTTTGGGGGGGACATGAACCTCTTAGGTACATACAGAATTTTACGTCTCTCAGATGTGATGACTTTAATTTAACTAGCACTCTTTCAAGAAAAGATATTTTTCCAATACCCAATCTGGATTGCTGTGCTGCAATTGAAGGCCATTTCCTCTCATCCTTCCCCTTAAGACATGGCAGTGGAGACAGACCCCCAGCTGGCTCCAGCCTCTTTCTGGGGGAGTTTTGGGGGTGAGAAGGTCCCCCCTGAGCTGAAGGGTTTCTCCAGGCTGAGCACCCCAGGCTCCCTCAGTCTCCTCTCCCAGGACTTTCCCTCCAGACGCTTCCCCAGCTCCATTCCCTTCTCTGGCCCTGCTCCAGCCGCTTCCAGAACTGGACACATCACTGGAGGTGTGGCCCCAGCAGTGCTGAGTACAGGGGACAGTCACTGTCCTGATCCTGCCCTACTCCTGGTCCAATCCAGGTGCCACTGGCCCTTCCTGGGCACAGCTGGGCACAGCTGTCCAGCCACTGTCCACCAGCACCCCCAGGTCTCTTTCTGTTCTCGGGGAATATTGTGAAGGTTTGAAAATGAAACCGTGTTATATCTTATAAAGTAATTAGCAATTGGTTTGGTTGGTTTTCTTCCCTTTCCCTGTACGTGCTGTTTGGCAGGGAAAAGGGAATTTTCCTCGGTAGCCGCTAGAGGGTGCACAGGAATTGAGCCTGTGAAAGGAGCTGCTCCAGCGCTGGGATGCCTTTGCAATTGGGCAAAATATCATGGATTTCAGGTTGTCTGAAGAGGGACTTGGCTTTCTGCCGTTGTAGGTGACAGGAGAATGTTCTACAAATGCAGTTGTGTTACTGGTGTGAGGAATTCTTTGAGAATAAATAGAAATTAGTATCTGCCTTCCTAATGACTGAAAGTACTTGGTATATTGCTAAAAGGTATTTGTGCACATTAGCATGTAGTCTGTGGAGGAGATAAGAAAGCTGATATGAATTATAAAAATAATAATTGATAAAAAAGGAGCAGTAAGAGAGGGAATAGTGGCACTGGTATAGAGGGTGGTGTGCATGAACTGTATGTGCAAACAGGAGCTGTATTTGTGTGTGAGGACAATAAGCCATTGTGCCTTAGCAGATATTTGAAGAACAGTGAAAAGACACTACAGCTGCTAATTGTTTCATTTCCAATTTCAAAAATTTTTAGCCAGGTAATTGTATATTGTAGTTTGAATGTTATAATTCCGGAAAGAAAACTGGAGTCTGAAGAGAGTTGTTTATTGCAACTGCAGTAAAGTATATAACAACAAACTGTTTAAAAACTGTTCTTTGCCTTTCTTTTTTAATGGATTAATGGTTTTAAAGAACTTCACTTGATAAAATCAAAGTAGTTGTTACCTTTTATAGTTTATATTTGTTTCATAGTGGAGATTAGTTCTGGATATTTTTAAGATAAAAGTTGGTAGCTTTGGGACAGCAAATGATGACTAATTAGTGGCTATTTAAACACGGATAATTTGAAGGCTAGATCATCTCCCTGAAGTCATAAATTCTAGATGAAAGGGGAGGCTTGCCTCCAATTAAAGCATCTATGCAGATCAAAACACATCTAATTGAAGCAATGTACCAAACCCAGTTACACTGTTTACTGCCTACTGTTAGGTCAGTTATTATTCAGATTAGTTTGTTACCCACAATTTTTAAAAGCGCTGTGCTCACATCTATTATTAATGGATGTCGAGGAACTTTGCCTCTTGCTCTGGGAGTTCATCTGTTGTTTTCTTCAAATGCCTTCTGTTTTGAACTAGAGATAAATAGTCGTGATTTGAATATCTCCAGAAAGTGATATTTGAAAAGCCTGAGATTTCAGTATGTGATATTTTATCTATATGCCCTTCTTAAAAGGAACAGTCTGGCCTCAGCTCTGTAAGCTCCTATTTTTGTCTGTTCTTTATAGTGAGGCAGAACACTGTCTGAAACATCCTTTTCCAACATATTGATCTGAAGGCATTGAAGTTTATTGTGACAGACTGAATGAGCTTAACCCAGAACTGACTTAAAACCAGCATCTAAATGTAATGGCAAAGTGATCCTGCCGTTTAAACAAACAAAAATCTCCTAGGGTATCTTTGTTCATCAGTGGCCTACCTAAAGCTTTTATAGGTAATAGAAACCCAGTGAATTACTACTGCATGCTAGTAAATTGAGGTGGAAAGATTAAATTTAAATGTCAAATACCACCTGTATGGTTCCACCCTGCTTCCACAATTTCAGCTGGCAAAGCCATACTTATCCATGCATGATACCCAGAACAATGACCACATGTTCTGTGAGCTGTGGACATAATGAAATCTGATTTCTGCCTCATCCAGCAGCTGCAGTAAATCAGCTTTCTCTTTCCATGCTTCCCATCATCTCACCTACCTCTGATGCTGCATCCAGGTCTTCTTGTATTTTTTTGTAGCACCTGTGTAATACTTTTCACCTTGCACAGAGTATCAGCCTGCCCCGCATCTCTTCCCCAGCTCGCAGTCAAGCAGTATCAAAGGAAAGAAGTCATGTTCTGTGGGTAGTTTTGAGATCACTGACCAGAGGTGATGGATGGGTATAAAATATTGCACTTTTAAAGCAGCCTTTTACTGAAGTGGGTGGTAATTTGGGTGGCCTTCCTCCTCCTGGCTGTTGATTTATACCTGATCTTTGAGACCTTTCTAACACTATGAGACCTCCTTTAAACCAGTGTCTATGTTCAAAAGTTACCAGACGGGAGCAGAAGTTACCAGGTGGATGGAGAAGAATGTGATTTCCCTTGGAAAGAGATCTTGAAAGGAAAGATCCCAAAGATTGTCCATCATTAAACGTCCATGGGGGTAGATCCCTTGCACCAGCTTTGTCAGATTAGACTAATCACTTCCTCAGTGTGCAATTCCTTCCCTTTGTTGCCTTGGATGCTTATTGAAGGCTGACAATACCCAGTTCAGGAAATAGGTTTAGGAGAGTGTAAGAGGAAAGCATGAAAAGTGTGAGCATGAGGGTCTGGCCATGGAGCTGGGTCATCCAGATTCTCTCCTTTTTATCCTGTGTATTCTGGGAGATGCTCTTTATAATTTTTTGTTGCTGTTGTCATTATAATGGATATAATTTTTTTTTTTTCTAAATAGCTGTAAGTCAAAGATACTTTATTACACTTGATGGATGAATCACTGGAAAGTTGAAAAGCATTAAAAGCCCAGGTGCATTCCATGGAGATTATTAGATACAATGCAATTTTGCTAAGTGATTATACCTTGTTTAACAAGTGTAGTCATCTGTGTGGATAAAAAAACCCCCACAGATCCCATTTTTCAAGCAGTAGGCCCATATATTGCAGAATGCCTCTGCTTTAGATCATGCAGAGCAGTGGTGGTGATGTAGTGTCGTGTTGTACGTTATCAACTGTAGCATAGTGTTAATTAAGAACCATGTAACCTGCAACTCCAATTATTGCTCCTGTCTGCTTAGCTGGACAGGAGCAGTGCCTTGCTTTAGTTACTTTGAAAGCTTCCATAAGAATGGTAAGATTAATGTTTTATTTTCACATCTGTTCATGAGACAGTTTAAAAATCCTGAAGTTTAAAATGCAATAGAATGTAAACAAAAGGGCTTCTGCTCATTTACATGTTAGCCAGATTTGCTAACTGATTGCTGTTTGAACCTAATCTACCACCTCCTGCTGCATTAGCTACAACAAACATTACATTTACATACTGATTTCTTATTTTGTTTTAATGTAAATAATCTGTAATTACAGTAAATTTGGACTTCTGTTGACATGAGCTTGTATAAATCTGTAAGTTTAAAATGGAAATGTTAATTACCTTGTGTCATACCTGTTTATATAAAAATCAGAGGTTTTTGGAGGAAATCTCTGTGTGACTGAGAAAGATATTGCCCAGTAGGAAATACTGAATGTATTTCATAGAAACTGAAATGAAGAGGAGCATGTTTATATCATTGATTAAGGATTTACTTTTGGTGTAAAATTCTAAAATATTACTAAAATTTCAAAGAAAAAATGCTGCTGAAAAGCCAAGTATCATATAAAAAATCAGAGCATTAATGCAATCACTTAATCAATAGATAGAACCAATCTGTTTTGTGTGTCCAAGTCTCTTGCTAGAATTGGTCAGGGCAGTGACCATGGTCAGGTCTATTTTTTTTTGTCTGTTCTTGGGCTTCTTTTCTGGGTGTAGGCAAAGTACCTGAAATGGAGGATTGGTGTCCAAAAATGCAGATTTCCTTGCCATCTGTGCTGCATAGTGAGTGCAGAATCATTCAGCTAAGGTAAAAATTTGCAAAGGCAGAGTTATCACCTATCAGCAAATGCTTTTGAAAGCTGGGGTTTGCAGTAGGGGAAAAATGGATCTGGTAATGGTAAGAGTGGCCTGCTTTAGTCCTCTTTCTAGAATTTAGTTTTCCCATGAATTAATTCTCAGATTAATTGGATTATTTTAGCACTGCTGGCAACAATGAAAAAGAAGGGAAAAAAAATCTGTCTTGTCTTTAATGGGACTTAGAGTTTGATCCTGATTTTTTCCCCCCTTTTAATATAGCTATTTTGCTTGGTGGTCAAATTATTATATTACAAAGTTATTGCAGTCAACTATAACATTTGTAGGAAAATTAAACAACTGCAAACATTGAAGCCAAATTTTAGAGATGTGCATTGTATTCAAAGTCAGTCTTCTCAATACTCTTGTGTGGACCTAAAAAGGAATAAGCTTCAGCTTAGTATCAGTGAGAATGTCATTTAAAAACATTTATTTTGTAAAATTTGTCATTGGCTTAATGGCTGAAATACAAATTTTGGGTAGGTAATCTGGGGTAATCTGCATCTCCCTTTGCTGGAGTAAATGATTATGGGAGGGACAAAAATCAACTCCATCCCACAGAGGAGGGTGGGCACCAGCACTGGCATGAGTGACCCATCAGATGTGCCTTCAATTCCTCCTCCTTTTGACTTTCTAGTGGACACTTTCCAGGCTTTACAGCTGTCAGACCTTGTGAGATTTTGATGTAGGAACTCCAAGGACTGGAGCAGTTGGCCAGTCCATTTCTGTGTAAGCAGAAGTAATCTTCCTAATTTTGTTATTTTTCTGAAGAAAAAGCGAACAATTGGCCATGCACTATATTTGCTAACACTTTCAAACCCAGTTTTTCCTCCATTTTTTCATGTTCTTTTTTATTATCCATCTTAATTTTCAGCCTCTTTTTCACTCTGTTTGTCGATGAATGTGTGCTGAGAATTTGCTTGTTAACAACATTCAGCTTGTGTTGCTTAGAAATCCCAAAAGTAGAGGTGTCAAAATTGTTAGTTCAAAAATTAAAGCTTTTAATTTTTAGGCACTTCATTTAAATTTGTTTGAAGAGTATTTTTTCCTTTCCATAATACTTCCTGCTCTCATAAGTGGAAAACTTTTCCTATGAGCTGATGCTTTTTATTAGCAGGCTGTGTTTTGAGTTGTACTGAAGTGTGTGGATCATGCAGAAGTGGAGAGACTGAGGGTTTGATCAGACTGTCCTGTTTCCTTCTGTGTTTACATCAATTAAAGAATGAAAACATGAGTCATGTTATCAGTTAGCATCTACAGATTTTCAGATAGAGTCAAAATTAGCTATAACAGAACCTTGTGTGAGTCTGTATGGAATCCAGAGCCATTCACATATGCAGTAATTAATGTTTTCAGAGCAATTAAATATGTCATTTGCCTCCAGTATTTGCTGAAAACAAATAAAGAATCAGAATGTGAAAAAGCACAGCAGAATATTTTAGTTGCTACTGAACGTTTGCCAATAGAAAATATGGTTATGGGGATGCGAAACTTACTAACAATCAGAATTACCTTTGAAAATAGGCATACAACTTTTCAAGACTCCTCTTTTTATTTTTATTTTTTTTTCCTCTCCTTTGAAGGACTGTTAAGTATTTAAAAAAATTTGTAGGCCTTTTGTAGAAAATCTTGTGAAAGTGCAGAAAAATACATGTTCAGTGTCGATGACTCCAGTTATCATTTGTGGTGTCTCTCATGCACATAATCTTACTTAGCATTGACAATGAGTTATATTTATTTTCCATTTTGGAAAACCATAGAAGACTAGAAGTAACACTTCATGATTTTGTTCTGTAGTATGTGATTATTGAGATGTCACAGGAGCCAAATTAGATTTCTGAGTGAAGATATTTTTGTAAGATAAATTTCCCTGAGATGTTCAAGCAAATTGTGTATCTCTTGCTAAAGCATCCAGTGAGTATTGTATGAGTTCCTTCCCATCTGAATAGCAAAACAGCAGATGAGTAATTTCAGAAGGAGTTAAAACTAATAAATCAGGTCTCAAATGATATAGGAGTCTTTCTTGTCTTCCTGTATCAGCTGTGCTGATCTGCATTCAGAATTTGTCCTTTACTGCTAAGTGGAATGGCATGTTGAAGTGTCATGGAATAAGAAGATGTGAAGGAAAAATCCATGGTCTGTCATTCTTATAAGTGTTTGTGATAAGAAAAAAAAGAATTGAATAGGGCCAATGAATAAGTCTAGTCTGCATAAATATTGCTCAGAAATCCAAGCTGTGGTACAGTGTTGCTGAAGTTTTTAGCAATCAGGATGCCTTTCTAATATCCAGATGTTTTACTACCAGGAAAATCAGAAAAAGAGCCCCGAGCTTGTAACAACATGAAGATATAGTTGGCCTGTTTGAACTGTATCTTAAGATTTTGCTTTTTTAAAATTTGATTTTATTTTAAAATTTTTATTAAAACCTCTGTAATGTACATTTAAAACAATGTGAGCAGAACTAACTTTTCTAAATGTTCAATTCCCACGTGAGAAATTCTGCTGTGGTTACTTTTCCAGTTCTGGTTATCTGAGTTGTATATGCTTTAAATGAAACTGAACAGAAGAATTTCCATTTGGTTTCTGCTTCAGGTAACCCTAGAGAAGCAAGAGCATGCTTTGCCTTGTTCTACTTACCATCAGTTCTTAATGTGCATCATAGCTTGATATTTGGTCTGGCCATCAATACACTGACAAGCCTATTATTAATGGCATTAGGAGTGCTAAATACACCCAATGTTTGTGAAGATAATGGGACTCTCCATTTTGAAAATACTTAACATTAGAAGAGCTTTAAAGGCTGCAGTCACCTTATTAAGGAAGGAGTTCAGGAATGGCCTTTGGTCATTCTCAGCAGGCTTCCTTGCATTTAAGAGTGAAAAGAGAGATGATAATGTTGTGCCTGGACTTGTCCATATAGAGTTTAGGGTACCCTGGGGTTTTTGCATCTAACTGTAAAACAAGCTATAACATGCTTATCCCTGATTTTCCTGTTTTTCTTTCAACCATTTCAGGGCCCTGCAGGAGTCATTAAATCAAAACTTCATGCTGATTGTCACCCATCGAGAAGTCCAGCGGGAGTACAACCTCAACTTCTTAGGAAGCAGTACCATTCAGGAGGTGAGTGCTGTTTCACAGCTGAAGAATAAATGTAGCTCATTATAGCTAATGCCAGCTCTGTTAAAGGAGGTTTGCATAGTCTTGATGGATATGCCTGTATTTTATTAGTCTTTGTAATTTTATTCAAATGGATCATCAAGATTTGCTGTGATTTGATTAAAGAATTCAGTTCGAAAAAGGTGTTCTAATAAATTATACAGAAAGGATGTTTCTTTTTGTATTGCATTAGCAAAACACACAAACAGTATTTATTGAGTTATTCTAATTGCATTTTACTTGAAGCCCCTTGAAGCTTCCTGTGTCTTCCCTTCTTTTAACCAGCTCCATCTCCATATTGTAGCACCTCAGCCATTGTGCTGGTTGCTGTTGGAGTGCTGTGATTCTTACTGGCCTGGTAGCCAAATGGTTTTGTGTGTGATGGACATGGCTGCCGTTCTGTGGAATGGCCAGCAAGGGGTGATATTGGAGAGAACTTCAGCAGAATTAAGTCCTAAAGGATCAAATATCTCTGATGTGAGTGGACTCTCTGAATTCGGAATTAGCAGTCCCTTGCATATTTTTAAAACTCCTATCCAAGCCCAAAGGTTGTTGTCTTGTGCTCCATGGTTGGTCTAATGTAGATGTTGTGGATGTTATTTTCTATATAACTCACTGCCTTCTGGAAACTTGACAAACAATCTAGAAATGTGAATCTTCAGAATTCAAATTACAAAATATTAAGATTGAATGTTTGCTTTTCAAATTAAATGTATGTTTGCTATTATTGGTCTGCCACTTCTCTCAATCTTTTAAGCTTGAACAGATTTTTTTTTTAAGTTTTTTGTGTCACATGGTAGACAGATTTAATTTAAGTTCTGCAATATTAACTATAGGAGTAGTATCTCATACAACAATGAAAAATTATCACTAACTGTTTTCATTGTGAATCCTGTTATTCTTAAGATCTAAATTCTGATCTTTCCCCCATGTGAAAAGCCTGATTTCTACTTGTTATGTTTAGATCTACTACAGTAAGTTCTGTTTTGCTTTTTGTGATAATACAGATAAACAAACACTTGAATTGGTTTGACTTTTGAAGGGCTGAGCTTTGACTCTCTAGAATTATAAAGAATTTGAACGTTTAAGGAAATAAATCATCCAAATATGTGGTTTTAATTTTAAAATAGTGAGATTCTAAAAGAAAACACATATATATGTATTGTCTGTTTGGTTTTTATCAGTGCTGTATCATTTACTTCTTTGCTGATGGGTCTTTGCTGGCTTAAAGGAAGCAAAAAGCTGTGACAGGGATCTAGGCTGCCTTTCCATGCACTGAAGTTTTCTTGTTTGTTGCTAATGGCAGGTTATAATCATCAGGTTGCCATATGAAGTCAACATAATTTAAAAATGAATTATGATTTTTCCCTTAAAGAACCAAAATGAAAACCATACCACCACAAAACCAGCATGAGCAGAAAACCTTTCTTTGCCTTTCTTGTATCTGAGTGTCACACCCAAGAGAGTGTCTAAGATTGTGAAAACCAATTCAAAACTAGAATGAACCGAGCTCTCTGGCCCTTGTTGTGCAGCTGGTGCTGAACAGGTGAACATTTCTGTCTGTGCAAAGGCTCCTGGAAATCCCTGGGGATTTCACTGAGGTAAAAGGGTTGGTGAGCATTTGTCTAATTATAGAAAACAAGCTCTGTTTTGAATGTTAACTCCCTAATGGTTTCTTAATTTAATTTTTTTTTTCCTTTAGCATAGAGTAATCATTGTAACAAATCTAGCCAGTCATTGTGGTTTGGAGGAATTGTTGGTATCATTCCTCATCTCCTTTGTCTCTGTCCTCTCCTGGGACTGTTAGATTTTTTTTTTTTTTTTCTCTTCACTCTCTTGTTCACACTTTAACAAATTAATAGTTTACTTTCCTCCTGGTGTATTTTTGTAATGGTGGAGAAGCTCAGTGATGCAGTTGCCAACCACAAGAGGGCAGGAAGGACTATTCAATTATTACCTAAAAATGCCGCTCAGTGTTTTCAAATTAGCTTCTGGTATATTAACAAAAAGGACTATAATGGCCAAGTTATTGTTTGATTTACAGATAATTGGCATATTGCAGGGAGGAGACTTAATTTCACCCTTTTAAATTAAACAGGGAGATTTAAAAAGACATAAAATATTCATTAATGTTCAGTGATTATAAAGCAGTGGCATATATTTATTCTACCTTTATTACTGTTTCGATGGGAAAATACAGCAAATATTTCAGAAATCGACTTGGCCATACTGACAAGTTGAAATGTTTAAGCAGTGTTAATGCAATCTACTCACATGCCATATCCTATGCAGAAAGATTCAAAATGACTACATCAATTATTAAAAGAAATATTTAAGATTCTAGAAATGTTCTACTTCTTGCCACAGTTGGGTGCAACTGTCTCTCAAGGGCTACTGGTTCAGTGTGGTGTTGTTATTAGTATTGTGAATTTTAAGGCATAGATATTTTTTCCAAGGGTCTCAAAAACCCCCCAAACTCGCACCAAAAACTCAACCCCACCATCCTTTCAGAAGGCAGAAATGTTTTGCAAGGTATTAAATGCAAAATCCAGTGAGCTCACAGCTGTGCTTTCCTAAACTACTATTGCTGCAGTTCTCTGGTCTTTTTATTGTTTAGAATGCATGTTTAATAGTAAATTATATTTGGATTAATTGTTTTATCAAAGAAATCGTGATGTTTAACAGGGAAGCCATGTGACAAAAAATTATCTGAGAGAAGGCTGATGTTATAGTGCTCATGTCTGCTTCCAAAATTTATTACGTATAATTTTAATAGTTGGATTTTGGATGGTGCTTGAAAATGTTTTTTTTTTTAATTTTTTTTTTTTAACATTCTTCATCAAAATAGCTAACTTTTTACATATTGAGATCTGATTGCTCATCTTAAAAAATTTAAGTTACATTCAGTTATATTGTTTTGTGATCATGAACTTTCACAGAATCTTTGGAAATAAAATAAAAAATTAAATGGAACTTGTCAAAAATTCTGTATATTTGATTTTATTTTTTTTTTCAGCTAGATAGGGGAGTAGTTAACTTGGAAAGTTATAATAGCACGATGGTCTAAATTGCAAATTAATCTGTGTCACAGGTTTCTGACATTCAATTGTTCTTGTAAAATTGCAGTATTAAATTAATTCTGAGCAGATACTTCTTCTAGGAAATATCATGGTTACTTTTGTCCGTGATCTGCATTTTTAAATTGGAAATTGGTAGGGTTTGTGCCAGTTAGGAGACTGAATACATGTAAATGAATACATTTCCAGTGTATTAGATGGTAAAATAAAGACAATTTGACAAATTGAGCTCCTAACACAAGACTAAAAGGAGTTTTCTGTCTGAAGACTTGTTCCTTATTCTACTAAGATAATTTATAGAGGTTGTTTGAAATTGGAGAGATTTTAACTTTAGGTTTGAGAAGCTCTGTGATAAATTAGTACAAGGCATTGCCACACTCGAGATAATTTATTTTCTATCTATTCTTATCAACTTGTTCTCATTTAGAAATGAACATTTCTATTACTTTTCATTTTTGCAAGTTGTAGTGTCATTATTTAACAGAAATGAAGGAAAGCCTTTTTCAGAAGGGGGAATATTTAAATGTGTGTTAAAAGCAAGTTTGTATTCTGATGCTGGAGCAGACAAACTAATTTGTGAAAAACTTAACGGACTTGAGTTCCTGTCACAATAATGTGCTCTACACTTTTTGTTTTAATCAGTGACACAGAAAAAAATAATCAAACATTTTTAACAAACTGGATTGTTCCATTAAAAACAAGGACTTTGCATTTGCCTATTTTATTCTTTTGATACAGACTTTGAAGCCTTTTTGTCATTCCTGTGTGCAGAATTGCAAAAATATCCAGTGTACACAAGCTGTGGCTGCTAAAGGGTGGATAAGTTAAATATGCAGAACCCTCAGTCCCCTTACAGATTGGTGATCTTATTTTGTAACTGCAAATTCCAGTTGACAATACTATGTAGAGCATGTTCTAGGCACTAGAATTCTTGGTAAAACATAAAATCTGTGCAAACAATGCAGAGAGGATGGGTCTCTAAATACAGCTCTGCTCTTTATTCTGTTCCTTTAGCCAATAACTTCAGCAGAGGCTGCCTGCTCAGCATCCCTGTCACCTGTGCTAGGTAATATATTTGCTCTCTGTTCCCTGCAGACTTCCTGGCTAAGGTGGAATATGGAAAGCAATGTATCCAATAGCCCTCCAGGCAGGAGGAGGAGGAACTATTTGTGCACACAACTGCCTGGGCTGAGATAAACTGTAAATTCTGTGTTGATACACCCTAATCAAATCCTTTGTGATGAATTTCTATAAACTTTTTTCAGGAGTAGGTGAATGTTAAACAAGATGCAAAATCACTATTATGACTATTATGAACATGCAGGCGGAAGCATAATTTAAAAGGCCTAAATAAATGTAATATATAAATATAGGTAAGCTGAGCTGAATTACCTGCAGCAGGCAGAAAAATAATCTGGTTGAAGGTCTTGTACCTTTTTCAGATCTGTTTTTTGGTGTGTGAACAAAATATTTTCAAGACAGTTGTTGTTGATTGAGATAATTTAAAGTAAAAGTCAGACACCAACGTGGAGACATGAAATGCATATATAAATAATGTTACTCTTTTTAATGCTGCAGCTAAATAATTACAATAAAATACATTTACCAGAAATAGACATACCAAAATATGGCACATATATTAATAGTTTCAGAAACAGCTGGTTTATATTTTGACATTTTGTACTCGTTTTAAAAATGTTGAAAACTACTGTTGTACTAAAAATCAGTAACTAGCACTTTTTGGATTTAATAGGAGATGCACAAACATTCTATTGTATAAATACTCCTAGTATCAGACAAGCTATTAAAATACATTACTGTCCTCATTGTACTCGAGAACCGTTTGTTTTTGTGAAATTTGAGCATTTTGTTTGCTTTTTAAAGAAATCTGTCATCCTAAAATTATACTCAATTTATAGCAAGTCATAAACAGCAGTATACATAATTTAAACATCAGTGTGATAGCCTCAGTGTTCTGCAGTGGTAAATGAGGACCTGCTAGCAAGTCAGGCTTTGACTTTTTCAGTGAGGAGAGAAAAATCTATTTTTAAAAAGCTAAATCAACTTTTTGATTTGTTTTTTTGCCTTTGTATCATAGAAAACCAGCAAAAAAAAAACCCCCAAAACAACAAAACAACCAAAAACCTTAAGTAAAATGTATTTGCTGAAAGAAATCCTTGATAAACTTATTGTAAGTGATTATGTGCTGGGAATTATATGAAAAGAAAATTCCTTGGGAAATAGAGAAAATACCTTTTAGGTACCTTTTTAACAGTGATAACTATATTAGGCACTTAAATTATCTTAATACATCACTGGAGAGATCTGTTTCGAAGATACCCCGTTGAAAAATACATATAACTATTTTTCTTTTCTGCAACAGAAACAGCAGTAAGAGATAAAGAAAGGGCACTACTTCTCACTTAATTATGAAACTTAATGTATTCCTGACAGAATATGTTTCATAACCTGTGATTTGATTTTGGTGGGTTTGGATGTGCATATCATTAAAGAAACGATCTTCAGTTATTAAAAACTAGTAAACATGGACATTTTTATATGCAAGAAAAGGCAGAGAGTAAATAATTGCACTGGTGACCAATACTGTAATAATCCTGTTTTACAATATGCACTTGACAGGTTGTAATAGTGCTAATTGAAGAGACTAATTCACACTTGCTTCATTCTATTCAAAGGCAAAATCAGCAGCTTGTTTTGCTTTTGACCAGATGGTCCTGATGAACACCTACTGTGCACTTTAAGTGCTTTACTAGAATTACAAAGGCTGGGGGCTGCATCCGACTCAAAATGATTTGAGAAGAGAAAAAAACCTCACTGCTCAATGGATTTGGTGCAACTAAATTAATTCTAGTGGACCCATTACACATTGAGCCCCCTTTTCAAAGTGCTGAGCCTCCTCGTTTGTTCTGTAGCAATGAGAAAGTGAAAGGCAGATTACTGCAAACAGAAATAAAAAAAAGTGCTGTGAAAAGGAGAAAAGAGGCCTTGAAGCCTTTTCATATCATTTGGGTTTTTCAAGTGCGTTATTTTTGGGGAGGGTGGATGTATGAAAAGCCAATTGGAGTTTTTTTTGTTTTAAAGTGCGCTATTTAAGTACTATGAATATAAAAGCAAGAGCAACAGTTGACTGAGTTTACTGTGGTAAAGCTTTGTGTCCAAGGATGAATCAAATTCATTATAGTCAATGCTTTGTATTTTCATATGAATGTAGGGTTAGTTTCACAAGACTGTGTCTGTTTAGGATAATTATAATTTAATATTTTCCTTTCATAAAGTTATCACTGTAGTTTATCTAAAATATGCTGAAAGCAAGGTTTTTTCCTTGCATAAAGTTAGAAGGATCCAGAGAGTTTAAAACTCCAAAGGAAGCTGTTTGATTTGCAAGGGAAGGCAGGCAGGTTCCAATAGCACAGATTATTATAACTAATTAGAAGTCACACATCTGTTAAGGTTCAGTTTGTCAGTACTCAGTTTGGTGTGTATGTTTATATCTCTTTTTCCTTTCTCTCCTTCTCTGTCTCTATTCCCCTCCATATCTAAGTGTAAGTTGGGCAGGAGAGAAACTCTCAAAGGATAAGGATCAATTTATTTGAATTTGAAAATAATGAGGAGTCATTGTTATAATTTTGGTTATGGGTTTGGCTCTGTAAATGCTCAGTCATGTGAGTTGTCCTTATTTTAGAAGTAATCATGTAGAATTGAATGGCTTTGCTCATGTAATTTAAGGATGCTAAGGATTTTGGGGATCAAGACCTAATTTAAAACCTTGAATTTTTTAAAAACTGCAATTAAAACCATTGCTTGCTATTCTGATTTTGAATATTTGCTGTGTTTTACTTTCGGGTTGGTGAATTTTTATGCAAGGCTTCCATCATAATGCTAGCTATTAAAAAGGTGTTAGCATGAAATGACAAGAAAACCTAAGCAGCTTTATGAACATATTAAACAGCTCTGTCCCCAGCTCCTGTGCTATTTAGAGTGGGAAAGCAGCACTCTGCAGCTAAATAGCACAGTGCTGTTATCTGTGTGAATTATATTTAGTTGAATAACAAATGAAAAATTCAAGTTAGCATTTTTTTGCAATTAAAAAAAATTAATTTGCAGCTTGTAAATTAAAGTGGTTTAGAACGTGGTTTAACCTTTCTATCCTGTGTTAACTATAATATGATCACTTCTATTATTGCATGATATACACTTATATTAAAAAAAACACATTCGTTGAATTGCTGATTTGTTTTCAAACAATGAAATTTGTATTTGTGCAAATTATAGTAGGCACAGTGTTCTCTCATGTTTTCTCATCAAACAACCCAATTATACTTATAAATAGTGAGGTGCTAATGAACTGTTGTTCAGGAAAAGTTGATTTTTTTTTTTTTTAACTTGGGTAAGAAAGGAAACACTTCACAATTTTAGAGTGCTTGCTTGGTGAGAAAATATTTGAAAATATTTTACTTATGTAAATCATGTTGGTGCTATCACTTTTAAATACACAACAGAAGCTAATCTAAAATCCCCATCAGTTCATATGGAGCGTAACTACATGCTTGACATTGTAAATTGCTCACTTAATTGGGAACTGAGGATTTACTTATGTTCATTAAGTTACAGAAGTTGTTTCCTAAGAGCTAATATTTGAGCTTGAAGTTTGTCACTGCATTCACTGAATAGAAAGAGGTAATTTTTTGGATGATTGTGGTGATAAGGATATTTAAAGTAGTGGTTGTGTAGTCACACCACCAAAATGGTCAAAAGTATCTTGAAGCAGCCGTGTAATGATAGTGCTGCACTATGATCTTGGTAATTACTATGCAAAGAAAACACTCAGTTGCTGTTCCAACTATGAATTAATGATGTTTGTCCCATCCATAAATCTCAGTGACACAGGCACCATCTCTGTTGTAAACCTGTTTTTTAGGGTTTTTCAGTTACATTCCTGTGTCTGTGTAAAACATGAATTTGAAAAGTTATCCTTTTGGTTTTCTACCAGGAATTGTGGGCATCAATTGGAGAGCCTTGCACTCATTTAAAGGATAAAATGGCCTCATAATCACCCGCAAGAAATCCCTGTTACTGTTTTTAAAAAGGGTTATAGCAGCTCTCGGCAAATATTTGCAATAAGTGGCAAAATTTATGCCTTGCTTTGTGGTAGTTGCGTGACCAGACAGTGGGGCATAGGATTGTTTTAAGGTTTTTACAGCTGCAGGGAAAAAGCATCTGTTCCTAGAAAAGCCTTCATTGTTTAATTTTGACACTGACTTTTCCATGCTGCTTGTACCAGTCTCTGGATTAGGTGCCACTAAAATGAAATTTGTTTTAAGTTGCTCCCAAATGCAGCTGTCACTATACACAGCCTTGTAGCTTAGGCAAAGGAGACATAATCAAAACAAGCATTTTTGTACAAGGTCATTTGGTAGACAGGGAAAGCTCAGAGCAGGAATTTTGACAATATTGTATCTTGTGAGTAGCTTGGCTATTCACTTTTGTGTTTGTTTAATAATTCTGGTGATCACGAGTGTATATGACTGCCTCAGAAATAATGAAAGGGTTTTTTAAACTGCACTGCTTTTCTTTACATATACTTTATATTGAATTTATTTTGATTGAGCAGTTTCTGTGGTATTCACTTACATGCATCCCACATATGTTTATTTGTATTTCTGTATCTCTACAGTGAAATGGAGTGATTTACAAAAAGCAGGGAAAATTGACATTTTTGAAAGGGCTTCCAGTTCTTTCCTTCAAAGTTTCCAGCGAATTAAAAATGAGAGAGCACTTCATTTTATGTATCCCAGAGTTGTGTTAATTTCTACCCAGCTGGTCTCAACTGATTGATACAAAGCCAAATTTGTGGCTGCCTGCATTACAAAGTCTGTAATTTGCTAATGAATTATGATAATAATCTTTCATCACACATGAAAGATTTAGATAAACAATTTACTAACTATATAGTTTGATCACAATTTTTGGGTTTGTACCAAGCCTCAAATCTACTTTTATTTTTCCCTGCTTAGATTAGCACACCAAAGTGAGCTTACTTGTACCTTGTTTTGAAAGCAGTGATACTGGAAGTTACACAGGGATGATGGTGGACAGTGGAAATGACACAAAGCTGCAGTGTAAATATCCATATTTAATGTATAGACAATCAAACTGCCCAGTTTCCAACTAGAGGAGCATCACAGTAGGCATGGCACAAGAAATTATTTGAGACTGCATCTACTGTGGTGGGAACACAGAAATAAATAAAAATAGGGTACAGATATTTCTCAAGTTCAACCTCCTTTGGGTATGGTGGAGGCAAACTAATTAAAACAGAGCTGGACAAAGCCATAGGGGCAAACTAGGCTTAAAAAGAATGGAAGAGAAAATCAAACTTTCCAGAAGAGGAGCAGCTGCCACAAGATCTGTCAACCTGAGTGAAATTTGGGGATTACCTGCATGTCAGATCAGCAGAGTTGGTTTTGAACAGTCTAAGGACCTTCTGAGGACAATGTTCACAGGACATGAGCACACCTTAAGTGTCTTATTGTATGAAGTCTGCCCATTTTTGATCAGGTCATCCATCTTCTGACCAAAGATTAATTCCCAGCTCCTTAGAACTTGTTCCTGCACAGGAAGAAGGAGGTGAGTTCTGTGTTCAGTGCCCTCTTTTGTTTCGCAAAATCAACAGAGCTTGCAAAAAAAAAAAAAAAAAAAAAAAGAAAATCAATTCATCATTTTTCTTCTCCTCTTGAGCTCAGTAGGATGGGTTTAAGTAGGCAGTGTTTCAATGTCCACCCTAGGAAAACAATCAACAAAACAGAAAACCCCAGTAATGTCCAGTGTTGCCATTTTTATGTGGGTGGCATAAAATTGGCTTCAGAGGTTTCTGGCTTGATGTGCTTCTCCTCAGACCATGAGTGATCCAAACCAGCTGGTTTGTCACCCCAAAACCACACATGTATGACAAAATCACACTGAGATACCAGTCAAAGTATTGTTTGACTAGTAGAAATATTTTAAAAATGAAGAAAGAGGTAGTAAAGATAAAGTAGGACAACCAGCAGTGTCAGGAAAATGCCATTCAGAGTTGAGCCTGGTTATGTGTCCCCATTAAAAGATTAGAAGAGCTTTGGGGTGGGTGCTGCCTGAAAAGGGGGTTCAACTATGACCAAAGAGTTTTTGTCTTTATCATATTTAGGGAACTAGAACTTTATGAATAACCAGCGGTGTGTTCATGAATCACTTCTTACTGCATCAGGTTAAAAAGAAAAAGGTTTAGGTTTGGTTAGAAGGCAGTATGTATTTTGGTTAAACTTGCTGATTAATGGAAAGTGCAGAAAAGTGGGGAGGGAGGTGTGAACAATAGAGATTTAGTACCAAGACCTTAACTCTGAGCACTCCTTTGTCCCTAGGAAGGTGATCCTATCTAGTAGCTGTTACCTGCTATGTCTAATGCCTGGTAGTTGTCTCAGAAATTGTGATGTAATTTGGAAGCACAAACTAGCTGAGAACCTTCAAAATATTGGAAACAACCATTTAAAGAAAAGAGAAAGAATAGTAGAAAGAACAAGGATTTTTTTGCTATTTTTCTGCAATTTCTGTGTAAGGAAGTGATATCTTCCTACAAATATGTGCTAATACATTTGCAGTAAGTCTGTCTGTCTATCTGGTATCACATGGCAAAACTGTGCATACCTTACTCCCAACAACCCAAGGGCTAACTTAATTTCAGTTATTTTGTTCACAGCATCAGGGCACCCCAAATATCTCTGCAGTTTCTTTTAGGAGAAACAGAAAGGTTTTATATTGGTATTATTTCACTCATTCTTGATGACAAGTTACATTTTAACTGAACTCAGCGACAGTAACACAGTGACTCTTATTTTAGAAACATTGTGAGCTGTTTTTGTGTCCCGTTTTTCATTTCTCTGTAATTGTAAGCTGAATTTCAGTTCAACATCTCCCCTCTGAGTCTTGCATAAACTTCTGTTTGTACTTACTCACAAAGTTCCTCTTTTAAGGCAAGAAGGACTTATTCCTGAATAATTCAAAAGTGAGGAGTGTAAGAAGTGCTTGGATTAATCTGTGGAGGGTTTTGTGTGTTGACAGTTTCACCTATAACTAACAGTCTCTTTCACCCACTCTGCTTAAAAGGTCTTGGCTCTTTTCTATTCTTTGCATTGACCTTGGGCTGGCAGAGAAAAGACCAGACTGCAGCTGAGAGCTCTGACCACAGGGCAGCCTAGGCCAGGACTAAGGCAAACAAAATGGAGAAGCTCTGACATTCACAAAAAGCAGCAACAGAAGAGTGGAAGAAGACACTTTTTTTTGTAGTACAAAGCAATACAGTGAAACTTCTCACCCTGACACAGAAAGATGGTGTAAACTTCCAAGTCAGGCAGGTCCACGTTAATTTTTCAAGGATGGCTCTTGGGAGGCCAGTGGAAAATATGTAAGTTCTCTTGATCATTCTGTGAGGTTTGGAGTGAGCTGAAAGTTTCTATTTTGATGAACTAAGAGCAACAGACTGAGATGGAACTTGAATTGCTGTGGAGATGCCTTTGCACTCCTTCTAAGTTGCAGGTCACTGCTGTGGCTGCATTAGCACAGAGGCCAGTGCAATAAGAGGTCTGCAGAGAAAACTTCTTTATGGGAAAGATCTCTGATATTTATCTGTGTTGGCATTTAAACAATTACAATTTCTAGCTGGTCCTGTGGATTGAATGTTACTTATTAATTGAAATCTCAGAATTGTGCATCTTCTCTTTTCCTTTGGTCTTAGTAGTAATTGCTTTCCCTGCTCAGACTGTTTCATCCTCCAGCTGAAGTGTGCAGTGAGTTGGACAGGTTAAGATCAGGGGTGTGTGTTTGAAGTGAAACACCAATGCAATTTCATTTTACAAGGGCTGGATCTACATCAGTCCTTTGGTGCAAACCAGTATTTTCAAATCCTGCAGCAGTGGGAAGCCTCTTGTAGCAGGAAAAGTGTAATTTAAAAAATAATTTTGTAAACAGAGGCAGTAGAATTCTTCTTGAATAAAAATAAATAAATGAAAGATTGAGTGGAAAGTGCATGTGCTGGGTATTTTCAACTCACTGCAGAGTAGCCATGCAAAGAGTTATCATGAGCAGTAAGACAAGCTTTTTAAATACCTAAAAAGAAACAGTTTTCCCCTAAGAGAACTACATTAACATTGTGTTTGGTAATTTTCTTTCTTAAGATCAATTTGAAGTGAGGAACAATAAAACTTGGAGATTAAATGTTTATTCTGCAGCCTAAGTGCAAACTGTTTGAAGTAGAGGATGATTTTAGCATAGTCTGAAATAAGCATCTGTTGTCTCAAGACATTGATATCAGATGGGAACTGAAAATCAATATCAGTTCTCATTTTGTGTCTTTTGCCTTGTGTCAGTTTTTAGATCTAGGATCACTCAGATAGGACTTACAAAATCCGACAGTCACCCAACAGAATTTTTAACTCTATAGGTCCTTTTGCTTGTTAGGTAAACAGTGTTTTTTCTCTTATTTTTTTAATCTTATTTTTTAGGTTTTTTTCCTTCTGTTTCTTTGATTTTCTTTTGTTGTTCACATACATGTTTTCTTTAGCACTGCTTTCTCATTTCTGCCTTTCGTCTTCTATTTTATTGACTTTTGCAGGTTTTAATTAAAACAGTTTAGGAATTTCTTAAATTCTACTTGTTTAAATGAAATATCAATATCTGGCCTGACTTTGCTAAATGCTATTTTATCCTTACAATGCAATACTGAAAAAAAATACTGCAAGTCAGAAACTTTTATTGTTCTTTTTATGCTTTTTTTTAGTGTTGAATTATACTTGAAAGCTGTTCTTGTGTGACAGTATAGTGCATGTTAATACTTCAGAGACTGAATTTCCCCTAATTATTATATGAATATGAAATGGAAATTCTTTCTGTCAACTAAATTTTTGTTGCTGGTGTTAATTGTCATAGTTAAAAATATTACACATTCTTTCGATTTAGACAGGAATTTTTTTTACATTTTTGATGTCATTTTGTTGGTATATAATTTATACACTGAATTTGCATAACTATGAGTATCCTTGTGATTCAGAGGAGAAGCTGTTAGTATGGATCTGTCAAATAGTTGTTTTATTAATTTATTCTCAAGGAAAAACCTGAGAGTAGTGAATATGTAAATGAGCAGCTTGTGATGCTATAACTTGTCAAATAACCATTGATGCAGTATAGCTGAGCAAACTGTTTCAGTGTGTGCATATACAGTAGGTATTTCTCTCCAAATTAATATTTGCATTTGAAATATGAGTGTAGTGCAAATACATGAGAAGTATATAACAATTAATAATATTTTGTGCTTGATGTTTACATATTATGTGCTCTGTATTTTAATTCTGAGTGTTATCTGCTTTGTTAATAATTTTGAATTAGTCTTCCAAATATATTGATTTAAAGGGATTTATTACTTAATTATTAAGGTTTGATAGGCATTTATGTCCTTGAGTCTGGTTGGGTTTGGTCAGTAGTTAGCTGGCATTTCTTGAGGTTGCCATTTTGATTTCACAGTCTTTATTGATTTCACGTGGCAAATTTTTGCCTTTATTACATTAAAGAGTAAGTAAAAAAAGCTGGTGTGTTCTTCAAGGTTTTAGTGTCCCCTCAGGGATTTCTTTCTATGATGACTTTCTTCTTCAACCAAGATTTGGATCCATCCTTTAACTTTGGATGGTTCCTCAGACACACACTAAGAAAAAAAAAAAAAAAAAGAAGCTTCTCAGACTCTCTAGAAGCTCTTTCTCAATTTCTTGCATTCTTTTGTTCTCCCATTTGTGAATCATTGCCAGCTTACTGTAATGTAGTTAGAATAAGATGAAAAAAGTCTGTTTTGCACTTTCTTCTTTGACTGCTTGGCAATTTTAGTGTAGTATTAGGAATTGCTAGAAAGTAATACCTTGATACATTAGAAATTACTAGAAAGTTTAGTGTTCATATCATAAATAAAAACATGCTCACAATATTAATTTCCCTAAGCACGCTATCCATGTTCTTCTAGTGTTAAAATTACTACTTGTTGGGTTTTTGTTGTTAGTTCTTTTTCCAGTGTAGTAATAAATGTTACTGTTCTAAAAAAGATGTAAGAATACTCTGCCATATCATGAGGTTCATGGTATTTTGGAGGAGCTCAGTGTTGCAGCAGTGGTTTTGTGCTCTCAGCGAGTGGAGTGAGGTGTTTGGAGCAGAGCAAATATAGCTTGATTCCCAAAATGCACCCTTTTTCATCATTTTATAAAAAATGAAGACCATGTAGCATCATAATTCAAAGACCAATTCTGCCTCAGAAATAGGATGTAATTCCCACAAAACCTCTGGAACTCATGTCCTGCTCTCCTTTAGAGGTGTTCCCAGAGCTTGGGGTGGGAGAGGGAGGAGGAGAGGATGAGCTGTTCTCAACAACCATTTGCTCTTAGACTCCTCTTTTGGATCCTAGCTGGGAGTCAAAGTCATTTTACAGCTGCATTTAACTCCCTGTCATCCTGCTCCCCTCTGCCTCCCCTGGTGCTGCTTTGAAGCAGCCCCTGGGGTCAGCAGGAGCTGAGCCACTGCTCAGAGAGGGAGCCTGGGAAGCAGTGCAGAAGCAGGAGCCAGGCAGACCTGTCAATGGCTTTTTTTTTTCCCCACCCTGAGTGTTAATTGTGGTCACAAGAGTTAAGTGTTGCTGTAAAATTAACATCTTGGTATTATGTATTTATTTTCCACCATGTAGCTTCAATGTCAAGTTTACCCAGCAGACAAGTCAAAACAAGATCATTTTTTTTTCTAACTGCTGCTCTGGCAAGTCTCAGCCTGGGATCTCAGAAAATCACAGTGTTCCTTCTAGTTAGCAGCTAATAGGAAACAATAAAGATTTAGGGTTCAGAATTTAATTGGCACTGATGCTGATGCAGGAAGAACAAACTGCACATGGTTTACTCTTCTGAAGCTTTATTGATTCTTTTTTGAAAGGAAAGCTCTGATGAAAGTAAAAAGAGGCGTTTAATTTGCAAGTATTTCTACACAGTTTTTATTCTGAAATGTGCTTTTCTATCCTCCTCTATCCCTACTCAGTAATAATGTCTTAAGATCTTCTGAATCTAAGACAGATACTGAAAAACAGAAGCATAAGGTTGTAATTTCTATTGTTCATCTTGTTCATTTGGATGGTATTGCACGTTTCTTACAGGTTAATTTTTCATCTTTCCCAAGGTTAATGTCTCATATGGAGTTGTAAGCATTTATAAGATAATGTGACTTTAGCATATCCTCAAAATCTCCATCCCAGATTCTAGTCTTTTAATGACCTTTTTCCAAGGATCAGATCTGGAATATCAGTCTCAAAGAGGTGGTGGTAAAACCAGAAGCTTTGTGTTTTTCTGACATTGCCTGCATACCAAAATCTAGAAACAGGATCTTTTTTTCATCACTTACAAACAGAACTTCTGAATTTCAGTGAGTAGCTGAGGGTTTTTCTTCAGGCATGGATTGGTTCCATGCTTTCAGAGTCTACAGCAAGCTCAGAGATGTGTGGCAGAGCTAACTGCAGATGTCTTTGAATGTCTTCCTGCTTCCACAGCTGCCTTGCAAATCATGTCAGAGTCCTTGGTTATCATCACTGCCAAAGCCACATAGTAGAACTTCCATGTAATAGCTGATCTCTCAGTCCATACTTTCAAATGGTAGTGAAAATTTTGGAAAGGAGTGACTTATTTCCCTTCCAATCTCATCTCTCCATTTTCTCCATAGCTTTGGTGATGGGTTACACCCATTTCTCCTGGTCTGGAATTACAATTTAAGATGCCTGGCATTGTGACACCACGACCAGCAGCTCCTAGCTTTTTGTTGGCTTCCTGCCATCCCTGCCATTTGTTTTCCTGCTGCTTTTCAGGAATTCATTTTCATATCTGCAGTCAAACCTTTGCTGGGACTTCTAATCCATTGGGCTAAAGTAATAGCCTCTTATTTCAAGGGAAGAGGATTTTACTGAAACTATTTGAAATATTCAAAATCAATACAAAATGGTGATACTTATCTTTAAACCAGAGTCTCCAAAAGCCTTTATTTTTGCATTTGTGTGGAGAGTTTTAAGGTTACTGAGCCGGTTTTGCTGCTGGAGGAGTCATTTTATGTCAGATTCCTGTATGTGTACATTGTAACTCAACTTTTTTGGTTCTTATTGAGGACTGTTGTTCTTGCATGTGTTACTTAAAAGCACAAGGCTGTAACGTAAATTCACCAACTTTATTGTCATGAGTCCTGCCTTCCCTGTGACTGGATACATACAAAGCTTTCTGAGCCTTTTCTGATGCCCTTTAGGTCCAGGGCATACTCTCTGTGCAGGTAGAATCTCAGTCCTTTCTTCAAGTTTCCAGCTTGTTATTGCTGGACTTTAACAGATTTGTCCTGCCCATCTCAAATCCATGGTCTCATTGGTGAATGTGGATGCTTTCAAGGCTAGAGGATGCTTGCTTGTCTCCAGTAGGGGATGTTCATCCTAATGGGGAGAAGTAGTCCTGGAAACTCCACAGGATACAGCTGAATTACCTGGTTTTTGGTAGAAGTTTAGGACCTTGTTTCCTGTTGTGGAAACTTATTTCCAAGGTATATTGGATTTTTGTCTGGATATTTGTGCAGAGCTCTTAGATATACATCACTTAGTTACCCAATAAATCTGTCATATCATCCTGTTAGACATTAATAGGAACAGGGACATTAGCTGCCTCAAGCAGCACCTTACTGGTGCTGATAAATAAATGTCCTTCCTGGTCTGCTTTCTTTGTCATTGTTGTGGTGAGACAAAAAATATCTTGGATTATGTGAAAAATAAAGACTTGGTGTAACTTTCTTGTTGCAATAACAGAATAATGAAAAGACTGTGCAGGAGCAATTCATTACTCTTTTCCTTTCAAGCACTTAAAAGGAAAACAGAGATGAAAATATTTCTTTAGGAGATACTGAAATACCTCATTAGTTCTTTCTTTTTATTGGCTATTGAGGTGACAATTCTGTAACAGGAATGAATGTGAGGATGAATTTTGCTTTGATTTATAGAAATGTGTTAATTTAGGCTGAATAGATCTTCTCAGATCTTAATATTTTTTTATCTGTGAATCTTGTTTTGTAATACATAGTTTCTAGTTTTATTTTTGATAAAGGAATTCTGATGGAGACTTTGTTAATTCTGTGCGGTATTGGAGGTGTTTTGGGGAAAATGAGTTGCTGAGATGCACTAATCTGTAATTTAAGGGTTTTTTTTCATTAAATGGAATAGTGTTCAGTGCTTATTTAATAGATATAGAATTGCATGTCAAGCCAAGACTGAAAAGTGTGGAGAAAATAATACGTATGCTTAATTAATTAAGTTAACCTTTATTCAAGTCTTTCCATTTCAGTGAGATGACAAGTTTACACAATAGAATAGTGAAAATGGTCAGAATAGCTTTATATTAGCTCATTTTCTGGAGTGATCATTAAGTTTTCTGTTGTTGTTCTGCAGCAAAAGAATGGTGAGCATTGTAAAGCCTGGAATCTGCAGAAGACCAAAACCTGTAGTGTTTTGGTCAAACACTAATGAAATTGCATTGTTGTATATTCAAGAATTGCATAGTTGTATATTCAAGAAATACTGACTCCTCCATCAGGAAACATCTTTGTGTGTTTCTGGGTCACTCAGACCAGGCCATTCATGAAGGTGGCTGCTGTTGGAGATACAGAATAAACTCATTGCATTGAGGGAGATTCAGCTGTTCACTCATCTTAGAGGAACAAGAGAATGCAGTTTTTATATTTTGGAATTCTAAAGTAAATGTGATTTCAGTGTTGTAGACTACTTATATTTTTAATTTAGGCAGTCCAGCTCTGGAAGTCAGTTCAGTTCAGGAAAAACACCTGAACCAGAGGTTGCAGGAGCAGGACCTTAGCAGCATTTCTTTTCTTTGTAAAAGTCTTTCTGTTTGTCAAGAAAAGTTCCTCACTTGAGAGGCTTCCAGATAATTTTTGTCTTCAAATTGATCTCTAGAGTTCATTTATTTTCATTCTCCAGCAACACTTTCTCTTCATCTTCCCCAGTCTGCACCTGTGTAGGGCTTAGACTTCAGGTTTTCTAGTGTTGCTCTTGGCTTAGTGTGTTTATTTTAATTGTTGCTAATATTTTTCTGTTATCTGATAACCTGACAATTTGAACATTACTAAATTACTTTTCCCATCAACTTTTTGTATTCTACAAGTACTTATGACTCACATATACTTGTTCAAGTACTGACTTGTTTGGGGAAAAGACTTAAAGAAAGAAGAGCCATGGAGAATGCAGATTGGGCTTTTTGACCAGGTTGCAGCTGCATTTTTCAACTTAATCCTGTTTTTTGAGGAAATGTGGTTAATTTTTAAATACACTAGAAGCATTATTACTCATGAAACCAAAACAAATTTGTATGGCTTCTTTGGGTGGACATAAAAATCTATATTTGAATTGTACCTTTGCCTGATCCATTTTGTTGACTCAATGGAATTTCATCTCTTCTTCACTAACAGTTTTAGTGTCTTTAACTTTTTAAAATCCTGGTGCAGATCAATGTTCACCTTATTGTGGAAGGGGAAGGCAGGGCTGTAGTTGGCAAATACTATAGATGGCAACAATAAAGATTCTTGACTCTTATTCAGAAAACTCATGTTTTCACCTGTATTGTCATTACTGCTACACTGGAAACTGGCAGTTAAAAGAGAGAGGTGGGGGTATTAATATTTTTGTATGTTTTTAGTTCCTATATTAAAATACAAAAGCAAGTCTGGTACCTGATATTCAGTCATCTTCTTGCTTTATTTTTTTTTTTTAAATTTGTTTATTAGAAACCTGTTTCATATTGACTTTGAATACAAATAAAGATCTAGGTTTTCTACGATGTGGCAAGAAACTTTTGAAAGCCTTAAAATTGTTTGCAATGAAATTATGTTTGGGACACAAGTTCAAAGAAGCAGTGCTTTAAAATAATATACTTTATAACTTTTATCCTACATCATATAGAGGAAAATATATAATTTTTAAACATGTTAAATGCGTTCTACATGAAAGATTTTCCTCTATCTTATTAAGTAAAGGAGGGGATTTTTTGGGTGGAAGATTCCATAGTTAAAGATGTAAACCAGCAATTTCTTGCTTCTATAGCACAACATAGTTCAGAGCTGAGATTAGAGAAACCCTGTAGAGTGGCTAATACTTGAGGGCATCCCCAACTAGAAAAGTATGTGAATTTAGGCATGGGAGGAAGGAAGGATCTGCTTTAAATTTAGTGTAGGGTCACTGAGTCTTAATGATAGATTAAACAAGGGAGGTGGAATAATGAATAGGGGTATGCAATGTGTAGCACTAATACCAGAAGTCCATGGTTTTCACTGGTTATTTAATGTCTTTTCCCATATGTTTCTGAATAGAGCAGGTTATGGCAGGGATGAGCTAAGGAATAGCTTTGTTAGTGAATTGTTAAATAGACTGAATTCTCTTTCTAAAAATGTATATGTATATAGGAGAGCTGCTTGTTAAAAGTATAATCAGGCACCTTACATGCATATACCTTAAATGTAGCAATATTAGTAACTGTATTTGTAATTAATATGTGTGTGTTGATATTCTTAAAACCCACTCTGAGGTTTGGCTGCAATTATTTTCCATTGTTAAAGCAGAAATCAATTTCCTATTACTTCTGTATATTGTCAATATAAAAACCCATAAAGAAGTTTTGATTTGGTAGACACAATGATGAAATGGAGGAAGTACCCAAAAATGTTTTTGTTAGTAGAAATTTGACTGACAGCTCAATGAACATTGTTTTATAGTTTAACTTGAATTCAGAATAACAGAATAGAATACCAATTCAAATACAACCACATCAAAGAATTTATTAAGTTCATAGAGTGACTGAGAAAAGATGTCACAGTTTACTTTAGAGCTGACTTCCTACAGAGCTTTCACATAAAATCTGTCAAATACCTGATACCAACAACAGAAGTGAACCAAGCAAGTCAGCACTTGAGTTACTGATGGATTTCTGGATCACCCATTTTCTCTTTTTGTGGTAATAATACTAGAGAGTCTTCAGAGAAAATGTAGGTTGCACTTAATTTTTGCTTTGGGAAATTAATGCAACGCACAAGACCTTTTATATCTGTGGCTCATCTTCCTTTTTAGATGCACCTTGTGTCCTGCCCTAGGAATAAAGGGGCTGCAGAGTGAGTCTGCCCATTTCTCCTTACTAAGCAGCAGGTTTGCTGTGACCTTTAAGTGTAAAAGTGGAGGGAAGGGAGCAGTAAAACACTGAATTTAGAGGTATTGGAGAATTTCTTTAAGTGAAAGTGCTTCCCAACTCCCTGTGACTGTGGTGCTTTGCTTCACAAAGTTAATACGTTGAACTATTTTTCATATAATGTGCAAATTTGTAAATGCTTTTCCATTATTGGCCGTTGACAGAAATTTGTAAGAGATTTTATGTTGTCTCTAGGAGCAAAAAAATATTGGTCTTTCCCAAAAAATTTTTTTATCAATTGTCTAGAGAACAAGTAAAAACAGATGAGAAAATACTGATTTTGTGGTATTCTCTTTCTTACACCAAAATTGGTAGGCTTATCATTTAAAACAGGGATTGCTCCAAAGCAAATTTTGGTTTATGTATCTTTTAAGACTGAAACTGAATCAGTTTCTATTTTGAAATGTAACTGGGTAGGAGCAGAGGAAGATTCTGTTAATAAGTGAAATGTGTTCAGGAGTGTATTTCTTGGAGTCATAATCTGAGATTTGTGGGAGGTAGTAGAGTTCCTTTTCTCTTTGAACCAAAGTGAAAAGAAACTTTTAAATGGGAGTTTTTTGGCTGGGTTTTGGTTTTTCCTCCTTTCCCCTATATGTATCTAAATGGTGCTCTGTACTATGATTAAATGCAGTAAGAACTGGACCTTTAACTTCCATTCTTCTTATTATTAGTTCCTAAAATGACCATTTGTTTTACCATTTATTGGTTTGAGTGATTACTTTTGAAACCCCTGTATATTTCCAGGTAGGGAAGTGACCAAATTTATATATTTATTATGCTTGGGGTGTTGCAGACCAGTTACTCTTTTAAATGAAGATAAGGGTATTTGACTAGAAATAAATTTGTCTAAATTTATCTTTTGTCTTGAGCATGACAGCTGTGAAAATGTAACAGATTTTCTTTCCACTGCAAGAGTCACATCGACTTTCTCTTTTATTTCCAGTGATGATTCAGACCCTAGAAATAATCTTTCATGTCCTTATGAGTGGGAGCCTGACTATATCCATGAGAGTCACTGTGCTATAACTGAATATGGTCACAATTGATGTAGACAAGGTGGGACCAAGCCTATGTAACAGGCATGGAGATATTTTCTTACTTCCCTGCTTTAGCTCATATTTTACCATTACCCAGTAGTGTCATTGTCTTCTGGTAAGTCTGAGAAGTGTTGGGATGGACAAAATATGTATTTAATAGTTGAAATTGTGTTTTCATACCAATTTTGAATAGCTTGGATCAAAGTTAATGCTCTTGGCACATACTTTACTTTGTGATCAGTAAATATCAAGGTATTTGGCAATCTCTCAACCTTTCAGGACATAAAATCAACTGGAATTGGGACCTTGGGGGTAAAAATATTAGAAACTATGTACCTTTCATATTGCAACTGAATGTTTTGCCAAAAGAGTATTTGCCTGTTGCTGGGGATCTGGTAATGGATGCCTGAGGAGCAGTTGCCTTTTGCCTTTCCCAATGTGCAGAGAGGTGAGTTAAAAGTTTCCATGGAGCAGTGCTGGGTCATTTAGGTAGCTAATAAGTGCTGTTTTGTAAAATGACCATTCCTAATGAATGGAAAAACAAGCTAGGACTTCAAAATGTATCTTTTCTGTGTCAATGCATGTCAGTCAATCAAACAAGCAAACAAACAAACTTCAGATATTATCAGCAGTTTTATTTTGTTAGTAGAAGTGTTTAAGGCGTTTTCAAATAAATTTGTAAAATTGTTTTGGCAGTAAGTCTTTGTTGTTTGATCTCTTTTAACCCTAATCACATCTTCCTTTCAATCTCTAATGTCACAGCTAGCTCACACTCTTAATTCTTTCATACCCCATTTCAACCTCATGCTTGTGTGCTGCTAAATTTTTTTAAAAATACTCATGTCTCTTGCCCCAATTTCTTAAGAATGTGTTTTCCCTTCTCCTTCTATAGGAATTTGTTTCTTCTTTTAACCTTCTATTAAAAAAATCAAAGGGTCATGCAGTTTAAAGTTCAGAGGGGATTATCACAATTAGGTCTCCTAGGCACTACAAGCAATGAATAATAATAATTATGTGAGCTGAACCTTTGCACAGTGCAGGCCATATAGCAGCATCCAGGAACTTCAGCATCAGCTTTAGAAGATTGTACTTTGCATTTAGCAAAAATGCTGGTTTAGAAGGATAGCTGATTTTAAGGATTTAAAGATGGATATCATCAAGAAGGTTTCTTTATTTTACAGAATTAAAACATGCATATATGCTGTCAGAAAACTGAGGCATTGAGATCTAAACCCACATTTTAAAGATAGCCAGACAGCTATATATATAATTTTAATATGGTGTATAGTACAATATTGTGAATGTACTTAACATTTGCCACATGCTGCAGCCCATGAAAAGGCTGATTCAAGGCAGTGGCAAAAAGTACCTTGAAGAGAGCTCAGATGAATTCTCAAAATTGTCTGGACAGGAAGCTGAGGTTGGAAAAATATCTTGCTAAGTATATGAGGACATTTGGTGTGCTTGGGACACCCATCTTTTCAGATTGTTGTGTGTCTGTCTGTGTGTATACATATATACATGTTTATATATACACACACACACACACACACACACATGTATATGTATTACATGAGGCAATCAGAAGTTCACACATCAGAAGATTCAGTAGAATTTTGCTGTAGCCTTGCTTTTATTTTCTGTTCCAAAATTTGCAGGTTTTAACCAAAGTTATACTAGTATTACCTAATGAGCCATTTTATTGTAGGCTGTAATGGTGAGATACACACTTGGCACAGATCCATTAGAAAAGGTCAAATTACATCCAAGAAGGGTTGGTTTAAAAGAGATGTAAACTATGAGCTCAAATTAATGAAATAGAGGATAATGAAGTATGAATAATTGTGAAATCTATGAAAATAATTAATTCACAACATTACTTCTATTGCTGAAAGGAAACTGCCAAACACTTCTTTGCAAAAACTTATAAAATATATTAAAAAAACCAACTTATAAAATGTTGTTACACTTAATTAATTTTTAAATAACCTGGTCATTCCCAAACTGGATGAACTTCTGATAACTCCTGGTTGACAAAAATTTCAAAAATTATTTGAATAAGTTTTCCAGTTGCCCAATGGGGCTGTGAAGTGAGTAGGTGATGTCATGGAAAGTCACAGCTGTAGAACAACAGGACAGAGCACAGCCAGCTAGCTCAGGAAAAACCAGTTTATTTTCTGAATTTAGGACATTTAAAGTTTGCTAGTACTATTTCAAAAAAGCTATTTGGAGTAGCTGTAGTCATCAAGAATTTATATGAATGAAATGGAATTAATTCGGGTTATTTTGGATTTTGTTTGATGGCACATGATGTATGTAAATCTGAGGGAATGAGTCTGTCAGAGCTTGACTAGGGAGTAAAAAATCCACGTCTTTCTGGAAGTGGTGCTAGTTCCTCATATTTAGTGCCTTATTTTCCTAAATGAGATGCTTTTATAAACTGCTTTGGTGAATCATCTCTCTATTAAGGTTACTGTCTGCTTACAGATTCTTTCTCCTGAAAGTTTTCCTCCCTCTCCCATTTTAAAATACATAATAGCCAAGTAACACATTGACTTTACATTTACTTACCTTAATCTGTCAAAGCAGTTACCAGTTTTTCCTTGCCTCATCTCTCAAACTCAATGTAATGTTTATATTAAAATATTCATTTAATCCCTAGATACATTAAGTTCTTACTCCACCTTTTCGACAAAGAGAGGCAAAATTCATGCACTTCAAACTCTCTTCTAAATACTGAAAGAATTGGAAATATCAAAAAATACATTTGCTCTGTCTTTAATATTATATAATCTTGGTTTGAGCTCTTATCAGCAAAATGTCACCAAAAATTGTACATTATTTTCCAGATCTGAGCTAATTTGAACAATTTCTCCAAGCTTTTAATGAAGATACTGGCCCAGTATTGAGTGCTGCAGTACAGTACAACCCATTTTTGACAGAGTTTAAACTGGGTTTATTTGGGTTCAAACACTGTTCAAACACTGCATTTCTGTCCATGAAATATTTAATTAATTATTAATTATAATGACAAATTAATTATTATTTATTTAATTTTAGGAAAATGGTACACAAAAACCTGGCATAAAATTTTCTATTAGTTGTGTGTGTGTGTGTTGTAACTCACTGATGAATTCTGCTTTTTATGTGGCTGATGTACAATGGACATTCAGATCCTCTCAGGGCCCTTTGGGAAGGCCTGAAATTGCATTTTGCTTTTAATTACAAAATGAAACAGTCCTGAGAGGAAAGAGAATCCTACTTTCATGAGCTATGTATGTTTAGGTGCTTTTATTTGTTTCAGTTTTACTAGTCATAATAGAATAAGCAAGTAATGTATTTTAGACATTGAATTAAAATCAGTTATATTAGAATAGAATGCAATTCTGTTCTGCATTAAACAAGAAGCATGATTTCAAAGCTTTAGCCTACTAAGTGGAAAAACTTAATAAATACAGACCTGAATATTTTCAGCAATGTTAAAAGCAAAAATAGTAATTTAAAGGAAGAGATATGGAATGAAAAATTAATTAGAGAATGTATTTTAGTAAAACACACAGTGAAGTTCCTGCACATTTTATAAAAGTGCTGAATCATGACTGACTTTTGGCTGATAGGCTTGGGCAGGTGAGGTTTTCTTTTGCATTCAGTATAGATTTTAAATATTTACATTGGAAATGTATTTTTTCCTTTAGATTACAACAGAGTGAATTGAATATGTGTAAATGTAAGTAGCATACTGAGTCTTCCTTAGAGAGTTTCTGGTATAAAATCTGCAAGAAGCAGATGCTGTTATTTAAAAATTCCCCAATCCTGACATCTTAATTCATTAATTGGAAGCATTCTGTAATTTAAACTTCAGTCAGCTGCTAGAAGGAAAGGCAGGTTATCATTTGATGCCTTTAGAATTGCACTATTATTTCCAAAGTAAAACTTAGACTAAAATTATTTTTTTTTCTTTAAATGGCCTTTTAAGGAAAGGTTTTAATGTATTTTATTGTATTTTGTGTTGAAAATATAAGAACACAAGCAAAATTGTGAGTGGAGCAGACTTAGAACCTTTCTTAAATGAGTCTTGGGTAAAGTAACCTGAAGTTCTGCTTTGGGTGTTAGTGGTGGCATATACAGTGCATTACATTACTGTATGTGAATATATCCTCCCTGTGGGTAGCTGCCTAAAAATTTCTTATTTTTGAGGAAATGCAGTTTCTCCTCTGGCTCATGATATCCTTTTCCTGATAAAATGCAAAATCCTTTTTCTCTGCTAAGAGAATACCTTAAATATGGATTTCTTGTTTTGGTTTGTTATTTTCCCTCCTAACTTCTTCAGTTTGTGTCTTGTGGTTTTCTCTTACTGTGGACCAAATATATTGCAATAGGTGGTGGCAGAGGTGCTTATTCAGAAATTCCTTCTCTCTAGTTTTGCATCTCTGTATTTTTAATAATTATTGTTAGTCCACTAAAAATCAACTGAAATCACCCTTTTATCTACTGATCTTTTTCCTCATACGTGTTGATAACATCATTATCTTTTTCAAATTCACCATAATATCACCTTTGATGCTTCTCTGTGCTGGATTCTGCCGTGCTTCCCATCTACTCCTGCCAGATTCCCAGTGCTCTTTGCTATCTGTTGGAATTTGGCTGGCAGATATGTTAAAAGCTTTCACCTATAATCTTTATAATCATTAAGCCTGTCACTTTAGCTGGGTTTGCCTCCTTTCTTTCCATCTTTCTTCACCAAAATGCTTCTGCTGACTTTGGAGTTCTTCCTGGCACTGCCCCATCCATATCATTGCTAACAACTTTGATTACTTGTCTTGACTTCTTGTGTCTTACAATGTCAAAGTCAAGATTTCTGCTGTACCATCAGTGCCTCATGCAACCTTGGACTGTCTGCATCTGATCTCATTTCCCTGCATCCCCCAACTCACATTCCACATTCCTCACAGTCCTCTGACTTTATTGCTCCTTTTGTCTGCCTTTCATGCACTCATTTTTGCACTGTCTTTCATGCTGCCTATGTGCCTGGAACAGTCTTTAGCATCTCAGCCAATTTACAGCTTTGCATAAATTATATTTAATAATAAGACTAACAAAAGTTCATTATGTACATTATTTCACTTAACTTTGTACCTGCATAAGCGGAAAACAGCCTGAGGGAAACTACTGTTAAACTTTGTTGTGATTTGTTGTGATTCAAAGATACAGATTCAGGCATGACAGTTCTTCAATGATTCAGCATAAATTTAATTTTTTTAATCATTTAGTAAGCGTTAGAGCTTTGTTTTTTGAGGTAAATTTTAGATTTTTCTGATTCAGAGATGAGAAAATAGCTTCTTATTCCTGCTAAGTGCAATCACCAGGAGGTTGTTCACAGTACCTGGTACAGACTTTTTGCTCTGTGGTACCTTTTGCTTCACTTTATTCTTACTAATATGTGGCAGGACTTTGAATGTTGGGTTTGCACCGTATCTGCAAACAAAAGTGTATCTTTTGTGTTTAACCTTGCTTTCAAAGCAACCTTTTCACCTATTTAAAGAAACTAGTGAAAGGTAGGAAGGTAACACACTGCCTCTATCTGGGAAGTTTCCTGAGTGTGTTGGCTACTTTGACGTATGAGTTTTCTTAAAATATTAGAAGTTGTTAAATATTTTAACTCCCTTCTAAAACCGGTGAAAATGAGCTGAAGGTAAAACTTCACATGGATTTCCAGCATCAATGTATAAATGCAAGGCAGGGCATTATGCAGGAATTAAACATAATTTTCCAAGTAAGACTGCATCTGAAATATATGGGCTATTTTTTTCTTTTTTCTGTTTAAATGGTTGTATTGATACTGTTTACAGCTGAGTAGTGAAACAAAATAGATGTGCTTTTAATTTGTTTTTAAATGATCTCTTATATTCTGGAGATGATGATCTGAAGGGTGGCTGCCATAGTAATGTGCCAGTCACCATGGCATCTGAACATTATGAAAAGACATTCTGGGCTGCACAAAGACAATGCCACCAATTCGTATTTCAAACTGATCAAAAGTGTGGGACCAAAAAGTTTGCCAATAAATGTAGCTCAGTGGATGGCACTGCGGTTTAGAGTTTGCTTCACACAATAAGGATTTCTGTCCTCCTCTCAATGCCAAGTGAATTTTTAAGTAAAATCCTCAACACAGACTTTGTCCATTTACTGTGCTAACTTTTTCCAGTTGTGTGAAGTGTGTGCCTGTAGGTTTTTATTGGTCCAGTGAAGGAGCAGTTCACAGTTCTGCTTTATATGAATCTTTACAACATTTTCCTCCTCGTGGATTTTTTCACTCTAAACTGAAAATAAGTCAGTAAATGAAGAAAGGGCTTTACTATACTCAATTAGTAAACATTCTAATCTCTAAAACATTTTGCAATCTGCTTTCGTAATAGTCTTCTAAATATCAAAGAAACCAAAAATCAAATCGTCATTTAAAAGCAAGCTTATTTTATCTTCAGTAATTGATTGTGGCTTGTTGTTTGAAAGAGCACTGCTTTGGCATGAATTCCAAATCCAGTTATGATCTTAACTCAAGCAGTTTGTTTAATCAAACATTACTCTAATCAGTCTTACATGGTCCCCTACCCAGCCAGCCCTGCCTGTAACAACTGGTTTATTCTGCGACGAGTTGCTCAACAGATGTCATTGTGGTAGAATAATGCAGCAGAATACTTGTGCGTTGGCTAAAATTACTTCAACTTTGATCACTTTTGTCCAGCACATCAGTCTGGCATTGTGCTTTATACCAACATAACACTTTACCCCGAGCATGCCTTTCAAGCTTAGAATAGCAGAGGAATGTTATTGAATTCAGTGCAGTTACAGATGAGTTAATGAAAGAAGGGAAATACTGTTTTTTTCATAATGCCTTTCTGTTGTACTTTGGAATTAAAAGGGAATTTGAGGAATGTGACTTCCGAGTTATTTATTTTTACTTCTGAAGGCTTTTTGAAAACAATATTATGTAGTCCTATTGATCCCGTGTTTCTGTAAATAAGTTTCACTTGTTTAAAAGTAGCGCACTTTGGAGTTTTATATTGTGAAAATAATATTATTTCTGGTGTTTAGCTGGAAAATAAATATTTCACAGGACAGTTTATCCTGGTTTTTAATGCAGGAAAACTAAGCCACCAAGAACTGTGTCCTCATGATCACACATAGATCAGGATTGTTACATTTTGGGTTGTTGTGGGGTCAGTATGACGCAATATTTCTTTACAAAGCCATCAAGGACACTATGAGGAAGCACTAAAATGAAATCCACTTGAATTGCTAATAGATACTTCAGTATTTTGTGTCTTAAAGACTTGCTGTTCTTTCATTTTTTTTTAGTTAAAATATAGTTTTAATTTTTTTAAAAAAATGAAGCATAGTTCCCAGGTCAGTTTCCCTGCAAAACCTCCTGAACAAAACCAATATTAACATAAAGGTTATCATCTGTACATGTAATTTACCAGTTATAGGAAAAAAATGGAGAGATATCTTAATGATTCTAAAAGATACAGTGAATACAAAGCTAAGTTGAAAATCCAAGCTCAGCTTGTTCTGATACTGAAATGTCCAAGTAAGAAACCCACATGGTCTCATTCCTTAGTGAGATACAGACTCAAGAGTTGTAAGTATTATGTCTTACTCTTGGAGAATAAGTTGAAGCTCTTCTTTCCCACTCATGTGTGCAGAATATTTTTATTCAGAAAGCTTTAAACTGATACAGTGGAAATTATTATCTGCACAACCCATGTATTGAGTCCAGAAATGTGAGACAGTGCTTCACAGTTTTTCCTAAGGGGCACTTTATTAGCATGAAATAACTGCTAGTATGAAAAATAATGGGAAAGAGCAACCATAATTGAAGGGAAGGTCTGAAAATATAATAAGGGCACTGTACTTTGTGCTGGATCTCAATATGCCCTGGATTCTCTCAGTTCTGGGTATTTGTTGGCAACCTTGTGGCTGTGCCATTAAGAATCTTTTGAAGAATGTGGCCCAAATCAACATTTGTGAGGAAGACTATGTTTGCAAATCCCTGCACACGGATTCTTCATCATTTATTGTTGTACAGAATTTAAGAGAGAGGTTCCATGGAGCATTTATCTCTAAAGGTGATACAGAAAAAGAATTTTGGTGCTATTTCATTATGCAAAAATATTTTTAGATTAAAATCTCTTGACAGATGTTTCATGTAGATCCTGTACTAAAAATAAATTACAAATTTTAGAGATAGCCTATGTACTTTCCATATGTTTATATTACTTTACCATGGAGTCAAACCTCAGTGATGCTGCAGTGCTGAAGATATGTCAAGTACTGATTAATAGGTAGGATCAAATGATATAAAATTCCTCTCTTACTCTATTATCTTCCTAAGAATGGTAGTGTAGAATATTCTTTCATTCATTTCTGCAATATAAAACCTTTAAATGGATTATGTTAGCATTTTCTATTTTGGCAATTTTTAGCTTTTTTTTTCCTCATTATTGCAAACTATTTTTCTGTTCAGAAAACGTTATCAACGCAGGGTAAGTGCACTAGATTATAGGCAAGGTGCTAGCTCAAGATCTTCTCCTGCTGACAGCTATAATATAATAAATTTAAGTTTTTTGAGTTCATGGAACTTTTAGTAATTCTCATAGCAGAAGTTAGAACATGATTAATTGCTGTTTGTTTCCTGTTGACAAGTGAGCAAGTGAAAATCTAAAGAAGGCATCAAAGGGCAGTTTTTGGAGTAGCCTTGTAATTTCCTTTAAGTCAAATATTATCCATCTGCCTTAATATCTTTTGTTTTAATGAGTTCTTGTGTTTGTTAGTATTGGAATATGCAGCCCTCTCAGATCCAAGATTAGGATGCAGAACTTATGACTTGCTCAGATATTTTGCTGAGAGAGTGGTCATAGAAAATATTATTTTAAAGTATCAACCCTTAGTTTTATCTCTTTGAGAATGTTTTCCTGAGTGCAGTGGAGGTTGTTTGGATCTGTCTAGACCTTTGCAAATGTATTCTCATGTATTGGGGATGGACCATGGACCATATGTTCCCAATTTTATGAAAGGCAAACTTAATAAATTATTTTGGATGCGGCTCTGAGCAACCTGATGTAGTGGAAAGTGTCTCTGCCCAGGGCAGGGGGTCGGAATGGGAGGATCTTTAAGGTTTCTTCCAACCCAGACCATTCTGTGGTTCCTATGGAAAGCCACTGTTGCTCACTACAACATTTGATACGATTTTCACCCAGTGTTTTCAGGGGAAAATTTATTAGCAAAACATGCAGCAGAATTTTTGCTATTGCCTTCTGCTTCCCTTAACTTTTTTTCATTACTTTATAATACTTTTTACTTGGCAATTTTCTCTTATGATTTTTTTTCACATTTAAAATGCTGGATTAATAAGGAATCACTTTGAATGGTAATTTTTAGATTTTAATTCATTTTTCTTCAGCACATTTCTTCAGTTGCTTTTGGCTGTATAACCTGCTGACCACATCTGAATCTAGGAGCGTTGAAGGAACAGATTTTCCAATAACCAGAAAAAATAGAAAGCTTGGGGCTGTGATGAAAACAATGTCATTTGGCTGCCTTTTTTAGAGCAAGTTCTGATTTATTTTTATCTTTCTTCCAGGTCAAGCGGAATGTGTATGACCTGACCAGTATCCCTGTCCGACACCAGCTGTGGGAGGGTTGGCCTTCTTCTGCCACGGATGACTCGGTGAGTTCCTTTGCTTCCCATCTCATTCCTTCCTAAAAGTGGCTGGTTTTACATGGATTTTTGATTGGAATCACTCAGAGGCATTTACTGCCTCATGTGCAATACCTTGATGTTACACACATTCAGAGTTTTGTCCTGGAAGATACAAATGCTCAAGGTTGGGATGGCTGGAGCTCAGGGAGATGATTGCTGTGTGTCAGATTCAGTGCATGTTTCAGATAAAAAGGAGACATTCTAGAAAGAGTTGTTGACAATTAATGCTGAAGCAAAGCTGTGCAGCATTTTGGAAGTTGAAGTCTATTGAGTGATTGAATTTAAGGCAAAAAGCCCTGATTTTTATGTATGCTCTGAGTGTACATCCTAGGTATTTTTCACAGTACATTAGCTCACCCAGTTCATGCTCAAACCTCTGCTAGTATTTCCCAGTGGCAGCCATTGAGGTCTGCCTTTCTTTAGAAAAAACGACTAAAAAATACCTAAAAGGGTGAAATAATTATATAGTTATGTTGTATGTAGGTTTGGTGACCTGAGAAAAATGTAGAAAAATTAAGTATTCTATTGAACCTGAATGTTCTACAAAGTGAAAATGAATTTGGAATTTACTTTCTTACACATTACCATTATCTGCCATGCATTACTTTCCTGTCCATTTCTGCTCTCTTCTTGTAACGGCAGAATTGCTGTTTGAATATGACTGCTCCTTTTTTTGTTCTGGGTAAAGTATTTATGCCAGTTTTAAGAAAAACAAAAGGAAAAAGCTGTCTGAATTTCCATTGTACTTGTAAAATATGTCTGTGGTGGTGTTTGCAAAAGCAGTAAATTTGAGGAAGGTGAGTAAATCCCAGTCCATGTATTCAAGGGCATATCTGAGCCAATAGATGCAAGGTCTGAAATAACAGAATGGTGTCATGTGGTAATTACAGGCTTTGAAATGTGGATCCATTTTAACATTTTATTAGTTTACATTAGCCCAAAAAAGAATTGGAAACTCAACACTTTTAATCTGTTTTCCCACAGCTGTTAGGTTTTTACCTATTTTCCCCCTCCTTTTCTTTTGAATAGGATGCATCACATATGTAAAACTCATGAATCTCCTGTAAGACTTTTTTTTATAAGTGACATTGTTGCAGGTGAATTTTTCCCCTTTTCATCTTTAATGAAAGTGGTGAATGTTGAGTCATCTGCTCTGAAGCAGACAAGTCCTTAAAGCTCACTGCTGGAGTCTGGTGGAGCTGGAACTTGTCAGCTGTGTAAACAGATTGGAGTGTGTTGCCAACAAAAATACAATTAATTTCTGTCTAAAATTAGAGGCCCTGGCTTACTATTTATAAAGATTTAATGATAGCAATGACTATCTATGCTCCTGTGATCTGAACATTTTTTTTTCCAAATTAGAACTATTTGGTAATAATTACTTTAGTAATTAATGATGATCTCTTGAGTTCAGTGGCAAATTTTTAAGATCACTTTTTCCATCGTGAGTTTTTAATTTGCTGTTTTGTTGGGTATCCCCCTGCAATTAAGGAGTTAAAGAAAGACTTGATTAAAATACTTTTTCATTTGCATGTTATGCAGCATAAGAAATACTTTGTAATACCACAGGAGGTTTTTTCAGTGCAGTTCTCGTTAACCTTTGGCTTAGCAAACAGGACAACTAAATAGACTTGGCATAATTGGATTCCTGTATCATCTTGAGTCTCTTATGAACCTGCCAGACTCCAGTCTTCTGACATTATCAGGAAATTTAGTGGAGTCAATAGTAATTTAAAACATTGTTGCTTCATCTCCCTTCAGAGTTAAGGTATGTTCTCTGCTTGTACTACCTAATGGAATATGGGATACTGTAAGAATTGTCAATAACTCTTTCAGATCCTTCTGCACACTTTCACCAGGGAGATGGATGTCAAAACCTCCCCATGCAGGAGAATGTTTTTGTGCTGTGACAGTTTGACTGTGGGAAACAAGGTGTACACAGGTCTTGCAAATCTAATTTCACTGTTTGGCAAGGACAAGTTTTAGCTTTTATTGAATCTCAATAAGTTTAATGGCACAAATTATATCTGTTCTGCTCATTAAAGTTCAAAGTAAATGTATGAGTTTTAACTCATTCTTTTTTTAAAAATGTGTTTATGTAAGTAAAACTTAAATATATTCCAAATGTTAACTTATCTATTTTTGCGCATATAGCATCAAGTGATACAGTAAAGTCTTGAAAATAATCCTAGAAAATAAAAAAAGCAATTAGAACTTACTTTAAATACATTCACAATATGTTCTCAATTTTTGTTTTGGATTTTGTAGCAATCTTAGCACTGCAGAGTTTGTAAGATGCCAGAATAATTTAGTAAAATTTCTGAAATTTTTTTCTGGGCTTTTTTTTTTCCTCTATTGATCAAAATTCTGGACTTTCACTGGTAATTATCACTAGTGTCAGGTGGAATGAGCAATTTTCAAATATGTGTTTACTGTAAAAAAAAATTTTAGATCAGTTGTAGGTGATGTTTAGTTACAGTTTTTACATGGAAGCATTGTGATTTTATTTATATGTATGGCTGACTTTTTGGGTGTTAGTTTTACATGTGTATGTTTGAAGTAAAACTCTCCTTTGCCCCATGAGGTCACTGGGGTTTGGTTTATTTCAGTAGAATGAATTGTTGTCTGTGATGTTTCGGTGTTTTTTGGTAGCATAGAACACCACCCCATAGAGGAAGCAGGAGAGAAGTTGCTTTCTTGCTGCTTTTTGTTCTTGGGATTTAAGCTGCAGGTTTTTTTCTTAATTAGTTGGTTGTTTTAAGTCATTGCAGCTCAGCAGTGAGAAATTTTGCTTCTTTGTAAGTAACGACAGCGAGCTTGTCAAAATGGAACATATTTCTGCATCCAAAAGATGTGGAAGCTCTAGGGTGAGGTTTGAGGAGGGGAAAGGGGGGAGAGATAAAGGCAGAAATGAGGTGCCTGGTGCTGTGACTGTGCCCTGGCACACAGATCCCATCCAGGGGAGCTCAGCTCTGTTCCCAGCACAGCGCAGCTGGTCCAGACCTTGAATCCTCATCTCACATCAGGTGACCCCACTTGTTCATGGTGCAGGTGAGCCATTGGGTATTTGCTTGAGCAGCAGTAGGTGCCACTGACAACTTACTCAGCTGAGCAGTCACATTTCAGGCAGGACAACGCTGAGGGTCTGCATCATCTCTTGGGAGCACAACCACCTTTATCCCCTGTGATCAGGACCACCTTCACTTCTGTGGGGGCTGTATCAGATGTTGTTGACATTCCTTAGCTGAATTTAATAGAGAATTCTGGGCTATTAAAAAATCTCAAACGTTTATGGATGATCCAATTAGCATTGCTGTTGTATTTAGCGATTTCTTTGCTAAATACTAAGCACAGCGTCTGCACAAATAGAAAGTAAGAATGCTGATAAATGAGGTTCTGGTACAAAGTGAAACAATTTATGACACTTTTTGGCTGATCTCCAGGTTTTTGAAGAGGTTGAGTATTAAGCATCTGAGTAATTAGTATTTGGGAGTATATATTTCTTTCCCTTTCCTGGTCTTAACAGTTCTTAACAGAAAGTTCATTACCACATGCTGTCATTGTGATATAAAAACAAGTTTTGAGGTTTACATTTGCTGGCTGTTTAATTGTAATGGATGCCATGTCTGCATTTGCTGCATCACTTGGAGTCTTCCCTCTGGAACTGATTGAGTAAAAAATGAATAGTCCTGACAGAGAAAGTGTCTGCTAATCAGAAGTGTAAAATTTGCTATATTTAAATTAAAATACACACCTCATTAGGAAATATCATCCTTTTTTCCCCCTGTAAGAATATAATAATAATAATTTGCCTTGTCTGTAATGTTAATTACTTTGTGTGTTTCTTTCATTTAGTGATTCTCATCAATCACTTGCAGTAGAGTAGTAGGGTGGATCTGGCAGGATCCTTTTATTTTAGTCTGTTTCATTATGTGGGTTCAGGAATATGGTAAAGTTTCAATTTAACATTTATACTATAATCTTAATTTAGTAGTGAAAATTTTTAGACAGTCTTCTCAGTCTTGTAAGTTCATGGTAATCTATGAAGCAGCATATTACTCATGATTAAGAAATACAAAAGTAACTGAGTAATTTAATAAACGGGTCCTAAATGTCTTTGTTTTAGATAACATTCTGACTTTGACCTATGGCTTGCTTGGATGCTTTTATGTGGATTGGAATTTGATGAATTATTGTGTTCTTTCCTCAGAAAAACTGAGGAGGTTACCATGAGTCCTTCTCCACTTCTTTAACCACACCCCCTTGACTATTTTCAATTTATAAAAGTGAAGATAAAGTGATTTGAACTAATTTAGTGTATGCAAAAATTACTGTGTCAGGGATAATCACTTCTGTCTTAAGATTTTGCAGTTTTGTCACAGGAGAGTTTATTAAGGATTGTCCAATTTTAAGACAAAAGATAACTCAATTGAAATGACTTACACTTATCACATTGGTTTTGGGAAGGATTCATTTCCTCACTGTGTGATAATGAGTCCAACCATGTTGGATCCTGAGGGAGAAAAATTTTTATTGTATTCTGCTGACACTTCAATTTCTTGTGGACCAGTTTTAATGTTATTGTTCTTAATTGTTAAAGATCA